>NW_024429201.1:12522682-13722682 GCF_017639785.1 Mesocricetus auratus | reverse complement strand
GAAACTCTGAAAGCCAGAAGGTCCTGGGTAGATATTCTACCTACACTATGAGACCATGAATGTCAGCCCAGACTACTATACCCGGCAAAGCTCTCAATCACTATAGACGGAGAAAACAAGATATTCCATGACAAAACTAGATTCAAGCAATACATATCCACTAACCCAGCCCTTCAGAAAAATTTGGAAGGAAAACTCCAACCCAAGTAAGCTAACTAAACCAGAAAAACATAGGCATTAGAGAATCCCTTTCTACCAACAGCCAAAAAAACAAAGGGGTGAAATTCCACACATAATTCCACCACCAACAACCACTGCAATTCTAAGAAGGATGAGCAATCAATGGTCATTAAAATCCCTCAATATTAATGGCCTTAACTCACCCATAAAAAGACGCAGGCTAACAGAATGGATTCGAAGACAGAACCCTTCCTTCTGCTGCATACAAGAAACACACCTCACCCTCAAAGACAGACATTACCTGAGAGTTAAAGGTTGGGAAAAAAAATTTCAATCAAATGGACCCAAGAAACAAGCAGGGGTAGCAATCCTAATTCTAACAAACTAGACTTTAAAATAAAATCAATCAAAAGAGATGAAGGAGGTCATTACATACTCATCACAGGTGAAACCCACCAAGATGAAGTGTCTATCCTGAACATCTATGACCCAAATACAAAGGCATCCACATTCGTAAAAGAAACATTATTAGAACTTAAATCTCATCTAAAGCCCCACACAGTTGTAGTGGGAGATTTCAACACACCACTCTCACCACTAGACAGGAATACCAGACAGAATCTTAACAAAGAATCAAAGGGTTTAATAGAAGTAATGACCCAACTGCGATTAACAGACATCTATAGACCATTTCACATAGAAAAGAATATACCTTCTTCTCACTACCACATGGAACCTTCTCAAAAATCGACCACATACTTGGCAACATATCAAACCTCAGCAGCTACAAAAAAATTGGAATAACTCTATGCATCTTATCAGACCACCATGCTTTAAAATTAGAATTCAACAACATCACAAATTGCATAAAACCTACAAACTCATGGAAATTGAATAATGTTCAACTGCACCATCCCTGGGTCAAAGAGGAAATAAAAAAAGAAATTAAAGACTTCCTCAAATTCAATGAGAATGAAGACAAACATACCCAAACCTATGGGACACTTTGAAAGCAGTGCTCCAGGGGAAGTTCATAGCACTAAGTGCCCACCTGAAGAAACTGGAGAACATTTATACTAGAGAATTAACAGCACAGCAGAAAGCTCTAGAACACAAAGAAGCAAACTCCCCCAGGAGGAGTAGACACCAGGAAATAATCAAATTGAGGGCTGAAATCAATAAAGTAGAAACTAGGAAAACAATACAAAGAATCAATGCAACGAAGAGTTGGTTCTTTGAGAAAATCAACAAGATAGACAAACCTTTGTACAAACTTACCAAACAGCGGAGAGTGAACATGCAAATTAACAAAATCAGAAATGAAAAGGGGGACATAACAAGAGACTCTGAGGAAATCCAGAGAATCATTAGGTCATACTTTGAAAACCTGTACTCCACAAAATTCGAAAATTCAAAGGAAATGGACGACTTCCTGGATAGCTATCACTTGCCAAAACTAAATCAAGAACAGATAAGCAATTTAAATAGACCTAAAACTCCTATGGAAATAGAAGCAGTCATCAAAAGTCTCCTAACCAAAAAAAGTCCAGATGGCCTCAGTGCAGAATTCTACCAGAAATTCAAAGAACAGCTTATACCAATTCTTCTCAAAGTATTCCACACAATAGAAGCAGAAGGGTCTTTGCCAAACTCTTTCTATGAGGCTTCAATAACCTTGATCCCCAAGCCACACAAAGATACAAGTAAGAAAGAGAACTTCAGACCAAAATCCCTCATGAACATTGATGCAAAAATACTCAATAAAATACTGGCAAATCAGATCCAAGAACACATCAAAACAATCATTCACCATGATCAAGTAGGTTTCATCCCAGGGATGCAGGGATGGTTCAACATATGAAAATCCATCAACGTAATCCGCCATATAAACAAGCTGAAAAACAAAAATTACATGATCATCTCACTAGATGCTGAAAAAGCCTTTGACAAAATCCAACACCCCTACATGATAAAGGTCTTGGAGAGATCTGGGATAACAGGGACATACTTAAACATAATAAAAGCTTTATATAGTAAACCAATAGCCAACATCAAACTAAATGGACAGAAACTCATCACATTTCCCCTAAAATCAGGAAGAAAACAAGGCTGTCCACTCTCCCCATACCTGTTCAACATGGTACTTGAAGTTCTAGCTGTTTCCATACGACAACAAAGGGGGATCAAGGGGATACAAATTGGGAAGGAAGAGGCCAAACTTTCACTGTTTGCAATGATATGATGGTTTATATCAATGACCCAAAGAACTCTACCAGGGAACTCTTACAGCTGATTAACACCTTCAGCAAAGTGGCAGGCTACAAGATCAACTCAAGAAAATCAGTAGCCCTACTATATACAGATGATAAAAGGGCTGAAAAAGAAATCAGAGAAACATCACCCTTTACAATTTTATGTTGCCACAAACAACATAAAATACTTTGGGGTAACGCTAACCAAACAAGTGAAAGACCTGTATCGCAAGAACTTTGAATCTTTAAAGAAAGAAATTAAAGAAGCACTCAGAAAATGGAAAGATCACCCATGCTCTTGGATAGGTAGAATCAATGTAGTAAAAATGGCAATCCTGCCAAAAGCAATCTACAGATTCAATGCAATCCCCATTAAAATCCCAGCACAATTCTTCACAGACCTTGAAAGAACAATTATCAATTTTGTATGGAAAAACAAAAGACCCAGGATAGCCAAAACAAGCCTGTTCAACAAGGCAACGTCTGGAGGCATCACCATCCCTGACCTCATGCTCTATTATAGAGCTATAGTCCTGAAAACAGCTTGGTATTGGTACAAAAATAGACAGGTAGGCCAGTGGAATCGAATTGAAAACCCGGATATTAACCCACCCATGTACGAACATCTGATCTTTGACAAAGAAGCTAAAAATATACAATGGAAGAAACAAGGCATCTTCAACAAATGGTGCTGGCATAACTGGAGGCTGGCATGTAGAAGAATGCGGATCCATACATGTTTATCGCCATGCACAAAACTTAAGTCCAAATGGATCAAAGACCTCAACATAAATCCAGCCACACTGAACCTCTTAGAAGAGAAAGTGGGTGGTACCCTTGAATCAATTGGTACAGGAGACACCTTCCCAAACATAACACCAGTGGCACAGACAGTGAGATCAACAATTAATAAATGGGACCTCCTGAAACTGAGAAGCTTCTGTAAGGCAAAGGACACAGTCAACAAGACAAAAAGACAGCCCACGGAATGGGAAAAAATATTCACTATTCCCACATCTGACAGAGGGTTGATCTCCAAAATTTACAAAGAACTCAAGAAGCAAGTCTCCAAAACATCAAAGGACCCAATTAAAAAGTGGGCTGCAGAACTAAATAGAGAGTTTTCAATAGAGGAGTCTAAAATGGCTGAGATGTACTTGAAAAAGTGCTCAACATCCTTAGCCATCAGGGAAATGCAAATCAAAACAACTCTGAGATATCATCTCACTCCTGTCAGAATGGCTAAAATAAAAAACACCAACGACAATGTATGCTGGAGAGGATGTGGTAAAAGGGGGACACTCCTCCATTGCTGGTGGGAGTGCCAACTGGTTCAGCCACTTTGGAAATCAGTAAGGAGATTCCTCAGAAAAATGGGACTAAACCTACCACAAGACCCAGCAACTCCACTCTTAGGCATATATCCAAAAGATGCCCATTCATACAACAAAGATGTCTGTTCCACTATGTTCATAGCAGCATTATTTGTAATAGACAGAACTTGGAAGCAACCTAGATGTCCCTCAACCGAAGAGTGGATAGAGAAAATGTGGTACATTTACACAATGAAGTACTATTCAGCAGAAAAAAACAATGGAATCCTGAGATTCGCAGGCAAATGGATGACACTAGAAGAAACCATCCTGAGTGAGGTAACCCAGTCACAAAAAGAGAAACATGGCATGTACTTTCTCATATATGGATTTTAGACATAGATCTGGGGAGTGCCAGCCTACAATCCCATGGCCAGAGAGTCTGGGAAACAGAAACTTCATTTAGTGGCTGAACGAAGAAGAGGCAGTCTCCCTTGGTTAACTACTGAGTGGAACTCAAGAAAGCCAGTAACAGAGAGGGAGGACTGATGATCAAAGGGATTAAGACTGGGCTGGTTTAACCCCCAGAAACAGCTGACCTGACAAAGGTTAATTCTTGAATCCCAGGCTGATGCCTGGGAATCCAGCATGGGACTGATCAAGACCCCCTGAATGTGAGTGTCAGTGAGGAGGCCTAGGTAATCTATTGAGCCTTGGGCATCGGATCAGTACCCATCCGGAGTATACACACGGAATTTGGACTCCCATTGAACAATGTGAGGTGCACTCTCACCCTGAACTCTTGGGGAAGGGTCTAGGCCCTGCCCTATATGAAATGACAGACTATGGACACCCCATGGAGGGCTTTACCCTCCCTGGGGAAATGAGGGGATAATGGGGGGGGGTTGGGGGGAGGGCATGGGAGGAGGGGAGGGAAAGGGAGAGGGCCCTGGAACTGACTTGTGAAGCAACCTTGTTTCTTATCTAAATTTAAAGTGAAAAATAAAAAAATTAAAAAAGAACCATATTGTTCAAACATAAAATATAATACATTTTAAAAATTAAAAAAAGAACATATAAGCAATTTAAATAGACCTATAACACCTACGGAAATAGAAGAAGTCATCAAAAGACTCCCAACCAAAAAGAGCCCATGCCCAGATGTCTTCAGTACAGAATTTTACCAGAAATTCAGAGAATAGGTAATACCAATTCTCCTCAAATTATTCCATGCAATAGAAGCAGAAGGGTCTTTGCCAAACTCTTTCTACGAGGCTTCAATAACCTTGATTTCCAAGCCACACAAAGACACAACTAAGAAAGATAACTATATACCAATATCCCTCATGAACATTGAGGCAAAAACACTCAATAAAATACTGGCAAATCAGATCCAAGAACACATCAGAAAACTCATGCACCATGATCAAGTCTGCTTCATCCCAGGGATGCAGGGATGGTTCAACACATGAAAATCCATCAATGTAATCCACCATATAAACAAGTTGAGAAACAAAAATCACATGATCATCTCACTAGATGCTGAAAAATCCTTTGACAAAATCCAACACCCATTCATGATAAAGGTCTTGGAGATATCTGAGATAACAGGAACATACCTAAATGACCCGTCCAGCAGGCCAGGTTATTTACTGGGTCTCGAGCGGGTGTCACCTGTAGGAGTCAAACGGGGGGAGAGAGAAGTGGAAGCCAAGCGCGTAAAGAAAGAGTCCAGTCTGAGTTGCGTCAAGGCTTCGTTTATTAGCTAGCAAGGTCTCATTTTTATAAAGCAGTTTAGGCAGGGCGGGGGATGAGGACAGGGGCAATGGAAAGTACCAGGCCCGGGTACAGAAGGAAATATTTCTTATAGAACACCTTATGTTTAGCCTGTTCCAGGAACCAATGTATACATGACCAGTTTGTTCATAATAACTTTTCAATTCCAATTGTTTCAATTCAAACTGCCACTTAGTTCTGCTACAACTTAAAGGTCTCTGGGGCTCCAACACCTAAACATAATCAAAGCTATATACAGCAAACCAACAGCCTACATCAATATGAATGGAGAGAAACTCAAGGAAATTCCTCTAAAATCAGAAACAAGGCAAGGCTGTCCCTGCTTCTCATACTTCTTCAATATTGTACTCGAGGTTCTAGCTAAAGCAATAAGAAAACAAAAGGAGATCAAGGGGACACAAATTTGAAGGGAAGAGGTAAAACTTTCGCTATTTGCAGATGATATGATAGTTTACACAAGTGACCCAAAAAAAGTCTACCAGGTAACCCTTACAGGTGATAAACATCTTCAGCAAAGTGGCAAGATAAGAGATTATCTCAGGAATATCAGTAGCCCTACTATTTACATACAATAAAAGGGCCAACAAAGAAATCAGAGAAACATCACCTTTACAGTTGCCACAAACAACATAAAATACCTTGGGATAATGCTAACCAAATAAGTGGAAGACCTGTATCACAAGAAATTTGAGTCTTTAAAGAAAGGAATTAAAGAACACACCAGAAAATGGAAATATCTCCCATGCTCTTGGATAGGTAGGATCAATGTAATAAAAATGGCAATTCTGCCAAAAGCAATCTGAGGACTCAGTGCATTCCCCATCAAAATCCCAGCAAAATTCTTCACAGACCATGAAAGAACAATAATCAACTTTGTATGGAAAAACAAAAGACCCAGGATAGCCAAAACAACCTTATTCAACAAAGCAACATCTGGAGGCATCACCATCCCTGACATCAAGCTCTATTGTAGAGCTGTAGTCCTGAAAACAGCTTGGTATTGTCATTAACAACAGACAGACCAATGGAATCAAATTGAACACCCTGATATTAACATATACATGTATGAACATTTGATCTTTGACACAGAAGCTAAAAATATACAATGGAAAAAAGAAAGCATCTCCAACAAATGGTGCTGGCATAACTGGATGCTGCCATGCAGAAGAATGCGGATAGATCCATGTCTATTGCCATGCCCAAAACTTAAGTCCAAATGGATCAAAGACCTCAACATAAATCCAGCCACACTGAACCTCTTAGAAGAGAAAGTGGGAGTCACCCTTGAATGAATTGGGACAGGAGTCTGCTTCCTGAACATAAAACCAGTAGCACAAACACTGAGATCAAAAATTAATAAATGGGATCTCCTGAATCTGAGAAGCTTCTGTAAGGCAAAGGACACAGTCAACAAGACAAAAAGGCATGCTATGGATTGGAAAAAGATATTAACTAACCCCACATCTGACAGAGTGCTTATCTCCAAAATTTACAAAGAACTGAAGAAGCACGTCTCTAAAACACCAAAGGATCCAATTAAAAAGTGGGGTTCAGAACTAAATAGAGAATTCTCAATATAGGAGTCTAAAATGGGTGAGAGACACTTGAGAAAGTGCTTAACATCCTTAGCCATCAGGGAAATGCAAATCAAAACAACTCTGAGATATCATCTTATTCCTGTCAGAATGGCTAAAATCAAAAACACCAATGACAGTTTATGCTGGAGAGGATGTGGAGAGAGGGGAACAATCCTTCCTCCACTGCTGGTGGGAGTACCAACTCATACAGCCACTTTGGAAATAAGTATGGAGATTCCTCAGAAAAATGGGAATCAGCCTACCACAAGACCCAGCAATTCCACTCTTAAGCATATATTCAAAAGATGCACATTCATACAACAAGGACATCTGTTCCACTATGTTCATAGCAGCATTATTTGTAATAGTCAGAACTTAGAAGCAACCTAGAAGCCCCTCAACTGAAGAGTGGATAGAGAAAATATGTTATATTTACACAATGGAGTACAACTCAGTGGAAAGGAACAATGGAATCTTGAAATTTGCAGGCAAATGGATGGCACTAGATGAATCCATCTTGAGTGAGGTAACCCAATCACAAAAAGACAAACATGGTATGTACTCACTCATATATGGATTTTAGACATGGTTCAGGGGAGTGCCAGCCTACAATCCCAGTGCTAGTGAGTCTGGGAAACAGGGAGGTCCTCAAGAGAAGTGGAATGAGGCAAGGTCTCCTGAGCAGATTGGGAACATTGGGGGAAGGGAGAGCGAACCAGGTAAAAGAGAGGGGGACATGAGTAGGTGAGGAGAATGTATGGGGGAGCAGGAAATTTGAGTTGAGTTAAGAATAGAGGAGAGTAGGATGAAAGATACCATAATACATGGAGTCATTATAGGTTTGAGTAGAGAGCTTGTTGGGGACTGCTAGAACCTTGAACAAAATGGAGTCTGTCAACCATTTCTTGGCCTTCTGACTACATGACTGTGAGCACACATGCCCTTGAGACAAAGGAAAAGGCTAACCATAAAAGTTAAATTTACACAGGGCAGCCCACCCGCCTAGCCAGGGGGGAAGTACCCTTACAGAGCAATTGTCTTTGTTAACAAGATTATAGCGTTCTGTTGTACACTCCCTACCCCTCCCTAATTCCTGCACCTGACTTACGCTGACAAGCATTTGTGGGCACACCTAATAACTTCATGCCCCAACCCAAACATGAGCTAAAAAGAGGTTTAGATTACTTAAAACAAACTGTTGGTTCCTTAGCTGAAGTGGTACAACAAAACCACTGCGATCTTGACCTCGCCTTTTTGCGGGAGGGGGGAGTTTGTGCCGCCTTTAAAGAGGAATGTTGCTTTTTCAAAGACAAATCAGGATTAGTTAGAGATAGTATCAGAAGAGTTGAACAGAGTCTGGAAGAAACAAAAAGAAATTTGGATCAAAGTGAATCTTGGTACAAAAATTGGTTCTCTACCTCCCCCCTGGCTATCGACTTTGCTGCCTAGTTTGTTAGGACCTTTTATTGGCTTCATGTTACTTATTTCCTTTGGTCCTTGGGCATTTCGCCGCCTTACTGGTTTTGTTAAAAATCAGGTTGATGAGGCTACCAAAAATTCAGTTCAGGTTCACTATCAGCAGCTCTCTCAACAAGACCCGGAAGAACCTGAGGCTGTAGACAAACCTACATTCCAGCCTTTGAGCTTTCAGGAGTTTGAGTACCTGGCCAACCACCCGCGTTCACTCTGCTCCAGGCTGTGGAGATGCTTAAGACGGGGATAGCTTGGTGCCAGAATCTGGGAGCAAACATGGCTCTCTAAACATTGCCGGCAAAAACTTAATTCGTATCCTCTCTCGCCATGTCCAGAACTGGAAGCCCACCAGGTAACCTAAGCCAGGCACTTCACCCAACTGCTCTCTTCTTTTACTATATAGAAAAGGGGGAGATGTTGGGGACTGCTAGAACCTTGAACAAAATGGAGTCTGTCAACCGTTTCTTGGCCTTCTGACTACATGACTGTGAGCACACATGCCCTTGAGACAAAGGAAAAGGCTAACCATAAAAGTTAAATTTACACAGGGTAGCCCACCCGCCTAGCCAGGGGCAAGTACCCTTACAGAGCAATTGTCTTTGTTAACAAGATTATAGCGTTCTGTTGTACACTCCCTACCCCTCCCTAATTCCTGCACCTGACTTACGCTGACAAGCATTTGTGGAATGCAACTAATGACTGATGGAAAATTACAGCTTTGTCTTTACCGTATTTGGTGTATATTTGAATTGAGACTTGATTGACATGCTTGTACCACCCCCTGAGGTCCTTCCTCTATAAGTTCCAGCACGCCCCAAAAAATAAAGGCTCTTGATCAGCAAACGTTGTCTTGAGCCTGATTCCATTAACCTCTTGAAGTTCACTTTCCAGATCGGATCTGCTCGTGAAGGCCCACTAAATTAGTAGCGACCCTCATCACCTCACCCCCGCGGGTCGGGGGGTCCCTTCCTGGGGGTCGCAAGAGCTGACACTAGTTAGATTTCCAGAGTTCTACAAGGATAACACCAACTGGCAAACTAAGCAATAGTGGAGAGACTACATTAATAGCCCCTCCTTGATGATAAGGTTGATGCCATCCTAATCCCTTCATCCAGTGACTGATGGAAGCAGAGACAGATACCCACAGCTAAACACTGAACTGAACTCTTGGAACCCAGTGATAGAGATGGAGGAGTGTTGAGCAAAGTCGGCAAGACCGTGCTGGTGAAACCCACAGAGACAGTTTACCGGACAAGGGGGGAGCTCTTGAACCCCAGACTGATGGCTGAGAGTCCAACAGGGGACTGATGCTGACTCCATTAATGTAGTCTCTTGGCCTTGTGCAGTAGATCAGTGTTTACCATGAGGTAAGAACGAACTTTTGGAGTCCATACCACATGGAAGGATGCTCTCTCAGCCTGGACACATGGGTAAGTAAGAGCCTCGGTCCTGCCCTGGATGAAATGACAGACTCTGGAGATCCCTGCATGGACGGCCTCACCCTCCTTGGGGAATGATGTGGGGATTGGGAAGGAGATTGGGGGAGGGCTGTTGGGGGACAAGGGAAGAGTGGTGGATGAGGGAGCTGGGACCAACATGTGACACATGCATGAATGTTTCTAAGACATAATTTATTTTAATAAATATTAAAAATTAAACCAAAGAGTAGGCTTTAAGAAAACATGCCACATTAAATAGAAATCTGTCTGCTTGTGTCTGACTTGCTGAGTTAGATTGAAGAGAAAAGGAGCACTTCACTCTTGATTTAGGAAACCAAGACTATGGCTTTACAGATATCTAACTCCACTTTAGTGAGGATATATACTTGCAAATAAGTTGTCGTGTCCTGGTTCTTGCTTTCCACAACCTTAAAATGAATTTCCACCTTCCCTCCAGCCCTGTGATGAGTTCATCAGATGTTCAAAAGAAAACAAACAAACAAAACAAGTTCTATTTAAGGAAATAAGTTTCATGAACTTGAAATAACTCCAACAGAACAAAATACAACTATAAGTTTTGTTCTGCAATACAGAGAAAAAAAATTCAAAAGTATCTTATTGTGATCATATCGCCAAACAGCTGGGCTTAGGTAAGGGAATGCATTATTTATTGATTTAGATGAATTCGGCTTCTTTGGTTTGTACTCCAAGAATGTCAACAAAGAAGAACTCATTTTTCATCTGTTATCCTGCTAGTAAAGAATAATTGGTGACTGATTGCTGAGACGAATTTTCTGTGATTTCTGACCATTTTGTTCTGTGAACTTGCCCATTTCCTGCCAATGACTAGAACAAGGCGCATTTATAGAGGGAGTGGTCCTTTGCACAGACACAGATGAAGCACTTCCCAGGTATTTTGAAATGCTTCCCATTTGTAAAGCAAAATTGCTTCATGAGAGAGCCATTTGGAAACAGAAGCACTTTTAAAACCAGCTTTTAATACCAACCAAATTGAAGATATCATAATTGATGTTTACGATAAACCAGTCCGTAGGGAGGTAATGATAGCGATTGTCTGGTTCACCTGAAATGTGTGCTTCTGTGGTTTTACTTTCTTTGGGAGGATAGCTGAGTTTTGCCAGATTTTGAAAGAGGATAATGAGATCTTTGAGAACAGTGAATTTCTATTATATCAACCCTAGATCTTATTTGAGATTGTTTTGCTAGGCATAAGGCTGGAAGGTCACAGTATCATTGGTTGTTTACTGATTTTCCAGAAAGGAAGTATGTAGAAGGTGAAGATAGAAATGAGAACACAATCTGAAATCAAAGAGCAGGAATATCTTAAGACATGTTTGATGTCACTTTTGACAGTTTGGGTTTCTAATTGCAATCATTGTGTAGCAGGTTAATTCTAGCTTTGTTGAAGGTGTCCATTATGCTTTCCTTAGTCTTGTTTTTACCCTTTAAATAGTGAATATGCTTCCAGTACATATAGAGAGATTAAACAATCATGCCAACACTGATTGTCAATTGCATGGGTTTAAATGAACATTTGAAATTCAAGAATTGTTTTGTTGTATTTTCTTGCCTTAAAGACATGTAATAATTTTCTTTATTATTTAAAATTGCAAACATACCATATGCATATAGCAAAAATTGCAAATAGTACAAACATATAAAAAAGTAAATAACTTTATAATGGAGACCTGGGAATTGAGATTCATCTAGAAAATTTTATCCTAGGGATGGAAATGGAATACCTACAGGAGCACTGCTTGAAGAGGAAAGGCTTATCTCCTAGAAGAATGACTTCCCACATGTGCAAGTTTCTTGTGTCTCTCACACACAAATACACACACACACATGTGCATGCACACATGGACATGCAAACATGTGTGACAATACTATGAAACTAGATACGAACAGACTGAGAAGTTTTGCTTCCCCAGTTTTGGCCAAAATTAAAATAAATTTGGTTTTCCATTTATCTCTCTACTATGTCATTTTCTGCTAACATAAATAAGAATTCAAACCCACAACCAGGCCTTATGGTCTGCTGTGCAGTCAGCAACTTCTCCACCTCAGCCCCACTCACCAGCCCCCCCCCCCCAGGAAGTAATCAGTATGAATCCTGTGATGTCTGTTTTTCTACATCCTTCTTAAATTGGGTCAGCACTCCATATATACAACAGAAATTGTTAAGTACCTACCCAATATACAGTTTTTTTAAGGTCATCCTATAATACGTTTTAGTAAATGCCTATATTTACATTATGTCTCTCAGTCTCTACCCAAAAGGATCAAACTTTCTTGACGCTTACTATATGAGACTTGTAGTTTTGGAGTCTTCACATTATGGACAGCTCTTCTGTTCCATGTGGTTATTATGAATAGTCTCTTACAACCTAAGAGACTGGAACTTTTGATGTACCTTACAGCCAAAGTTAGTAATGCAACAGAAGGTCAGTCAGGATTTCTATTGCTGGCCTACTGTATTTATATCTAGTTTGTTTAACTTGCCTTTAAGAGAAAAATGCAACAACCAACCTTGCTTGCTTTGGATTCCCCCTCTAATCAACTTTTACAACCTGAAGAGATACATAGCTATAATCTTACATTATATACTCCTCCATGACCCTGACCCAGGAGTAATAAATATGTGTATATATGTTATAGTAATCAGTGCTGTAAACAGCAAATAGGTTTAAGCAACCTTATAAAACAAATATTTACTATAAATGATTGCTAAAACATGGATACATGCTGATACATACTTCCACAGTGATGTAATCAAATTTCAGAGAGCCAGTCAGGCTTTTTAAGGAGGCCTGTAAATGGCTTAAATGAGCAAGGGAAGAAGACAAACTTGAGGTTTTACTGTGGTATAGAGGTAAGAGTCTTCTACTGGTACTTATAGAATGAGGGAGTTTGGGCTTTCTCGTGATCTTGTCCCCATAAGAAGCAGGAGAGAAAGAATGAGGTACAAGTCTCAGAGAAACAGTAGAAAGAAACCTTAAAACATGGAGCTGGTCTCTGTTACAAACACTATAGTAAGTTTGCACATTGAAATGGGAAAGTTTTCTAAATTTGGTCGTTTTCAAAATTACCTTCAAAATTGTTCTAATCTTTTCATGCTAATAAATTGATGTGGGAGGAGGGAGTGAGGGGCGTCACTGTGTGTGGAAGAGCCTTTCTATAGCTCATATGAGCACAGCTTGGCAGGTTAGAATCGCTGATAGTAGCTACAAAAACCACATGGGACCATTGACTTCTGGGTTCTCTGTTTTGTGAACATGAAGAATAAATTTCACGGGAACTGCGTGAGAGGGTTGTTTTCAGAAAGGAACTCTATCATATGAGTTCATTTAAGAGGAATGAAGAAAGCAGAGATGTTTTATAGCCAAAATGGGTTCCAACAAAAGGATGCCACCAAGGATGCTGTAGGGGTTAACAAAGCTGGCTTGGTTCAGGCATGGGAGTGAGACAGTCTGTTGGTCCATGTGTCTCTCCATCACAGGGTCAATGAAGTACCCGATCACTCATAGCTTCTGGGCTGCTCTCCTCACTTAAGTTGTTATATAAGAGGGGAAGAAAGATAAAAAGAGGAGAAACCAGAACACATCCAGAGCTCCTCACCAGTTTTCTGGCCTCTGGCCAAGAAACAGCTTCCAAGAGAATCAACGACATTTCACCCGCTAGCCCAGACAGAACTGGTTGCCCAACATGGCACACACACAGAATGGCTCTGCTTGCTTTCACAGTCCCTGTCCCTAAACCTCCCCTCTGGTTTCTCATGAACTGATAGTGATTATAAGAGTTTATTTGCTTCCTGAGTAAAGCCAGAAACTTTCTACTCTACAACATACCAATGAAGAAATGGTCCTTTCTTTAAAAACTAGACAATTTTTTTTTGTAAAATTGCCAGTGTCTGATACTTTTGCAAATTATCTTTATTAAATTTTTCTTAATAGCCTTCCTAATGTCTCCTGTGGTTTTGGCTTATTAATTTTTTAATTCCTCATGAATCATCATTGAAAAAATTACCATTTTATTAGATGTTATCCTTTATGTTTTCAAATATATTATATAAATACATTGTATAATTTTATTTCAGTTTTTATATGTAAAATAGTAAAGTATGTATTAAAGTACATTCATTTTTATGTTAATTTAGGAGTATAGAGTAAGGGCTTGTGATAATAAACATGTAAGTATGAAATTTAACATTGCTAATAAATACAGCTCTTATAAATCTATATCTCAATATTTGATTATAATACTCTAACTCATTTATTAAAGACTGTTTTATTAAGGATGGAATTTTGCTATCCCTCTCCTTTCTTAATTCTGTTTCTACTAATCATCTATGGCATTCATCTTTCATGAGAATTATTTTTGGTTTAATTCATAATGTCACATGACTTAAAATTTTTACTAATTTGAGCTTTTATTTTTATCAGCTATCTATCTATCATCTATCTGTCTATCTATCTATCTATCATCTATCTATTCTTACTTGCTTTTGCTGTATTTTTGTGCTTCTCCTCATAATTTCTCAAATACTTATTTTCAAACCTTTACTGAACAATAGAACTTATCTTTGTATCTCTGTCCTTGTCTAGAAAGTTTTTTTTCAGGATAATTTACATTCTGTTTTGGTTATCACTTTTATTCAGGTTGTTTAAGGGAAGTATCAACTTTTATATTGTTTCTTTTGACATTACTTGACTGTCATTTTTCTCATTCACACAATGGAAAATTTACTTATTAAATATATCACATATTCATACTAGAAACAAAAAGCATTTATTAAAAATATCCCATTTTTATATTAGAAACAGAAAAGCAATGAAAAATTTAAAATATGAATTTCAGTAAAACTCATAGCAGCAGAAAAGCAGAATAAAGCAAAAATTGAAAACACAGACAATCCTTTCCAACATCGATGTGCCATAATCAACACCAAATCACCAACCAGTAGGTACTGTTTTGGGGGGAAAATTGCTTGTTAATTTTCGTTGTTGTTTGATTTTTTGTCTACTTACATTTTCTGATCAGAAAATACACCATTTACTTCTCAATTTCTGAATAATACCGTACTCCTTTACTTGTTACCAAGTACAAGATAAATTTTGTAAGTGTTGCACTAACACAGATAATTATGTTATCTGAAAGACACAGGCCTCCTGTAGTCAGATTTTTCTTTGGGCTGCCAGCTAACAAGCAACAGCACAGAAACTTACTATGAATTATGACAGCTAAGTAGCTCCTATAACTTAAATTAACCTATATCTCTTTATCTACATTATTTTATGTGGCTCGCTTACCTTTACTCCATATTCCTATCCTGTTCCCTTTGCGTCTGTCTGGAAACGTCTGAGTGCCTAGATTCCTCCTTTTCTTCCTTTCTCTCCTTGGAAAACCTGCCCAGACATCCTGCCTAGCTATTCATTGGAAAACCTGCGCAGACATCCTGCCTAGCTACACATTGGAAAACCTGCGCAGACATCCTGCCTAGCTTTTTGTTCCGCTTTTCATTACACCAATCACAGAAGAACACATCTTCACACAGCTCACAAACATTCCAGAACAAACTCTTCTCTGATATGTGGGCCTTTCTCCCCACTTTCTTAGAGCCCCACAGTATCTAATTTACAAAATTTGCAATTGTAAATTCTTTCTTGGGACTTCTGAGAGCTCGATCTTATCCCAGCATTCTGCTGGTTTTCCAACACCGAAATGTTTTTCTCAAAAGTCTGGCATCCATGCTTTTAAAATGTACCCACCAATGAGCTCAGCATGCCTATCTTCTGGCCTTTGAGGGTAAAAAGCTGACTTATATCAGTGCCAATTAGCAAACACAGATGTTCCGATCACCTTGGTTAACCACTTGTCTCATGATCAGTGTTTTTCTACTGCCCAGTCAGCATCTTTGCACTGTTCTGTTTTAGAATTCAGTCTCTCTCCATTATTCCAGTAGGTTTAAATAATGACTTCATTGCCATTTTAACAAGTGTCATGAGATTAATGAGTTTAAAATTCAGCTAGTAAGATAATTTCTTTGATGAGCTTTTTTTTTTGTACTCAGGAACTCATACGTAGAGGATAAAAAGATTATAGAATAACACTTGTTCTGAGGCCATTGAAAATTACAAGAGCAATAAATATAATATTTATAGGAAGCATTATTTTGGAACACAGGATAATGCTGTGTATACACAGATCAACTTATAATGGGTGTTACTGTTATGCCAGAAGAAAATTGAATTTGTTCTTCATATAATGATAACAAATTACATTTCATGATAATAACCCCATGAAATGATCACTTGGTTATAAGGATGAGCAGTATATCTGGTGGCTGAAACGATCACTTGGTTATAAGGATGAGCAGTATATCTGGTGGCTGAAATGATCACTTGGTTATAAGGATGAGCAGTATATCTGGTGGCTGAAACGATCACTTGGTTATAAGGATGAGCAGTATATCTGGTGGCTGAAACGATCACTTGGTTATAAGGATGAGCAGTATATCTGGTGGCTGAAACGATCACTTGGTTATAAGGATGAGCAGTATATCTGGTGGCTGAAACGATCACTTGGTTATAAGGATGAGCAGTATATCTGGTGGCTGAAATGATCACTTGGTTATAAGGATGAGCAGTATATCTGGTGGCTGAAACGATCACTTGGTTATAAGGATGAGCAGTATATCTGGTGGCTGAAATGATCACTTGGTTATAAGGATGAGCAGTATATCTGGTGGCTGAAATGATCACTTGGTTATAAGGATGAGCAGTATATCTGGTGGCTGAAATGATCACTTGGTTATAAGGATGAGCAGTATATCTGGTGGCTGAAATGATCACTTGGTTATAAGGATGAGCAGTATATCTGGTGGCTGAAATGATCACTTGGTTATAAGGATGAGCAGTATATCTGGTGGCTTCTGCTCAGCTTAGGTTATCAGGAGATGGTAGACTATGGAGTTAGGAAAGACTATACAGTTCTTATCTTCTATAGAAAGACAAAGGGAACTCACGTAATAATTGCCTTGTGATTTTCAATCCCAGTACAGTCAATATCAAAATTCATGTAAGCTTTTGATTTTTTATATTTTCTTATTAACTTTGAAGTAGTAGGATCATATGTTTTGTGCTTCCAACATTTTGGACCCCATCTTGAGACTTATGCCAGGATTTAACTGCACCATCAAGCACATGCCATAAAGACTAGACTTTGGAATTTAAATACATACTTATATAAATGGTGAATAAGCGAGCATCCTCAAATAACTACTGTCAGCTTCAGTAACCTCCTCTCCTGCCACCTGCCTTTGTTCTTGTGTCTTTACTCTAGTCCAGAATCCAGGGAAATCTTACTAAAATACATATTAGATCTTCACTTTTCAAAAGCATACAAAACCTTTGCTTTTTAATAATTATTTATTTATTTTAATTTATGTGTATGTGTCTTTTGCCTACATATATTTTTCTGTATCATGTGAATTCAGTGACCTAAAAAGCCAGATGAGAGCACTGGATACACTAGAACTGGAATTGCAGGCAGTTGATAGCAGCTATGTGGGTGCTGGGAACTGAATCTGGGTTTTCTGCAAGAATAGCACAAACTTTTAAGAGCTGAACCAACTCTCCATCCCCAACAAATCTCTTCTCACTCTTCTATCTTAAGGTCATGCAAGGTTTTCTTTAATCACCACTCATTGCATATTTGGAAACTTTCCTTCCTCCCTCCCTCCCTCCCTCCTTCCCTCCTTTCCCCCCTTCCTTCATTTCTTTTTTCCTTGTTTCCTTTCTTCCACATACTGACCACAGTTTCCCCTCCCTCTTCTCCTCCCATTCCTGCCCCAGCCCACTCTTCACTCAATCCACTCCTTCTGTTTCTGTTCAGAAATGGGTAGACCTCACAAGGGTGTCAACAAAGCATGGAATATCAAGTTGCAATAAGACTAAGTACTTCAATTTGTATTAAGGCAAAGCAATCCATCATAAGGAATAATTTTCCAAGAACTAGCCAAAGCAATAGGGACAGCCTCTGTTCCTATTGTTCGAAGTCCCACAAGTAGACCAAGCAACAGACCTAGCCAAGCAACACAACTCTCTCTCTCTCTCTCTCTCTCTCTCTCTCTCTCTCTCTCTCTCTCTCTCTCTCTCTCTCTCTCTCTCTCTCTCTCTCACACACACACACACACATATATATATATATATATATATATATATATATATATATATATAGCCATCTCTATGTTTACATGGAGGCCAGAAGATGATTCTGGGTATCATGTTCTGTAATTCTGCACCTTAGTCCATTGACACAGGGTCTCTCATTGAATTTTGAAGTAAGCTGGTGGCCAGTGTGCCTTGGTGATTCTCCTATTGCTGTCCTGTATCCACCAGTGATGAGGTACTGAAGCATGTGTGGTCATGTCTGACTTGGAACTTGAACTCAAGTTTGCATGCTTGGCACCCAGTACTCTTTCTTACTGAGCAATCCGCACAACTGTTTTTGAAATTTTGTTTACGTTTTCTTCTTACATAGAAAATAAGTTCTTAGTTTGCTATGTAATTTGGAATCTAACCATGATTCACTGTTTGGCCAACTCAGTAAAAGCAATACATTTAGAAAGGAAACAGAGCAAATTAAATAATGGCTGGAGGGAAGATAGCTGCTATTATTAGGAAATTTTCAGTTTAGATAAACATGTGCAGAAAAGGCTTTTCACAAATTTATCTTTTCTCAGCCTAATAGTTTTAAATCAAAAGAATCATTATAATGAAGTTAAAATGAATTAACAATTTTTGAATGACATCTTAAACGTCTAAGTTATTTCACAAATAGGATACTATGTTATTTTATTTTGATTTAGATCTACTCAGCAGTAGTTTCTTTTCTATTTGTTGTTTAGACAGAATATAACTTATTGAACAATAAGTTGCCAAAACAAACCCCGATTTAGATAAGCAGTGATAATCCTTTTTCAAAAGGGTTATTACAATGTAGAGAAGGAACACTATAGCAGGTGTGTGTGTGTGTGTGTGTATGTGTGTTCTGTGATTGTGAGAGTTGCAGCAGCCTAAGGTTTAGGCGGAAGAGATTTTTCCTAGTAAAAAGGAATAAACAAAGCTAGGAAGAAGAGGTTGGGGGAGTGGAATGTCACTGAAGGGAGGTAGCAATGACTTGATGAGACAGGAGGTCAGAGAGTGCTCTATGAGGACACCCCACTCTGGAGTGGTCAGAGTTCCAGGAACTGAGGGAGTGAAGAATTAAAATCTGGTTAAAAAGTATTTTGTTCTGACTGATCAGTAGGAGCAAAACAAGACTAGCGAATCATTTATGAGAAAGGAATGGGACCCTGAAGGGCCTTTTTGCAGCAAACAATAGGGACATGCATAAGCCTTAGGTAAATTTTATGGAGAAAAGTCATTGCTTGTGGTAATCTATTTTCTGGAATACAAGAGAATCTAGGGATTTCTTAATCATTGCCCTTTCCTAGAACCCAAAAATTCCTTCAAACTCTGTTTCTAATTTAATAGCCAAATATGATGGAGTTTTAGAGCTTCTGGTATTAGCAGTTATCATACAACTGTGATTATTAGAAAGGTGATCCTGAAGTATCTTCCCATCTGATACTATCAACTTGAGTTAATTTTAAGAAAACTAACAAGACAGAAGCAACAGGGCACATAAACTTGGAGAAATTTAATTTAATGAATTGGAGAAATTTAATTTAAAACACATCTGATAATCCAGAAAACTGGTCCACAAAGGTTGAAGAGAAATAAAACCATTTTCTTATTGAATAGTCACTAAGATACCCAATGTGATGGTAAGTCTTACAAAACACTACATTAAGAGATTGCAAGGAAAAAGCAAACTCAACCTTCTATAAGGTCAAAATGAGTACAGTCCACTAAATAACCAGCCCCAGGTGAAAAAACTCGACAGTACCGTTGCTCACAAACACTTCACTCTTGCTTGCTAAATAGCCTTACCAAAGAAAAGAGAAATTTCTCATGTCTACAACAGGTATTAGTTTTCTAAGTTGGAGATGATTCCCCTTGCAGAGCTAAGGCCATACTCTCCTGTAGAACCAGGAGACAAGAATCCTTCATGATTTCTATATACAGAAAATAAAACTGCTTTCTTTTTTTTCTTTTTCACAATTCTCAGTATTTCACATTTGACACTACATATATGGACATTTACCCCCACACCAGGAAATGCTGTCCTCATCAGACACCAGACTTAATCAATTCTGATAAGAAAATTTTGAAATTAGAACAGCACACATAGTTAGGGGCACTATCTGATGGGAGCTAAAGAATATCCTGTAAGTCTATGGTTCCACTGCAGATGGCATTTGTAAATGAAGAACTTACATGATTTTTTTCTGATTTGGCTAATTATATGTTACCATGACCTCATTCTTAGGTTTCATAACCTGTTAGCAAAGTTCAGAGATCTCAGGAAAACTTATCTTTCTCCCCTTCTTCCTCTCCTTTCTCCTCCTTCTTTCTTGATGGTTTGATTATTGAACTATAACCTAGCCACTTTTAAAATGTTTTGTTAAGACAGAATTTTATTAAGTTACCTAGGCTGATCTTGATTTCAATTTATAATTTCCTGCTTCAACTTTCCAAGTAATTGAGATTATATGCTCAAGACTGACTGAGAAACATTTTAAATTTCTTTCATGGATAAGCAATTTCATTATATAATAAAGTACATGATAAAGAATAGAGGCTAATTTCCAAATGAGGTATATAAAGTTCGAAGATGGTCCTAAATCCAGGGGATCTGCTGCTGTGGACTTGGAGTGTACCTCCTCCAAACACATTGGTTTCTTCACTAATCCAGAAATGAGCTGAACCCCATCTGTTTCAGTTTTTATGGAAGGTTCATTACATTGTATGGTTGATTAATTCACTGGTCATTAGTGACCAACCCCGCTTTCAGCCCTCTCTCATTTCTGGAGGTCACCAAATGGGACTGAAAGCTCCAACCTCTAATCACTGAGTTGGTTGTCCTGGAAACCAGTCCAAATTCAGAAGCACTCAGGCATCACACAGTTCATTGATGGGCAGTGAGACTTCATTATGGAGGCTCCAAGAGTTTTAAGAGCTGTGTGCCAGGAAACAGGGATGAAGGCTCAAATATATATCATTTATTATAATCAATATCAGAATTACATTTCCAAGAGATGGTTCTCAATTCCCCTTCTAAGGTATGCCTGAGTCCTTGGGAGAAGAAAAGGCTTAATTAGCTTTAAAAAGATTTACTTATGTTCACATAAATAGAGAAGAACTTAATAGTTATCCAAGGTAAAGATTTTGAGTGGAGCAGAAAATTATATTTCTTCAATTTCAACAGGGAGAGTTGAATTTTATAGTTTAAATTTGCATTTGTCCTCGTATAGAAGATTATCCCTTTGCTATATCAACAACTTCATGTTTTGAACATTACTAAAACATTCTGGGGTGAATTTTGCTGTACAATTTATGCCTACAAACTTACAGTGAGTTCTTAAGAAAGATGACCTTGGTAAATTATAATATTATAAATAATCAATAATAGCAAGTAATGAATAAACAAATAATTCTACCTCTGTGGTTAATAACAGTAATGGTGGTAATAACTGCCACCATCTTTGCTCACCATACTAGATGAAAAGTATTAAATTACATGAATTCTTTGATAAGACAGGAACCACAATTACATTTACTCAGCAGACGTACAATAGAAACAAACATAAAACAATGGCTAAGTGTGATAGCAAGGCCAGGGCATTCCGAACCCTGGGGTCCACTCTCATAACCATGAATTGTGCTGATTCTCACAGATAACATATGCTTTAAAGGTAAAAGCAACAATGCAAACCACTGCATTAAAAAATTCTGTGTATGTATGTGATTAGTATATGCGTTTGTGCATGTTCCTGTGTGTGTGTGTGTGAGAGAGAGAAAGAGAGAGAGAGAGAGAGAGAGAGAGAGAGAGAGAGAGAGAGAGAGAGAGAGAGAGAGAGAGAGAGAGAGAGAGAGAGAGAGAGAGAACCTGCACATGAGGGCCACTAAATAACTTTGGAGTCAGTTCTCACCTTCCACCTTGTTTGAGACAGTGACTCTTTATGTAGGACCCAGATAGTCAAAGTCGAGTCCTTATACTTGCACAACAAATGCTTTATCTATTGACTCATCTCTTCAGCCCTGGTCATTGAATTTTTAAAAAAGCCTGAGTTTTAAATGAAGATAAAGTGTCTGGGCAACAGTCAAGGGGGCAAGGAAGCCAGGGTCTGAAAAGCTCCAGGAACACTTGCTTCCTACAGTTTAAAACTGTGAACATCAAAGTCAGGAGCTGTATAGCAAAACTGTATGTCAAAAATAACCAAACAAAGAACAACAAAAGTAAATCCAAACAAGCAGGAACTATGGACATATGTTTTATTAAGCTAAATACCATATTTTGTGTAACTAACTCTTAATGATACAGAGTTTTATTTTAGAGCTCTAGATCAGAAAATGAAGTATGGAGTAGACATCTTGGTATTTACTGATGAGATTGCTGTGTTTTCCTGTAGTGCCATGGGTTGCAACTCCCAGGTAAATCAAATTGGGAAAGAAAGAAAGCAAGCAAGCAGAAAGGAAGCACCTTATTGCTGCTGACCAAATGCCTACTGACAGTGACAAATTACTGGAGAGGGTAGCTCATGACTCCTTCTTCTGGCAATAAGATCCGCTCCTGGATAAACCATATTAAAAACAGTGTATCTACCCTAGTACTATCCTAAGACAGCATTTCAAGTTTCTGACTGAGTTTCTTTCCCCGTTATCAGCAATGGAGGCAGAGACCAAAGCGATTCAGTAGGATTTCCTACCTCAGTACTGACAAAAGATGTCCTGTTTAGAAAGTATACACTTTTTAAAATAAAATTTTATTTAAATTAGAAACGATTTTACGTTACATATCAATCCCAGTTCCCTCCCCCTCCCATCCTCCCATGCCTGCCACCAAAGCTCCCATTCCACCCCCTTCTACTCCTAAGGGAGGGTGAGGCCTTCCATAGGGGAACCATCAATGTCTGTCATATCATTTGGGGCAGGGCCCTGCCCTGTGTATCTAGGCTAACAGAGTATCCCTCCATGGGGAATGGGTTCCCAAAGTTCATTCATGCACTAGGGATAAATACTGGTTCCACTGCCAGAGGCCCCATAGACTGCCTAGGCCCCCTAACTGACACCCACAAAACTCACAGAAACAGCTGATCTGAGCAAGTGAGAGCTCACAGATCCCAGTCTGACATCTGGGGAACCATCATAGGACCAAACTAGGAAGTTCACACTCTTGAAGTGTCTACTGTGGAGAAGTGTGTGTGTATAAGTTTTGGGGAAATTTAAAACACCTCTCCTCTTTTAGGAAAATATCTACTTATAGTTTAAATTTTAATTGTTGACAAGCAGTTAAGAAGCAGTACCCTAGGGTCTCAACTGAGTTCTTACACTTGTCTCAAATACCTGTCAATCATTTCGAAGATTTCCATTCTCCCATTAGAGTCATATAGACTTTCTTTCAAATATAAATTGACCTGGAGAAATAGCCATAAACTTGTTCCTGCCTAGAGCATGTCAGACTTCCTTACCCAGTGGTTTGATGAAGAATGACAGACTGGATTTTTGGCCTTTGGGCTATCATTCTTTCCTAATGTAGGGGAATATCCCTTCTCTTCCTGACAGTGTTGTTTCAAGTTGACTAGCAGATTTTCATTTGGGTACATGACAAGTCCATGGTGAAACAGCTTATGTGTGTATATGGATTTATCTCATATTCACTGCTTTATGTGAGTTCCACAGGAACTTCAGTTCAGCAGGATCACTATTGCCTGTTTGCTTCTTAGATAATTGAGGTTCTTGTGATTAAGGTTTCTAAGTGACTTGACAATTAGTAGCAGTAATGATAGTTCACTGAGTCTGTGGATTCCTCTGTACCCTTTCTGCTTTCCCTCTGTTCTTCAGAGGTTCCCCAGGACAATGGAGCATTTGATCATTCTTTCACCCATGACTATAAATTCCTTCAAATTTCTTCTAGGAGTGATACTTTTAAACCCTACACAGCCACAGCAATGCATATATCTAGACTCGAGGCTAAAAGACTAAAAGCTCCTCTGTCTGTACTGTAACCATCCCATTACTGAATTTGCAGACCTGACTTAATGGTCTTCCTAGTAACCCCACAGTTTACTATTCAGTATACTCTGGCTTCTTCTGCGCTGCCCTTGTTTCTTGAAGAGCCTTCCCAGCTCTGCTGAGCCATTGGAGCAGCGGTGATGCCTATGTGGTCTGCCGATGACCACTCATCAGTAGTGGGTACTCCTATCAACATCAAGGGCAGGTTCTCCATAGCAACTAAAGCCACTGCTTCTGACTCAATTTGCTGTAAAACCTGCCTTCTCCGAGTGTATATTCTAGCTCAGCCTTAAATCCAAACTACTTAGAGAGTGAAAGATACTAGAAATGTCAAAGGAGGTTATCTTCTATGCCTAGGCACATACTCATTGCAGAACCAAACAGTTTAACAACACGTGTAGAGAATTATAATTATCAGATTCCTAATTCAGAGCAGAGGATTGGTGAGGTTTTGTTGTGGTGGTGGCATGATAACATCGTATGATGCTATATCTAAATAGGAGAACTTAAATATTGTCACTACAAAAAATGATGAATATTTGAGTTGAAAGATATACTAATTATCTGAATTTAGTCATTCTACAGTGCAAACCTATACTGGTGTCCCAAATTACCCCATACATTTATACATTTATAAATTACTTTCTTATAATAAAATTTAGAAAAAATATATTAACAGGAAATGTTTCAGAAAGCTCATTTGATTTGATTAAGCACCAGCAAATAATTTGTAACCGCAAATAGAATCGGTTTTGTTTTTTAATTATAATAATATATACAATAAAACATTTTTGCAGTAATTAGGACTGAATCCAGGGCTTACACATCCTAGACAAGTGCACTACCAATGAGCTACATTACTGACTGTTTTATTGTTGGTAAGGTGTCATTTTATATAATGATATGAATGATCTCTTAAACTTTGATATATGAGAATTAACAGTTTTTTTATTTAGAATATACCATAACTTTTAAATCTAACCTTGGCAGAATAACTGGACACTTTAATCTTAACATTTTAGGGGAATCCTGTGGTTGGTGCCTCCCCAGCAGTTTATGTGGCAATCAGAACACATATCTCCATTTGCTGGTTCTCAAGGTTACTACTGCTCTTATTCGACAAACCCATCTAATCACCAACAAGATGAAGAATCTGAGATTTTGATGCAAAAAATGGGAATATTAAGCCCTCATAAATGAGACTGAAATCTTGGTCCCTTGAAGCTAATCTCTATATATGCCTTCTACAGCCTTCCTATGAAAGTCTGGGTACTTCTCTAAAGATTAGCACTGCAATAGGATATACTTTTCCTCTGCACTTAGGACCCCAAGACATCTCTATTCTTTCAAATCTGACACAAAATCCTCTGTGCTACTTCTTTTCCCTAATCTCAGTTCTATCCAAGCTGTATTTCCTTTGTTCTCTTTCTGAATCCCATCAGTGTGATCAGACACACACAGATACAAGCCAGAGTAGGAGGTGGAGTTTTAAAGCACTTAGATGAAGGTAAGACTCATTGTCATCTCAGAATGTTAAGATGAACAGAGCACAGCTGAGGCTGCAGAGATGGTTCAATAGGGAAGTGCCTGCTGCAGAACTCTGAGGCTCTGAGTTTGGACTTTTAGCACCCATGTTAAAAAGTCAAGTGTGATAGTGCTCACCTCCAGGAGAAGAAGAGAGAGAATCCCTGGAGCTCACTGGCCGGTTAGCATCACTGGGTTGGTGAGTTCCAGGTTAAATGAGTGATCTTGTATCAAAATATTAGGTAGGGAATGAATAAAAAAACACTCAATGTTTACCCTGTATCTCCATATGGAAGAATGCACACATACATATACATATTCATACACCTCTCACTTTCTCACATTCTTTCACACACACTAACAAACACAGCTTTTCTTCATTGTCTTCCTTCATTGACACAGAAAAAAACGTCCACATACAAAACATTGTAAGTGCTTTCTTCAGATAAAGCGTGTTTGTGTAATAGAAATGGCATGTGATGTATTCTCTGGACACTAATTTTTCAGTGATACTTCAAGGAAGAAGTTAAAAGTATCTGTGTAGGCTTTTCTGATGAGTCAAATTGTTCTGTGTCAGTGTGCAGTTTCCACAATAGCTGATAGAGGATTTGTGGTTCATCTTAGAAGAATTAGTAGCACTAGAGAGCATGGTAGCACTAATACATTCAGCACACCCTCCCACTCTTCCCTGGTTCCTTCTGGTGAAGCCAGTCCATTTTCAGAAAAACAAAAACAAAAACAAAATGCCTTGCAAAAAAGGAAACTAGAGAAGAAAAGTCAGATTCTTCTGGTGACTGCTTAAAATGCTGCAGAAAATTCTAGATCTTGCTTGAATTGTCAGCATACTATTCATGGGTTATGTGCCAGTCCATTTCAAGTATCTGGCACTTGACCCCTGAATAGTAGAGGGAAAAGGACAAAAGATGCCATTGAATGACCGAGTCAAAAAGAAAATTAGCTCTTGTTAACAGAGAGAGATGAGAGCAACTATGGGGACAGCTTTGTAATTGAACATTTTGGGCCATCTGAAAACATCCAGGCATTGGCAGAATAATTATAAAATGAGTTACAAAGCCCTCTATTTGAAAATTATTTAAAAATTACAAAAATGAAATCTAACATACAGAACATGAAAGTCCTTCCTTCAGTTAAGGTATTGTCAGGATTTTGATGAATTTGCTTTGACATCTTGGTAACTGATTTTGCTTGACCATGGTCCTGTTTTTCTTTTCTCTGTATATAAGTTTTATCAAACATTAGACTGAGTTGCAGCCTTTGTATTCTTTATTCTTACTGCTTCAGCATTCATTTTTATGAACAAGGACCTATATAGTTACAACACAAATATCAATGACAAGGTTTTTAATTTTGATAGATGGTTAATATTGACAGCCTTTATTTAAGTGTTGATCATTATATATGTTACAGAAATCAGGACAATTTTCAAAATCAAAAGATTTCTATAAATAAAAGAACAGGTATAAGCTGAGTGGGTGGCAAAAAGAAAAAGGCCAATGGTCATTTGGGGTTTGAATAGGCTATAAAACAACTCATAGAGCTGCTCCCAACTGGGGGGAAAATTAGCAGAAGGGGTTTATAGGAGTGCAGCTGAGGTTAGTATAGCTCATTAGGGTCATACAGAGAGCTCAGTGCCAAGTCTGCCTTGTAAGAGGGTCTTTCCAAGAATGTAATAGGCATCTAGAGAGATAATGCGATACTCAGAACCCTGCCTTGGCAGAACGAATGGCAGCAGTGGAAGACGGCAGAGTGCTGGTTAAGCAAACAGCAGTTTTGTATTTTGTATCTCAGCTGTCTTTGCCTCTGGTCAATGGGATGTCTCTTGAGGAATGGAGGGAAGGTGGTAGGAGAAAGGGATTAAAAAAGTTTGAACTACTTCTTTCTGTTTCTGCTCCTTCAGGAAGAATGTGAATATTGTGCTAGGGAAGCAAAAAGCTATATTAAGAGGGAAGATTCAAGTTTGGAATTAAATTGGGGGAAAACTTCTAGAAAATTGAAAACAAAATCATTCTAACACTTTATGGTGGTGGGAAAAAATGATGAGATATGCCCCAGTTTTACTAAAGGCCAGGGTAGAAAATCCCACCGGTCACATCTAAAGATATTAATGGGAGGGAAATGACATAGTTTTCTTTCATGACTTATGAAACCCAGAAACAGCTGAATTTTAACACAGCCCAAGTTCTGCTTTTCTTCCTCAGGCTCTACAAAGCTGTGGCTTACAGTGTAGGAACACTTGTCATAGAGGACCCCAGGCACATGTACACTTCCATAACCCCGTGCTTTGGAGAGTAGAAACAGGAAGACTGCTGGGATTTGTAGGCCACCAGGCTATTTCCAGGCTCAGTGGAAGCCCTTTCCAAAGGGACTAAAATTGAGACAGGTTAAGTGGGACCTCTGATGTCCTTCTCTGGCCTTTGCATATCCCTCTACACATATAAGTATACACTACATGTACACCATAACACAGAAATTGAAAACATATATTTTATTGTTGTTATAGTTTTACTTTTTATGTGTTTAGGAAAAATGGTTTATTAAACACATTGCAACAGGGCAGAAACTGCCTAAGCCCACAACATTTTTTTAATCTTTAAAAATATACATTTTGTACACATGCATATATGTATATATATATATATGGATACAGACATGTCTGTATTGATCCTTTTTGTTAGTAAGTTTCTTATCTATGGATTTAATCAGTCATGGATACATAATATTTGACAAAAAATGAAAGAAAACCATGATCTGTATTAACCATGTATTTTTTTCTGACTACTATTTCAAGAATAAAATGTAGTATAACATCCATTCATCTGCTTGACACATTTATTTTTTCCATTTTTTTATTTCATTTTACATTCCAACCAAACTTCTCCCTCCCACCTCTCCTCCAAACCTTCCTCAGCTCCTACATTTATGTTTTACATTTACATTTTAATATTTACAGAATGTTAGATATTTTAAGTAATTAAGAACTCACAGGAAGAGCTTCAATGCAACTCATCTGTCATGACTTGTAAGGGAGTTGAGCATTGTCTGCTGTCAGTATCAACAATAGAACCCATGTCTCATAGAAAAGCACTAATTGTATATATGATGTATATGTGAATACACAATCCTTTTCCAAATGATGCTTCATTTATAACCTTAAAGTATATAGTAGACATCTTTAATCTATCATAAAATATATACCATGGTAAGGACATGCCTTTGTATGAATGGATCACAATGTATTTAACTAATTTATAATTGATGACAATGCTTCCAAATTTATAACAATAAGTAATGTGCTACTTTGAAATCAATAAACATTTTAACATTAATGATAATTATTTTAGGGTAAATTCTTAGAAATGGACTCAGGTTTAGAATGCAAATATATACAAGAGCACAGTTGTCTTCTTGAAATAATTAGATGAAACTGCACTACAGTTCCACATTTCAGACTCATGATGTTTCTCCTTATTTTCCTCTCTCTCCTCTTTGCAAGCAACTATTCAAACTTAAAACCTGAGAATTAATGATAGAAGTAAATTAAATAATTTGAAAGTACTACCAGTGTTGAATGTATGTGAAGCTTCCCAAAATTTAATAGCTGGATCCGAAATTGTTTTGTCCATGAATACAAATTTCATTTCTGACTGATCATATGGATCCCTGCAGAACCCACCTCCACTGTTGACTGGTTATTTTCAGAGACATCTGTGTGAGTGGGAAGTGAGTACATTGTAATAACTGCAGACTTATGTTTCATAGAACTATTATGTTATGCTTCATTTGATACTGTTCCAATTCTCCCATTTTCTTTTTGTCTATATCGCTTCTCTAAAGACAAAATATTAATACTAACCATCAGGTTGGAATAACAAAATGTTGCCCCTCATGTGGCTGAGACCTTCAGAGAATCTGAGCTACCCACTTTGTTTTGTGTGAAAGCCACATCTGCTCATTAGACTGTGTAGACTATAAATGATATTTTTCTTATTTACTCAAGAATAACAACCATATGTAAGTTCCCAAGGAGTATGTTTTGAGCAGAAACAGGTGGCTGAACAGGACAACAAAGACCTGACCTTCTGCCTCCGTAAGGGCCTCAGTGAATCTAATTGAAAGAAACAGGTGGCTGAACCGGACAACAAAGACCTGACCTTCTGCCTCCGTAAGGGCCTCAGTGAATCTAATTGAAAGCCCCCAAGAAGTCAAATGCTCTGCTTTTGGATTACTTCAACTCTCTGTACCTATTATAGCCAATTTAGATCATCAAAGAGACCACTTTCTTTAAATAAAATAGCACTTTATTATGGAATTTAACTTTTGGTGGAGAGTAATAATTCTTCATTCTTGGGTCATACTTTCCCCAAAGCTACATTTTGGGGCCATCTTGACCATTTCTAGAGTGGAAAAGAGTGAGTTTTATATTGAGTCTTTACTACAGAAGCAGTGTATGTAGTATAGCACATGAGTTCTCACCTTTTGAAAATTGTAGTAGGCACTCTAAGTCTTAAGTGAAAATCTAGAGTGTGAACCAGTAGCCAGCAGACTCACATGGGCATGTGGTGTTTCATTTGCCTGTGATGGGGAGTCATAGATTAAATGTTTGTGTCCCCAACCCACCAGTTTACCTGCTGTGCTTCTAAACCATCCGTATGATAGCAAAAGATGAAGCCTTTGTGCAGGAATTCAGGGGCTTTGGGGAAATGGGTGGAGTATCATTTTGAAATTGTCTGGAAGAAGATCCTCATGAGAAGCTGTCCTTGTTGACACCTTGATCTGATGAGGAGATTTTGGGATGGCAAAATAAATTTCTAGTATCTATAGGCCCATCAGACGTGGTTAGCTGTTACAACAGCCTGAAAGAAAGACACAGGTGTTTTGATAAAATTGATATTTAGCAATTTAAGATCTGAATGTAAAGTTTTATTAGAATCTTGGAGACTGCTGATATGGAATTTCTTCACAGTAATAATTCACAGTTCAGAGGGTTATGGCCCCTGTGGACAGAATATGGCTTCACTTAATTATACCATTATCTTACCCCTTGTACAGCCTTGTATTGGGTATATCCTAGAAAGGAAGAATAACTTTTACAGAGTATAGAAAACAGAATTCTGTAGTCTAACTCATGCCATTACCTTTTGTTTGAAGTTATACCCGCCCGTTGAGTAACTGGTTCTATGCTCCAAAAATGCTACACACTCCTTAATGAAGCCACTTGTTTTTGTAAGTTAGTTTTCTTCCCCCCAGTTTGCTTTATCTTGTAGAGTTTCTGGGCCAAAATTGCAGTTTGAATGTCATTGTGCCTTCGCTGCATGCTGGTCCTTGGAGAGCTGCTTTATTAAGGAGTGGATACTTGAAGGGATGTAGGACAGATGGTCCATTGGACTATTCAGGAGGACACAGGTTTCTCAGCTAAGGGGGATAGATATTATGTGGATGGAATTTTTCTCAACTTTTGGCATTTTTGTGGACAGTTTGCATCATATAGAATTGTGAGACAATCTTTTTTAATTCAGTGCTATATATTAGTTCAATAATGGAACAACCTTATTTTTCTCTGAATACTGAAAATAACAACTCTTATTTGATCACCCTATTAAAATTACCACAAAGCCTAACAAAAGCTCATTATTCCTGTCAAGTTTTTAATCATTACCTGACAAAAGAAGGAGCTGAAGTCATCCAAAAATATGATTTCTTTCTTCCTTTGGAGAAATAACATGCTAAGTTTTTCTGCCATAATTTAGTTCTTTTTTTTAAGTGAGCACTTTATAAAAGGATAGTAAAATCTTTCCAATCTCACCTTTGTCAAGAATGGAAATGCGAATATTTAATGTTTTGGAATAGTTTTGATATGTTTCTTCTTTAAATTAGGATCGTAAAAGCCAGAAGATGCCATAGTCATTTAATCACAGGGCAGATATTTTAGTGACTGTGATGCAGGGAAGCTGTTGAATAAATGGTACCCTAGGTTGGTTATTCTAATTGGAAGTGTTGCATAAGAAAAGCAAAGGCAATTCCTTGCACTGAGAAGGCAAGGCCGATTTAATTCAGACTTATTAAGGGCAAGTCTATTGTGAATGAGATTTTAATCTTTTGTTACAAAGCTGAAGTTACTTTTAGATTTGTCTCTTTCTCAGAGACTATCATACTGCCGTTGTTCTGATCACATGCACTTGTCAGCTACTTTGGATTGATATATTTTAGAAGAGGTAAATTTAAATTGCAGAATTACATAGACTACATTTCATTTTGTGTTTGCTCACATTTAAAAAAAAAACAGGATGCAGGTTAATTTCTATTTGGGAAAAGTCAGCCCCAAATCTATTAAACCATTTTTTAAGCAGGGAATGGATAATAAGATATCTAGAAATAAGAAATTCTGAGGTTTAATCTGGGAATAGTACCTATAATTAGCATATTAATGTCTTAATCAAACAAGACTGCCTGGAGGGATAGCAATGCCCACCTGTAACTCATTTTTAATTACATATAAAATATACTAACAACATACTTTGTGTACCATACTCAATAATAAAAAAGCTGCACATAAGCATTTGATTCAATGTCATTAAACTATAATAAATGTGTTTAAACACAGAACTGTCTTAATGTTTCATGATCATGGAAATCTACATTTCCCCTATAATTTCCTGACAAGAATTTGTCTCCCTTTGTGATGTTTGAAATTTCTTTTTCCTTTCAGAATAGAAACATCTCTACATACACCTAAAATGTTGCTTTCTTGTTCTGTATTTGATTATTTACTGAGGAAGTGCAAAGGAAAATTCACCACACTCATGGCTGGAAATGCACTCCCCATCATCTAGATGGCAGGTTCCTGTGGCATTAAAGTATTGGAAATGCATAGCAATTACTGAACCCACGGAGTAGCAATTTTTCCCACACAAATATAATTTTATATTTCTTTAAAGAAGTTTTCAAAAATACTGAACGAAGAGAAAGCTTGCCAAGGTAATCTTCTTAGACAAATTCTTGTTTGATGTACAACAGTAGATAAGAAAAGCCTAATGTGCTACATAACCCTGCTGTGATGCTCTGCCCAGGATTGGACTTCTCCCCAAAGAACCTCCATCAGAGGCTAGTTATTCTACCAAGATTATCACAAAATTACCTCACGGCTCTCAGGAGATCATTGACGGTCAGAGAGAAGGTGTGTGGGTCCCAGCTAGCATGTTGGGGTTGGGACTTCTGACCCATTACTGAGGCAGAATAAAGGAAACACTGTAGATTGAGCTGATCTTCCTCTGCCCCCATGGTCCAAAGAAGCTCCATTTCGAAGACTGATCTTGAAGAGTTCTCATCCCCCTGAGACATTCTTTTTTGTTTGTTTGTTTTTTCTCAATATATGTTTTTATTTAAATTAGAAACATGCATGCTTCACATGTCAGTCCCAGCTCCCTCTCCCACCACTCCTCCCATGTCCCTCCACCAGTCCTCCCTGTAACCCCCACCCAGTCCCTACATCATTCCCCAGAGAGAGTGAGATCCTCCTTGGGCATTTTTAGAGAAAGTTTGCCATTTCATCCAGGGCAGGACCTAGGCCCTTCCCCATGTGTCCAGGCTGAGAGAGTATCCCTCTATGTGGAATGGGCTCCCAAAGTTCATTCTTATGCCATGGTAAACATTTATCTACTACTCAAGGCCCCAGAGATTTCTGAGGCCCTCTCACTATTCATGGAGTCTTTATCATTCCCCTGTTGGCCTCTCAGCCATCAGTCTGGGGTATAAGAGCTCCCTCTTGTCTGGTCAGCTGTCTATGTGGGTTTCACCAGCACAGTCTTGACCCCTTTGCTCATCACTCCTCCGTGTCTGTCACTGGATTTCAGGAGTTCAGTTCAGTGTTTAGCTGTGGGTGTCTGTCTCTGCTTCCATCAGTCTCTGGATGAAGGTTCTAGGATGGCATATAAGGTAGTCATCAACCTTTTCATCAGGGAGGGGCTGTTGATGTAGTCTCTCCTGAGACTTTCAATTGTTCCCCTTGGCTCAGGCAGTGGCAAGTTTGGTAGAGTTTAGTATTGGGTGGTTGTGAGAGATAAAAGGCCACTAGGATTCGTGCAGGCTCAGAGGCATTGTCCTTAAGCCTGGCTCTCCCTTTTAAGCTGCACGTACTAATTCTTCCAGTTCCTGCATTGCAGACTCAAATTTCTCTTCCCCAGTTACCAGAGTCATGTTTGAGCAAGTTAATTCTAAGAGTCTATGCCAAACATGATTGTAAACAACCAGAAAGGAACTTAATATTTTGTTCTTTAATCAATTTTTTCTTTACTGAAAATAAATTTTTCATACAATATAATTTGATCCTGATTTCCAGCCCCAGATCTTCCCCCACCTTCCCACCCATTCAATTCCACCCTCTCTCTTCTTCGGTCACTCTCTTTAGAAAACAAACAGGCAAATAACAGCAACAATAAAACCTAGAAAAATAATTTTACAAAGAAAAATATGAGAAACACATAAGCACACAGAGACACACTTATTTCATGGTTCCTGAATCTTTATCATTTTTTTGTATTGTTTTAGATTACCACAGTGCAATTTTTGCCAGTTAACACCTAATTCCTAGACTATTAAAATAGCTTTTCAGGGGATTACCTTGTTTTCAGATTCATTCATATTAGTAACTCTGAAGCACCATTGGATGTTTCCTAAAACAGTACTTACTCACCTGCATGCTGAGAGCATCTTTAGTGATGCTAATAAATGAAGCCTTATGCTTCCAGAAACATGAAATTTGATTTTCCTGTTTAAAAACTTCTCTTGGTTCCCCAGTGCCTTCAGAAGGAAGTCTAAATGTCTCAACAAGTGGTTGATCTGTGTTCCTGACTCTCATGCTGACTTTTTGTTTTTTATTCCAGTGTTCCTTTTTTTATCTCCCAGTTGGCCTTCATTTTAGTACAGTGTAGGATTTTCTCCACAATTCACCATGGCTCATTTAAAATTTCAAGGGGACAAAGAGAATATAATGTGTTCATGATTTGGGAACCTGTATCACAGTCAAAGACAAGGGACTAGGTTGAAAGAACCATCCACGACCAGTCTGTTTGGCTCCCCCTTGTCCACTCACACCGTAGACTACCAAGGTCTTACATAGCTCCCAAGACCATCCTCACTGAGGCAGCAAAGCAATGAAGAGGGGACAAACACACAGACACAGGAAGTTGGGATTGTCTGGAGTAGGCTCTACGATGCAAGCTGCAGCACCTGGGAAATTTGGTATGTTTATCATATACAGTTGAACAGGAAAGCAGAGTTATTTCATACAGTTGAGCTTAGATAATTTCTGTTAGGAGCGCTCTCTGTAAGGGGGCAGTCTTAAGCCTATAAACATTTGTGGGAAATAAAGATACAGTGAACATTTTCCTGCATACATTGTCAACATTTACATTTTGCCATTCCTCCACGCCTCATGTGGTGACAGTTTTGCCACTCCCATGGATACGACACACTAGAGTCTTTGATATAACTATATACTCATGTCAACAACATATATTCACTGAGAACTTCTTTATATCCCTACAGTTGACCATGGCAGAATGCTTCATATCTTGAATAAAACCTTTCTGACTTGGCTGCACACACGCACAACTATCTCATCAATTGTTTCCTTCATTCATGCTTGATACTGCCATAAGACGTCTCTCCCTCTCTTTCCCTTTTCTCCCTCCATCCTTTCCTCCTCCTTCTCTCCTCTCAGGATGCTGCTCTCCTTTATGCTGTTTATATCAGTCTTTTCTTCATACCTCTAGTCATCTGTGACCCACTTAAGAAAGGCTTCCCTGATCCTTTGGGCCACATTGAGCATTTTTAGATGCTCGTTAGCTGTAAATAACTCTTCTTCATAATGCATTTTATAATAACTCAGTTATAGTTACTCTGGTTTGTCAAATGTGGCGCCTCCAAACTAATCCATGATTCACTAGAACAGCAACTGTATTTTTTAAAATCATTTTTGCAGTCTTTATCATTTCTATCTAGAACATAAATGTATGTGTTCAAAATATGTATGTACAATAAATATTTTTATAATGAATTTCTAATGAAGAATCAAAATCATGGCATAAGCCTAAGCTTATTATTTCTCCTATAATCCACATTACATAAGATGTTTTATTGATGTTGGTCTTCTCCAGAATATAAAGTTCCTTTTTTCTGTTCCTCAGAGAAAACACTAAAAAAGCTAGAGTTTTTATGTTTTACCATCTTAACCTTTTTGGGAGGAAATAATGGGCTTTTTATTTTATTACTTTCACTTTCACTACAGGTTTCATGTCAGCAAGTATTCATATGACAGGACTTTCCTACTTTTGTTCCTCCAAATGTTGCAAGCAACAAAAATAGGAGCACTGCCAGACAAATAACTAAGAGTGGGAAGGGAAAGTTGACAAAAGACAGATGAAGATGTCTGTGGGTATTCAAGCTATTCTATCACAAGTAGCTTAATGAAGAATGATGCCTCCAATGAATTCTGCTTGCTGGCTGGCTTATTTCAGCTTACATTAAGACTAAGGGTCTATAATATTATTTTAGATCCTAAATTTTCCTCTGGGTCCTTTCTCAGAATGTTTCTCAGTGGGACATCTCTGCCATGGATCCTCACATCCTGACTGTGTCACACATAGCCTTCAGATCAAGACTAAAATAACTCTTCCCCAGGATTGCTTTCTCGCACAACCTTACCCTCCTCCTTGTGAACTAGATTCCTGTTCACCATGCACATACATGTCTTTCTTTAGGTCTATCAGCTGTCTGATAGTGGAACATGTTTGATTTTATTTTCTGTTGTATTACCAAGTATTCGGATATAATATTTAGTGCATTTGTCTCAATTGAACAAATAAATGAATGCCCTTTGCCATCTGAATAAAACTTTCCCCTCACACAGACTCTGATTTAAAACCTATGTTCTATTTCTGTGACATTACATTTCTCTAAAACAGCAATGTCTGTACATTTTCCTTTGATTTTATTATAAATTTTCAGATTTCATCATGGACCCTCCAAAACAAATGTCATATGCTTCCTCCACTTTGTGTTTCCGTAACCAATGATGACCCTTCTTTACTCTGCTCTCAAGGCAGTCTGCCAAGGTAGTGACATGACATCTTGTTTTACAGAAAATAATGGACTGATCATACATCTCCGTTTGACCTTAAATTGTTTATGATCACAGGTCACTGTGTACCCTTCCATCCTATAATTCCCATCATTGTAACTTGCATATAATATTTTGTTAAGGGAAGCTTTTTCCTTGTGAGGAGCCTTCCTGCCAGCCTGGTTCTAGATCCGCATCAGTACCAAATAAACACACAGGAGGCTATATTAATTATGAAGCTGTTGGCCTTGCTTGTATATTACTGGCTAGCTCTGCTTTAAGTAATTACCCCATAATTGTTAATCTAAGTATGTCTCTTACCGGAGAATAGTTCCAGGCTCCTACCCCATGGCGGTTACATGTTGAACTCTTCGTGTTTCTCCTTCCCAGAGTTCTCCTGGACTCCTAGTCCCTCCTATCTAGATTCCCTATTGGCCAGACAGTGCTTTATTGGCATAAGACTTCCCCAACAATATTTGATCATTATTGTTAAAATAACTAAATAATTGTAAAAAGTGTTTTTTCTGGTAATATTATTTTTTTGATTATTAACCTATATATTTATGCCTCTTTATTTAAAATATTGCTTTACTGTAGAGTTTAACAATAATTTTATTGTATACATTTTTTGCCATCTGATTTTAGGAACTGTCTTGAATTTAGTATATTAAGAATTTCCAGGTAAACAAAAACATCCCAAAACTTAGTCACACATTTCTCAAATCACAGACTAATAAAGATCTGTTTTTCCTTTACAAAACATTAGTGAATCAAAACATTAAATCTAAAGCCAGCATTATTGGTCCCTCTTCAAGAATTACTAGAGTCTATCTGAGCACATACAGCAAGTGAATTGAAAAGCCAACTTGGTCTCAAGTCTTCTCAACTTCCAGCTTGAATACAGCAAGCCACATTTGAAGATGAACAGTGAGGTTTGTTAAAGAGGCCAAGGAACAGGGCTATTAAAATATTATTGGATAAATCCTTAGGCTAAAAACTGAAGGATTCCTGAAGAAACAGTAAATGATCTTTTCTCTTCCCACTTTTCTCCCTTTCTTCTTCCTTCCTCTCTTATTTCTAGGAAGGCACCCAAAGTTCAAGAGATCCAAGAAATGTCTCATAACATGCATATTCTCAAGGATCATTCAAATCCAATTGTCTTCTTATAATTAATAATAATGTACTGGTAATTTGTAAAGAATAGAAAGTCATTTTCACAGTTTCCAAGACTGGCAAGTTTCAAATCAAGGCTCATTTAACAGGGTCTATTGCTTCATCTTCATATAGCCATAGGTAGAAGTGCTGAACTACCACCCCCAAGAGCCTTTTGCACAGTAATGTTAATGAATCAATGAAAGCAGAGTCCTTCCATGAAAAAGACTTCTTGTAAGGTACCATCTTCCCATGCTGATGTTTTAAAGTTTAAGTGTGAAGCACACATATAGCTGAGAGTTATGACTGGAAGGCCCAAAGGGGTAGCTTGGTCTGAGCCTCTTCTGGAAAATGAAGTGTGTCTGAGAATATCTCTCAACAGTCTTTACTGCTTGTATCATCTTGGGGGGAAAGGGGACCTAGTGCATTTGCTCAATTCCAGGGATTTCCAGAAGCTTTTGAGTTGTTGCCTTCCTAAGATTAGTGAACTTCCCTTAGTGACAATCTAAGTATTGACAAGTTTCTCTGCAGGATCGTGTATAACAGTCCTTCCATCTCATTAACATACTTACTAGTTGATTTTCAGATTCACAAGTCTATAGCAAACTCCATGTCCTCGCTTTCCCAACCTCTGTTACAGATATTGAAAGGATCTTACTTAATACACTTATGGAATGTAGGAAGTAGAAGGATTTCTGGGATCACTTGAGAAATTCTTTAACAGAGAAAAAAATCTTAGACTTGAAAGAAATCTTAGACTTGAGACATACTCTAGAAACCCTAATTCTGGATATTATATGCTATGCAAGGTCTTTTAATTTAAATTTGTATTTAAGTTAGAAACAATCTTATTTTACATATTAATTCCAGTTCCCTCGAATCCTCCCATATCCCCTATACCCCCCATCTCACCCCTATCCACTCCTCAGGAAGGGTAAGGGGGATCATCAAAGTTTGTCACATCATTTGGGGCATGTATCTAGGCAGAGAGAGTATCCCTCCATGGGGAATGGGCTCCCAAAATCCATTCCTGTACTAGACATAAATACTAATCTCGTTGCCAGAGGTCCCATAGACTTCCCAGGCCTCCTAAGTGACACCTATGTTCAGGGGGCTTGGTTTAGTCCGATGCTGGTTCTTCAGCTGCCAGACTGGGGTTCGTGAGCTCCAACTTGCTCTGGTCAACTGTTTATGCTGGTTTCCCCAGCATGGTCTTGACTCCTTTGCTCATCACTACTCCCTCTCTACAACGGGAGAGAAATACAAGTTCTTAAAGGTCTCTATTGATATATTAGCATGGCAAAACTGATGGAAAATTCTAGGGATAAGTTTATTTTTCCTTACTTTTATAACAAGAAGGTGGATTGTGATTTGCAAGTCCAGTATCTTGAAGCACTATTCAGTTCAGTAAGTCCTAACACCCAAATAAAAGTTTGTGCCAAGTGCGTTATCATGAAGCTCTCAAACCTAGTGTAGAAATTTATTCATACATTCAACAATTTATCCCTTTACTCAGTGCCGATTGTTATGCAGTAAACACAAAGAACTTAGACAATACTTAAGTCTATTTTTGTGTACTCAAAGTATTACTTTCCTCATTAGAGGTGAAAAAAGTGGTGGTTGCTACACAGTAGGGTTTATATGAGGATTATGCAGCAAATTCAATATACATTATGAGTTTAAAAATACCCTTCTCAAGAAGGAAACTCATACAGTTAGTGGGGATGTAAACTAGTGCAGCCATTATGAAGAACCTTGTGGCAAACCATCAAAAAACCCCTAAAATTATGAGTATCTCATGAGCTAGCAATTCCACTACGTGGTGTATATCTAAAGAAATTAAAATCATTATACTTCAAAGATACCTTCACAATGCCTAAGTGATCAAATCAACTAAGGTACCCCCCAATATTTACAGTTTGTTTAAGTAACATGGATCACAATCAGATGAGAGATCACAAGTTCTTGCTCCTTTGTGTAAACTAATAGACCAATATTGTTAGAAAAATGGAATGGAATAGTCATTGCTGGAAACTGGCAAGGCGACAGGTTAAGGGAGAAGACAGGAATTTTAACAGGCATACCAAAGCACAGTTAGAGCAGAGGAATTATTTCTGATATTTCTTTAGCATAGTTGGCTAATTTTTGGTTCAAACAGTCTATTGTATATTTCAAAATGGGCAGCAGAGTATGACATTCCTCATTCATAAAAACGACAATGTCTGGAAAGATTATGTTTTATATGCAGACTTGATTCTTCTTCTGTATGTACTTGTTGAATTACTATAATGCACCTCATAAAAATACACAAACATTATGTTCCCCAATCAAATTATACCTCAAAAAATAAAACAAGAGTGCTCTTGTCTATGGACCTCAATCCAGTCAATTAAAAACCAAAAAAAACCAAAATGTAACTGCAAAGCAGGGTCCACAGCTGGCATGGGTCTGCTGCAAGTTGTGCTGCCTGCTCTGAAGAAGTATGAAGTAGAGAATTCCACCCCTACAATTCTTCTGCTGTCAACCGTGACTCTCAGAAGGATCAGTCACCTCAGCAAGAATCTCTTCTCACAGTGGAACATGGAAAAGATGTCATGCCTGTTTACAGAATCACAAAAGTGATTTAATCTATGTCCATTTGTTCCCAGTTGGTTTTTTTTTTCCCTTAAATATTTCTGTCAAGGGGAGAGTAGGTGAGGTCTGGGGTGAGAGGGTGAGTCAGGAGGGAGCCAGGCATGAGAGAGAGAAGATGAGAGAGGATGAGATAGAGATAAGAAGAGCAAAAGAGAGCATAAAGCAGGCAGGGGTCAGTCCTTTAAAGGGGTCCTTTGCACCTGCGTGGTTCTCGCAGAACTCTGGGCTGACCAGAGTGCTGCCTGAGTGTATCCTGCCAGGTAACAGGGCAGGCCAGTGTAATGCCTGAACCTTTCATATGCAACTCTGGGGACTGCTCTCTCCCCTACACAACACCCTAAGCCAGAGAAGGTGGTGGTCTGCCTCTCCCTCTCTTCCTGACTGTTGCTCTGAGAGGAAGGCATAGTTCTAGGTTGCTTTAAGTGTGGTTCTAAAAGTCCACTTCCCTGGTGCAGTGAAGGGTGAGGTGAGGGCTGAGGTGAGGAGGCTGGAATAGGGAGGCCCTGCATGAGACAGGCCACCTCAGAGAACCTTTGCTGAGGGCAGCGAGGTCTGTTCAGGGGACTCAGTGAGCTCTGAGGCCTGAGCAAAGCTTTATGGGGAGCTCGTCCTTTAACACTGGCCACAACTTCTTAGAACTGATCAGACATTTGAACACTTACCTGACATGAAGTTCTTAATTTGTTTGTTTGTTTGTTTGGGGGGCTTGGTGGGGAAAGGGTGTGTTCTCTTTTTTTATTGTTGTTTTTTGAGACATATTTTCAGTGTGTGGTTCAAGCCTGCCTCCAACTCATGATCCACCCTCTCTCACCCAGACTTCTCAGTGCTGGATTTACAAGTTTGTGCCAACAGTTTCAGATGACATAAATTCTAAAGGTATGCAATGGTATGTAAGGGAAGGGGATCTCCTACCATGACCCATGCTCCCTCCTTCACCTTTACTAGTTTTTAATGATAGGTGATTTTCTCTCTCTCTTTCTCTTTCTCTTTCTCTCTCTCTCTCTCTCTCTCTCTCTCTCTCTCTCTCTCTCTCTCTCTTTCTGTGTGTGTGTGTGCATGTTTGTGCATATGTGTAGGTACATATGTGCTCACAAGTGTGTAGAGGCAAAAAAAATCAACCTTAGGTGCCTTTTCTCAGTGTCCTAAAGAGTGTTCAGGCAGGAGACTTACAGCAGGAAGGTTGAGGCTGACTAATAAGATCTGGGGGCTAATTATTCAGTTCATACACATATTTTCATGGCTCATTAGTCTTCAAGAAATGTTCTTCTCAAAAGTTCTCCCTCAAAAAGCTCTCTTTAAGATATCTCCTTAAAGATCCCCCCAAGGAGGGCCTCACCCTCCTTGGGGAATGATGTAAGGATTGGGTTAGGGGGGAGCTGGTGGAGGGACACGGGAGAAGGGGTGGGAGAGGGAGCTGGGATTGACATTTGAAGCATGCATGTTTCTAATTTAAATAAAAACATAAAAAATAAAAAACATAAAAAAATTTCTGTCCAAGTCAAGTGGTGAGGAAAGGTGTGGTGACTAATTTAAAGTGCTTGATGTGGTTTCTTGCATTTTGTCAACGTGTAACCAACATTAGCTTTGATAACAATAGTAGCCAGGATTGCCACAGAAAAAACAACAATGTTTTGTGTTTGTTTCTCAAGGGTTTCTAACTTTACAGATAGCTTTTATACAGTTTTTCATAGTAGATGCTTTTTCTTTGGCAGATGATTTGTTTCTACAGTTTTGCTAACCAAAGTATTAATGAGAAAAAATGTCAAAAATTTGTAGCTGATAATTAAATAAAGTGGAGGTCTCTTTAATTTGTAGAACATTATGCATGTGTGGACTCAAGTAGCCATGAATCAAAAATCTCATCTTCATTGAATGTGCACAGTCTTTTCTTGTCACAGTTCCCTAAACAGATCATCATGACAATTTCCACATCATATCTACATTGTTTTCTTGCTGTCTGGTGGTTGAGTTCCTTGTGTAATTTAGGCACCTATTCTCTGTCAGATGTACAGCAGGTGAAGATTTTCCTCTTGTTCTGTAAGGCCTTCAGCTGACTAACAACAGGTGTCCTTTGCAGTGAAGAAGCTTTTTTATCTTGTCGTTTATTTATTTTTGTTTTTACATCCCAAAGTTTCCTCTCCCTCCACTCTTCCCAGTTCCTCCCCATTCCCCTATCCCATTCATTCCCCCTTCACTGTTTCTCTTCAGATACAGGTGGGTTACTCATGGGTATCAGCCAGCCATGGTATGTGAAGTTGCAAGGAGACTAGGTTCTTCCTCTTCTGTAGGGCTGGATGCGGCAATCTGGTAAGAGAAAAGGGTTCCAAAAATAGGCAACACAGTCAGAGACAGCCCCGGTTTCTGCTGTTAGGAGTCTCTCACAAAGTCCAAGTTACACAACCGTAACATACATGCAGAGGGCCTAGATCAATCATAAAGGAGAACCAGAGAAACCAGATCAAGAGAAACCAAGTAATGAGGAGTACAGAGGCTTTTTCATTTCAGGAAGCCCCACTTGCTTAATGTTGGTCTTATTTTCAGGGCAGCCAGAATCCTTTCCACAAATTTCCTACTTGAGCTATACCCCTGCTCTTTCTTCTAGAAATTTCAGAGTTTCAGGTCTAACATTGAAATATTTGATCAATTCAGAACTGATTTGTGAGCAGAATGAGAAAAAATGTCAAGTCTAATTCTTCTATGTCCAGATAACCATTTTCCCCAACACCAATTGTTAATGATGCTATCCTTACTTCAATGCACCTTTTTTGGAACCTTTGTCAAAAATCAAGTGACTGAAGGCAGATGGCCTTAAACCTGAACCCTAGATTTTATTCCATTAATTGATGTGTCTATTTTTATGGCAGTACCATGCTGTTTTTATCACTATGACTCTATAGTATAATTTAAAATCAGGTGTACTTTTCACCATAGGCAGGTTCCCCACATTCTTATAACATTTTCTTTATAGTAGCCATTTTTGTGGCTTTCATTTATATTTCTCCAATGGCTAAATATTGAACATTTTTATACATTTGTTGGTAATTTGTATTTATTTATTTAAAATGATGTACATTATTATGCTTAATTATATTTGTGATAGGTTTTAGTAATCAGAAAGGCACACGGATTTAGCTAAATTATATGTCATTTCTAAAGAAAATTGTAAATGATAAAAATCAGGTTAAGGAATAATTTACTTGATCAGGTTTTTAAAAATTAATTTTGTTTCCTTTTAGGTTTTTCTGGCTTTGATGAATTTAAAAGCTGCTAAGCCAATGCAATATAATTTTAAATATGTTTCCACTCATTTTAGTCCTTTAGTAACTTTTGTGAAGTTTCAAGTCTTTTCTGAAGGTTGCTAGGGTCACAGAACAGCCCTCACATTATTTTCATTCTGGAATGCATGGGGTGTTATAGGTGCTTACGGATATTATCTACCCATTCCCCTCGATGACATGCTGTGTAAATGGTTGCATAAAAGACATTCTGTTAGTATTTCTGCTCTATCACTCATTTCATTTTGTGTAGAATACATCTTATTATTTTACAGAATACTGCATGTAGACATAGGTTTCTGTTCTGCCTGATCCTGCTGCCCTTCAGGCCCCAATAAACATACAGAGACTTTTATTAATTAGAAACTATTTGGCCAATGGCTTAGGTTCCTTACTGAGTAGCTCTCTGTTAATTATTAACCTATAACTACCAATCTATGTATTTCAACATGGCCTTATCTTACTAGAGAAGACTCCAGCATGTTATTCCTTCAGCGACTACAAGGCATCTCTCCCTGGCTGTTCCTCTCTGCTTTCCCCCAGCATTCTCCTCATCTGGTAGCCCTGCCTATATTTCCTTCCTGGCTACTGGCCAATCAGTATTTTATTCATCAACCAATAAGAGAAGCATATATACCAAAGGACATTTTCCCCATCATTTCAAATTGTAATTAAATCTGAAAATTTGAAGTCATGATGCTAATAATTAATACTAAAGAAGTAGTTTGCTTTAAAACCTCCTAAACTGTGTGGTACAAAGAACAAACCTGGGGTAGTTTCATTTTAAAAAACTTTTTGACTTTGTAATATTTGCAAACCATTCCAAGGCATTGTAAACATGATGCCATTTACAAATCTTAGAGTTGCACATTTCGTAAAGAAACATGTCCCGTACAAGTCAAGTATGCCTGTAGTTATGGAGAGAAATGAGACACGTAAGCGGTGGTAGTGATGCAAAGATGGTTGTTCTACATTAGAAACTGGAGGTAAGTTTTATGTCCTGATTTATAAAACGATCTTTCCCTTGGTTTTAAGTGGAGTGCAACCCTCAGACAGAAGACTGCATTTCTACCGTGTCACGGCACATAGTGCTGTCGTCCAGGTGGTGGGAAATACTAAGGAAGATAGTTTCTTTCCACATGTTCACCTAGAAGCATTGTTTTGAGGTTAAGCACTCTGTTAAATTATGTTTTCCATCATGCATGTACCTGGATTAGGGTCTGTAGTTGCTTCTTCTGTTTATAAGTCATGGAGACATCAAGTTCATTTGCTCCTCCAGACGAAGGATGTGGTCCATAATACTACTAAGGCAATTATTACTGGATAATGAACATTTATTTTTCAAAGTTTTTCTTTACTCTTGTAAAACTGAACGTGTATTTTTTAAAAACAAATACATTTACTCACGAGAATAGTATATTTCTTGGTATTTTTATATTCATGCCATTCATGCCCAGTTGGGTTTAGTATAGTCTTTGTACTAATCATTTCATAGAGCTTAGACAGATTCTACACAGAATACTGTAACTATGGAAGTACAAGTACTGTATACATCTTCACTCTATTTACTTTTTGTTATTTATTTTTGACCCAATAAGGAAATACTTTTGTTTGCACTTGGCTGCTAAGACTCTCAGAATCTCTTACACTGTTATAGATTTCTTTTGTCTTGTGGAATACTTAGGTGGGCCTTCATTTTCTTCCCATTTGAACTTATGGCTGAAATAGGATGAACACTAATGTGATCAAGAATTTCATAATAGAGGGAAGCAGGGATAAGTGGCTCCTTGCTTTGTGTAGCAACTCACAGGCCTCATGGACATGGCACAGGTGTTCAGACTCATAGCCTAGTCCTCAAATTCAGCAAGTTACCTATTGACTCTGAGACTCCAGGAAGATTTGTGGGTTCTTTAGAATCATTTCTTGTCATTTGGAACGTTTACCTTACTCTACTGTGAAGCTGTCCATAAGGATAGCCTGTATTCATCACTCTATTTAGAAATACCCTGAGACTTTGAGGTAGCCAGGTTCTTAGAATTTTTCTTCTATGCCAAAATGTTACTGCATCTATTTGACCTGTATTTATCAAAATATCTTCTTAATTTTATCTGGCGAGATTGCTAAGCAGGTAAAGGAGACCGTGTTGAGTGCTTGAGATTCTGAAAGGGAGGATAACTTTATAGTCTATTTAGGAAGTTATACATGTCCCTCTATTTGCAGATAAGTACAAGTTAAGATAGAGGACCATTCTTCTTTCCTCCATTTCCTCATGCTACTCTTATTCCTTCTTCATTTTGCTCAGTTTTCTACTCTATTCAACTAAGAGTTGAATATTTAAAAATATAGAAACTATACTAAACTATTGCCTCATACACTAAAACTGTCACTGATTAACACAGTGAAAGAAATTGTCACTGACATACAGTCTACATTATCCTCTATCTTTGCTTTCTATTACTCATCTCTATTCATGGTATTCTGCGATGTTGCCTCTTCCTCCTTTGGGCACATTAAATATTTAAAGAATGTATTTGCTATTTAAACTCACTAATATTCTCTTATTGGCTCTGCCAAACATTTTCTGTAATTGTTTGATTATCTCTTAATTGTGTATTTATGTGCTCATTGTGTGTATATTGTTTCAAGAAAATATTCTATAGTTGGAAGTTTGTTTGCTCTGCACCTCCTGTTTACTCAAATAATATTTTATCCTTCTTGGTCTTTTATGGAATTAAAGACTAGATAGTTATTGTTATAGTTTTCCTTAGTTATGGTAGAAGGTAAAGGTAAGTTGTTAGATACAGAACTTTGGACTCACTAAGCTAGGATAAACAATAGAGTATTTCTTTTGAAATTGCAAAATAAAAATGGACTGGACATTGTGAATGTAATTCTTGCCTGATTATTTATATATACATATATATATTTAGAGTTAAACTGTTTCCTTTTTATTTAACAAAAGGGGAAGATTTTGTAGAATAACCTTTTTGTACACTGTGAAGGTGTATCTTTGCCAAGGTACCTTCTTGTTGGTTTAATAAAAAAGTTAAATAGCCATTATCTAGGCAGGACGTATAGGATGGACAGCAAGACACAGAGGACACTGGGAAGAAGAAAGGCAGGATTGCCAGGAGACACAGAGGGAACATGTTGGAGGATAGGCAAAACCATGAGCCATGTGGCAACATATAAATTAATAGAAATGTGTTAATTTAACTTATAAGAGCTACTAAAAACAAGCCTAAGCTATTGGCTAAGTTTTCATAATTAATAATAAGTTTCTGTGTGATTATTTGGGAACTGGCTGGTGGGACAGAAAAATCTGTCTACACCAAGCACTGAACAGTAGGGAGTAGCAGATCCAGGCTGATCTGTGGAACTCATTAGCCAGAGAGTGTAGTTCAATAAATTAGCTTCAGGCTCAGTGAATCCTTGATTTAAATAGCAAGATGAATAGTGATAGAGGAAACCACCCGAAGTTGACTCACATTTTCCAAATACACTCATGCCATGTACATATGCATTTGTGTTGTATGATATACACACAAATAAATACACATTACCCACTACACATAAGAAATTTCAAAATATTCAAATGAATTCTTGAGTGACAAGTGATGATACCCTTCAATCCCCAGACCCATCTATTCCCCTTGGCAAGGCTTACTAGTAATTAACTCTCACTGCCCATTTTAGAGGTGAAAGCAGATTAGCACAAAAAGGCGAACATGTTTTTCTTCAAGGATTCACAGTAGTGTTTAGCATGAGGATGAATTCTTAATGTTTATTTATGTGTCCAATGAGAAAAAGCTGTATCTGCTAGCTGCCTTGGTCATGGTGGTTGGTAAGAGTGTGAATCCATGACCTGTAATTGTTATCATGATTAAAGCTTTTGGGTGATGTCGGATTTTTGCTTGTTACCAATGCAAGCTTATAATTTTCGTCAGATTCTTGAATTATTCAATTAAAAATGTTAGCCTGAGCAAGCCAGCCAAGACTATATGAAATAACAAGTCACATAAAATAAATTGTATTTTTTACTGGAACACTATCAAGTATGTAAATGCTGCTCTGGAGGCATTTGGCCAAGGATGAACTAGAACTGGAGAATTTCTGATCAAAATCCTGTTTTTCTTCCACACTTCACAGCAGATAGCATCAGCTTCAATTGTGCTTAATTGGGAAGCTGAAATAATTCTTCAGGGCCTATTTTGTGCAGTTGCAGAGCTTATATTGGCCACCATTATCTCCACTGGGCCTCCTTATTAGACAGTTTTCCCTCTTGTTGCAACTTTTAAATGAGGCTAGATTCAAATGTAGGTGGCTTGAAAAATACCAAAACTATAATTATGCAAGTAAGACAAGGCTAAGGATAACATCTTTCCTAAGCAAAGAGTACAAATGCAGACAGTTTCAGCCCAGACATATCTACTTTGGGTCTCTTCTCTGAAGAATTCAGAAAAGAACTGTCATTGGGTATGGTTACTCTTCATTTATTTCATACATTTTAAATCATTCCTAAAATACTTTACAATTTGACATATATATACTTTGCATACTGACCACTCCTGCTTCTCACCCACTCTTGTCCATACCTGTAATCCCCACAAATCTCTTCACACACAAAGGTCTGTTTGCTTTCTTTGGTTACCTAGCAAGACTAACCAGCTCTGCCTGACCATGGTTTTGGAGCTACCTACTGGAGCCTAAGAGGGTCTGCTACGGACACACAACTGAAAACTGATTTTCAACTCCTCAAATCTATCAATAGACACAGGCCTCTTCCCAACTTCCTTGTCTGATTGTTGATAGGATTGGTTTTGTGTTGGCTCAGTGAAAGCAAGTACAGTTGATGTGAACTGATTATTATAATAGTTGTACTGAGTCCAGGAAATGGCATTTCTTAGCTCTTCCCCCACTCTTCTGGCACTTATATAATTCTGCATGTTTCCCGATCTTTAGATGGGATGGGACCTGGATGTGATTGTTTTGCCTGGGCAACTCTCCTGCAGTATGGCTCTGAGGCAGGACTACTCAGTGAAATCTGAAAATATAGGTGTCTGGGGTAGAAAGATTATGGGGGATATCCTTCTGTATACTGTGAATACATGTTTCTCTTACTGGTTGATGAATAAATATTGATTGGCCAGTCGCCAGGCAGGAAGTATAGGTGGGGCTACCAGACTAGGAGAATTCTGGGAAGAGGAAGGCAGAGAGGGAGTAGCAAGGCAGACACCATGTAGCCTCAGAAGAAATAACATGCTGGAGCATTATGGATAAGCCACAGCCTCACAGAAATACATAGTTTAATAGAAATGGGGTAATAATTAAGAGAGAGCTAGCCAATAAGAATCCTGAGCTATTGGCAAAACAGTGTATAATTAATATAAGCCTCTGTGTGTTTATTTGGGACTAAACAACAGCTGGACCAGGCAGGACAGAAACTTCTGTCAACAGAAGTTCTGATAAGCAGAAACTGGGAATATTGTAAGCATTTTCAGAAAAAAAGTAAGGGGCTGTGTTTCTGCTCAGTGGTTAATTTTGTCTGAAGGAGGCAGACAGCAATAAAAAAGTGTGGCAAGGAAAAGGAAAACATAAATGCTCAAATAATCAAATTTCAAGCACTCTAAGTGGGATTTTCTGGTCAGAGTGGGAGTATTTAATAGCATTTAAAAGTCATTATAGCTGGTGAGCTGACCAACACTGCAACTACCCAGGTCCAGAACCAGGGTTAAGAGTTGGACCACCCCAAGATCTACCCCATCTGTAATCTGTTGCAGCACATGAAGCAGCATGTCTTTTAGATCCAAAACTGCAGGATCTCCACAACACAGGACAACAATGGGGTGAGAAGAGGAACCCCTATAAAGGCCCCGTATTGATGCTGTAGCAAAAACCACAGGCCTTGAACCAGAGTCTTTGCAATGAACACTTGCAAGTGAAGATATATAGTGACTCACTATGCTACACTACGGATTTCATTACGAGATTTTTATTTTATTTTCTTTGTTTTCCTTTTCTATTAAATTTTATTTTGTGGGGAAGGTTGCTAGGGCAGAGGGTGGATATGAAGGGATTGGGAAATGATGGGATCAAGATGCATGATGTGAAAGACACAATCTCTGATCCTTTAAAGTGGAAGGCTCACTGGTTTTCAGTCAATTAATATGAAGAGTATGTTTAACACTTGTGTTGGAAAATTAGGCATTATAAGTAATGTATATGGAGCATAAATATTTTATTTAGAAAAAGAACAAATATGAAAGAGAATATATTGCCTATTCATATACTTTTATAAATTCTTAATCATAAAGTATGTATTTCTACTTTAAGGAAATTTCTACTTTTGTAAGGAAATTTTAATATTTCCTTACAAAAATATGATGATTACTATTAATTTCAGTCTTTTGTTGAATATCTTAGCTTCAAGGAAGAAATACAGACCTTTGAAATTCAATTAGTCAAGAAAGGACATTTTGAAAAGTTGAAAGACAAATTGTCTTTGGATATAGTTTAAATTAAATTATATTTAATAATGTCCTTGATTATTAATATATAACTTATTTTATTTTTAAATGCTGAAATATGTTACAAATCTTTGAGTGACAGTTTCTAAAACTAAAACACAGATGTCATGTTGCCATGTCACATAAAAATGGTTTTGTTTTCATTCTGTAAGTCACAAAATAGTGACTACTACTTGTAAAGAAAGACTCACCATGTAGACTGTTTTTCAGCTGACAGAGGTTTCCTGGATAGGTACTTCTTAACATTGGGAGCTGGGAACAGAATTACTTGTCTTTTCTCTAATTTATCATGCTTGAGTTTATTCTGTTGTCAAAATCATCTAAAATGCAATAACATGAACACAGTGTTGAAATAAAGACATCCTTATATTTATTTTGTTATAAGCAATGCCATAGAAAGTTCTGCCATAGAAAATTAACACAAATTAGGTAGAAAAAAACAGCAACTTATCTTGTGTATATAGACAAGATTTTAAAGATGGAAAGAGGAAACATTCTACTGGCTATAGGTTTCTACAATGTTTGTAAGTAATAGTCATACCTTTTCTTTACTCCACACTAATGGGAGATTCTAGGTCATCTGTGAGGAGTAATGTCTCTGTTTGGGAGTTTACTCATCTATAGTTTTTGGCTCATGCACCTTCTAAGCAAGGTTCAGATAAAAATCTTAACTTGGCCAACTCTATCTCCCAGACGCTCATTAGTACACAGCCACATGTGGTTATCATTATTATTAATTCAATAAACAAGGTGATATATTAATCAAATTAGTATAACATAATTAAAAATGTAAAACTGGTCTCTAAGTCTCAGTAACCATACTTCAGCCAGAAATGACTAGGTATCACCAGAGATCCCTAACCTTTTCTGAAAGTTTATTGGACATTTCTGAATTTAACTCGCTCAGTTTATTGGTCCTATGTGGCTAGAGAAAAGTAAGGACTTCCCATGTAAACTTCTGGTATTTACTTCAGCCAACCTCTTGGGTTAAGATGATCTTGAGAAAAGGAGCAGTCTGGAAATTTCTACCTATGACTGTGTACTGAATGGAAATAGGCCTGTGATAAGATATGTTTCTAAAGTATGAAAATGTGTTTTGTTGAGACTATAGTTCAACTGGCAATTTTTATTCCAATAGACCCTGTAGACTTCTCAGTGGTGCCTGAGCATTGCTTTGCTATTTTTATTTGAAGAATTCATTACTTTAAAGTGTGTTTACAAATTACTGCATATTTTCTGCTTAAGGAAATGTATAAAAAATGTGACTATTATTATATGATTTGAAAAATAATTGTTTCCTTTATAGTAAACAAAAATTGCTTTCAATTTCCTTCTGCAACAAATAGAAAAAGAAATAATTAAATAATTGAAAATAAATATTTCTTAATGCTATTAAAATTTCGCCAGAGAAATATTTGTTAGTGTTTTCAAATTTTTATGTAAGAATATTCATTAAAATACCATCAGACTCCAAAGCATATATAGATCCACCCTCACTGACAGCTTGTGTACTTGCTTTCCAGCTCCTTGCCAGAGACTTCCCTTCAGCATTCTATAAGTCTAACTTATAAAAAGTATGATTAGGAAAAGATGATATGGAGAACAGTGCTCAAATCTCACTTTCCTGGAAGACAGTAATAATCCAAGTAGGTGTTCAGTGGACATGAACATAAGGATACTAGTGTCCAGATATGTTCTAAGCATGACCCTGATTCTTAACAGGACAGAGGCAGGAGAAGCAGGTTGGTGAAGCTAGGATGTGGGTTCACGCCATGAGGGAGGAAGGTTCTGAGTTGCTACTACGTAGTTTTTAAGCAGTGAGAAATTCACTAATCTACAAATAGACAATCTATTCAAAAAGCAAGTATTCTTCTGGCTGAACAAGTCCTGTCTTGATACCGAATCTAAATAAGAAAAGGCTATATATGCTTAGACCAGACTGTTTTCGCCAACTGAAAACTTTCTTCTATTGAAATACAAGTGGACTAAAGTGAGACTAATATGTAAACAGATATGTTTGTCTTGAGTAAATTCAAGCAAAATTTGAAAAAAAAGGAGTAAGAATATTACCTTCGTCTGTCTTGTGTGGTTATAATGGAGTTATAAAGAACAGAGATTTGTACATTTTAATTTTGGAGGCTGTGAAGTTCAAGGTCATGAAAGCTTCATAAGGTGAGGGCGCTCTTGAATTGTTTCAAAGTAGAAGGCAGAAAGCAAGAGAGGAAACCAGATAGAATTAAACTTGCTTTTATTAATCAAAGCAAAGTAAACCAGTAACTAAATATGACCATGATGGAAGAACCATGATAATAGGTGATTATGACACTAATTTACTCATTAATAGTGGATCTGTTATGGCTTAAACAACTTCTATAGTTCAACCCCTGGCAATATTGCATGGGACATTAAGTTTCCAACATAACAAACATGATAGATATCAGAGAACAAAGAATGGTGACATGTTGTGACACTAAAGGGTTAACAACAGGGGTTTGACTGGAATAAGGATAGAAGTCAATAATAATCAGTTTTGCCATGGTTATACCTTTGACTATAGGGTATATAGATGAGAAGGTCAGAAAATTACAACTTGAACAAGAGGTTAAGGAACAAAATTGTCAAGAGTTTTACTACGTTACTATTTGCTATTTTATCTTCCATTCTGCCTCTTTTCTCGGTTTTTCATCTGATTTTTCCCTTAAGATTTATTTTATTTTTAATTGTGTGTATGAGTGTGTATCTGTGCGTGAGTATATGTATAGGAATGCAGTTACCTACAGAGACAAGAGATTTCAGTTCCCTCTGGAGCTGAAGTTACAGGCAGTGTGAACTTTCCCAGCCTACTTGATCTGGTTTTTCATTTGTGCTTGTAACAATATATGCCCATATATTATTGCATATATTAAAATTTCTGATAAAGCATACTACAAGTGTGCAGTTTTCATCATTTACGATAAGAGTTTTATAGCATCACTGTGAATACTGACATAGTTAAGACAACATTTGATCCCTGAGGAGCTGGTTTCCTCAGAAGCTCTGGTTATGTTTTTATTAAATTATGAATGTATAATCTGGCTTGTTTTAATGAAGAATGGATATCACAATTTACTGTTTCATTCTCAGGCAAGTGTTATAACTATTTGAAGATAAGGCATATCTAGAATACATATTTTCTTCACAAGGTGTGTCATAATTTTCTTGTGACTGGAAACACTTAAAAGCACTTGAAAACTACATTTTTTACCATTTTAGACAGCAAAATCTTCAGCCAAAATAAAAAACATAAAGATGTGAACAATGATACACTAAAAATACCATGAAAAGTCATGTCTTACGACATAAAAATTGGAATGAAAATGCGGAGCATGCCTCTACTCCACCTCTGTGCCTCAGGACCTTCAAAGTTCTTACCATCCTTGCATACTGTGTCTCCAGTTACTATGAACATGACACATTTTTCAGAGTTGTAAAGATGTTTTACCAAGCATGGGAGCTTATATTAAAGAATGTGCCAATAGTGAGGGTAGATTATATGAGGGGATATATGTGGATATGTACAAAAGTAACATTGGTGGACCTGTGATCTTACCTATAGGAAGTGAGACAGCATGTTGACCATTTCATAAATAGTATAGAATGGAAGGGTAAAGACTGTGGTCTTTGCACATCTGAGTGGAAAATGTGAATACAGGAGGACAGTGAATACATGGGGGGCCAGGTGAAGCTTGGGAAGCTAATAGGCAGTGCTAAGTGTAAGACTACAAATTTGTCACATTATTATCATTTAGGATGGTGTTTACTATGCTGATGTTGTTTCGTATTTTTCATAAGTTTATGACTGTATTATCATTTCCTCATTCATTATCATGAAAATCTTTTGCATATGGGTTTTTCTCAGTGTTCATAGGGCACTGGAGTTACAGAAAAAGAAGCAAGTTGACATTATAAATCAAATCTGAGTTAGGCCTCTTCTTGGTTATCAGTTTCAACTGTGGCCCCTTGTGAAGGTCCTTGTCCATTCATAATTATTCTTCCTTCTTCATGCAAGAGAAAGAAATATTAGATTTGTTTTCAGCCTATACTCTCATTGTATCCTTTACTAAAAACTTTCATTCAGGGTTAATGCATGTGTCTTCAATTCTACTAGGTTCATAGCAAAATAGAGAACTCTTGATGTATTTATGATATTGAATAATGACAAAGGAAAGTAAATTATTGTAATCAAGTGTAACTATGAGTCTAATATGATGGTGTACCTCACTAGATTTATTTTAAGAAGAGAGTTGTGTCAGGAGCCACCTCTTTATGCATCCTTCCTGCTCCTATATTACAGGGCAGAGCTTATTATACAGCAGTTGATAGTAGCAATGGGTGTAACTTCATGTCTCTAATGTTTTTTATGGGTCAAGAACAATGCTACCTTACATATGGTGTCAGTTAGAAATCATAATATATCATTTATAAACAAGGGGATTAAGACCAGGTAATTTATGTATCTTTGTCAAGGGCCAGCTTGGAGTAAAATATTCTGACTGTCTTCTAATAGAATTTAGTTATTTGTGATGCATGCTTAATCATTGGTGTGGTGGTTTGTATAAAAATGGCCTCCTTAGGTTCATAGAGAGTGGTACTATTTGGAGGTGTGGCCTTGTTGGAGGAAGTGTGTCACTGGGGGTAGGCTTTGAGGTTTCAATTGTTCATGGCAGGCCCAGTGTTTCTCTCTCTTCCTGCTTCCTGTCGATTTATTATAGAAATTTGGCTCCTTCTCCAGTACCATGTCTGCCTGTGTCCTGCCATATCTCCATGATGATAATGGAGTAAAACTCTGAACATGTAATTCAGTGCCAATAACCTGTTTTCCTTTATAAAAGTTGCCATGATCTGGTGTCTCTTCACAGCAATAGAAACCCTAACTAAAACACTCGGTTTCCATGTTTGCAGCAAAGAAGTAAATTGACCAGATAAAATTCAATGATAAAAGCTGAGTTCATGACAAAAGAATTATTTTTCAGATGTTTTAAGTGTGCTAACAAATTCATGTACCCTTGCATCTAATGTACACTGTAATATTATATAGTTGTTGCTGATAGTACATTCCTTCTGATTTAATGTACAATGTGAATACTGCTCCAGAAAGCACTGTATATAATTATCTCTTCCTCTTCAAAGTTAATTAGTGATGATAACAATTCCTATTTACTGAAGTATGTTCCACACTTTGTGCTAAGAACTTTGAAAGCATACCTCTTTAATACTTATAATAACCATGTGGGAAAAATGTTATTATTTTGTGCAGTTTTAGAGTGAAATACTCAGCTTGGCTAGAACTCAAGTGAAGGAGGTGAGGAACATAAAATTCCAACTTATACTTGCTTCTCTTAACCCTTGCCTCTCACATATACTCCATTAGTTGTTCTGCTGTATCATGTTTCTAACATAGTATATTGAAGTACATGGGTCCTACCATCTGGAAACTTCTACAAACTATGGGTACAGAATGCTATTCAACAAGAAACTGGAGAATAAAGAAATGCCAGTGTTCATAATGCCAAATGCAATGGAAATCAAGGGATATAACTGTAACATGAAAAATTAAATGACTCAGAGACTGATATTTGGGTTCAAACTTTAAGCTAAAGAACTGAAAAGCAAAGTAATGGGCCTCTAGCTCTTATCGCTACCTTAGGCTGAATGGGCTGATACTGCTGCCTCTCTTCAGTGCTGGAGAATGGATGCCTCCTACTCAATACTGAAGACCCTGCTTCTATCTTATATACCCCTCTAGTGATGAGATTAAAAGCACGTGATCTGTTACTCTTTTAGACTGCGTCAATTTCATGTATACCTGGGTGACCTTGAACTCAGAGAGATCCTTCTACCTCTTAATTGAGTCCTAGGAATAAAGGTATATATTGTCACATCCTAGCTTCTGGCTGCTGGGATTAAAGGTGTCTGCCTGGATTCTATGGCTTGTGGCTGACTTTGATTTCTGAATCCTCAGGCAAGCTCTAATAAGTCGTAAATAATATATCACTACATGTAACTGCTTGGAATTGAAATTTTAAGGAGGGCTGCTTGCAATAATTGAGGTTTATAGTACTTTAAAGTTTCTATGGGGCCAAGAAAATTGGTAAAACAAGAGCAAATTCTAGACATGGAACATACTACAAGCAAATGCCAAACAATTCTTAAAGTAAGTTACCTGAAGGACTGAAAGAAAGAGCATTTATTTAGTGTACCTGCAATTATTCATCCATTTGACTGCTGTCAAGTATTTACTGTTACTATGAAAATAGTTGCCCACTAACATTTAAATAACCAAATTATACATTGATAAGATCTGTTTGCTCAGTTGTATATGGTACCTGTAATCAGGTTAGTGTTTAAGTATTACATATAGTATCCAACTAGGAATTTCTTTGATTTTTTTAAATGTAGCAGTGCTAATTTTGTCAATCACAGTCAAAAGAATTTTTGGAGTTACTTTTGATTTTTTTTTAGTACCAGATTTGTTTTTAATTAACTGAATTAATAGGTTAGCTTCATTGAAACTGTGCAAACATGGTTCATGTTACAATAAAAAGGAAAAGAAAGAGTTTTGAAAATAATAAAGTACTTCATTTATTGACATTAACCAGTAGTTTTGATCACAGGAAATGTGGTTTTTAGAGACGCTAATCTTACCAAGTTAATGAAGTGACTGGTAGATTTCCAGGTTAGTAAATGTGAAAGATGTTGTCTTAGCTAATTAAGGTTTTCATTGCTGTGCAAAGACATCGCCACAGCAACTCTTAGAAGGAAAGCATTTAATTATGGGGAGTCGCTTATAGTTTCAGAGGTTCAGTATATCATCATAGTAGGTAGCATCTTAGCCAAAAGTGATGATGGAAGAATATCTGAGTGTCCTACATCTTGCAGTCAATGGGAAGTTGACTGACTGTCACATTGATGGAAGCTTGAGCAAGAGAGACCTCAGAGCCCACCCCAAAAAGTGGCTCACTTTCTCCAACAAGGCCACAACTCATAATAGTGTCATTCCCTTTGGGTGTCATTTTCTTTCAAACCACCATAGATGTGTACTATGTGATGAGAAATCAGAATGCAATCCATGTTAGAGCAGTGTTATAGGCTTATGAAAAAGGCAACGAGGATCTGGCAGGCAACGAGAGAGAGAGAGAGAGAGAGAGAGAGAGAGAGACAGAGACAGAGACAGAGACAGAGACAGAGACAGAGACAGAGACAGAGACAGAGAGACAGAGCTGAAACATAGAAGATAATGACATCTTAAATAACTGACAGTCATTCACCCTGGCAGACATTGAAGATAAAAGATGAAAAAAATGACACATGGTCCATGTCTTCAAATACATCTAACACATCACTCAGTATTTTAAAGGTGGTAGAAAGAACATTCTAATGAAAGTATGGCACAGGCAGGGCAGGAGGCTTAAAGAATGGTTCTCTGAGGAAATAAGTTATATTAGAAAGAACAAATTATTATAAAAGATGGAAATGCCACAAAAGGTTTCTTTAGGGCAATAAAAGCACATAATACAACATCCTACAAAACAAAGCAGACCTAGAATAAACTATCCTGTGCTTTCCTAACTCCTTTGAGTGAGCTTAACCCCCCTTTAGCAGAGCAGCAAGAATCAGGAAAGACAATGATGACAGCAGGTACAATGATTGACAGATAAACAAATGCATAAAGGCCAACTTGCAAGTAAAATGTCCTCAATACCTGCCTTCTGTTAGGGTTCTTGCCTTGTGGTAGTTCCAGCAGGCAAACTACACAAAATACTAAAGATTAAGGAAACAGTGATCACATTTAAGACAAAGTCACACAATTCTGGAATTGATGATAGTGTAATTCTATAATGCTTAGAATTTTCTTTCTTTTGCTCACTGTTTCTTTCTTTTACTCAAAATTTTATTGTCCATACTCCCAAGAAAAATGACTACAAACTCTCCCTCTGGTTTTTTCCAAGAAAGAGTGAGATATGTCTCATGTTATCATGACCCATTTGTGTTTCTTTTGCCTTTAACTACCTTATATCGTTTATCATAATTGAAAACTCTGTAATCATAATGAAAATAAAGTGGCAGGTGTTCAATATAATAACTTGTTTATGCTTGTCTAATACTGTAGTCAACTACGTTGAAAAAGAATCCCTAACTTCTGAATCCTCCTGGCTACAAGAATATAAATATACTTGGATCTTCTTGCTTTTTTTTTTTGGTCTGGTTTTTACGAGACAGGGTTTCTCTGTATTGTTTTGGAGGCTGTCAGTCCAGCCTGGCCTCGAACTCGATCTTCTTGCTTCTTATCCTATATTTGACAAGCAACTTTATTCTACTTACCTTTCTGATCAGGATGATTTAATCTAGCATTTAACATTTTCGCAGTACTCCTGGAGGCTTCATTTTCCAGACTTGATATTGATCATGATTTGAGAGACTGAATAAATTGAAGATTGAAATATCTGTTGGATAACTTAGTGACTTTACACGGAAAGTATAGAAAGATTGTTAACAACAGAATAACTAGGCAGGTAGGGATGCTTTTGAAAAGAGTAAAGAAGAGCAAGGGAAGTACTTTTCATGCTGGGTTATTTGTGCAAGACAAAAAATCTTGCATGATGTAGGACACTTCTATTTTGACAGATTTTTTAAATGTCCATATATTTAAGGTATATTGCTGAAGAAATTTTCTATTTTTTTAAACCAACATGACAGACAAGTCTTTCCACAAAATAAGAAAACAAAAATCACACTAACTTGAAGAAGAGTAATACAGAACCAATAAAGCAAATCTTTTAGAAGGTCACTCAAGTACAAAATGGAATTAGATATGTGACAGAAATGTTATTGTGGTTCAGTGAAGTGATGCGACTAATATGCTGGGATTCTTATGGACATCTGCATACTGCCTCACAATACAGAACAGCAGAGCAGGAACACAAATGAGAAATGCAAAATGCTAAGGATCTAAAAAATATAATGCCAATATTGTAAGAAGTTCAGGACATTGACTGATTATTTCAGTAAACCACAGCATAAAGGCAACCATTATATATTAAAACTTTTCATTTTAAAAAGTACCTTGAAGAGAATAAAAATTATGATTGAGAGTGAAAGACCAACTTGGCAACACACACAAATAAAAGGAGTTAAACAGCAGAATATAAAAGCAAATCTCTTAAATTCATTGAACAAAGACAAGGTACTAAAATAAAACCACAAGGCAGTGAATATCAACATGCATTTGACACACCATAAAAATACAATTTGCAAGTGCATATATGAACACCTACTCTAGTTTTTATTCACCAAGACTGTAAGAAGGACGCCTCTGTCCTTCCATAGCCAGAGCCAAAGCAAAAACTGAAAGCCCAAGGGCAGTGCTGAAAGGCATCGAAGGCACAAGAGCTTGATCCATGTGTCACTCACATCCTGGAGGATGAATCACTGTGCGCCCAGGGGCAGTCCAAATACCCAAATACCCCCAGACTCGTGCACCCAGAGGAGCCATCATCATGTTCTGATTGTGAGCCGCCATGAAGAAGGCAGAAGGAAACAACACACCATTTTCTTTCTGAATGTCCATGTCCACAAGCACCAGGCCAAGGCGGCTGTGGAAATACCCTGTGAGGCTGCTGTCGGTAAGGCTAACACCTTGATCAGACCTGACAGATAAGATGCCGTATCTTAGACTGGTTCTTCATTATGGTAATTTGGATTTTGCCAATAAAATTGGGGCCACTGACACTGAGTGCAGCTGACTGATTCCAAATACCACCCCCTTTAACATTAAAAGGCGCATTATCTCAGTAGGTACCATGAAAATTAGAAATCAGAATCACAATGATATTCTAAGTAAATGAAACTAGATTTATAATAGTTTACAAATCTGTCATGAAGTACTGGTGACCCAGTATTTAAAAATTGATTCTGCCTGTGGAGATGAATTGAATGTATGCATACCATAATTACCAGGGACTACATTTTTAATATTTATCTAAGGTGATTTTTTTTCTTTATATTAGGCGGCATTTTTTTTCGAGACAGGGTTTCTCTGTATTGTTTTGGAGGCTGTCCTGGAACTCGCTCGTAGACTATGCTTGGTCTCCAACTCACAGAGATCCCCTGCCTCTGCCTCCCGAGTGCTGGGATTAAACTCATGCGCCACCACTGCCCGGCTACACTAGGCGGTATTTAAAAGAAACATTTCAGACTTGATACTAATCAATCAAATGAAATAATTTGAATGTTTTCAAATATTATCTATTGATTACCTATTTTTAGACAACATATTGTTGTCTACTCATAGTTTGCTATACAAAAGGAGTGCACTGAATGACAGCTATGTTTGTCAATCTGTATTCCCTAAAGCCCTTAAGAACAGCAACATTGCCACTTAGTGTAACACGAGAAATAAAAGACCCAGAGATAGATATTGGGGTTCAAGCTTCAAGCTGAAAATCAGAGAAGCAAAGCAGCCAAACCAATAGATCTTAACTCTACCTTGCTGAAATAGAAATCCTGTTTCCACAAATCCCCAGAAGCAAAAAGCTCTCAGTTCCTATCTCCTCCTCCTTTTTTATTCCTTTTTCTGGCCATTCATATCACTCCTGTCTTTATGTCTTTATGTCCCTAGTACTGGTATTAAAGGCTTGTGATCCCAGGTGCTGAGTTCAAAGATATGAGCTCTGTTACTCTTCATTTTTGTGTAGGCCAGGGTGCCCTTGAACTCAGAGAGATCCATCTGCCTGTTTCTTGAGTCTTGGGATTAAAGGTGTGTACCACCACTGCTTAGCTCTATGGCTGCTGGGATTAAAGGTGTGTATCACCACTGACTTATAGCTTGTGACTGGTTTTGCATCTTGAACCCTCAGGCAAGCTTTATTAAATCATAAATAATATATCACCACAACTTATTAAGAAAGAATTTTCAAATAGACAAAGTAGCTGGTATATAGATATGTGATACAGTTCTAAAGATTTCAGTGTTCTTTATTATACTATATAATTTCAATCATCCATTTGGAATTATTTTCTTCTGCCTAAGGACTTAATTTCACATTTCTTTGTTTTTCTTTTGTTTTTGAGACTATAATTACATATTTTCTCACTTCCCTTACTTTTCCGCAAACCCTCCCATATATCACACCGTGTTTGCTTTCAAATTTATGACCTCATTTTTCATTACTGGTTATCATATGCATATATGTATATATGTGTATATTAGTATATGTGTAAACATGTACACAAAAACACACAGATATGGATACATACATATATTTATATACATACAAACACATATATACAAACATACATATATATGTGTATATATATATATATATTTAATTAGCACAAACTGCTCAGACGTATGTCCCCAAGGCTGACTGTTTGTTACTGGATAACCAGTTAGTGTACTCTTCTAGAAAAGACCATTTCTTCATTCTTTATTTGCCTGTAGTTCTTTACATAAGGTTGAGGCCTCTTGGGCTTCTCCCACCCAGTTTAGCATGTTTATTGATAGTGTCTTTGTTCAGCTCATGCTTAGAAAGTTACATTGGTGAGACTTTGTGGATATAGCTTCTGCAACAATCTCACATCAAACTCCCTCAGTCTCTGGTTCTCATAATCTTTCAGTGGCCCTCTTCTGCAATGCCCCCTGAGTCTTAGGTATGAGAGACTTTTGGAGTTGTCTTCACTGAGTTGCAGGCACACAACTCTGCATTTTGATTTTTTTGTGTGGTTTTCTGTACTGGTATCTGTTTTATGTAGAGAATTTTCCTTGATGAGGGATGAATAATACACTTATCTATGGACTTAGGGACACATTAATATTATTGTTAGGGATTATGCTGGTTTAGTAAAGTAGTGGTTGTAGATTCTCCTCCAATATTCATGACTTCACAGTCACTGTGCATTTGTCTAGGTTGTCTATGTTTCTAATAACAGGCATGGTTTCCTTCTTGCTGAGCAGGTCTGAAGTCCATTAGGAAGCTTTTGGTTACTACAAGATATGTGTGCAAATACTCCAGCCTGGGGGTTTTCATTTCATAGTCATATTTGTTGTGGTTCATAGGCATCATAGCTGGGTAGGACTGTTTAGATGCCCCTCTTTGGAAGCTTGCAGAGTACCTTTTGATACCATGAAAACTAATCTTCAGGTTGGAGACTTTCAGGTAAGTTCCAGTTTAGGGACCTCTGGGGCCTGTTTCCAAAGTGTTTGGTGTTTTCAGCAATAGTATTTAACTTCTACCCATGAATGGTAACTATGGAGAATAGCAATAGGCTATATGCTTATTTTTGTTTATCCTTGCTCTCTGATACACTTTATTTCATTCAGCTTCAGTTTCTACATTCATCCTAATTTATAACTTCAGAACACGCAGTTATTTTTGGCTTTTTCAGTGCTATAGTCGTTGGTGCTCTATTGGTTGACTTTAACTGATGTTAAGTATTTTTCTATACCATATTCTGTTGGGTGATGGTGTTTCACTCAAATCTTGTCTCCTTTCTGAAAGGTACTGGGGACTGAGGTCTCAAGAGTAGGCTGATCACTCTCTTTTCCTCTTCTCCCCCTCTCTTCTTCCCAGCTCCCACTCACCTCCACCCCTCGCCATGTTCCCCATCCATTCAGAGGATCTTGTCTCAATCCTCTTCTCTTGGGTACTATGCATATATGCATATCTTTTAGGTTCTTTCCTGTTTCCCAGACTCTCTATCAGTGGAAGTGCAGACTGGCACTATCCTGATCCATGTCTAAAATCCATATATGAGTGAGTACATACCATGTTTGTCTTTTTGCGACTGGGCCAGATCACTAAAAAGTTCCAAAATTAAACTGGAAATGATACTTAAATAAATGGCTTCACAAACTGTAAGGAATAAACACACACCAAATATGAAAAAGAAAAGCATTGGCCGGGTGTTGGTGGCATACACCTTTAATCCCAGCACTTGGGAGGCAGAGGCAGACGGATCTCTATGGGTTTGAGACCAACCTGATCTACAGAGTGAGTTCCACGACAGGCTCCAAAACAATACAGAGAAACCCTGTCTCGAAAAAACAAAAAGAAAAAAAAGGAAAGCATCTTCGTAACTGAATTACCAACCACAATGATACTGATATGCTTGAAACACTTGAGAAAGTATTTAGAGGTCTACTTCTAAAAACGTTAATATCTGCAAGGAGTAAATAAACAGAGGTATAAATTAAATAAACCAGTTCAGGACACAGACATGAAAGTCATTATGTAAAATAACAACACAAACAAAAAACCAAGCAAGGAAATCGACAGAACAACAAAACCAGAAAACTAATTCCTTTTGATGAATGCAAAGTTTCCAATAAATACTAGAATCATAATTCACCACATAACAAAGATCACTATGATTCATGTGTTCCATCCTAAGAATATGAGTATAGTTGACTGTATGAGAAAACAAATGTAATGCAGTCACAGACCCAGACACAGAAGTTACCCAGTCATCTCAAAGGCTGATCAAGGTCGTTGGCAAAACTCAACATCCTTTCATAACAAAAGCCCCAAAGAAAGTAAGAGTAGCAGGAAGATCTCAGCTTAATAAATATGACAACACACACACACACACACACACAAACACACATACACACACAATCAATTCTCACATGGGGAAAAGCTTAATGCATCTTTCCTAAAATAAGCACCATGGCTAGAGCATTCACACCCTACTCTTCTTCAACACAGTGCTCATAGTCTTAGCTAGAGCAATAAGACGTGATAAAGAACTAAAAGAGACAAAATTAAGAAAGGAAGATGCCACATTCTCCCTATTTACAGATGATATCATCATATACTAAAAGACTCTACCTAAGACTCTGAGATCTTAACACTCAACAAAGCAGCTGGTTACACAAACTAACACATAACACCTAGCAGATTTTCTGTGTTTCAGTAAGGAATTTGCTTTAAAATGATTCAGGTGAAAAATCCCACTCACCATAGCTTCAGAATAAATACTTTTCTTAGATGTTGAAAGCACTGTTATTTCATTACATTATTGCACACATTTATTACAATGAGGAGGAAAGAGTATTTCATAATCAGAGACTTTAACACTATATACAAATGTGCTAATGGGGTAAGTGGTAATATTACATAATTGCAGATAAATATTTGAAAGTTATATCATGAGAAGCTCTTTGGTGGAATTAATCATATAGTGGTTAACCATAATATGTTGTTGAAAGTTTTCTTGTCCCACCTGGTACTACAGCCCCTTCAGCCCCAAATGAACACACAGAGACACTATATTAATTATAAAGCTGTTTGCCAGCGGCTAGGGCTTCTTACTGGCTAGCCTTGTCTTAATTATTAACCCATAGCTACTAATCTATGTATTTCTACGCCATCTTGGCTTAGTGGATAATGCCTGGACCTGTTACTCCTTTGTGATCTACATGACAACTGTTCTGGCAGGCTCCCTCTGCCTGCCTACCTTTCCCAGAATTCTCCTTGTCTCCTAGTCCGGCCTATCTCTATCTTCCTGCTTTTATCAGTCAAACAGTGTTATATTCATCAACCATTAAGAGAAACATATATACAGAAGGATATCCCCCATTAATGATACATACGTTTTAGGATGTTTATTGGCATTCAGCATATGTTGTGAGGATTTTTTTCCTTCTTAGAATAATGAATTACAGTATTACCCTGATATATGAATTTTTATTTTTCATATATCCCAACAGTGAATGGAGGCTACTTGTTTATGCAGGTTATCAAAATAATAAGTGGAAATTTTGTCCAGTTTTTAGTTGTGATTTTCATTATTACATAGGTTATTTACCACTTATTGTTTATGGTATTAAACATGCTTTCTTTTTGTATGATTTAACTTTTTGCAATGAAATCTGTGTCTTAGAAATCAATATTTCATAGAAAAATAAATTTCATTGTTAATTTTGTGAGTCAACCTTGCCTAATCTTGCTGCCAAGAAAATGTGACATTTTCCAGGCAGCTAAATCCTTACAGCTTTTACTCATTAACATGTAACACATGTCTACAAATTTCTCTTTTTACATTTCAATAGATCTTTTCAGATTGACTCAGGTGTCTCTGTTCCAGAAAAGAAACCAAAGCCAAAACACATACCTGTGCCTCTTGTTTATCTTTTTGTGTAAATGTGTGTGTGTGTGTGTGTGAGAGAGAGAGAGAGAGAGAGAGAGAGAGAGAAAGAGAAAGACAGAGAGAAAGACAGAGACAGAGAGAAAGAGAGAGAGACAGAGAGAGATGGTTAGTGTATTACGGGAATTGTGTATTATATAATATTCTAGCATACAAACCATCTACCAAGTAAACCCCTCCCACTATCTTATATTTTCCATGCCAGTCATGTATGATTACTTTCACTTTCCTGAAGGTCATTCCACTTCTCATACTCTCTTCTCCTATAGAGGATGCCTCCATTCCCTTGTCTTTTCAGATTACTTAACCATTATTTTATTGCCCAAGTATCATTTCCTTAGAGACATCTTATTGGATCTTTCTGGTTCATTTACCTATAATAATTTATTATGAATATCTCTTGTCACTTTGGGGATTTGTGTACATGTATGTGTTCTCCAAGGTGTTGTTTAAAAATTTTATAAATATTTGATGAATGCTTCTATGCTTCATCAGGCTGTAGACCTCCTAGGCACAGAATTCTGTTTGTATTTATACATCATTTCATCCCCAGCACATGTGTGGTGTCTTACAGTTGGCTTGGATTTAATAACAAGTTGAGCCTGTTATTACCCATTGTTTCTCTACCCAATGCTAAGGTCATTAATTTTTTACTTCTGAAGATTTCTTTATTCATTTTTCTTGTTTTTAAGGTTTGTGGTATCTACTGGGACTATGCAAATTAAACTCAGATTTTATTGTTTTAAAACCCTATTCATGCCTAATGATTGACTTGCAATGGTTTCCTTTGGATTTTCTGTGGATGTTACTGTGGTCAGTGGCATGACATATTTATAGACTCCTTTGTAGCATTCAGCAGGAAATTTTATTGAGGTCTCAGGAGCTGTGAGGATTTCTTCCCTGTGTATCTCTAAGATCTATCACAAGTATCTCTAGATGGAGCTATTTAACCTTTTCTTTTAAACACCAAACCCATAAGAAATAAAGTCAAAGGAACATGTAAGGTATTTGGTCTATGGATTCTAAGTCACAACTTTTGAGGACTACTAAATGCTGGGATCCTGATCATGTGCTGATTTAATCCCCTCCTTTATCCTTTCCTTTATCACAAAAACATGTTATGCTATTAAATGCTATGTGTAAGCAAAACAATTCTTTGGTCTAAGTTAAATGGGACAGTTTATTGGAGCATTGTTACTCACTATGTAGCTTAGGCTGGCCTCTGATGGTAGGCATTCTGAAGACCTTTGCTTCTGGGTGCTGAGGTACCTGCTGTGTGCTACCACACCCAACTTACAACATTGTTATCTCTAGACATAGATCTCCTTGAACAGAGAAACTACATCCTGGCTATCGTACACCCCCAGAACCTGAAACAGGTTGATATAAGTTGGTAGTTACTAGCTACATTTGACTGATTACATTGTCTGAGATAATTGAAATGGAATAAGATTTGAAAATCATTTCCTCAGCTACACTGAATCTAGATAAAATAAAGTTGAAATTCAGTTCCTGGGCACAGATCAGAAATGATACCATATGCTTAGTAGGTTATCAGATGGATATTACCTGTATGGAATTTTTTTATCACAGAAGCCTGAGTTAACAACACTGTCCAGAAATTAATTTCTTATTCAAACTGTAAATATTTTAGGTCTTTTCTTTTAAGAAATAGTCATTTTTGTAGACATAGGAAAGAGAGAATGAAAAACAAACAAACCATCATCTCCTATTGATTCTAGCAAGTTGTAGAGAAGACAAAAGTTGATCGACTTTGTGTTAATGGGTATGTGATGGACAACGGATTATGTAGGATTCTCTTTACAGACAGACCCCTTGGCTAGGGCTGAGTGTTACTCCAAAGTACACCCCAGAGGAGCTGTTGTTTGGTCGATAGAATCAAGCAGGTATGCTGGTAAGCACAGCTTGCTGCAGAGGTACAGAAAATGTTACTCTCCTTCCAGATCTACTGAAGCAGTGAGGACAGGGATTTCATAAATTTCAGAATGTAAAGATTTCTTGCTCACATGTACAGTGCTCAAAACCTCATTCCTTATCAGAAGCTGCAGGAGAGAAAACACTTACCACAGCAGGGGGACTATTAATGCCTGTACTAAAGCCGAACATAAGCAAAATTTTTGCTGGCTTCCTGTGCCCATGATCTCATTTATTTTTTTTAAAGTTCCATTTGCTTTTATTATTTTCCTCTTGATTTTTAAGTAAATTAGTTTAATGTTTGTTTCTACATGAAAGTCAGGCAGGGGACAGTAATGAAATTTCTCAAGGCACTAGGACCATTACTTGATGATAATATGGCAATATTCTAAGAGACAGCCATGGTTCTGGTGGTGAATACTGAGTGCTCACTCCTGCTATGGGTTTCACAGACAGACACTGCAGGTATGCATCTTCTGACAGTTCCTGTGCTCTGGTGGTGAATACTGAGTGCTCACTTCTGCTATGGGTTTCACAGACAGACACTGCAGGTATGCATCTTCTGACAGTTCCTGTGCTCTGTGGTGAATACTGAGTGCTCACTTCTGCTATGGGTTTCACAGACAGACACTGCAGGTATGCATCTTCTGACAGTTCCTGTGCTCTGTGGTGAATACTGAGTGCTCACTCCTGCTATGGGTTTCACAGACAGACACTGCAGGTATGCATCTTCTGACAGTTCCTGTGCTCTGGTGGTGAATACTGAGTGCTCACTTCTGCTATGGGTTTCACAGACAGACACTGCAGGTATGCATCTTCTGACAGTTCCTGTGCTCTGTGGTGAATACTGAGTGCTCACTTCTGCTATGGGTTTCACAGACAGACACTGCAGGTATGCATCTTCTGACAGTTCCTGTGCTCTGGTGGTGAATACTGAGTGCTCACTCCTGCTATGGGTTTCACAGACAGACACTGCAGGTATGCATCTTCTGACAGTTCCTGTGCTCTGGTGGTGAATACTGAGTGCTCACTCCTGCTATGGGTTTCACAGACAGACACTGCAGGTATGCATCTTCTGACAGTTCCTGTGCTCTGGTGGTGAATACTGAGTGCTCACTCCTGCTATGGGTTTCACAGACAGACACTGCAGGTATGCATCTTCTGACAGTTCCTGTGCTCTGGTGGTGAATACTGAGTGCTCACTTCTGCTATGGGTTTCACAGACAGACACTGCAGGTATGCATCTTCTGACAGTTCCTGTGCTCTGTGGTGAATACTGAGTGCTCACTCCTGCTATGGGTTTCACAGACAGACACTGCAGGTATGCATCTTCTGACAGTTCCTGTGCTCTGGTGGTGAATACTGAGTGCTCACTCCTGCTATGGGTTTCACAGACAGACACTGCAGGTATGCATCTTCTGACAGTTCCTGTGCTCTGTGGTGAATACTGAGTGCTCACTTCTGCTATGGGTTTCACAGACAGACACTGCAGGTATGCATCTTCTGACAGTTCCTGTGCTCTGTGGTGAATACTGAGTGCTCACTCCTGCTATGGGTTTCACAGACAGACACTGCAGGTATGCATCTTCTGACAGTTCCTGTGCTCTGTGGTGAATACTGAGTGCTCACTTCTGCTATGGGTTTCACAGACAGACACTGCAGGTATGCATCTTCTGACAGTTCCTGTGCTCTGTGGTGAATACTGAGTGCTCACTTCTGCTATGGGTTTCACAGACAGACACTGCAGGTATGCATCTTCTGACAGTTCCTGTGCTCTGTGGTGAATACTGAGTGCTCACTTCTGCTATGGGTTTCACAGACAGACACTGCAGGTGTGCATCTTCTGACAGTTCCTGTGCTCTGTGGTGAATACTGAGTGCTCACTTCTGCTATGGGTTTCACAGACAGACACTGCAGGTGTGCATCTTCTGACAGTTCCTGTGCTCTGTGGTGAATACTGAGTGCTCACTTCTGCTATGGGTTTCACAGACAGACACTGCAGGTATGCATCTTCTGACAGTTCCTGTGCTCTGGTGGTGAATACTGAGTGCTCACTCCTGCTATGGGTTTCACAGACAGACACTGCAGGTATGCATCTTCTGACAGTTCCTGTGCTCTGGTGGTGAATACTGAGTGCTCACTCCTGCTATGGGTTTCACAGACAGACACTGCAGGTATGCATCTTCTGACAGTTCCTGTGCTCTGGTGGTGAATACTGAGTGCTCACTCCTGCTATGGGTTTCACAGACAGACACTGCAGGTATGCATCTTCTGACAGTTCCTGTGCTCTGGTGGTGAATACTGAGTGCTCACTCCTGCTATGGGTTTCACAGACAGACACTGCAGGTATGCATCTTCTGACAGTTCCTGTGCTCTGGTGGTGAATACTGAGTGCTCACTTCTGCTATGGGTTTCACAGACAGACACTGCAGGTATGCATCTTCTGACAGTTCCTGTGCTCTGTGGTGAATACTGAGTGCTCACTCCTGCTATGGGTTTCACAGACAGACACTGCAGGTATGCATCTTCTGACAGTTCCTGTGCTCTGTGGTGAATACTGAGTGCTCACTTCTGCTATGGGTTTCACAGACAGACACTGCAGGTATGCATCTTCTGACAGTTCCTGTGCTCTGGTGGTGAATACTGAGTGCTCACTTCTGCTATGGGTTTCACAGACAGACACTGCAGGTATGCATCTTCTGACAGTTCCTGTGCTCTGGTGGTGAATACTGAGTGCTCACTTCTGCTATGGGTTTCACAGACAGACACTGCAGGTGTGCATCTTCTGACAGTTCCTGTGTTCTGGTGGTGAATACTGAGTGCTCACTTCTGCTATGGGTTTCACAGACAGACACTGCAGGTATGCATCTTCTGACAGTTCCTGTGCTCTGTGGTGAATACTGAGTGCTCACTTCTGCTATGGGTTTCACAGACAGACACTGCAGGTATGCATCTTCTGACAGTTCCTGTGCTCTGTGGTGAATACTGAGTGCTCACTCCTGCTATGGGTTTCACAGACAGACACTGCAGGTATGCATCTTCTGACAGTTCCTGTGCTCTGTGGTGAATACTGAGTGCTCACTCCTGCTATGGGTTTCACAGACAGACACTGCAGGTATGCATCTTCTGACAGTTCCTGTGCTCTGTGGTGAATACTGAGTGCTCACTCCTGCTATGGGTTTCACAGACAGACACTGCAGGTATGCATCTTCTGACAGTTCCTGTGCTCTGGTGGTGAATACTGAGTGCTCACTTCTGCTATGGGTTTCACAGACAGACACTGCAGGTATGCATCTTCTGACAGTTCCTGTGCTCTGTGGTGAATACTGAGTGCTCACTCCTGCTATGGGTTTCACAGACAGACACTGCAGGTATGCATCTTCTGACAGTTCCTGTGCTCTGTGGTGAATACTGAGTGCTCACTTCTGCTATGGGTTTCACAGACAGACACTGCAGGTATGCATCTTCTGACAGTTCCTGTGCTCTGGTGGTGAATACTGAGTGCTCACTTCTGCTATGGGTTTCACAGACAGACACTGCAGGTATGCATCTTCTGACAGTTCCTGTGCTCTGGTGGTGAATACTGAGTGCTCACTTCTGCTATGGGTTTCACAGACAGACACTGCAGGTATGCATCTTCTGACAGTTCCTGTGCTCTGTGGTGAATACTGAGTGCTCACTTCTGCTATGGGTTTCACAGACAGACACTGCAGGTATGCATCTTCTGACAGTTCCTGTGCTCTGTGGTGAATACTGAGTGCTCACTTCTGCTATGGGTTTCACAGACAGACACTGCAGGTATGCATCTTCTGACAGTTCCTGTGCTCTGTGGTTTACGTTGTGTCATGCGGCTTGATTGTACTCGTCAGCAGCCATGGAAGGGCGATTATATGTGATTGCTGTCTCGTGGAAAACAGCACCTTAATCATGTTTTCTTTGCACTCAGCTGGGAAACTACCCACTGTCAAACGTAATGACACTAGAACTTGCTGAAGAGGCAGGACAGAAGATGTGATGGTCTGAACATGAATACTGGGAGTATGGGGATCATAAAAGTAGGTGTGTAGTAGCCAGTATGAAGTCAATTGTCATGTGCTGTTTAAGTTTCTTGAAAGACTCTGGCCCTTCTCTGATTCCCTCAAAATTCTTGTCCTGAGGCCAGGCTGACTTCCTAACTCAGTAATCCAGAAAAATGATAAACAGCCAGTAGCTACAAGTATAAAAATGCCATATTCTAGAAAACAGAAACTAACTACTTTCAAATGAAGTTGCTAGTGTTTATCCTAAACTGTAAAAATGCCCACAGTGGGAAAGAGGTTGAAGCTCATTCATGGAATGAGGATGGGGAGGATTCTCTGCCTAAGATCCTCCATCAGAGCCTCTAGCTGACAACCTCAACATCCCCAGTGGGTTGTGGGTCCCTGGTTGGATGATGTCACTTTTCTACCTATTTTTTCTTTTACTTAGAAGCCTCACCTGAGGGTTGGGCTGTTCTGTCTGGGTAGTGCTCAGTTGTGAACTCCAGTCAATTGCTTCAACTGGGCTTCCCCATTCAGTTTCTGCAGGATGTTCATATGCCTCCTGATTTGATGGTGTTACCTTTCATTTGTTCTCACAATTGGACTACTCCAGTTGTGTCTGCCAGATGTTATGGTTTCCTGAGTTGATGATCTTTTGCTGTCTATCTGTTGCTTCTCTCTGATGCTCACTATTTGTTCCACAACTTTTGCTTGTCAAAACCTAAAATATAGTAACATATATCCTTCTCTTGAACACGAGGAACTCAATAAAACTTGAGAAAAGATGTTTCACTCAAAAGAAGTGATTCATTTGATTTTTGATATCTTAGCATTGTGACGGGTAAAAAATCATTCTTCAACCAAGGATGAAGTAGCTAATGGTAATTTCCTGTGTTTCTAAAATCTAAGGCAGGCCAGACTTTGACTTTGGGCTTTTCACTACCATTGATAGAATCTGTAGTGGGAAGCACTGCCCCATAAAATTTGAAATAAGACTAGAATTTTTTCTCTGATTTCAGATAATATGTTTCTTGGTTGAGCAGCTGAAAGTAGCATCTGCCTGTAATGAATTTTTAGTGAATACCTGCTGTAATATAATACACTCTGTTCTTATTCTAAAAGAACATGTGCTGTTTTAATCATGTCTCACTTCAATCTATTTTCTTAAGATGTTATTTCTTTTAGGACCTTGGTTAAAGGCAAAACACGGAACACTAAAAGCAAAATACATATCAACAAATAACAGTAAAACATAATACTTTTCATGAAGATTGAAACATCAGACCTACTTTATTTTTTATGTATTATCTGAAGATATCTTAGTTGTTGGAAAGAAAGGCACATATTCTTTTAGTTCTTGGCAAGAAACCCTTGTGCTATTTTGTAAGTAGATGTTAAAAATATCACTCTGAAACTTTTTTAACAGTTAAACACACAATTATTTTGAAAGTAAGTCAAACATAACTAATTAAAAAACAATTCCTTCTTCTCTTGATCCTAAAATGGTAAGAATTTTAGGTTTGTGAAGACATATATATTCAGTCTATATGAACAACAAGAAAAATGTCATTTAATAGTTATTTAAGTCCTTGACAATTTAAATAAATTATATTTATTTTCTCCTTAAAATTAAATATAAAATCAGTATATGACATAGCTGTCATACAAATATATTTAGTTGTTGGTATAATGTAATGATTTACTGATCTGAAGTCCTTAGATATGTATTATGATATACATTAAAGTTATTTTGTAGAATTCATGTGACATGGGATTTCTCCATAAAAATTATTGTGAAGTGAGTTTCCAAAAAATAAAGTTAGAAGGTACCTTTAAAAATCTGTAAGCATCTGAGTTACAAGCATTTGCTAATGACTTATTTGTCTCCTTTTCTTCTCTCCCTCTTTCTGTCCTTTTAAATTAGAAAACATGTGTCTTTTGCTATTTAGTCTTAGACAAAAATTTCCACTCTTCAAGGATACTGGCTTGATGTATTCTGAAAGCATTGGCGTATCTCCTTGAGTAAAATAGTCCTTGCTACATGACTTTCCTGTCTGCTAGACAACCCTTTTTCTTTCCATTTTTGTTTCTTCAGATATATACCCCTATAATAAATAACATTATTATGTAATTTATGGATAAAACCAGGGATAGAATATAGAATCTGTGTTAATGCTTATGGTTCTGTGGTCTAAAGTGATTAGTCCCCAGGCATTCATAGTCTTTATATTAAAGAGATTATACTAAGTATGTTGTAGCCGGAGGTTTCTGTCCTGCCTTGTCCCACAGCCGTTCATTCCAAATAAACACACAGAGACTTATATTAATTATAAACTGTTTGGCCAATGACTTAGACTTCTTATTGGCTAGCTCTCTCCCATTTCTATTATTCTGTGTATCTCCACACGGTCTTGGCTTACCAGTGATGCCCAGATGTATTGCTCCCTCGGCAGCTACATGGCTCTGTGTTCTTCCCAGCATTCTCCTAGTCTGGTAGCCCCACCTATACTTCCTGCCTGACTACATCCTGTCTGCCCACTGGCCAAAACAGCTTTATTCACCAACCAATAAGAGAAACATATATTCACAGCATACAGAATGATATCTCCCATCAGTACAGTAAAGACACCTAACCTATTTTTATCCATTGGCTCCTCAGGACTTTAAAAAGTATGTAAATAACGGATAACATGCAATTCAGGCATAGTCAAAGGCAGTTTATAGGACTAATTCCTTGTCAGAGTGACAATGCCTTGGGTAATATCATAACCAAAGAGTTACTGTGTTGGAACCTAGGCTGTTTGATCTCCTTTGAGTTCAACTGCATTTTTTGAGCATTATCAGTAAAGTTCTCTCATAAATTTTGTGAACTAATCAATATATTCTTAACAATTACTATTTTTTCTTTTTATGGTAACCATTCATTTCCCATTGCTTAGAATGGACAAACAGTACTTGAAGCAACATTATTTTTTCAAGAACTCAAAGTGTAATATTACATTTTTTTCTTTTTTTTCTATAGAGGGGAATGTGCTGTTGATATACCATGGCGGTAACCTAGGAAAAGTTCATTCTGATACTAAAATACATCTCATATCATCCCTTTCCTCAGTGTCTCTTCAAAGGTAGTTATAAGATCCTGAACACTCAAGAGGAAGACGACAGTCTCACTCATGGTTCTTCTTCACTATGCTGTCAATTGTGGACAATCTGCAGCCCTCCACTCTCCGTGGGAACAGCAAATCTGAGCTGCACTGCTCAGCCTAGTCATACATAGACTCGCATGTTTAAAAATAATAGATTGAAGACAAATCACATTCTAATGAATTAGTACTCTATAGACATGGATGATAGATGGCAACAGATTGAATATTCAAATGAATATTTAATATCTCTTTAGAAAAAATATTTGACAACTGAGGTCATGTGATTACAGAATATTATTAATGTTCTGGTTACATTCTACATCCCTATTTCTCTGCTCTACTCATGTCCATTATTGACTTTGGCAATGGGCCACCTTAGCAAACATTCTACCACCTCTTAAATATCAGGTGATCAGGCAATTATCGAATCTTTGAAGACTTTACTTCTGAAAGAAGAAATAATTCCAGACTAGGCCTATTTTTTCTGTTCACGTGGGACCCAGCATTCTTTATGAGTCATAATAATGTTCATGAATTTAGTTCTGGTTAACAGACAGAGCCTTCTCTTAGGAAAAAGTAGTTATGAAAGACATTTACTGCAGAAAGCCAATGCATGGATCAAGGGGATCAGATTTTTAAAAACATAATATTTGCAAACTGAGTACAGTTAATTTTAAGATGCCCCACAGAAAGGCTGAGGATATATCCTAGAGGTAGAATGCTTGCCTATCATGCATAGGGCCCTGAATTTGATCCTCAACACTGTCCTTCCATGCCTTCTACTGAAAACAATGAAATAAAAAAGAAAAGAAAAACACTTAAAAAGCCTACATTTAGAGACTCACAACTAGATAATGTTTAGAGACTGAGAGCTTTAGGAACACCAAGTCCTAAATGGGATGTCGTCATCAAATCTCAGAACTCAGCGATCCAGAGCAAGCAGAATGATTGTAAGAGCCAAAGGGGATGGACGACTCCAAGCAAACAATGCCTTCCTGACACAGTAGGACTGGTGCACATATGAACTCACAGAGACTGTGGTAGCCTGCACAGGTTCAAGCCAGATGAAGTCTCAGTGCTGAGAGTGGGGAGCAGACATAGGCTCCCATTCCTAACCTAACAGCTATCTTTACTTGACACCAACTTGTGAATGAAAACTTAGTTTTCTTCAGTGAGTCTTGCTGAATAGATCAGCCACACTTTAGGGAAGAGCCCATGCTGAGGAGTGGAAGGCCAACACTAAAAGAGCTCAAAGGAGTTTGGTGGACATCTTTTTTCATACTGCATTGTTTGGAAATTTTATTTTGCCTTATTGTCTCTTGCTATATCTTATGCACTCTCTCTTTCTCTCTCTCTCTCTTTCTGTGTGTGTGTGTGTGTGCACGCGTGTGCCCCTGTGTATGCGTGTATGTGAGAAAGAGAGTTTATATGTACATATGCTTTAATTTTGGTCTTTGTTTGTCTCTTTATTTATTTATTTATTTATTTATTTATTTTGGTTTTACGAGACAGGGTTTCTCTGTATTGTTTTGGAGGCTGTCGGTCCAGCTTGGCCTCGAACTCACGGAGATCCGCCTGCCTCTGCCTCCCGAGTGCTGGGATTAAAGGCGTGTGCCACCACTCCCAGCCTCTTTGTTTATTTTCTAAATAGAGAATGAGAAAAGAAGGACATGGAATTGGTTGGGTAGGTAGGTGGAGAAGATCTGGGAGGAAATGGCAGAGGGGGAAATCATGATCAGAATGCATTGTAGAATTTTTTCTGCATTTACTACACAATATGCTACAGTTCTTTTACATATACTGCCACAACTTTCTCTTAAAAATCTTTTAATTAGCATATAAATTAGGATTTGTTATATAATTTTTAAACAAACTTTGCTTTTTCTGATTCTCTTTCATTTCTCTTCTCCCCATTCCCCTTATACCTTGTACACTTGTACCCAGTAGCCTGTTTTCATATTGTATGTGGTCTTTGCCCTACAAGGTCTCATACTTAGTGTGACAGACTATACAACATGCACACTCACCATACAGACATTTACACACACACACACACACACACACACACACACACACACACACACATTCATACTGCTGGTTAGTTGTCAACTTGAAAAAAACCCTAGACATATATGGGAAGAAGACTCTAAACTGAATATCTGCTTTCACCAAATTGTCCTACGTGCATGCCAGTAGGGCATTTTTTTTATTAAGGATTGATGTGTGAGGGCCCAGTCCACAGTGAATGTTGCAACATCTGAGTAAATGTTCCTTGATCATATAAGGAAGCTGAAGAAGTTATGGAGATCAAGCCAGGAAGCAGCTTTCCTTCATCATTCTTGCTTCTGCTGTTGCTTGAGTTCCTGTCCTTTGATGGGGACATGTAAGTCAAATAAACACATTCCTCCTCTCCAACTTGTTTCTGTTTAGTGTTTTACCGCAGAAACACAAGAGCAAATGAATACACACATATGCAAACATTAAAATCTAGGATACATATAGGAGAGAGAGCATGCAATTTCTGCCTTTCTGGGTCTGGGTTTTTAATGCCCAGGTTTAAATCTATATTAAAATCTTTTCTAAATAAACTTGAACTTCATTTCATAAACATTCATCAGAATGCCTAAAATCTGACACATAAAAGAACATTTGTTATTGCTTAGCTTTCTTTTAAGACATAATACAGCCTTGCAAATGAAAAACAGCATATGTACACTTGACATCAAAATTATCAGAACCCGTGCATGGCTGACAGAATGCACTGCCAGCTCTGGCTTGCTGACTGCATCCTTTTGTCCTTGGTTTCTCAAAGTATCATGCCAGAATTTCCCAAGCAGTTCTTCAAATAGGAAGACCATAGAAAGAATATTGTGAGAATTTTTTTGTCACGGTGTAATAAAATTATTTAAATGACAACTTAAAAATGGTGTTAACTCCTCAGGTGTTATTAACTTTTGCACCTTTCAAAGAAAGACTGTATTTATAATATTGGTAAACTATCAAATAGAATATAAGTTTTAGTGGCAGATCTGTAATGTAGACTATTTAAATTAGTCATGGTCCCTCCACTGCCCCTAAAGAGTCCTTTAAGCTTAGTCTATTTGATTTTGCCTGTGGATATATTAAAACTTAGAGGGGTAATGAATTGAAATAATCTGTTTTTAATGATATAGAATGAGAGATGGCACAAATATTTTTAGTTAAGAGATTCGGAAATTATCTATTTAAATTTGTATCTTGGCCAAATTTTAACATATTATTTACTTTGGGATATCTGGTAATGAATATCATTAGTTCTTGATTGTTTCTTTTACAAAATAATTACATGTTTATTCATGCTGTATAGTCAGTGTCCTTTCAACTAATGAAATGTATGCACATTGTGTGCTTTTTGGTAATTTGACTGCTCATTCACACTTTTATCAGTGAGAAGGTGGGAAAACACCACACCCTGAGACAAAAATCCCTCTTGCTTTTCAGTTGCATTGGCAACTTTGGCAAGGGTTTGGAAAAGTCTTGAATAGCCTAAATCCCATCCACAGGAACAGGAAGGGGAGCATCATGGACAAAAGGACCAGCGATGAAGAAGAAAGAGCAAAGAGAGAAGCAGGCAGGACTACTATCAACGACTGGATGCTTCCTGGGTGTGAAGTTGGCAGTGCAGTGCAGTTGGTGGTTCCCCTCATCATCTTTTTATACCCCAAATTCTCTACCTAATTGCTAGCATTTGAAAAAATAAAGAAATTCATCTGATTCCCAGAGTTAAAGATGAAATGTGTGTCTTACTGGGGAATAGGAGCAATGACATGAGTTCAGAGACTACTACAGATGATGCTCAGGACTTTTCCTTGGAGAGCTATCATGCAATGGGCATCTCCAGAATAAAATAAGTGAATAAATTAAACCAAGGAATGCAGTTACATTAAGAAATGAGGAAGAAGTTTTTTTCGTAATGTGGTAGCTGAAGGGGTACAGAAAACTTGCAAAAGAATTGTTCTCACAGGCTGTTGAGGTGCAGACCTGGGCTTCAGTTGTCTATCTGGAACAAAAGGACTGCTTCACAGCTCTGGTTGTCATGCTATTTGGGATATATTTTTAGTATAAATGAAAAGTATGAATTTGATGTATATTTTCTTTAAGTCTATTCAAAATGTTGATTTTGAAAACAAATAATCTCATTATAAAATGTCATCTCCCTAAATAGTATGACTGCCAAGCAGTAGAACTTGCTTTTGACTGTCTCCTTAGAATGTTAATGGGGGTATTCCACTTGACATACAGAGATCAGAGGGAGATTTGAATCATAGGTACAGACATGAGCTGAAGAAACAAAGAGGGAGTTTACATGATTAAAATATACTTATTTCATGAGATTGTCAAGGAATTAATAAATATTAAATGAATAAATACCCTCTCCTACCAAAAACAGTTTTAGTTACTGGCTTTGCCACCTACAAGTTGTGCAGTTTTAATTATGTTATTTAATTCTTCCTCAATTTTCTTGTCATGAAATTGAGAAATAAATGAGACAAAAATCTACGAAGCCCAGGATGCCAAATCTGTCATATTTTCAACACAAACATCAAATGTGTAGTGGTCCCAGACTTGATTATTGTTTGTGATGAGGCTTAAATTTCTTTATATAGCCTGAAAAAGTATGACATAGTATGGCTAAAATGCTTTAAGTTATATTTATATAACTCTGTGTATGCCAGCGTGCGTGCGTGCGTGCGTGCGTGTGTGTGTGTGTGTGTGTGTGTGTGTGTGTGCATGTAAACTTGAAGGCCAATAAACAACTTGAAGGAGTTGATTCTCTTTTTCCATTATACAGCTGTCAGGTTTGGTGACAAATACCTTTAATCTGACCCTAGATTCTCATGTTTTTTAAAGGTTAGAATGTAGGATGAAATTATATATAACAGAATATTTAATCATTCTATGTGTATTTAATTGCTCACTTTAAGCTTGTAAAAATGGACAACCACAGGATATTAATGAATATATTTGGAATTTTTAAAATACACAATAATTCAAATTCCTAATAAAGTATTATCTAATTAAATTCATTTGAATTTCTGATTTATTAATGAAATAACAAAAACTGTGGTTGCCTACTTAATTCACAGGAGTTCTTAAGGCAAGATTCCTGAATTATTAGAAAATGTATCATCCTTCATATAAAGTACATTAAAATTTTTATCTTTATTTTCTTTTTATATACTTTTATTTTCCTTTTTCTCCTCTTTATTATGTGCACAGTGTTTTGTCTGCATGTCTGCCTCCAGGCCAGAAAAGGGCAGCAGATCTCATTACAGGTGGTTGTGAGCCAACATGTGGGTTCTGGGAATTGATCTCAGAACGACTGGAAGAGCAGTCAGTGCTCTTAATCACTGGGCCATGTCTCCAGTCCAAATCTCTCCCCCACTTTTTTTGAAAATAATTTCCCCCCTCATATAACATAGTCTGACTATGGTTTCCCCTCCCTACAGTCCTCCCAGTTCCTTCCCAAACCCCTTCAGGATCCATGCCTTTCTGTCTCTCAGTCTCTCACTAGGAAACCAACAGGCTTCTAAGTGGTAACAATAAAATACACAAAACAAAAACTAGCATATTGTAATTGTACAAAACAAACAAACTGAAGCAAAAGAGCACAAGAGGGGGAACAAAAACTGGAGAATTCTTTTTTCGCAGTATTAGGAATCCCATAGAAATGCTAGACTGGCAGCCACAACATAGTGCAAAGAGAGAGAAGAAAAATTATATGAATAAAATAAAAATAATAAGATAACATTTTTAAAAGGGAAGATCCCTGATACAACACTGAGACAAAAAACCTCCAAAGATGCTACTGAGTTTTTTTTTTTTTTTGTGGCCATCTACTGCTGGGCAGGCAGCCTAATCTTAAGAATAGTTTGTTTGGCCAGTGGAGGAAATTAAATATTCATTTGCAAGCGGTTGTCAGTTGAGGGTTGCTTCCAGGTCTGCAGACCCAGATGGTCATATGTATGCTGCCTCCATCTCTGTGAAGTCGTATGTCCAACAATCCTGATGATTTGGAGAGTCTGTTTCCTTGATATCTTCTATCCCTCTGGATCTTCAACCCTTTCCTCCTCCTTTTCCAAGGGTTCCCTGATCCCAGAGAGGAAAGATTTCATGAAGACACCCATTTTATGACTGACTATTCCAAGGTCTCTCACTCATTGCATGCTTTTTGGATGTGAGTCTCTGTGTTTATTCCCATTTGCTACAGGAGGAAGCTTCTCTGATAATGGCTCAACGATACTGATCTGTGAGATCTATGAAGTTAGCAGAATATCATTATGAGTCATTTTTATTGCTACTTTCTTTTTTTTTTTGGTTTGACACTAAGTACCTTCCTTTACCAATGATACCAACACTGGTACATAGGCTTTGTGTAGGAATCAGGTTGATGTCTGCATGTACAATGAATTGTGTTACGTATTGTTTTGAGTAATGTGCCTAGCTGTCAGTTTGTGGAGAACAACAGTCTTGGCAATAGCCTGTGTTGTTTGGGAGTTCTCCAGGGACCCTTTTGACCAACAGCTCAATTATATAATCCATTTCTGATACTGTAAGATTAATTTGGTGATGAGATATTCACTTGTAGCCCTGTCTTCCCCATAATTTGGCAATAATTTTATTTAGCTCTCCTTCATATGTGTGTATATTTCACATAGCTTCTATTGTATTATGTTTCCATATTCCCCCTCAAGTGAACCTTAATATTAGCTGTCTTTTCTTGAGTTCCCTCCCAGTTCTTTTTTACTCCTTCTCCACTTGATCCTCCAATCCCAGTCTCTTTCTCCCATCCATCCATAAGTACATATTCTATTTCTTTTTTCTGGGGAGATATACCTGAGTGCCTTACTCTATACCTAATCTCTGTTCTCCTATGTATTGTAGTTTGCTTGTCATTGACTTAATAGCTAATTTTCACATATAATTGAACCCATACCATATTTGTATTTCTGAGTCTGCGTTACCTTAGTGAAGATGATTTTTTTCTAGTCTTATTCATTAACCGGCAAATTTCATGATGTCGCTTTTTAAGTGCTGAGTGATATTTAATTGTATAAATGTACCACGTTTTCTTTACGTATTTGTCTGTTAAGGAACATGGAGGTTGTTTCCAATTCCTAGTTATTATGAATAGAACAGCAATGAGCTCATTTGAACAGTTGTCTCTATGGTAAGATTAAGTGTCTTTTGGGTATATCCCCAAGAGTGGTGTAGTTGGATTTTGAGGTAGGTTGATTTCCATCTTCTTGAGGAACTGCCACACTTATTTCCATAGTTACTGTACAAATTTTCACTCCCACCAGCAATGCATGAGTGTTCCCCTTACTCTACATCTTTGCCAGCATGAGCTGTCACTTGTTTTGTTTGTTTATCTTAGCCATTCTGACAGGTGTAAGATAAAAATCTCAAAGTAGTTTTGATTTGTATTTCCCTGTTGACTGAGGATGTTGAATGTTTCTTTAAGCCTCAGTCATTTGAGTTTCCTAGATTGTGAATTCTTAGGTATGTGTCCCATTTTTAATTGGGTTATTTATTTGCTTTCTTCATATCTAATTTTACGAATTCTTTATATATTTTGGATATTAGCTCTCTATCAGATGGGTAGTTGGTAAACATATTTTCCATTCTGTAGGCTACTTCTCTGTCCGAATAATGGGTGTCATTTGCCATAAAGAAGCATCTCAGTTTCTTCAGGTCACATTTTTAAGTTGTAGATCTTAGTGCCTATGCTAAAAATCTTCTGATCAGCAAGTTTATTCTCCTGTCCAAGTGGAAAAGAGAAAACTGGGGACTAGCCCAATTTCTCTTCTGTCAGTTCAGGAGTTGAATTTTGTGCAGGATGATAAATATAGATGATTTGGATTCTTGTACATGCAACCATCTAATTTGACAAACATCATTTGTTGAAGATTCTGTCTTTTTCCAGTGTGTGTTTCTGACCTTTTTATGAAAAATATGATGTTGATATGTCAATGAATTTGTGGCTCATTCTTCACTTTAATTCCATTGATCAGTCTGTCTGTTTATGTGCTAATACCATGTGGTTTTCATTACTATAGCTTTGTAGTACAACTTAAAATTGGGAATGGTGATACCTCCATAAGGTCTTTTATTATTTAAAATTGTTATATCTATTTTGGGTTTTTTACTTTTCTATATGAAGCTGACGACGGTTCATTCAATTTTTATAATGAATTGTATTAGAGTTTCGATGGGGATTGTATTAAATCTGTAGATTGCTTGGGTAGGATTGCCATTTTTTACTATGTTATGAGAGATCTTTCCATCTTCTGATATCTTATTCAATTTCTTTCTTTAATGTCTTAATCTTTTGATCAGGTAAGACTATAAATAGCTTGACTAGAATACCCCAAGATATTTTATATTATTTGAAGATAATGTGATTGGTGTTGCTTCCATGATTTCTTTCATAGTCCTTTTGTCATTTGTATATAGGAGGGCTACTGATTTAGTATCCAGCAACTTTGCCGAGAGTATTTATCGGCTATAGGAGTTTCCCAGTGGAGCCTTTAGAGTCCTTTATGTATACTGCCATATAATCTGCAAATAAATATACTTTAACTTCTCCCCTTCCATTTGTTTCCCCTTTATCTCCTTCTGTTGTCTTATTGTGTTAGCTAAGACTTCAAGTGCTACACTGAATAGGTATGGAGAGAGTGCACAACCATATCCTCTTCCTGATTTTAATGTCAATGATTTTATTATCTATTATTCATAATACATTGATGATTACCTAATACAAACTGAATGAAAAGCTTATTTTGTACATGCACAAAGAGAATGGTCTTAGTAGAAAATTATGGAGAGAAAAATCACAAACATCTTAAAATTTATAAAATATATAAATAAACTTTTAGTATGTGTGTTTTGATCAAGTAAATTTTTGCCTTTGGTAGGATGCCTATTTTTACAATGTTAATCCCATTGACCCATGAGTATCAAAGATCTTTCCAGCTCCCGATACCTTATTCAATTTCTTTCTTCACTGTCATAAATTTTAATCATATAAGTCTTTCACTTTCAATTGTGATACAACTCAATGGAAAAAGAAAACGTGAATGGATAATTTCATAGGATTACAGTATGTAAGGCACATGTGTGTGTATTTATGAACTGAATCACTCTTTCTGTCTTCCTTTGATTATTGGTATCATGCCCAGACAGGCTCTTGATTTTCATTGCAAGCTGGAGACCAAAGGATCTGTACTACCAAATTTGCTGAAAACAGGAGTGCTTTCATTTGCTCAACATTACAAAGTTACATTCTGCTTTCAATTAGCCCACATGCTCTTCCCTGAATTAATAGATACGATCCCATGAGTGTTGCAAGTCCATGTTTGAATCGCAGGCAGGCTCTGGCAGATAGTAGCTTTCAGTGACATCAGCTCTAAATGTTCTGATGTTGTTCTGTGGTTGTTCTCCAGGAGTTGTTCTTTGAGGCATACAAAAATTAATTCCGATGCTGTGGAAGATGGAGTCCTGTATACTGCATACTGCCACAAGGTAAAATAGAATCATGGGGAAAAGTTGCAAAGCAGATTTCAATTCAGCAAAAGACAGTCTTCATAATTAACAAAGAGCTGGCAACAGCTGGCAAACATCAGTTAATGACTTCTGAAAATCATTTTCACCTTCAGCCTTGGTGGTCAATTGCAGTAAACAAGAACAGGTGATATTTCACACTAATGTTTTTTTTTTTAATCTGTTCGTGGTTACTTGTTTTTTTCTTCTAATTGTAATGATAAAATGTGATTACATGGTAAAAATTTTAGGTGAGGTGGGCACGATCATGGTCCTAAGGTCTTTCTCATGAAAGCACAACTGCTTTCTCAAAGGCAGTGTACTGCTTTCAAAATTCAAATCAACATATATTTGATGTTCATTAAGTGTCTCAAAATATGTATCAAAATGTTCCTCTTTATATCCGTTTTGTAAAAAAAAACACAACTAAATGATACAAGAATGATGCTTCTAGTCACATCACTTCAGTGTGCATTTATGTGACTCACAAATTCTGCTGTATTTTATTTGGGGAACTTGAATGTTTATTTAAATTAAAGTTTTATAAAATGTTGAAACCTCACAAGAGTGCTAAGATGTTATAAATGCATTTCTTTTGGTCTTAAATAGTTTTATATTCACAGAGATGAGGGAAAGGATGAATTATTGAGCACCAAGTATGTCTTACATATTTTACACAACTTATTGCATTTAATGTTCACAGTAGCTATTAAACCTACACCAGGAGGCCAGCATGGGACTAATCCAGACCCCCTGAATGTGGGTGTCAGTGAAGAGGCCTGAGCAATCTATGGGGCCCTGGGCAGTAGATCAGTATTTATCCCTGGCATACAAATGGACTTTGTGTGTCCATACCACAAAGAGGGACTCTTGGGGGAGGGCCTAGGCCCTGCCCTGAACGAAATGACCCACTCTGGATATCACCTATGGGGAAGGGAGTAGGGACAGGGTGGGACACTGGGGGGAGGTTGCGGAATGGGGGAGGAGGGAAGGGAGACGGAGCTGGGATTGACATGTGAAACAAGCTTGTTTCTAATTAAAAAATGTAATAAAAAGAAAAACCCTACACATAGTCATCTCTATTTGCATCTAACCCCTTTGGAGTTAGTGTGTACCTTGCCTGAATTAGTTCCCACAGTTTATGGCCTTGGACCAAGAAATCAGCTGGCAGAGTCCAGACTCAAGTCTGATTCTGGATTTCGAAATCTTCTGTGCTGTCATAAAACACTGTTCCCTAAAAAAGTTAGTGGAAAATATGAATCTGACTTTTACCTATTTGTGAATTCATTAGCAAGTTCGCTCTATCCTGTTTACACAATACTGCTGTTGATATTCAAATGTTAATGCATTTATGAGAGAGATGTCACTGCATTGACGTATAGACTAGTAAGGCAACAGTAGCAGCTGGAATTGAATCCATAATTCAGCAAAAGAGAGAAAATTGGCAGTGCATTATATGGTTTGTAGAGATTATAACAATGGTTCCAGGGGAATCAGCAGCCGAAATTATCACCTTATACCTCCTCTACTTTTAATTGTGTTGGCATGATCATATTCTCTTTTATCTGAACTTTTGAGAGTGAACCTACTTACAATGGCATATGGATTCAAAACCATTTTCCCTTCTTTCTCAAAGGGAAGGAAGTAGCTTATTTTGAAGATCAGCCTTATTGTGAGTTTGCCACAGCTATTCCTAGCCAAAGATTTTATAACAATTCAAAAGGAAAATTCATTGTTGAGAATTAGCTAGTACTGAACATATTGAAGAGTTAATTGTAACACTATTTCTCTAGAAAGGTTAATTGATTTTCTTTTCCACAAACAAGAAAGTGTGACTATAAAAAGGTAAAAGACTATTAACACTCAAATATAGGCTGATTGCTGTGAGGACTTCAGTTCCAAAACTAAGAGCTGACCTAAGCAAAGATGTGACTTCATGATAATAACATATTTTTAATGTGTGAACTTTGATGTGTAGTTACATTAAAGAAAAGTTTTGGAGAGCTTTGTGGGCATTGGGCAAGTGAAATAAAATCACTTGGCTCAAATGGTAGATACAGGTCTGATTACCAAGTATGTTTATTAAACTATGTTAATTGTAATAGACTCATATCACTGTCCTCCTCCTCTCCAGCTGCTCCCAGATTCACTCCCTTAATTCACTATTATGGCCCCTATTCTCAAGCTGATAGCCTCTTTCTCTTTGGTTATTATTGCTATATATACATATGTATATGTGTATGCACCAATGTGTACATATTATACGTAGTTATATATATGAAAATTTTATATGCATATATGTATAAAACCTGATCAAACTTTCTTTTTTATTCTCAAAAGAGACTGATTCTCCTTCTCTCAGCATCCATTGATTATCTGTAGGTCTTCATCAAGGGACAGGAACTTGTGAGATTTCTACCATCTGTGCTAATATAATATCAACTGATCTTGTCATTGTGCATTGTTAAGATTTCATAGATGCACTTTTGCTATTATATTTCCCTGTCATATAAAGGCAACACTGCCTCACAGAAGATGGCCTGGTCTTCTGGTATCTATAATCTTTATGTCCCTTTTTCTTCGGTGTTTCCTGAACCTTAGGTGAAGACATTGCATTGTAGATGTATCATTTGGTACCACAATTAGCTCTTCTCTGCATTATGGCCAGGTGTAGATTTCTGATTCAATAAGAAGATTCTTTGATGAAATCTACACTTACCTGTGAATATAAGGGTAGGTAAATATTTATAATGGAGTTAGAAATTATACTGGTTTTGTAAATGCAGCAGTAGGTTCTCTACTTGGTTCCATGACCTCACTAATCATGGGTAATTGACTAGGTTTACAAAACCTGCTATAAATTACCTCCTATTGAGTTAGTTTAACTTCAACTAGATAGCAGTTTCATTACCTACAAGATAAGAAAACTTGCAATATTATCACTGATCAGAATATGACTGTGGCTATTGTATATAAAATGACACAAGCTTAAGAAATGGAAGTCCTGAGTTGCAGTAATAACAGCTACTAACTAGCCATGTGATTACCAACTTTGCAGAAGGTTGAGCTAGATTAGGCTTGGGATTCCTTTCAGATATTATTTTAAGTTTTTAGAAGTCTGAATGTATGAACTTTAAAAATACAAAACACATGTATGTATGTGTGTATGTATCTTATATTTACTAAAAAGCATGTGGTGGGGACCTAACTCTACACAGGGAATGGCCTAACAAGGTGACATTTAGAGGTAGCAATTTTATCCTCAGGAGTCTCACAGGCAGTGTTGTATAAGAACTGCCCCAAACTGGCAAGGCTTCCAAAACTTCAGAAAAGGATAAGCTCCATGTACCTACTCAACTTCTCATTTTATACAACTGACTGCCAGATATTGTGCTCAATACTGAGATACTCACGAACTTGTAGGACCACTTTCCTGAAAAATTAAGTTCAGTTGCCAAAGAATGAGATCTCAGCTTAAAACATAAGCACTGGGATTAGAAACAAGTTGAAACCAATAGTTGAAGAATAAATAATTCATAAAGAAACTCAAAATACATTCATAATAAATAGTTGAGTTGAGAAGCAGTTTGAAATGATTATTTAGTGTTTGATGGAGTATACTAGATAGCATGTGAAGAGGGCTATGCACATGGAGAGTAAATTCTAGAATTTTAGAGTTGTTTTTCCTTCTAATACTTATGTTTGTTTTTCCTTCTGATTCTCTGTTCAGTATGGAAATATTCAATTTTTTATTGATGATAAGTGGGGCTTATTTTACTAACCAATGGGTAGCTGATGAGTTAACATTTTAACTCCTAGAGTGGTCTAAAATTGATTTTTCATTTCACCATGAGTTAGCAAGACTCATGGCCAAACAATCATGTGAATGTATGCTGATACATGCATCTCAAATCAGCCGTGTGTCTGTAAACTCTACTCAAGCAAGCCAAGTGTTCTTTCATGAGTGCGAAAATGTAACCAGGCAGTTTCTTTTACTGGGTACTTGGATAGGTTCATTTAAATCAATCACAATCTACCCAAGAATTTGGAAGATCTGCTACAGAGGAATCTGGCACATTTTACATTTACTTTTTAGGTATCTTGCTTCTTTTTTAATTTTTATTTTCTTGAGGATGAATTGGAGAAATATCTGAGTTCAAACTTAACCTAATGTTGATCTCTAGTTCAGGAGATTTTTTTAAAGCAATACAGTCATAATAGTTTTTGAGAATGGTATAAACCACTCTAAAGGAAGTCTATAGCCTTCTGACTTTAGTCAACAAGAATGATGAGGCTGTAAACACTTGGTGCTCCTTTTCTACAGGTTCTGTATCTATTTGGATACTATTAAAAAAGAAAACTGACTGGACGTTGGTGGCACACGCCTTTATCCCAACACTCCAGAGACAGAGGCAGGTGTATCTCTGTTAGTTTAAGGGCCAGTCTGGTTTGCAGAGCAAGTTCAAGGACAGACTCCAAAGAAATACAGAGAAAACTTGTCTTAAAAAACCAAAAACATAGTGGCTAATATTTTCACTTTGTAGCAGTCTGTAGTGTTTTAAATAAAATAAAAGATAATGATTATCACACATAAAAATAAATCACCAACAGTAGTACACATCTTTAATTTCTATCCATGAGTTCAACTAACTATCCATTAAAATATATGAAAACAGACTGGAGAGATGTCTTAATGGTTAAGAGCACTTACTGCTCTTGCCTACTACCCAGGTTTGATTTTTAGCATGTACATGGAAGCTTACAACCATCCCAGTTGCAGAGGATCTAACATCCTCTCCTGGTCTCCACAGGCATGAGACATGTGCACAGTATACATACACCCTTGCAGGAAAAACACTCACACACATAAAATAAAGATTAAAAATAAGTAAAATAAAATATTTCAAAACAAATTTCACCTGTAATGAATATATGCATACAATATTTCTTGTTATAACTTCCAGGCAAACATAGAAAATACATAGTGTTTATTTTGTATTAACTACTGTATGTAATCTACAGATTTTATATACACAGGAAGATACATGTAGGTTATATGATGACCAGGATATCCTCATAGGGGTCTTGAGCCACCCCACAGGATACTGAAGGACCGACCACTGGTCAGCCACCAGCTGAAGCCTAGATCACTTGACTTTGCCAGGAGTTTTCTTTGGGTTCTTGCCAAAAGTAGCATTGCTTCTATTTCTTATTTGTGAAACTTTCCCCACTGAATACATATTTTATGTGTTTCATGTAGAAACTATTTCATGTAGCTGAAGCTTCTCTTGAATTTATCGTGTAGTCAAGTATGACCCTGGACTTCTGATCTTCCTGCCTCTACCTTTCCAGTGCTAGGAGTATAGGTCTTTTATACTGTATCAGATCTTAGTTCTCTGTACAGGTTTTCCTGATCATTTTAGTAGTTAAATAAATGTGTTATGACTAAGAGAATCACTGTTCATTTCTGATCACAGCTCCTATCTCCCAGAGAGGAAAGCATAAGGAGAGTATTTTCTCTCATATTCATTTTTTTTGGTCCCAGAATTTCACATCCTGTATTTGTAAGGCAAATCTATTCTACAATGTCTGTAAGTCCTCATGCTGGGAAAGAGTTTCTTCTACTCTCTGAATCCTGAGACATTAGATAAGAAAGAAACTCTTGTTACCAGATACCTTCTGAAGGAGAGAGCTGTTTATTTTAGCATTTCACATCAGTGTTTTTTTCCTAAGGAAAAAACTCCAGTATGAAAGAACTGTGTTATAGATTTGGGTTGGCCCAGTGTTGACATTGCTGAAGGTGATTCAAAATGTACCAGATGAGAGATCTCTGTGATAGCAGAGAGAAAGACACTGTATGTCTGGTTAAAATGTTGTATCCTTTGGGAAATGTGGATGATAGTTCAGCAATACCAGCTACAGAGAGTTAGTGTAGACATTTGTAAGCAAACCCTTGAAGATGGGTAGATTTGCATGGCTTTGAGGAACAAAGTTTGATCAGTGAAATTTTACTTCTTTTCTTTATATCTTTTCCTTGTGTGTGTGTGCACGTGCTTGTGTATGGGGATGGGGTGGGATTGTGGGATGTAATTTAGAATAAACTCCAACTGGTCATGTTTCTGCCTTAGCTTCTTACAGATCTGTACCAACTTGGTAATTTATTGTAATGTGTGGTAATTGTTATCTTTTACATTATGTGAAACACTACAGAGTATTGCAAAATGAAAATATTAGCCACTTTTCCTTTTTAATAGTATCTAAAAGTTACATTATTTTTTATATGCACACATGCATTCATGCATGTCTTTGTGTGTGTGTGTGTGTGTGTTTGTATACACGTGGGTGTCAGAGGACAACTTTCGGGAGTTGGTTCTTTTCTTCCATCATTTGGGTCCCAAGTATTAAACTCAAATAATCAGTTTTGATGGCAAGAGACTATATCTTCTAAGTAAATGGTTCTCAACCTTCCTAATGCTGCCACTCTTTAATACAGTTCCTCATGTTATGGTGACCCCCAACCATGAAATTATTTTCATTGCTACTTCATCACTGTAAGTTTGCTACTGTTATGGATTTTAATGTAAATATCTGATATTTAGGATATCTGATATGCCACCCCCATGAACGAGTCATCAGACCCTCTAAGGGGTCACAAATCACAGTGGAGAACCTCTGGAATCTATGCCATCTTTCTAGACTCTTGGCCTCTCAAGGGAAATTATCTTTTAAGAAAAATTCAGACAAAGAAAGGTTGTGCGAAAAGTAAAATATACTGCTTTGACTAGAAAATCCATATTCTTAAGGTATGAATGGTCTTGGGTAGATTTTGCCCTTGGGAATGTGGAATGAGTTCCTAGTTATTCCTAGAAATCTTTGGTCCGTGTGTCCTGTCAGCATGTAACAGAGGTAGAGGGAAATGTCTCTCAAGTGGGCAGTAGGCAGAAATAAATGATCTTTTTATCTAATTAAAAGTTATTGTTAGTCATTATGATTTGAGGAGATAGCCTGAAGAGAGCAAAGCTGAAATATTAATTCATAATTTGGGTTTATTATGTTATCTATTACTTGTTCATTACTTGCCCATTTTTAATTAGGGTTATGATGTTTACCTTGAGAGTTCAACACTTTTTACTTTAGGAAATTAATTCCACTTGTAAATTGGGTTGGCGAAATACATGAAAATTTAGAATTGAAAATGATTAATTCAAAATTCAAAATTTATTGGTGAGGAAATTGGGGTCCTGCAAGTCTGAATAACTGCCCCAGGGGCCACACATAAACCTTAACAATGAAGGCAGCAATTGGTCCTATGACTCCCCATGCAGTAAAATTTCTGCTGTTCATATTGGCTAATGTACTAGTTGTATTTCCATGCATATGCGTGTTGGGACACAAAACTTGTAATGTGTGTGCCCCATGGTACTGGTATAGGAGGAGGCTGCATCCATCCAGGAGTATGAGATAAAGTGCTAAATTCTAAGCACTGAAGCAGCAGTTGAAAGCCTACATCTTGAGAAGAGGCACTAAATGGGTCAATAGTTAGGGCTTCTTAACTCTCAAAGGCTGCCCCTAGTTATACACTTCCTCTGAAAAGGACACAGCTACTAATCCTTTCCAAACAGTTCTACCAACTTGGAACCAATTATTTAACTATAGAAGTCTAGGGAGACCATTCTTATTTAAACCAGTACAAGCAACAAGACATAAGCATATTCCTTACTATATTTAACATGTGTTGTTTTGAAATTGCTTTATTAATTATAAATCAAAGAGAAATGAGTCATAGAAACACTATGTATAATGTGCGCATGTATCTATATATATTGGGAAAGAGAAGAAATGGTAGGCAGAAGACACATCTAATTTTCAAAACACAAACACACTACATTGAGTGGCAAAGAAATTAACTTTGCAAATATTTTTAAGGTTAAAGCCACCAATAAGCACAAACTCTCAAATATTATTTTTATAATATTAATATAGTTGCACAATAACTTAAAAAACAGAAGCCCATTCATAATTCAGAAGAAAAATTTGGGCTGTAGTAACTGAAGGTGGAAGATAAGGACTTGAGCAGAATAAGGAACCAATGGCCAGGTTCTGGAAAAGTGAAAAACAAAAAAGCAGAAATAAACATGCAAAAAGCAAACAACAAAATTCTACCCCTAAAGCCTGTAGACACTCATGAAGTCTAGATGCCACCTAGATTTAAATATGAGACCATCAATGTTGGTCTTCTATTATAAATAACTGTAAGAAAAAGTTGGGGGGAAGGATATTGACATTTTATTTTACTACAATTATTGAACAAAGCTGATAGCAACAGTCAACTTTTCCACAATGTCTCCTATATAATAGACACTCTCTTTATTGTGTTAATTTTTAAGAAACTAATGTCTTTAACTTGGTGTTTTAGGAGCACAGAGATAGAGAGATTATTTAAGTTTAGGAAGGTCATATAACCTTTATATGGTGAGACTCAGATTTGAATCCAGGCAGATTTGCATCAAATGTATCATTATTTTTCTTTATAGTTGGAAAACCAAAGTGCTGAATAATTTGGATTCTTTCCTGGATTTTCTTAGCCAATGGAAAAAATCATGATTGCTCCATTTTATTGGAAGATTCTTTGAGTCCTCACTCTTTTTTATCTCTGCTCCTTGTTTCTGGATCCTTCCTCCATCCCTTCATCTGTCCCTCCCTCCCTTCCTCCGTACATCCGTCCCTTTCTCCCTCCCTCCTTTCCTTTCTTTCTTGACCCTTCACAATTGAAAACAAAACAAACAGAATGCCCCTGCTCTGGGAAAAAATCCAAGAGTATTTTATGTAAGAAAAATGAATTGCTTGTCTAGCTAATATGTTACAATCAAAGAATTTTCTAATGAAGTCTATTTTTAGTTCATTAGTATATGAGGTGAAATAGTCCATATCAAATAATGTATTAGATTTTCAACCATTTTTCTGTTAGCACATCTTTTTCTCCAAAAAATTAAAATTGAAATCATGACCATAAGTCATGAACTTTTGTCCCACTTCTGAAATATAGGCTATAGAATGGCACTTGTCATGTCATTTTGTCAGCGAGGAAACAGTCATGCTTTGTATTTGTCCCTGTCTCTCTACTTTAGTAAACATTCTTTTATAGAGTTTAAATATACCTTTATAAGTTAAACAAAAAAACCCACCTCATTATATTTAGTACGGCAACATGAAGAGTACCCCATGCAAACACAAATTCTACGTAGAGCTTCTAATCACAATATGTTATTGCTTATTAACTTAAAATTACCCTTTTCCTACTAATGAAAAGTAAGAATGTTGCTAATCTTTTATAAGATGAAAAGTTACAGGGCAGGGAGAATATTAGAAGATTCAGGGCTGAGGAAAACATTGAGCACTGGATTCTAATTAGCTGAGAGATGGGATTAAGAATTTCTGGTGTGCTAATTGCACAGCAGGGTAACTCCAGGTAGCAGTAGTACACTGTAAATTTAAAACTAGAAGAAGATCTTTCAAATCTGTTGACCCTACAGAATGAATAAATGAGAATTCAGATTAGTCTGACTTAAAAATCATGTTAAGTTATGTATAAAGCCATCAAAATATTGCATGGCAATTATACACATCAATATGTGTAAGTTTATGGTTTTATACACCAACAAAAATAAATTTGTGTTAAACATTTTATTCTCAGATTATGGTTGAAGAAATGAAATTATTAGATCAAATGATAAGGTATTTTAATACACTGTTTTTCTATTAGGCTGTGTTAGTTTTCAGTTATAATATATGAAAGTATTCATTTTTCTACAGTTTCACCAACACCTTAAAACTTACCATTCTATTGGACAGAAGAAGTTCCATTAAAATAATTATCACCTTGGACTTTTTACACTAACCTTCTCTGTGTGGTACCAAACGTAACAAAGCAATCCCCACCCACTTATTTTGTAGAAAACAGCAGCCCTCACTTTAGAAGGAATCATGGAGTAGCTGCAGAAAAATTGGGTTGCTTGTTCACTCTGAGCTTAAGACAAGTTGGTAGATTTCATGTAGAAACTGAACTGTGCTCAATCCTTGATTGAGCTCTTACAGTGCAGCAAGACTGCTAGGGGTTAAAGAGCTCAGAGCTGGAGAGTTGTTTTCTTTAATGCACATTTATTTTCCTTTTTGTTGGCCTATATTTATCTACTAATTCGTGTTACTTACTGACCCTGAATTGTTGGTCAATATGGTAAGGGCATCTGTTTGCTGACTCTTGGGAATCTAGTTCCTCTGTGAAAATACCTTCTCAGATCTGTAGACATTCTTTTAGTGTTGTCTTGTATTGACAGACCGTGGGGAAAATGTGATACTTATCTTAGAGATTAAGACTGACTTTAAGAAATAAAGACTTTGGGGTCAAAGACAAGTGAAAAACCATGTGGCTTCTCGTGCAAGTAATCTAATTTCTCAAAGCCTCGATTTATCTTTCTTATCTGATGAATGGAGGTAACAACAGGAGCTACATCTTATGGCTGAGGAAGGATGAAGTAGACATTATAAACACTGGTGGAGCCTCTTGGTACACCAGCGGATGATAGTTGCTGCTGTCATCGTCACCCTCATCCTAGTTATTAGCACATCCTTCTCCCTACTTCCACCTCCTTCTTATCTCTTTAGCTATCTGACCTTGTGCTATCAATTACTCTTTACTCAATTATTGGGTCAAGTACCTCTGTCACTTTCTTGTTTGCTTTATCTTCATTCATTCATCAATAAATATTCATCTGGAACAAAACATATAATGTCTGGATGCAAGGATCCTATATGCTTTTGAGATAAAATTGATGACGATTAAGTGAAAAAACAGACATTTAGAATATTGTTGTGTTGTTATGGAGGCGAATAGTGTAGAAAGCTAAGGTGTGTGTAGAGATGGGAATGAGGGTTATTGGGGTTATGTAGTTAGGAAGTACATACTTGTCCTGATTACTTTTATGTCAACTTGATACAAAGTGGAATCATTTGGGAAAAGAGATTCTCAGTTAAAATGATTCCATAAAATTTGCTGGTAAGCAAGTCTTAATTGCTTTTTATAAACTGGTGATTGGTGTGAAATTGTCCACATCATTGTGGGCGATACCACCACATAGCAGGTGATCCTACAATATATAAAAAAGCAGGCTGAACTAGCCATGGGGCACAAGCCAGTAAGCAGTACTCCTCCAAGACCTCTGCATTAGTTTCTGCCTCAGGTTCCTGCCCTAATTTTTCTAGAAGTTGGACTATGGGCTGTAAGATGAAACCCTTTCCTACCAAAGTTGCTTTTGTTCATGGTATTTTATTTCACAGGATTAGAATTCCTATAATATGTAAATAAAATGACATATGACTAAACCCTCTGACAAATGGCATTTGAGCATTAATGGACAGAATAAGAGAGAAGAAAGGGACACCTTAAGGGGGCACATTTATTCATGCCATTTTCTCTTCTTTTGTCCTTGCATATTTGATTTACCTACACATCCTCAGAATCTGTATCTTCTTGCCCAATCTCTGTTTGATACAAATGATGAAATGTCCTGTATTTATCAGTGATTATCTTTTGAGCCACCTGCTTGCTGTTTCTTCTGCTAGGAAAGCCCTTCTTCCAAATAGATGTACAATTTGTACCTCCTTTTCTTTGGTTTCTACTTGATTGCTCCTTTACCTAAAATGACTTGTTTTGTCATCTTATCTAAAATAGCTTGCTTTTCCACTCTTTAAACTTTGACTTTTATTCATGGGATTGGATTTGTATGCTAACCTGTGCTGTTGCCAATTACTTGAATCAAGATCCAGATGTTGGAGATATTATTTTGTTTCCTCTCATAAACCCAAAGCCTGGGACACTACCTTACTTCAAACAGTACTTATGAAAGATATTGTATTAATAACAAAAACAACTAATGAGATGCACTGCTACACTTATAGTATAACAGGAACAATTTCAGAAGTAGCCAGAAACTATTTGAGATATAAGGAAAGGCCCAACTCATACTTTGGAGGAGCCAGTAGAGGCAGAAACTCAAAGGACAAGCAGGGATGTTTTCCCTGATTCAAACAAGCCTAGATTGTGTGCTGAGCTCCAGTCAACGTGATCTGTTTATGCTGCTCACTGACCTTCCTTTGACATTGTGTTGAATGCTGTTTAAAAAGAAGAGAGTGTTCTCAGATGATTATAATTTATCCCGTGAGTCTCAGAAGTAGTTTTGAATGCTGCTGAAAAACATCAAGCCTGAAAACCAAGACAGTGAAGACTGCTCCCTCAGAATTAGCCTTAAAGCTTTGGCAATCAAATGGTCTCCATGGCAGCAGGTGCATGCCCGGTGAAGGTGTGTGCATCCGCTGGGGCCAATGCCATCCTTTGAATACCTGCAGTGCCAGTGCGACTGGAGAAACACTATGTGCTCTCCTCTCCACCACTCTCACTGTAGAGGAGAGTGTTTCTGCAGATTGTAAGGAAGCCAGAAACTATCTTTCAGTGAGTATGGGTGTAAATAATTTCTTTTGAATCTGTTTGTCTGGTCCTTGCTAGCCTTTGGGAAGTGCTTGGTGAGGAGCAGTTTGTATCAGAGATCAACTTACTCATGGTGGCTATAAACACTTCTGTCACTCAGTAGACAGCATTTGGAAACCAGACTGCACACAGGCAGTGCTGAAAGCAAAGTGGAATCTTCTCTTTAGCCTTTGGTGTCCTGCATGAGTTTTGTTCCCTTTCAATAACTGCTTAAGTAAAAAGGCTTCAAGAGTATTGTTTCAGTATTCTATGCAACACATTATTTGAAGACGAAGACCCAGAAAGCACTTGTAGTACTCCAGGCTCTGCTAAACAATGTTTCTATGTAGAAAAGCTTCTGTTGAAGTTCCCCTAGTCCTTTATATTATTCCAGAAAACCAAGGGTTTCAGAATATAAATATTTTGACAAGTTGGAGAAATAAAACAGATAAATTGAATATTTTGCAACTGTGACTTGAAAAATAGTAATTGGCAATGAGTAGAACAATAAAAAAGAATCATGAATTTTGGTACTTGATAGCTTTGAAATGGACACAAGCTGGCTCTGCAATATTGACATATCACTGGATTCCTGGAGACCTTAATTTGCACACTAATAAAATTGAGAGACTTTATCTAACTCAGAGCTGTCTAGTAGAGTTCTCTGTGATGATGGAAATGCTTGTATCTACACTGTTCAATGGGGACCACAGTAGCCATATGAACACATGGGAAATATGATTACCACAGCTAAGGAGTCAAGTTTTCAATTTATTCAATAGATTTGATGAGTAATGCAGTATTTCCAACCTTCTTTCCTTGTCTATAATCTTATGGGGAGACAAAACTCATCACTCAGATATATGTGTGCTTTTGTACCTTCCATATTGTTAAGAATGGGGACTGTAACCCAGATTTGCCCATTAGTATAACCCACTTTGGACTTTAAATACAAGATAATCATGCAAAAATTAGAACCAGAAGGAAATATGCATCCCAATTTTAACTTCAAATATGTAGGGCAATAATAGCAGTTCTTTTGGGAAGCAATGGGTCAGAGTTGCTGATGGAAGAGGTGAATTCTATTCTTTCTTTGGTAGAGGGAATTGACTAATTTCTTAAATCATCCTGTTACATCACTGTGTCTATGATCACCAGTACTATGGAGACCTTCTTACTCAACATTGTTTTTAAGCTTGCCACTTTATCTTCCCAAGAATTATAGAAATTACCCTGGTATATTTTCTTTTTTATTACTTTTTTGAATGCAAAGTGACCTACTTTAGCAATTTGAGATCCCTACCTGTGTAAATCAAAATCCAATATAAATGTGTATTTAGTCATGTACAGCATTGCTCAGTAAACAAAGGGAAGTCAAAGTCACATTTTACAGTTGATGATAGTTCAACTAGCAAGGTTGATTTCAGGAGGCACATAGAGTACACATAATCTGACGATGGGTGTGTGCTTAGAAGATCCTTGCATGAGTACATGGTCAACAAAATTTGGACTTGGTGTTTTGTTTGTTTTTTCAAGGGTGGGGTTCAAGGGAATGAGGGTACACATGAGAGAAATGGTAAGCAAGTAAAATTAGAAGCAAGTGCATTATATGAAATTCCCAATAATCAGTAGAATATTATGCTGGGAAAAATTCTGATTATTCAGTTTGTTTTTGTTTACTTATTGAGAACCATCAGAACTTCAGATAATGCATCTAACTGAAATCAAATATTGTTGTATGTCAAGTTATTTCAGGACAGTATTACTTCGTGAGATTAACAGTGAGCATAAAGTTCAGGAATATTATATTCTCCAGTGTTTGCCTACCCAGTCCCAAGTGCTTCATTTTTAAATTTATAATAGTTTGGTTAAATGTATACGGGACCTGTGTAGGCATCTGTTATAGTGGGTCAAACATCACTCAGGATTTGGCAGCAAGAGGTAGAGCTCATATCACTAACCATCATGTGATTCACCTAAAGAAAGTGGCAGTTGAAACACTTAATAAGCCGCATTTCTAACCAGCCTCATTTTGGTATCACTAGATGCAATTACTCTAAGTACTTGCTCCCTGAATTAGTCAAATTCGGGATTAGTGCTGATCACATCACTTTAAGTCAAATTTAATTCATATAGAAACTGGTTTCAGAGGTCAAACATGGGAACTGATGACAAATATCAAACATGCATAGCCTGCAGTCAGTGTTTCTTTGATTGGAATGAGACATTCATATTTGGATGCTAAAATGTCAATAAACACAATAGGAGAAATACCATTCTTATAAATTTCAGTAGCCCAACACTGCATTTTAAAGCACAGTGGGCAATGTTCCTAGAGTTTAATAGACATGGTTGAGCAGATGGAGCATAAAATGACAAGCTGTGTTCTAGCTTATTTTCAAAGCAGTAATGTTTTCTTGAGAACCAATCATCCTATTGGACATCTAAAAACACCCACAAATCAGAAATGCAGAGGAGGGTGGCAATATTAAGGTTTATTGTGAAACATTCCAAGGAAAATGACTTGTTTAAAACTAAGAAATTTCTTAGGAACTACTAATTTAGTTAATCGGGGAAATAATGGCTTTGGAAGGTAAATTATGCTCAAATGAGGCTCTAATGCTATAAATGGTTCCCAAATCATGTCTACACTGATGATACAATTTCAAAGGCAATGTCTTGGTATTTTGTGTGGTCCAGAGGTATGATGTCAGAAGAAGAGCAGCCGAAGCTAATCTGTATAGGACTATATATATAAAGGAAGGGACCTCAGAGTGTCTGTTCAGTTAAGAAACACAGGAATCCCCTTTGCCACCCAATGCCAGAGTAGTGAGGAATCTTTGTTCAGTTTCTACTACAAACCCTAGGCAGTCCCACCTATGTATTTGATATTTAAAGTCTGTAGTTAGCATTTTGAAAGTGGAGTGGTGGAACATGGGGAGAGGAGAAACTACACTACTGAGTACTACAGGTTATGGGGATAGGGGCGGGGCTTTAGAAAACAAATTGCCCAATCAGGAGGGCTTCACAATCCCAGCTGCTCCTTTCACCAAGAGGCCCCAAGAATTTGTCTTCTTACCTCTCCTTATACCCATGGCCACCATTTCAACACAGTAGATGGATCTAAAGCAAGTACTCTTTCAGTTTTACTCAAATGTACGATGAGAAGACTTCTGCTTTAGGATATAGACAAGTAGCAAGGAACAAATGTATTTCCTACCTTAAACAGCTAACCCTGACAAAAACTGCTTTCAGCATCAGTCCATATGCAGCTTAGAAGATTCTCCAAGAGAAGGAAACAAATGGAGCGATATTACCATTGCACTAGCTCACTATCTGCGTGGAGCATTAAGGTAAAGGGCTAGGGGCGTGGAGCATTAAGGTAAAGAGAGAGAGGCGGGACAATGCAGCACAGCAATTCTTCCCTACCCTACTTTTCAGAACAACAATATATGGAATGGAAAATTCAGAGTATTCAGTTGAGGGAAAAATATCACCGAAATAAAAATTTCCACATTAACATCTTAAATTGCAGAAGAAAGATATAACAGCAAAAACCAAGTCAATGCATCAAGAAGCTAATACTAGAATAAAAAATATCAAAATAAAATGTAGAGATAATTTACAAAGGTCAGGAAACAACAGATCAAAATTCATGTTTACAAAACTGAAAGGATAAATCTGAAACCAAATTATTTTGAGATATGTGCATACACACAAGAATGTGCTGGCATTTACAGAGCATAACATCATACAATAATAAAAATTGATAACAAAGTATATCAAATTTTTTTAAAGTTGCCATAAAATAATCAAGGAATCATTTTTTGTAAATTATTGATTTTAAGTGAAAATGCATCAATTTTAGATATCAGAGTAGAAAGTAAAAATCACCTTCTGTAAAGAAAATAATAGCAGATAGTTTGACATTTTCTTCAGCAAATAATTAACACTGTTCTAGAAAATTAGACCCCCAAACTCAGGCTAATTTTTTTATTTGTTTTGTAAATAAGCAAGCCGTATCTTAAACCATCATATTAGGACTTTACATCAGGGGAAACTATAAAGAGTATATGTGAATGAACACCAATATACCTTATGTCAAAGTTTTAAAGATTTTTGTCTGAGTTTATATGTGGTGTGTGTGTGTGTTTGTGTGTGTGTGTGTGTGTGTGTGCGTGTGTGTGCGTGCGTGTTGTGTAAAGCCAACAGTGAGAGTGAAACATCTTCTCCATTCCTACCCTGATGAATATACTTTCTTAACAATCTGAAAATTCATATTTAAACTTCTAATTTTTCAATGACTTGGAATTCCAAGGAAGGTCGTGGGTGGGAGACCAGAACCATAGGACCCAGGAGTTTGTCAATACGTCACACCATCAGTGGCCTCATTTGCATACATTAAATTTATTACTCTACACATGCAAGCTCAGCTTATACTTGCCCAATCGGCTAGGATGCTCCTTATACCTAGACACCCTCTCAAGAATAGATTAGGGATGGTATCTGTGTCAGTCCACGAAAGTGGGTCAAGGTTGTTTTGGCAGAGAATGTGCTATGGTCTCAGGTAAGCAAAGTGTAGTGCAGCTAAAAAGGCAGAAACAGAAATTCCCTTCAGGTTTCTCTCTAGAGATAGTGGAGAGGCATTACAAACTCATGGACTATAGGAATCATGAGCCCAGGGTAAGACTGCAAAATAATATAGTAAAAATGCATGATGGCCATAGTTATACCTACTTAAATATAGAATTTGTATTGGATAAGTGAAAGAATTACAATTATAGAACAGGTTATAATTCTTGTAAACCATGCATTAGAAATATTACATAACTAATATTAGTGATAGGAATTAAAAACTGAATAATATGCAAACATGATCATTTTTTCATATTCAAAAACAGAGGGTCAATTATTCTTCCTAAAACTGAGTATTGTGGTTGAAAATTTATCATAATCACATACTTTAAATGTTGTTCCTTGACTACCTTTCTTACACAGTGGAATTATAGTGTAAAAGTAAAGCCATGTATTTAATCAGCGTGTATCAATGTATGCCTGTAATCCAACTATTTGGAAAGTTGTTTTGAGTTAAGAGCAATTTAGTCTATAAAGTGGTTTCTAGTCCAGCTTGAAAAAGGGTGTGAGACCCCCATCTCAGAAAAAGAGATGCTTTGGAGAGGAGAGACTTCTTCTCAGTGGGTGAAGGCACTAAATCACTAAACTCTAACAATCTTGAGTTTGATCCCTAGGACCCACCTAGTGGGAGGAGAGAACTGACTCCTGCATGTTGTCCTTTGACCTCACTATGGTACATGTGCCCCCCCAAACACACAAATCATTAATGTGATAAAATTTGAGAAATACACATTTACATCTGGCTAAAACCTTCAGGTTCCCTTGTGTTTTCTCTATCAGATGCAGATATTAAATTTAATATTCTGTTTTTTTCTGTCTACCTTCCTATATATCTACTGAGCAAAACACCTATTCAAGATCTAATTGATAATTTTTCCTGTATACATGCATTTATCTAAAAAGTCTTCACTCAGAGATTTGTGAAATAATGACTGGTTTATATATTTGTCCATAATCGTTTTTGTTAACTTCCTTATATTCATTTCTTAATTTTATTGTATTATAGTGAACACACATGACATTTAAAATAACAGTAAAGTCATTGCTTGCTCCAGAGAGGCTTGTAAGCCACTTATGCAGACTCTTTTGGTGATGAAGGTATTAACAGAGACAAAAGACAGAGGAAAACAAAGAATTATAATGAAGGAAAGAGAACTGAGAGTATTGACATAATTGTCAAGAGTTGCTATCAGGTCAAAGACTAGGCTAGAGTCCAATTGCTACTCACTGGACCTGACAATTTAAGCATCCCTGTTTAGAATATCAAAGAAGTCGCAAAGGCTGAGGTCAAAGAAGTATCACCTGCTTATACTTATGATTAGCTATCTGTCTTACTTGAGAAGGGAAACAGGATCCAGACACCAAGTCATTTTGGGTTCAAATATGCCAGCATCTCCACTTGTGCTTGGATGCAGAACATTTCAATGCTGAGGAGCAGCTACACATGAGAGCTCTAGAAAATTAAACAGAGGGGTAAATACCCTCATGGGCTTCTATACAGACTCTGGGTATCAAGGAACAGTCTCTAGTATCAGCTATGCAGTCAGCCCTTTTGTTACTCTCTGTAAAGAGCAAACTGAAAACGTGTATCATCAAAAAGGCAGTAGCTGAAGGTCTTGAAAGAGAGTCAGCAGGCTCCTGGCTGATAGGGAATTGCAGGGAACAAATTAGGAAGGAGAAGAAAAAAAATAAAGACCAGGAATGACAGAGTTAGAGATAAAAAGGAATTAAGCTGAATACCTTCAGTTTAAATTTTGTGAAGAATTAGACTACTGCCAAAAATAGGTCAGGTTGAGAATCTCGAAACAACAGCTTCATATTTTTAGATATATGCATCTGGCAGTTCAATTTTGAATTGGAATTTGATTTCAGGAGGTGTTGCTATTTTATGAGACATGTTAGATTCAACTATTGAAATAGCCATTTCCAGCAATTTCATATTTCCTGAACTAATATTGATCTCTTTGTCTTACTGCTTTCCCCTGGTTAGATAAATTTAGACTCCAACTTTGTCCCAGCTATATTCTAGCTGTGTGGGTTCTGGTAAAATCCTCTAAAGGATTTGCTTTCCTTATGGAGAGGAAGGAAATAATAATGCCTGTATCCTAGGGTTATGGTAAAGTCTGAAGAGTTAGTATTTATCAATATTTATAACCAAGAAACATTAAATTATACCCTTTATGCCTGAATTACAGCTAATTGAATCATTGTGTCACACCTGTCCCATAGAAATACATCTGTGACTTTCCACTGCCATTGAAATCCAGTCAACTTCTTTGAATGTCTTTTTAGTATAAAGCTTTCTGTGACTTTTGCTTATTTCACCAACCCAGTTTTGTCTTTTCATAAATCTTACATGTTTTTAAGATTCTTGTCAATTTTGAAGTCCTCCCACTTCTTAGCAAGTTGCATCAGCCAACTCTTCCTTGACTTGAAAGAGTAACTTCCCATTTCCTGGTGGGCAAGGTTTTTGTCATGTGTTCTAAAGAATCCCAGCTCAGGTCTTCATGCCAGAGCAGCAAGCACTCTTCCTTGCTAAGCCATTCTCCCAGCTGAAGCCCATTTCTTCATACAAAACTATTATTCTGACAAATGTTGACAACTGGTAGTTGTCACCCATGAGGTCAAACTCATGCTGTCTGTATGTAAAACAGAGTGAATGGTACCTGCACACTGACATAGGCAACACCTTTAATGGGTGCTACTATGTGACAGTTTCCTTAGTTCTTGAGTTTTGTCTTACTTTCTAATCACTATCCTTTCAGCTGTTCCCCACACACTCTAGTGTCTTATAGCCTGTGAATTGTCCTACCTGTTTGGGTGTTTGAAATCATCTCTGACCACAGACTTACTTATGAAGGACACTTGAAAGTACTTATTTTGTGCAAATTGCTTTTCTTCTGATTCATGAAAATAAGTTATATGGCTAACAATGAAAAATTTTGTTGTTGTTTTTTGTTTCTTGATACAGACTGACAGATTTCCTTTTTTAAGTTAACAGCTTATCTGATGAATTGTTTTTATTAGTTAATAAAGATACCTCACCAATTGAATTTTATGACAATTTTAAAGAAAAATTAGTTTATTCTTAAATTGTGATCCTAATTATTTTCTAATATCTAGTCTATCTTGTTCCTTGTCATTTTCCTTTTGCTTTTATCATTGTAGATGTCTGTCCATAGTATAAAGAGGCATTAAAATACTTAGAAATAATCTACACTTCACATGGAGTTATTAAATTTTATTTATGTATTTCATGTACATAAACTTTTTGCATCTTGAAAGATTAAAATGGAGTCCACAGTTTAGCTATATATACTAATGTCAATTACCCATTAGTGCATTGTCAACACAAATTTACATGAACTCTGAACTATAATAGTGAATAGAAAGTATTCATCATTAATTTGCTTATATGTGAATGTTGGCTGTTATTCTTTAGTAAGCAGACTGCAATCCCTATAATCACAGAGGTTACATATGGAGAAAAGGACTAGGGGTGGGATTGGATCATCCTAGGAAGGGGAACAGAACAGATAGTTTGGGAAGAGAGAGAACTGAAATGGAAGAATCAAACAGGGAGAGGAAGGGCAAAGTGGAGGTCAGTGAGGAAGTACTGGAGAGGGAGAGATAGAACTAAGGACTATTTGAGGACTTGTATGGAAACAATATAGTAGAAGCTTCCTAAAACATATAAATATATGTTTTATATTTATGAACATAAATATAAATATATAAATATAATATATATAAATATATAAATATATATATAAGTATATATTTATAAAGATATGCTTTATATTTGGAATCTCCAAATATAAAATATATGTTTTATATTTGGAATCTCCAAATAACAGGACAGGCATCCCCAACTAGATATCTCTTGTTACCAAATGAAGCTTCCAGTTCTGGAAATAGGTTCCATCTAATTGAGTTGTTGACCAAAAGGGATCCAAAAGAACCTCCAAACAACTTGGATATTTCTATTCTCCACAAAGTGATGCTAAGTCCTTATTTCTGAAGACAACACCTACATAACTCATTGAACATTTATAAGTTGAGTTGGTGCCTAACTAGAGCCTTCACCCTTACTAACTAGTGTTCATGGTACTGGAAGGTTTTCTGTACTCTATCAAAGGAAGAATGTAAACACCAAACCAGCTACAAATGCTTTAGTCTACAATGGTGACCTGTATACAAGGTGCTCTAGTGCAATAGTGTCCCAAAGCTTGAACTAACCAGCACATATCAATTGGATTCAAGACCCAATCCATGAAATACAAACCCTGCACAAAAATACTCAAGTTGCCAAGAAGCTGAAACTAGATAGCTCAAGGAGCAAGTACTACTGTACTAAAAAACAAAACAAAACAAAAAGTAGCAATAAATCGACTCTTAATGACATTCTGCTATGCTCATTGACTAGTATGTCTTGTTCTGCTATGATCAGGGAAGCGTCCTTCTGCAGCAGATGGGAATAAATACAGAAATCCACATCTGGTCAAAGTGCAGGGAGAGAGAGGTCCTGGAATATTCAGTCCTAGATAGTACGGTCTCCATCAATTACCTCCTGCCCCGCTTTTGTCTCAGGGACCCCTGCATACAAGTAGGCCAGAAGAATTTTGTAAGAGCCATAGGTTATAGAGAACACTCAGGAAACAAGGCCCTCTAAACACAGTAGGACTAATGCACATGTGAGCTCACAAATATTGGCAGCCTGAACAGGTCTGGACTATATAGAGTTCCAACGCTGAGAGTAGAAGCATACACATGTCTAACCCAAATGCTATCTCCAGTTGATAAGCACTCAAAAATCAAAAATTATTTTCTTCAATGTACTCTCTCTGGGGATACAGAAATCACTTAAGGCCAGGACAAGGGCTTTTTTTCTTATATTATAGGTCTATTGTTCATATATTATGATTTTTGAATTTGTGTTTTTAGATTTCTGCACATGCCAATGTGTGTGTCTTTGTATATGTTTCTTGTGATTTTTGTTTTAGCTGGTAGGTTATGTTTGTTTTGTCCTATACAGGTTTGTATTATTTTATCTTATTTTTCTAGATGCCTGTTTGCTTTCTAAGGAGAGAGATCATGAAAGGATACAGGTTTGGGTGGTGCTGTTTTAAATAACTGATTCGTATCTCCTGTATAAAGTCAATGCTTGTTAATATTCATTGATCAACAGTAATCCATTTTTAAGTAGTCATCCCATGTCCATAGTAGGCATGATTCTTCCACCTGTTCAGCTGATGGTCATTGACTTGAGCTTTCTTATGTTGGTGACTGAATGTCTGTGTTTAAGTGTTTCTTTAGGAAATGGATTTCTAGCTGGTGTTGTCTATATAATTTTTGAAAAATACATTAACATCATTAAACATTGGGAATGATATTTCTTCTTAAAATAATGAAAGGTGTTTTAGGGCATAAATATTAACATTTCAGAGTACACATGGGTATTATTCTTTTGGCTTTAATTTTTAACAAATATATTCAGATGTATCCAAGTGGAATTTAAACATCAAAATGACATAGCACTCAAAAACATTTTTCATAAATTCTTCCTTAATGGTTAAAAAAGCAACATTAGTTATACACCATTGTCAATAAGAGACAATGCAGCTAGCCCAATCAACTACAGAAAAAATGTTTTGATTATTTTTATTAACAAACCTAGACTGATTAACTAGCTTCTATATACCCTAATTCTTTGTTAGTTATGGTTGTGTGAGGTTTGCGCACACAGGCTAATAGCAAACTAGAGTTGTGTTTGTGTTTATTCTTGGAATGTACTGTGTTCAACTATTATAGAAGTTGGTGACAGTTAATATCTCAGATGGCAGTTAATTAAAAGTAAAGGAAATCTTGACATGATGGTTGAGAAATCATAAATCTCTCAAGGCACTAATGGGTGAGACAGTGACAGAAATGAAAATAAACACAAATGTTTGGAGATATATGTAAATAGAGTGTGTAAGTGCTTCCTTTTAATATCTCAGTAAATGAGAGAGAGAGAGAGAGAGAGAGAGAGAGAGAGAGAAAGAACAGAAGAGTGTGAGTTTGTATAGACATATACAATCAATACATATCCAATATACATCTCTCCTCTGAAGTAGTCTGGACCTATATATAGTTGCCAAAGTCAAGTTAATGTGCCTTATAAGCCACATGGCTACTCAGGTGCTGTGTGTCCTCTACTGCTCCAAGAATCCATATATCATGTTCTTGAAATTAGAAGAGTCTTAGTGCTCTTGTTCGTCTCTGTACATCTTATATCTTTTTACATGTATTCTGGTGGGGCCTATTCTGGGAGTGCAGCCATCAAGACAGATGCCAGCATAATTTATTTTAACTACATTTTTCATATTGTCCAGGAGGCTTGAGTCTATGTAGGAGTATGGGACTGGCACCATCTGGAAGTCTTGACTTAGAGACTGTAGGGTGGAATCTTAAATTCTGCAATGTTGCTTAGCTCCTCAGGTGATTTTTGTGAATGTTTAAATATCAGAAACACAGTGCTCCTGAGATTTGCAGGCAAATGGATGACACTAGAAGAAACCATCATGAGTGAGGTAACCCAGTCACATAAAGAGAAACATGGCATGTACTCTCTCATATATGGATTTGAGACACAGATCTGGGGAGTGCCAGCCTACAATCCCATAGCCAGAGAGTCTGGGAAACAGAAACTTCATTCAGTGGCTGATGAAAGAAGAGGCACACTCCCATGGCTAAGCACTGAGCTGAACTCAAGAAAGCCAGTAACAGAGAGGGAGAACTGATGACCAGAGGGATTAAGACTGGGCTGGTTTAACCCCCAGAAACAGCTGACCAGACAAAGGTTAACTCTTGAATCCCAGGCATCACCCTGAGAATCCAGCATGGGACTGATCAAGACCCCCTGAATGTGGGTGTCAGTGAGGAGGGCTAGGTAATCTATTGAGCCTTGAGCAGTAGATCAGTACTCATCCCGAGTATACACACAGACTTTGGACTCCCATCCAACAATGTGAGATGCACTCTCATCCTGAACTCCTCGGGGAGGGTCTAGGCCCTGCCTTGGATGAAATGACAGACTTTGGACACCCCCATGGAGGGCCTCACCCTCCCTGGGGAAATGAGGGGATAATGGGGGCGTTGGGGGGAGGGCACGGCAGGAGGGGAGGGAAAGGGAGAGGAACCTGGAACTGACTTGTGAAGCAACCTTGTTTCTAATCTAAATTTAAACTTAAAAATAAATAATAAAAAAAGAAACACAGTGCTCAGCACTGTTGTTAAGAAATGTAGAAAGCTGATATACTTTCTAGAGTAGGTCAAGGCTAATGTTAATTCTTTCAATTTACAATTTCAAAAATGTTCTTTTATGCAGTTTCTAGTAAAACTTTAGTTTTTTTTTTAATTTTTAAATTTAAATTTAAATTAGAAATAAGGTTGCTTCACATGTCAATACCAGGTCCCTTTCCCTCTCCTCCTCCCACAGCCTCACACCAACCTCCCCATAAACCCTCCTTTTCCCAGAGTTTGAGGCCCTCCATGGGGGTGTCCATAGTCTGTCATTTCATCCAGGACAGGACCTAGAGCCTCCCCCAAGAGTCCAGGCTGAGAGTGCATCTCTCTTTGTGGGATTGGCATCAAAAGTACATTTGTATACCAAGGATAAATACTGATCTACTACCCTAGGCCTCATAGGTAGCCAAGACCTCCTCACTGATACCCACATTCAGGGGGTCTTGATCAGTCCCATGATGGATTCCCAACCATCAGTCTGGGATTCAAGAGCGATCCCTTGTTCAGGTCAGCTGTTTCTGGGGGTTAAACCAGCCCAGTCTTAACTCATTTGCTCATCAGTCCTCTGTCTCTGACACTGGGTTCCTAGATTTCAGCTCACTGTTTAGCTGTGAGAGTCTGCCTTTGCTTCCATCAGTCATTGGATGAAGGTTCTGTTTCCCAGACTCTCTGGCTGTGGGATTGTAGGTTGGCACTCTCCAGATCTATGTCTAAAATCCATATATGAGAGAGTACATGCCATGTTTCTCTTTGTGTGACTGGGTTACCTCACTCAGGATGGTTTCTTCTGGTATCATCCACTTGCCTGCAAATTTCAGGATTCCATTGCATTTTCTGCTGCATAGTAATCCAATGTGTAAAACTACCACATTTTCTCTATCCACTTTTCAGTTGCGGGGCATCTAGGTTGCTTCCAAGTTCTTGCTATTACAAATAATGCTGCTATGAGCATAGTGGAACAGATGTCCTTGTTGTATGAATGTGCATCTTTTGGATATATGCCTAAGAGTGGAATTGCTGGGACTTGTGATAGGCTGTTGCCCATTTTTCTGAGGAATCTCCATACTGATTTCCAAAGTGGCTGTACAAGTTTGCACTTCCACCAGCAGTGGAGGAGTGTTCCCTTTTCTCCACATCCTCTCCAGCATAAACTGTCATTGGTGTTTTTGATTTTAGCCATTTTGAAGGGAGTAAGATGGTATCTCAGAGTTATTTTGATTGGCATTTCCTGAATGGCTAGGGATGTTGAGCACTTTCTCAAATGCCTCTCAGCCATTTTAAACTCCTCTATTGAGAATCCTCTATTTAGTTCTGTTGCTTACTTTTTAATTGTATCCTTTGGTGTTTTTGGAGACTTGTTTCTTGAGTTCTTTGTAAATTTTGGAGATCAGCGCTCTCTCAGATGTGGGGTTAGTGAATATCTTTTCCCATTGTGTAGGCTGCCTTTTTGTCTTGTTGACTGTGTCCTTTCCCTTACAGAAGCTTTTCGGTTTCAGGAGGTCCAATGAATTAATTGTTGACCTCAATGTCTGTGCTACTGGTTTTATGTTCAGGAAGCAGTCTCCTGTTCCCATTCGTTCAAGGTTACCACCCACTTTCTCTTCTAAGAGGTTCAGTGTGGCTGGATTTATGTTGTGGTCTTTGATCCATTTGGACTTCAGTTTTGTGCATGGCGATATACATGGATCTATCCATATTCTTCTATATGCCAGCCTCCAGTTATGCCAGCACTGTTTATTGAAGATGCTTTCTTTTTTCCGTTGTATATTTTTAACTTCTTTGTCAAAGATCAGATTTTCATACATGTATTGGTTAATATCAGGGTGTTCAATTCGATTGCATTGGTCTATTTTTGTGCCAGTACCAAGCTGTTTTCAGGACTACAGCTCTATAATGGAGCTTGAAGTCAGCAATGGTGATGCCTTCAGATGTTGCTTTGTTGAACAAAGTTGTTTTGGCTATCCTGGGTCTTTTGTTTTTCCATACAAAGTTGATTATTGTTCTTTCAAGGTCTGTGAATTGTGCTGAGATTTTTATCTGGATTGCATTCAGTCTGTAGATTGCTTTTGGCATGATTGTTATTTTTACTACATTGATCCTACCTGTACAATTGCATGGGAGATCTTTCTATTTTCTGATGTCTTCTTTAATTTCTTTCTTTAAAGATTCAAAGTTCTTGCAATACATGTCTTTCACTTGTTTGGTTAGTGTTACCCCAAGGTGTTTTATGTTGTTTGTGGCAATTGTAAATGGTGATATTTCTCTGATTTCTTTCTCAGCCCTTTTATCATCTGTATATAATAGGGCTACTTATTTTCTTGAGTTGATCTTGTATCCTGCCACTTTGCTGAAAGTATTTATCAGCTGTAGGAGTTCCCTGGTAGAGTTTTTTGGATCACTTATATAAACTATCATATCATCTGCAGATAGTGAAAGTTTGACCTCCTCCTTTCCTATTTGTATCCCCTGGTCTCCTTTTGTTGTTGTATTGCTCTAGCTAGAACGTCAAGTACAATTTTGAAAAGGTATGGAGAGCGTGGAAAGCCTTGTTTTGTTTCTGATTTTAGTGGAATCGCATTGAGTGTCTGTCGATTAAGTTTGATGTTGCCTGTTGGTTTGCTGTATATAGCTTTTATTATGTTTAGGTATGTTCCTGTTATTCCTAATCTCTCCAAGACCTTTATCATGAAGGTGTATTGGATTTTGTCAAAGTATTTTTCTGCATCTAGTGAAATGATCATGTGATTTTTGTTTCTCAGCTTGTTTATATGGTGGATTACATTGATGGATTTTCGAATGTTGTACCATCCCTGCATCTCTGGGATGAAACCTACTTTATTGTGCTAAATGATTGATTTGATGTGTTCTTGGACCCGATTTGGCAGTATTTTATTGAGTACTTTTGCATCAACGTTTATGGGGGATATTTGTCTGAAATTCTCTTTTTTAGTTGTGTTTTTGTGTTGTTTGGGTGTCAAGGCTATGGAAGCCTGGTAGAGAAAGTTTGGCAAAGACACTTCCAATTCTATTGCATGGAATACTCTAAGAAGAATTGGTAAAGCTGTTCTTTGAATTTCTGGTAGAATTCTGAACTGAGGCTATCTGGAACTGGGTTTTTTTTTTTTTTGATGGGAGACTTTCGATGGCTGCTTCTATTTCCACAGGGTTTATAGGTCTGTTTAAATTGCTTATCTGTTCTTGATTTAATTTTGGCAAGCGATAGCTATCCAGAAAATTGTCCATTTCCTTTTAATTTTCAAATTTTGTGGAGTACAGCTTTTTAAAGTATGACCTGATGATTCTCTGGATTTCCTCAGTGTCTGTTTTATGTCCCCCTTTTCATTTCTGATTTTGTTAATTTGCCTGTTCACACTCTGCTGTTTGGTGAGTTTGGATAAAGGTTTGTCTATCTTGTTGATTTTCTCAAAGAACCAACTCTTCATTGCATTGATGCTTTGTATTGTTTTCCTAGTTTCCACTTTACTGATTTCAGCCCTCAGTTTGATTATTTCCTGGCGTCTACTCCTCCTGGGGGAGTTTGCCTCTTTGTGTTGTAGAGCTTTCAGCTCTGCTATTTATTCTCTAGTGTAAGTATTCTCCAGTTTCTTCATGTGGGCCCTTATTGCTATGAACTTCCCTTGTAACACTGCTTTCAAAGTATCCCATAGGTTTGGGTATGTTGTGTCTACATTCTCATTGAATTCTAGGTAGCCTTTAATTTCTTTTTTCTTTCCTTCTTTGCCCCAGTGATGGTGCAGTTGTGCATTATTCAATTTCCATGAGATTGTAGGGTTTCGACAATTTGTGTTGTTGTTGAATTCTAATATTAAAGCATGGTGGTCTGATAAGATGCATGGAGTTATTCCAATTTTTTTACCTGTTAATATTAGGTATGTTACCAAGTATGTGCCTGATTTTTGAGAAGGTTCCATGTCATGCTGAGATGGAGGTATATTCTTATTTATTTGGATGGAATGTTCTATAGATGTCTGTTAATCCCAATTGGGACATATCTTCCATTCATCCCTTTGCTTCTTTGTTAAGTTTTTGTTTGGTATTTCTGTCTATTGGTGAGAGTGGGATGTTGAAGTCTCCCAATATAAGTGTGTGGGGCTTTACATGTGATTTGAGTTTTAGTAATGTTTCTTTTACGAATGTGGACGTCTTTGTATTTGGGGCATAGATGTTCAGAATTGAAACTTCGTCTTGGTGGATTTCTCCTGTGACAAGTATATAACGACCTCCTTCATCTCTTTTGATTGATTTTATTTTAAAGTCTAATTTGTTAGATATTAGGATTGCTACCCCACTTTTTTGGGGGGGTCCTCTTGATTGGAAAATCTTTTGCCAACCTTTAATTCTGAGGTAATATCTGTCTTTGACGCTGGGGTTTGTTTCTTGTGCAGCAGAAGGATGTGTTCTTTGAATCCATTCTGTTAGCCTGTGCCTTTTTAATGGGCGAATTAAGACCATTAATGTTGAGGGATATTAATGACCATTGATTGCTCATTCTTCTTTGATTTGGAATGGTTGTTGTTGGTGCAATTATGTGTGGAATTCCACCCTTTTTTTCTTTTGGCTGTCGGTATGGTGGGATTATCTATTGCCTATGTTTTTATCGTTGTAGTTAACTTACTTGGGTTGGATTTTTCCTTCCAGAACTTTCTGTAGGTCTGGGTTAGTAGATATGTATTGCTTGAATCTAGTTTTGTCATGAATATCATGTTTTTTCTATCTATATAGATTGAAAGCTTTGCTGGGTATAGTAGTCTGGGCTGGCATCCATGGTCTCTTCTGTTGGTAGAATATCTATCCAGGACCTTCGCCAGAGTTTCCATGGAGAAGTCAGGTGTAATTCTGATAGATTTGCCTTTATATGTTATTTGACCTTTTTCCTTAGCTGCTCTTAATATTCTTTCTTTATTCTGTATTTTTGGGGTCTTGATTGTTATGTGATAAGGGGACTTTTTTTGTTGTCCACTCTATTTGGTCTTCTGTAAGCTTCTTGTACCTTCATTGACATGTCTTTCTTTAGATTGGGAAAGCTTTCTTCTATGATTTTGTTGAATATATTTTCTGCCCCTTTGAGTTTATTTTCTTCACCTTCTTCTATACCTATTATACTTAGGTTTGCTCTTTTCCTGGTGTCCCATATTTTCTGTTAGGGATTTGTTGGTGTTAAGATTTTCTTTGGTTGATGAATCAATTTATCCTAATGTATCTTCAACACCTGAGATTCTCTCTTCCATTTCTTGTATTCTCTTGGTTTTGCTTGCATCTGTAGTACCTGACTGTTTGCCCAGCTTTTCTATTTTCAGCCTTCCTTCAGATTGTGGTTTTTTTATTGTCTCTATTTCAGTCTTCAACCCTTGCCCTGTTTGAATTTTTTCTTGCAATTTTTGCTTTGTCTTTTTGTCCATTTGTTTTGCTTTTTCTTCCATTACTTGCATTTTTGTATTTTTTTCCATTTCTTACATTTTTTGGTTTGCCTTTTCTTCCATTTTTTGGTTTGTTTTTTCTTCCATTTCTTTGAGGGATTTTTCCATATCCTCTTTGCGGGCCTCTATCCTTTTCATGAAGTTGTTTTTTTTTTAACATAAGAACAAAATATGGTATAATTATTAATGATGTCATAATAAACTTCAGAAAATTATATATATATATTTGTACATAGTTGTCTCAAATTTTAAAGATGGTCTACATGCATTCTGGTATGATTGCTAACAACATTCTTGGTCATCTCCAGAAGATGTTCAAGAAATAAGAACATGAAAAACACAACATCTCTACCAGAATTCCACTTCATTCAACTCTCAGAGGATCCAGACCTACAGACTGTTCTCTTTGGCCTATTCTTGTCCATGTACATCTTGGCCCTGTTTGGAAACCTGCTCATCATCCTGATAGTAAGCTCTGACTCCCATCTCCACATACCCATGTACTTCTTCCTCTCCAACCTGTCCATGGTTGATATTGGTTCATGAAGTTGTTTTTAAGGTCATTCTCTTCTCCTTCATTTGCATTGGAATTTTGGAGTCTTTCTGGTGTGGAGTCTCTAGAATCTGGTGGTGTCATTTTTTTTTTCTGTTGCTGAGTGTGTTTTTTTATTGTCTCTTTCCTATCCCTTTTTCTAGTGGGTGTAGAAAGAGCCTCTTACTGGCCTGGTGGTTATGAGACCAGAGTTCCCTTTCAGATGGGTGCAAGCAAGTCCAAATCTCTGGTAGTTCTCCTCTTCCTGGTCCTAGTCCTGGTCCTGTGAGTGAAGAGAAGACCAGGAATCTGGGGTTTGTAGGCTCCCACCGGGTGGGGAGACTCAGTGGCAGTCTCCAGGCACTGGAGCATGGGCCCAGAAATAGACCCCAAATTGCCTGGTCCCATGGGTGGAGAAGAAGTCCAGGAACCTTGGGTGTGTAGGCTCCATCTGGGAGCACTGGAAGGCAGGCCTGGATACAGGGCCAGGTTTCCTGATCCCGTTGGTGGAAAAGAAGACCAGGAAACTCAAACTCTAGTTTTTCTTATGCTCCAAGGAAAATTCGCATCAGAATTTTCATTGGAATTTAGTTCAGCTTGTAATAATGAGTGAATTATTACTTTATAATGCTGTATGCATGTATTTCAGAAATCTTTGCAAATCTCTATTTCATCAATGTTTCTCTTGTTTTCACAAGTGGTTAGAGGTAACTATCTAATATACCAAATTGTTGTTGTGAGGTGTTCCTTTCTTTTGTTTTATTATAGTAAAAGAAGTAATATTTGTATATTTTGTATGTAAGCCTCTTATCATCTACCAATCAATTAGAATCAATATCTGTTGGGACTCATGTCACAAAATCTGGCCTTTAAACCAGCCAAGGTTCTCATCATGAAATAGAGAGACAGCCATAATGAAGAAAGAAATCACAATGCCTATGGGAAATGGGAGTCATTGGACATTGAGCCAAGTGATACACTGTTCATAGAAGAACAGGTAGCACAGTTTTGTTCCCTGAGGAACCATGGGTTCATTCTTTGTCTTGGTGCACATGGAAACAGGTGCAGGGCTACGGAATCAGAGTTGGGTAAGAAGGAACGTGAAGTGGGCCAAGTACAGGGCAGATATAGTAAACATTGTTCCCCAAAGTGCTCCTCAAATCACCTTAAGCTGTGTCCTTCCAGATGAAAAACCCTACTCCAGATTGAAAAGAGACAGTTTTGAGTTTCACTGAGCGCCAGCAAAGTCCAGTTAAAATTTATTAAAATAGTATTCCTTAGTAGTCTTTTGGATTTCTCCCAATAATGACTTATATGTAGATATATATCTGGTTTGGATTTTTTTTCACACAAACTACTTTTGTTAGGGAAGAACTCTTGGGTAAAATCTATCCTGTTTCTATATGTGGGAGCTGGCTTCTTGGATTTATTTATATCATGAAAATTCATGAAAGTGACTCTGTTTTCTATGGAACATGTTATGAAGTAATGTTTTAAAGCCTGTCAACAAGTTCCATTCCTCTTTGTTTCTCCAGCTGCCGAGTATATAAGGATTATCTGGAAGCTTACTAACACTACACATTCTGGGAATCTACTATCTCAGAGGTCAGGTTTTGCCCCTCAGGCCAAGGGAGATAAGCCCTACACACTTGATTTTGCTGGCTGCCACAGGTAATGCTCACATGGGGGCTCTCATGTTTTCACAGCTAGTGGCATGCATTCTTCTCCACTGTTTCTTAGTACTTGGGGTTACTAGGCTTGATGAACCTAAAGGAAAATGAGCTTTCTCCTTTTCTCTCCAGACAGAATGCTCCTACTGTGCTTCATATCCCAAAGGTAGTCTACATAGATCAGAACTGGATTCTTCAACCCAGCTAATCCATGCAACTGAATTAACTGAAATGCACCCTGTACTTGTGTAACTAGTTTCTTTCTTTGGGATCACCTCCATTGCCCATACCTTGTCCTCATCTGTATTTTAAAGAAGAGTTACACAGTGTTGGGAAATATGAGCTTGAAATCACTGCTGTGTAGAAATGTTCATGGAAGGAAATGATGATGTGTTTGATTTTTATTGATAATGTCATTTAGTAAATGTGGAGAGTTAGAAGGAAATTTACCAGAGTAGATGTATGCAAACACAAATATAAATCTGTAATTTAATGCCAACACTAATATAGTTACACTGTAATCTGTGTAATATTGTCAGTATCTTTGAGTACTAGAAGTAAAGTTACAGGAAGGGCTAAAATACAGACTCTGTTACCTGAATTCTGTGTGTGTCCAGGAAGATTCCAAACTCCCTGAAGGTATCATAGCCATGTGAAACTTCAATAGACAAGAAGATCTTGGGAAATGGAAAATTCATTAATCAGAAGACCAAAGCTCAGTTGCTGTGTTCATACTTTTAGTATGATGAATCTGGTCAATTATCAGTATAAATGGAAACAAAATATTAGTTTGACTATAATAGTTTCATAATCTTTTAAACATGAATTGGTATGTCATAAGAGAAATCTGAACAGTGTTTTCTTTATTCAGTTTTGCATTATGAGATAGGTACTGAATTTGAACTTCAAAAACAAGAATCCTTTTCTTTATATTGTTGAAATAACACCTATAAGTATGTATTTATATGTTTATCTGCATATGTATAAGAAAACAGTCACAAATAGGACTGAGGCTGGGAGATATGTGGGATGGGGAATTAGGGGGCATTGGAGAGGGAAATGTGGGTGAATATGATCAGTATACATTGTATAATTTATGAAACATTTCTTTTGATGAATAAAAAACATTTTAAAAAAGAAGTAGTCAACTAAAATATTTGAAATAATTTATATTTAGATCAGAAATTTAGCTTATCTAGACATAAAATTTCCTCCCTGGGTTTTAAAAACATGTATTTGTTCATACTTATTGATACTGGGTTAATGTAAATATAAACATCCATTATTTATATAGGCAGGCCAGGCATAAGAAGCAAATCTGAAAACTTGAGGAATATGTGATGAATACCATCCCACAAGACACTAAATCTCCTAGAATAACCAAAGAGTTTAGAGAAATTAATACTGTTTGTTGTGTTAGGTTTGTGAGTCCAAAGAGGAACAGAGAGAGGACAATGTAACATTACAAATTAATTTATCAGCGAATTTCTGCTTGCTGAGAAGATAAAGAGCAAGGTATGTCTCTCACTGAGAAGTGAGAAGGATGGTAGAAAGGCTGACAGCTGGAATCTATGTTGGTGTTGAGTTATGAAAGGAATTACATCTCTAAAAGCACTACAGTTTTTATTGATTCTTATAATAAAATGGGTTAAGTATTAAAATGTGTATAATTTTCTATTATACATAGAAAATAATAAGTTCAAGTTGCAAGAGACTTAGGGACAAGAGAAACAAAAAACATACAAATAAGAGTGCTACAAATATTCAAGTAATTATGTCAATAAAATTGGGCAGTTGTGGCATACCTCTAATCCAAACACTTGGGAGGCAGAGGCAGGCAGATCTCCGAGTTCAAGGTCAGCTTGGTCTACAGAGTGAGTTTCAGGACATCCAGGGCTAACTAGAGAAACTCTGTCTTGAATGAGGGATGGGGCAGGGAGGAAGGGAGGGAAGAAGGGTGGGAAATAGAGAGGGGAGAGGGAAAGAAAAAGAGAGAAAAGAAAGGAAGGAAAGAAAGAAGGAAGGAAGGAAGAAAGGAAGGAAAGAGAAAAATATATGTAGGTGCAATGAGGGAATATGGGGACCCCCAAGTCAATGGAGGCTTTTTAGTTCCAGTTAAGCATAACTCAGGGGGCTAAGATCCCAGACAATCAATGGTTACCAAAGCCACCCTGGGCTAGTGGCTTCCATGTCCTTTTTTTTTTTACAAACTCAAAGAATGAATTTTATAGAAAGTGGAAGGTAATTTCAGAAGGGAGTTTTAGTATAGCTAATTGCCTAAGTAAGATGAAGCAAGTAGGGATGCTGAATAGCAGATCTCAAGAAAGGTTGCTAAGGTCTCCACACAGAGTTACTGAGGTTTAAATAGTAGAAGCATGCTAGTGCAGTTTTTTCTCTGACAAGATGTTCATAGGCTGCTCATTACGTTGTTCTGTAAAATAAGAAGAAGGAAGAAGAAGAAAAGGAAGAGGAGAAGGAGGAGGAGGAGGAGGAGAAGGAGAAGGAGAAGGAGAAGGAGAAGAAGAAGAAGAAGAAGAAGAAGAAGAAGAAGAAGAAGAAGAAGAAGAAGAAGAAGAAGAAGAAGAAGAAGAAGAAGAAGAAGAAGAAGAAGAAGAAGAAGAAGAAGAAGAAGAAAGAAGAAGAAGGAGAAGAAGGAGAAGAAGAAGAAGAAGAAGAAGAAGAAGAAGAAGAAGAAGAAGAAGAAGAAGAAGAAGAAGAAGAAGAAGAAGAAGAAGAAGAAGAAGAAGAAGAAGAAGAAGAAGAAGAAGAAAGCAGATCATGAACCAATATGAACCAATGCCCCTGAATATTTTTGGCATTTCTGATTTCTGGCCCCTGATCAGGACAGAACTGCTGATGGAATCAAAGATGTTTCCAGCCTCTGGCAAAGACAGAACTCATCATCAAGGAGAAAAAGTAGAGCTGCTTGTTTTTGATATCCCTTCCTGAACTGTATAATCAATTTCCTGCTCCTGTTGTCATGTAAAAGTCTATGGCATTGAATGTCTAACCCTCTGTACCTAAGGTCCCTCACTCCCCTGTGTGTGTGCATGTGTGTGGATGAGTGTACTTTGTGGGGAGAGTGGGCAATGTCAAGTGTCTTTTTCAGTTACTTTGCACCTTATTAATTTTAGAAACAGAGTCTTTCAAGGAATCTATAACTAGCTTGTTCAGGGAGACTGGCTGGCCAGTGAACCCTGGGCTTCTCTTATCTGCACCCTGATAGTCCTGAAATTACAGGCAAGTGCCTGGGATCAGATGGCTATGTAGGATCTGGGGATCATAATGCAAGTTCTCATGACATACAACAAACCATGGATCAGCTGAGTCGTCACCCCAGTCTGAATAGTTGAGTTTCTGTTCATTATATACTGACTTGTTTTTCTTTTTATTGAAAATACATTTTTTCATACAACATAACCTGATTACAGTTTCCCTCTCCTAACCTTCTCAAATCTTCCTCACTGCCCCAACCAACTAAATTTACATCCATCCTTTTTCTCTCTCATAAGAATGCAAACAGAAATCTAAAAGTAATAATAAGGTAAAATAAGATAAAATAAAAAACAGAGTGTGACAAAACAAGAAAAACAGACACAACAAACACTAGAAACACATATAGACACAGATGCACATACGTTTACATGCACAAATATATCTTAAAACCAGAATTTGTAAATTGTAAAAAAAAAAAGAAATGACATGTGACAAGGTATTGTGAGACAGATCAAAGAAGCCCCAAATGTCACTGACTTCCTTTGGTATTGGTCATCTACTGCTGAGCATGAGACCTGCCCACACGAGTGGTTTGAATACCCAGTAAGACTCTTTGGGAAAACTAACTTCTCATTTTTGGGTGGGTTGGAGATAGCTTCTAGACTAGGGATAGGGATTTGTGTCCACTTCTGCAACCGACTCAGCATAGGATTGAGTTCCCCTTTAAGTACCACCCTCTCATAACACATAGTTATGTGATTAAGACATAGTCAGTCATGGCTTCTTAGACTCACTCAGTTGTCACAGGCACCCAGCTGATGTGAGTGAAACAATGCAAGAAGCTGAAACAAGTTAAGCTATGTCCCCATGTCATTTTTGTTTTGTCTCACTCAATGTTGCATCCCTGTTAGAGACTGCAAGTACTCTGACCTGCTCTGTGTCTAAGGACTCCTGGTCTCATACTGGTTAGATAAGAGACAATTAAAATCTTTAAACCAAATGTTTTGTATTTTGTCTTTTGACTCTGGTGGTTCCAAAATTCTATCAAAGTCAATCACCAGTTAATAGAATCTTTTAAGGAATACTTCCAATATTTGTTAATCCAAAATACTGTGGGGCATACTCACTTCTCTTGGTTTCATTTTTTCTCTTTCTTTATTTTTCAAAAGATAATGTCCTTTTCCCCCTAAGAATTGCAGTTATCACAAATAATTTTCAATTATAATGAGTTTGATATTAAAATTATCCTTCCTTGATTGACTGTGTAGCTTAATGTTTTAGATAAACCAGATGAAGAGAACACGAAGTATAAAGGAAGAGGTAAGCTTGCTAACATGATGAACTTAATATAAAAACTCTCTGTGGTCTTCTAAATTCATACGTCGGTGTTAAACTCTGATCCTAAGCCATCAGAAATCTAATTAGAGGCATATTAAAATGAAATGTAATGGGAATTAAAATAGATGACATGTGTAACTGATATTACCATAAGGAATGAAAGTACAGGCAATTTAACATCATTTAAAAGGATATTTGCTGATGGACCACTCAACACTGTAGACTCCCTCCATAAGGCAGCTTTTTGGGAGGGGCCTATTTCCTCAGAATGACCATTATGCCTTCCATATCTTCTCTAGTGTTCTTATCATTGTTTGATTTTCATGAGTCTTTCCCAAAAGTGGCAAACATTTTCCCCTGTCTGCTTTATAGAAAATAATAAAGAAGTTGACTCTGATCAGAAGTGTAGTACTTATTCTTGTTTGGCATCTTGCCTTATAAAATTAATATTTATACTTACATATATGGTGAGAAATGATAGGAGAAAAATATAAAAAATAAAATCTATTTGTTCAAAATGAAACGCTCCCTTTTGCAAACATCTTTCTTGAATTATAGATGCCTTTGTTGTTGCTGTTTGCTTGTCTGTTTGTTTTGTAACCTTAGGACTACTGATAGAGATTGAAACTATATTCTGAAAGTTCCTGGATTTTATGCTAAGGCTTCCTCTCATTCATAATTATCTCTCTCTTTCTCTTTTGATGTTAAATAATTTGATTACAAGTCTTTAATTATACATCAGTTAAGTGACATATATTATGTCATAAGGATGAAGAAACCCTTGCCATGTCCTTGGATATTGTAAAGAAAACAGAACTTATTCTGTTTCTTTCATGTGTATTAGTTTTCTCAACTCACCAGCACTGATATCTCTGAAATGACTTTATGCAGAGCATTTGCTGAGAAAAATAAATGTTGAGTGATGCTTCCCTTTTCATCTATCTGTGTAAGTGATCAGAAGTTATTGATACAGACTACTTTTGCATGTGTCTTTAAATTTTGTTTTCAAGAAACTATTCCCATATCACTTAATGATTGCATGGAATTCTTTGAATTTACAGTCTGTCCCAAGACAATTTCTTAGATGTTACATGTTTCCTTTTCCAAATACCTTCTTTGAATATTTGCTTTCTACAAAGTAACTTTGTGAAATTTAGTGTGCTTCAGCCATCTTCTTGAGTTAAAATGGAAAGGATATTAGGTATTCTTGTATGTTGGTGAACTACAAGAGAATATATACTCCTCACTAAGTCTGCCATCCTTGAAATCTGTCTCCTAACTAGAAGATATTTGCACTGACAATTCTCAAGGGAAGCTGACTATTTCCCATACTTCTTTAATGGGAAGGTGAAAGAGACATTCTCTCTCATGAATACCATTAGTCTTTGTATTATGTTATGTAAAATAATGCCTTTTGAGTCATGCCTGTTCCCTTCCCAACACTGTTTATGATGCCTGATATTTACTCATGTTCACAGACAGCTTTCATATCTATCCAATGTTTTTTCTCTACCCAGGTACCATAGCATCTTTAATGAGATAAGTACCCTTGTAGACAAGCCACATTATCCTTGAACCTAATCAACTGACATGGTATTTTCATCTATTTCAGTATAGTTGTCTGTTCCAATTTGTGTGTAGACATTTCCAATCTTAAGAAATTGCCATCTCCAAATCTTAAAGTATTTGATAGAAATCTCTTTGCTCCTGAAGCCATCTCTCAGTATTTAGTACTATTCTTTGTTACCCAGAAGTGTGACCCCCCCCACAAACACACACGTTGAATTCCTTTGTCATTTGCTTTGACTTAATGGAGAATTATTAGGTGGTCATAGAAAGGTGCAGAAAAGTACTTAATTATTCCCTCTTTCCTTCATACTCCTCTATACAGGGCTGCTTTTGACTATCTGGAGGCCCTATCCATGTTGGAATTCTCTGTTGGCTAAGGTATCCATTTCCTCTACCACTACCTTCACACTGAAGTATGATAAAAGCAACTTGATGGCATTATCCCCAGTGAACTATGTTTTCCTACACTTTCTATAATGTTGCTATTGTGTAAATATCTGTGACAGTGCTATATTTATCTCTTTAGAGAATCCAATGTTTCCTACTGGGACATTATTACCCCAGTCTTTTTACTGCTATTCCCAATATACTTAGATTAATCCAGCCTACAATTTTCAGTCTTTTTAAAAATAATTCTTCTATCCTATGCTCTGAAAAATCTTAGTCCTGCAAGAATCCATCATTATGAATAAGTAGTTTTTATATCTTAATATGGTTCTGTATCTCAGGCATCCAATGATTTCATTATTATACCTATCTCAATGATTATTAAAACACACAATTTCCTTCCTAATTTTATTCTTAGAAGATGGTTTAGTGTTTTATTTTACGAGAGAAACCAAACTCCAGTTACTAATCCCCTAAACTGTATTGATTAAGTTGCTTTGCTGTTTTTAATATATGTGAGGGAAGTTCTAAAGGAAAGTGGCAGAAATGTCAACTCACAATAGTTTAAGACAAAGGTTCTTTTTCTCTTTAATATTTGAAAAACTCAATATTATGAGTGAGTTATACAAACCAAGAGCTAACATCATGGCTATATTGTCTCCTGAACCAACTGTGAAGTTCTCCTTGTTTTGAACTCATTACTGAATGACCTCTTCTGTTTAAAGATGTGAATGATATAGTTTTCCTGAAAAATTCCAGTGAGACTTCTAGCACTTCATTTAATTAGTTTGTATTAAGAAATCTAGATATCCCTGAGCCAATAGATTTGGAAAACATACTTAGTGCTGAAGCAAATAAATGACTAATTTATTTTTGGTTTTTCGACAGGGTTTCTCATGATTGTTTTGGAGGCTGTCATGGAACTCACTCTGTAGACCAGGATGGCCTCGAACTCACAGAGATCTGACTGCCTCTGCCTCCTGAGTGCTGGGATTAAAGGCATGTGCCTCCAACGCCCAGCTAAATGACTAATTTTTAAATAAGGAATTTAGTCAAGGTGCTTTCTCTGAGGGTTGTGTAGAAAGTTTGTGTATCATGAGGATTGCTAATAGGTTTGGTACTAGGCAATAAAAAATGAAATCTGGGTACAGGACTATCTACTGGAGCATGGTTAGGCTTTCAGAGACCATATCCCAGAAAACAACAACTAAAACAAACAAAAGAAACCTTATTCTTACCACTCCAGAAGTCATCAGTCTTGACAAATTACCTCAAGTAAACTGGAACTTCATAATCCCCTACATATAAGCAGAACCAAATGGATTCAAGAGTTTGAAAAAAGAAAAAGCAAGCACATGAAATTTGAAGAAGATGGTATGTAGAATGGGAGTGGAGATGAAAGAGAGGGGAATGGGGGTGGATTTGATCAAAACAAAGAGACAATTGTGAGACAATAAAGTATTAAGAACATATAAAGTTCTATATCTAATAATGAAGTCAAAACTCTTACTGGAGAACTATATCCACTGGTTCTGTCTCTTCCTGACATCAGAATCATTATGGCTATAGTCATATCACTGAATGTGCTCGATCTCGTCTGAATTTGGATTCTGAAATGACTTTAAAATACCTTTTCCTTTGAACTATTCAGTCAAACTCAGTTATTATCTATCTATCTATCTATATCTATCTATCTTATATATGTATCACACACACATACACACACACACACACATACACATACACACACACTTACCTACATAGTCATAATTTCCAGTGTTCAGAGAGTGGAAAAGAAAGCTTGGAAAATATTTTTTAGGCTGGAAAGATGGCTCAGCAGATAAAAGTGATGATCTGAATTCAGTCTCTGAAACCCACTTGGTAGGAGGATAGAACCAATTCCCAGATTGCTTGTGACATGTATATATGTATACATGTACACACACATGCACATAAGTAAATAAAGATAACTTAAAATTGAACAGTAGATTAGAGGAAATTATGTTAAACTTTTTTCTTAAAGCAAAATCATTATCTTTAAGAATAACTGTAAAGCCCTAATTTGTAGCTTGCAAATCTTACCTAATTCTGATCTTACATTTTAGAGCAAATAAAAGATTTAGGTCTGTACAATCCCATGGCCAGAGAGTCTGGGAAACAGAAACTTCATTCAGTGGCTGATCGAAGAAGAGGCAGACTCCCTTGGTTGGTTAAGTACTGAGCTGAACTCAAGAAAGCCAGTAACAGAGAGGGAGGACTGATGACCAGAGGGATTAAGACTGGGCTGGTTTAGCCCCCAGAAACAGCTGACCTGACAAAGGTTAACTCTTAAATCCCAGGCATCAGCCTGGGAATCCAGCATGGGACTGATCAAGACCCCCTGAATCTGGGTGTCAGTGAGGAGGCCTAGGTAATCTATTGAGCCTTGGGCAGCAGATCAGTACCCATCCCGAGTATACATACGGACTTTGGACTTCCATCCAACAATGTGAGGTGGACTCTCACCCTGAACTCTTGGGGAAGGGTCTAGGCCCTGCCCTATATGAAATAACAGACTATCGACACCCCCATGGAGGGCCTCACCCACCCTGGGGAAATGAGGGGATAATGGGGGGGTTGGGGGGGAGGGCACGAGAGGAGGGGAGGGAAAGGGAGAGGGACCTGGAACTGACTTGTGAAGCAACCTTGTTTCTTATCTAAATTTAAACTGAAAAATAAATAAATAAAAAGAAATTGAAGAAAGAATGCCTTTCACACACACAAAAAAAAGATTTAGGTCTGAATTGAAATGCAGTCTCTGCTCTGGTAGTTTTGACTTTTCTTTTCTTTATTTTTTAGATTTTTTATTATTTTAATTTTAAATAGCTTGTTTTACATGTCAATCCCAGTTCCCTCTCCCTCCCCCTCCCTCCTGCACCCCCCCACCATCCCCCCCCAGCCTCCCATCCTATTGCCATTTCCTTCCACATAGGGGGATATCTAGAGTCTGTCATTTCACTCAGGGTAGGGTCTTATTGCTGAGATCAATTTGCTGAAAAGAAGCAACTGCAGTGGCAAAGACTTTGGTTTTTCACCATTTGAGAAGTTACAGTGTGTCAAGGCAGGGAGACTTCGCAGTGGTGATACCCTGAGGCTATGCCTGCAAGACAAAGAGGTCGATTGCTTTCATCTGTATGGACCAGAGGCTGACAACACCACAAATCAGGACCAGGTTACAAACCTCAAGACTTGTCCCTCAGCCACTCCCTTTCTGCAGGTGATCAGTTGTGACTGTGTGCTGGAACACATGAGTCAGTGGCTGACAATTTACACTCTTGTCATTACAGCTCCTGTAACATGAAATGCTTGAGCTCCTTATAATGTGAAGTCTTAAGGCTGTTCCAGGCAACTGGCCTTATTTAGGTAGTAAGAGCCATGCTGAAAACACAGTGATCTTGAGACAGTGGATTTTCCCTCTTTCAAACACCATTAATCATCTCAGATATGGACTTTTGTTCACATAGTTTAAACAAAGCTCGATTTGTTTACAATCCTAATGGAAATGGTTATTAACTGAATTCCTGGGGTGAGCAGCATGTTTGCATTTTTGTAATAAGGGAAAATAAATAATGTTTTTTTTTCTCCCAACACAAATATTGAATGTTCCTATTTGATAGGTTTTCCATTTTTTTCTATTTTTACCATCTTTAATATCTGAATCAATAACAATTCAGGTTAATATGCAATCTTAATTTTCCTTCCATGTTACCTCGAGCCTGGCTTAATCATTACAGAGATGTTGCCATAGCTGTCTCAGTGTCTGCAGTGATTTGCATCAAGTGGCACCCAAACAGCCTGCTCTACCTCACAGCCTGACAGCTGATACTTGCTAATGCTCTACCCAATGCCTGGCCATGTGGCAGATCTTACAGAACCCCAAGCGCAAGCTTCCTTTTCATATAATACATTTTAAATACACAGATGATATATTACATACTATATTTATTACAGTAATTATACTAGGTGTGTATATTAGTACTATGGGAAGATATGCCTGGACTAGAATTGAGGCTGTGTCCTCTGGAGGAATGGTTGGTTCATTTCACCTCACAAGTCTTCTGTAAAGAACAGTTTAAAACAAAAGTGAAATATCTGGTACAGTTTTGATACTATGAATTTAAAAATGGAAACTGGTTTTGTATTTTGAGGTAGTCAATCTGTCTCCAGAGTTACCAGCAGCTAGGTGCATGGAGTTGTGGCTGGTAGAAGAAAGTGATAATATCACTATAAATTATATGAGCATATAAAAAAAACTTGACCTCTCATTTGTTGGAAATGTCCTTTGATGATTCAGTCATTTAACAAATTTATGGAGGATACTGTGCTCTTCTGTGTAATTAAAACAGCTAAGATTCATACTTACTTGGATAAGAAGTTCAATTTATATTTGTATCATTGAATCTTACTATGCAATTCAGGTTAGCCTTGAGTTCATGATTCTTTTGTTTCAGTCTCTTGAGTTTAGAATTATAGGTAAGCACCTCCATGCCTGTCTTCCAAATGGATTTACAGAAACTAATTTTTCTAAACATAAACAGCAAAAATTGGTTATGTATATCAAAGAAGAGATGGGCAAGATTTAGCCTGAACACACAGGTTCAATACAGTTCAGTAAATAGTGAGTTAAGAACAGTGAATGAGGAGGCAATGTTGAAAATCTAAGTCTAAAACAGCCATGGGGAAGATTTTGCTCAGGGATGCTGTTGAGTATGGTATGTGAGGCAGCCCTGAAGAGAACCCCTCTCAGTCCATTTAAGGTTTATAAGGCTTGAGGCCCATGACTGCCTCGGACTCCTATCTGTCTTTACACAGAAGAAACAAGGCAGGCCTACACTTCTGAAGTCCCTAAGAATTTGCACATGGAATTTAGCTATTGGATCAAGGCGATGTCACTTGCTAAGTTATGTTAGCCATTATGTTGAAATTTCAGGGTGGCCTATGTATCTGAAATTTCAGAACTTTCCTGTTACCTGAATCCATTAACCTAGAAATATTTCTATTATAACCACCCACTGTAACAGACTAGAAATCACAAGATAAACCTCCCCACAGATGTTATTAATTGTGGAAAAGATCCCTGAATACTAACACAATAAAATATAATTTAGACAAAAGTCTGGGTATTAACTTTAGCATACTTTCAGACCCATTTCTTTGTGATATAAAATGATCCATACTTAATAAATCCAGAAGCTGGAGGGGGCAAGAAATAATCGAATGGCAATTTAACTCAAATCTGTGTGTAGCAATCACCCAACCTCTCTGATGATGGCTATCAATTAAGAATTTGTCATACAGAACAAAAAATGACATTCTTCTTCTAAAGAAATAAAAGTTGATTAAGAGATAAGTGTGACATTTAATGTTGGAATTGGCTGAGCATTCTTGCAAATACTGGCATTTATAGATCACCCAAGGAAACTGTCAAAACTCTAGTCACTCACCTACAAGTAACATGAACCTACCGAAGCTATTTGTGTGCTAAGCAGAAATACTTTTTGGTATTTGTCCCATTTTCCCTCATTTTTAGACTTTTTCTGCTTTTTAATTGAGTATATAGCGTAATTTGTTTGTTTGTTTCTAACATATCATCATGATGCTTCTAAAATATGTTTCTGTTTGTCTGGAAATTGCAGTACACATTTTTATTCTAAATACACTTACAAATATTATTACACTTTGACTTTGCATGTAATACAAGAAACAGTATTTTAGTCTATTAAAGTATTATTATAAAGAACTTGTACACTAAAAAAAACATTAACGAGACCCCAAATCTATACATCACAATGAGCTTTATATACTTAGGAACAGAGTATCCCCAATGTCTGGCTCTCCATTAAAACACCATGTCAATCCTTTCCTCATCCTTAAGCTGTGATCAATACATGGCTACTACTGTGTTGCAATCATGCAGTTCTCTTTTCGATCAATTAAAGATAATAAAATAATGCATATTAGTTCATCTTCTTTTTTCTTTCTTCCTTGATGTGGAGCTAAGTGTCTGACCTGTATGCTTCCTTCTTTGACTTACATATTCTTTGCTGACTTTCTTGACCTCCACAACCACACTGCTGTATTTGATGCAACCTTCCCGTTTTAACTGCATCTCTCTCTGTTGTTTATGATGCGTGCTATCCCTGTGCAATCATGAACTTAGTAAATCAGGGTTCCTCTGTTATTTTTCCTTCATAATTTTTGTTACAGATACAGTGTGAAGATACTATATTTACAATTATTGATCCATACTTGAGTAGAAATGCATTGTATTGCAAGTAGGTGTAGCCTTACTCTGTTACTGGTATTTGAGCAGTACATAAACTTTGAAAGTATTTCTCTGATGGGTTCATCCCTCTCATCAGAACTTCATTCCATGATGTAAATTCTTTGTGGACTATTATTATTTTAAAGATATTTAATTACAATATTGTTTATAGTTTTGGAGGAGGTGATACCAATTTCGGTCATTGTCACAAAGTGCTCATGGGTATGCAACAAACTCCCATCCTCCTTCACATACTTGGATGAGGCTGAAGATAGCAACTAGGCCAGTCAACTTTCGTGTTGTGCAGTTATTAAACTTGTGCATTGATTTTCAAGTAAATTTGATGAACAGAATTTTGGAGGTGTTTGAAAGAAAGTGTTTCTACTGATGCAACAATGGCTCTTTTAGATCTTTTGGGAATGTTGTCAGTGGGAGATAAAAGGTATTTTGTGATTAGGTTTTCACCTTATGGTGTCATTGTTTTAATTCCTCATACAATGTTGCTATAATGAAAGTGTATATAATGCCTATTTTTAATTTTTTTTCTAATACCTATTCTTGTGTCTTAGCTATAGCTGTAAATATATCTAAAATGTTTCCTGGTATGGAAATTACTGTTGATTTTTTTTGTCCCAATTATCAAGAATTTCCTTTCTGTTGGCATCTTTTTCCAGTTTTGTGGCTGTAACTTTTAGTAATCTTGGCTCGTCCTTTTTTCTTTTCTTAATTCCTGATCAACACTTTTTCTTTGGCATTCAGAGATGAAATTCTTCAATTTAGAAAAGTAGTTGCAACAGTTTCTTTCTATCTTGTCTGGCTCTTTTCTTCCTTTTTGGCTTCTGCCCTTTTGAAATAGAGTTACAAATAGCTCACCCTGGTCTCAACATCTCTTTGTAGCAAAAAGTGACCATGAACCCCTGATCCTGCTTCTACTTGACTGCTGGATTACAGGTCTGCACCATTGTCTTCTAGTCCTTCAGTCTCCAACCTCTTGACTGTGTTGTTCTACAAGTGGATGTATTATAGGGAGTCTCCCTATTTCACAGTGCCTTCTTTCCCTAAATTCGGGCATGGTCGTACTCAAGATTCCTAGCTATCATTTCTCTGATCCTCTTCACAGGAAAGGTTTCCTTGGTATGAAGAGTTCCTCCCATTAAAGAAACATTAGTCGGTTCATACATAAAGCAATATCCAGCCTTAATGAAACATTTTGACTTTTGGTTGTTGCTTTCAGTATCTCAGAAGGAAATAAAAATTGGCTCTTAAAAATATTATTCCCATTAGGAGGACCCTTGTGCTCACGGAATTCTGCATCAAAGTAACTGTTTTATTGCTAACTTTCTCTCTAACCTCTCTGAGTCTTTCATTATTTGCATCAGCATAAGTATGGGAGCAGAGTGGCTTAGAGGATTATGATCTAGAAAATATATAATTTCAGTTGGAGTTACATCCCACAAGCACCCACTCTAATTACACAGCTCACAATTGGAGAACACTTAAAAGTTTGCAAAAAAGCCACATGTTTCAAAACTTTTAATCCTTAAAATTATGTTAGAAAATAGCCAAAGTGCATATTATTGTATCTGATATGCAGAGAAAGAAATTTGAGACTTAGAGTTCATCTGTTATGTTGAGAGCAGAACACCTTTTTTTGTTGTTGTTGTGGATGTGGATTTAAAAAAAAAAACCATGTGGCTCAAAAGGCAGAATCTGAGGCTAGTTTTTCCCTCAAAAATATCTTTCCCTGACCATGAAAAGTGACCCCTATTTCCATAATTTTCCAAATAACAAAGAAAATATAACTAGGGTCATCCTAACTCCCTGTGACAATCTGACACTTCTGCTATTAAATTGTTTGCCTTTCATGTTCTTTTCAGGTCTCTGTCTCCTGGGAAAGCCAAGTCACTTGACTCTGGAACCAGTGACTTGTTTCTAGATTATATACCACACCATATTCCTTTTATCCCCTTTCACCAACAAACATACGTTTTATTTTCATGATGCTGAAGGTTCTGAATTGTTCAACAACTATTGTCACAGCTTTGGGAAAGTAGTGTGTCTAATACAAAGATGAAGTAGAATAATTTGTTAGTAAAAATGAAAACTTGATTTTTCCACATGAATCCTAGCAATTCCTTGGGTATATTGAAATAAAGAGAAGGAAGCAGGGGAACTAATACTTATAGTGAGGAGAGGGTAGATTTATGGTGCCAGGTTGATGAACTTCAGCCTCACTGGCATTTAACCTCTGTGTACCAAGTTTTATCATCATTGAGATGGAAGCAAGAATGCTACCAACCTCAGAAATATTTGGTAAGGACTTTGTTCATATAGATATATAAACTTCTTACATCATTGCCTCACAGTAGGTGCAGTGAAAGTGTCTGCTACTGTTGAAATAGTAAGGTGCTGTCCATACTTTCTTGTGTCAGACATTGAATTCAGTGATTTAAACAGATTATCGCATGTAATTTTCACTGCATTCCTTTTTTGATAGGGGCTGATTTTTTGTGATATGTTGTTTGTAATCTAGCAAATAAAGCCTGCCTGAAGATCAGAGTACAAAGCTAGACACACTATAGCCATAGAGACCAGGCAGTGGTGGCACAAACCTTTAATCCCAGCATTTGGGAGACAGAGGCAGATAGATTTCTGTTAAATCAAGGCCGTATGAGCTACATGAAATTAAGTGTTCCAGTCTAAAAGAGAAACAGGGCTCACACAAAGGTGATCTCACCACTTGAGAGCCCACACCTTTAATCCCAGCAGTAGAGAGGAATATAAGGTGGAGGAGACAGGAGCTCAGTGCAGTTTAGGTTTGGTGGAGACAGATGCAGTCTGAGGACACAATCATCCCTTCTGTCTGAGCACTGGTAGAGGTGAGAACTCTCTAGTGACTGGCTGCTTTGCTTTTCTGGTCTGTAGCTTTAACTCCAATATCTGTCTCTGGGTTTTTATCATTAAGACCAATTAGAATTCATGCTGTACTGATTTTTTTCAAGAAACTGAATAGCTGTTTCCCAAGTCACACAACCAACAAGTGACTGTAACTCTTAGGATCATGTCCTCAGCTTCTGTGTATGATTGGTCACAGTAGAACAGAAGTAGTGCAGTCAAAGAGAAAGTAGAAGAAGCTATATTGGGGGGCACTCTAAGCATGTAACGTGACTGAAATAACTTCCATACCCTATGCTTTATCTTGGAAAGAAATTATATATACATTTTCCCACATAAATATGTTTTCAGGGCTGACCACTTAGTATTGATGACCAGTTGATATTCCTTAGGAAAAACTATTTCTCCTCCTTTAAATAGAAAAGAGATGGTGGATGATACAAAAATTATTATAGCCTTCAGAAAGCACTTGTTTCAGAATATTAACTTCATTTGACATGTTTTTTATTTGAAAGTTGTGATTTTGATTTAATTCTGACTGAACAGAATCAAAAGTAATGCTTAGCATTGGTAAGCTGTGATTCTGAGTGTAAATCTGTTAAATTTAAAGAAAGCATGTCTTAGTATAGGTCTGGGGCAAATGTGGAATGTGGTGAAAGGCAATGATTCATGAATTTGTGCTGATTTGTATTTTTATTCACTCCACTCATTACACATGAAGGTAATTTGTGATAGGGATGTCAGTGTTTACACGAGATATAACATTTTCAAGAGCAAATAAACAGGAAGCTTAGTTCTAGATGGGTTGCTTAAGAAAGTTACTTGGACTCTCTGATTCTCTTTTCTTATTTGTTAAAAAAGGGGGGAGGCTGTTTTGAGCTTAGTGAGTGGAAAACTGTCAAAAATTATTGTGTCTGGCACCATATTTGCATCAGGAGAAGCCATTTTTCTTAGAAAAGATCTATGAGAAAAAATCACAACATTGACATCATCTTATTTTGTACCAGTGGAAGTTCTCCAGAGAAATGGAACCAATGGTGTATCAGTCCAGGTTCCAGCCTAACCTACAAGGGCTTTCAACAAATTAGTCGTAAAATTGAGAGGCCAGCAGAGCTTTCGAGAAGGGTGGAAATTCTGAAAGAATTGGCATCACAGGTGTGGGTCTGGTCCGCAGGTGGGTCAGCATAATGGACCTCAGGCAGTACTTTTATATTATGCAATTTAAGAAAAATTGTTACATCTTTGAAAAATCTAGGGCTTTGGGGTGATTAGATGATGCCCACTCACATTATGAAGGGTCATTTGCACTATTCAAAGTTAACAGTTTATAACCTTTGATGGCACTCACAACTACTTTTATAGAACACCTTATTACCAATGTGGTGTCCCAAGTCCACAGATGATGACATGTGGATTTGGATGTCACATTCCAGAACTAAATAATTTGTGGTGTTAGGGTCACAATTGTTCTGATTGTCTGTACTGATGAGATGCCTTGAACTCATTTTATAATTAATTGAGAGTTATTAGCAGAAGGTGAATCACAGGTAAAGGCACAATATTTGCTGCTGGGGCATTCTCCTGAGGAAAGAGTCAGTAACTGATAAGTCAGCAACTTCTATGACAGAGGATAGTTATGGGAGTGAAAGCACAAAAATATATCCTGACTCATCTTTACTTTGACTAAAGCCAGATTCCTTAGGGGAATCTGAGTCCTATTCTCACAAACTTGTCTTTATCACTGTCTTGAATAGGAATGTTTCTTGCATTAGCATGCCGAACTCCACTGTTGTGTTAGCTTGGGGGAGTGACTTTTTCCATAGCAACCATGATGACTGGCTAGGAAACTCATTTCCTAGGAAACGCTGATTGCTTTCATGTGACAGGCCATCAGTTTCTCATTGAAACCCCATCTGAGATGCAGCTGTGGCACTGCAGGTAAATGTGGGATGATCTAGTCTCTATTTCCACTGCAGCAACTTAACATTTTCTTTGTAGAGAATATATCCAATCTTTTAAGTTTGACATGAAACAATAATGGAGTGTCATATGTGAACTCTTTGGAGTCATCAGCCCATGTGCTCGGTGCCACCTCTTTAAGGAAATATATTTTTGAAAGAAAATGAAATAAATACGTATAGACTACCCAAGCTTTATGCAACAACAAATGGTTCTTAGTTGTATAGCTGGTTCTTAGCATCAGGTACTACATGCAGAAAGGAGGTATTTTGTAATGTTATAGCTGATTTAGTACTGGTGCATAATACTTTTTCTTAATAGTACATTTTGTAGTTACCTTAGGGAGCCCTGGACTTGTGGGTTTTCTCAAACCTTTCCAAAATAAAACACTATTATCTGGTGTTTAAGAAATAGAACCTAGACACTGGTATGTGGACATTGATCTGCTTGTGTATACTCTCTACTCAGACATCTCTAGAAAAGATATTGATTGTACGTCTAGAAGATATTCCCACTGAAGAATTGTTATCTTTGGCTCTGTTCTTCCCACTATGTTGGGGACTGTCAGATGTCCCGGCTAGAGTATAGTACAGACTGGCTATACCCTATGCTAACTGCACAGAGCAGCCACCCTTAGGAAGACTCTCATCACAGAGCATGGTCATAGCCTTCTTAATGAAGGAAAGTTGCTGGCAGTTAACTGATAACTTGTGTTTGGGAAATTCACATAGCAGTGGCTTGAATTCAAATATGCCTTTGCTCTGCATGTCTACTGAACTGATAATGGCTTCAGAGGATGCTTGAAAATGATTTTGGTGAGCATATTCTGAGACTATTTGTAAGGCCCCACATAACAAAGGGGAGCAGGCAAATATCTGAGAAGATCAAGTCAAGTAAGCTGGTACTGAAAAAGAAACTGATCCCATACTCTGTACACACATGTACTTCTCAATAGAGTTTTAGCCATAACTGTCATTAGTGTGGATTTCTACCTCTGTCATTTAATTGTTATTCTTTTGTTGTTGTTTTTAATTTGATTTTTAGACATTTATTTTTTTTTTATTTTATATCCCGGCCACAGTTCCTCCCTCCTCTCCTCCCAGTCCTTCTCCCCCATACCCCTTATGTCCACACTCACCAATCCATTCTTCCTCCATGTCTGTTTGGGAAAGGGCAGGTTTCCCATGAGTATCAACAAAGCATGGCATATCAACTTGCAGAAAGACTAAGCTGCTCCCCATGTATTAAAGCTGGTGCTATCTTCGACTCTTTTACTGATCTTTGGGACCCTACCTCCCATACCTGTTAGCCTTTCCCAGGCTTAATACATTTTTTTATTCTGAAAAGATTTACAAAGAAAACAAAGCCGGCTATAGAGGGCTTAGGCACAAAGGAAGTCTGAGAACCTAATGGGCAAATAGGGACCTGTGTACTTACCTCTCTTCCCACATTTTATTCCTGTGAAACATTGGCAGTCATATAAATACATGGACAAAGTTGGTTGTTTAATATCTTAAAATGGCTTGTATATGACAACTTGTTTATACATCAGATGGGAAAGGTAATAAATAGGCACAAGGACATTTTGTTTGCTGATGGTTCTGCTATCATTAAAAGACTGGAAACCATACTTCCCTCTTCTAAATTGATCTTCTCAATGCAATGATTCATGATAATTGCCAGGCCAGTTAAAGAAGATAGTATTTGTAGCAAGAATAAATATATGTTATTAGCTCTGCCCTCTAAGAGAAAGACAGTGTAACATAAGAATAGCAGGTCTTTCTTTGTCTCACAGGCCAAATCTTTATCATATCATTTAATCTTCCCTAATACACACACCTGCTCACTGACATAGCTGAACATGAAAAAAAAAAAAACAAAAATTAGGTCTTGAAATGAAGATGTCCTGTTGGTGATCCTAGATTTCAGCTGAAATTTTAAAGCCTTTTGAGGATGCAGCCCTAGGAGGCAGATGATTAAAGTCTCCCATGCTTTGTAGCTTTCCAAATTTCACTGGTTCCTCTGTCTTTTTTATCAGCATTAAGACATCTGTCTGTAAAGCTGTGCTTTTTGTCTGTTGTCTTGATTGTCTTTGTAAAGCTCCCCCAACTTCTCTGTGATTATTACTTTAACAAACATCTATTGTTTTGATAATTTCCCTCTCCATTGAGAAATTGATTTCCTTTATTTTAATTAATATAACCAGATATTGTAATTAGGAAACTTGCATCGGCTGCAGATGGAAATAAAAAACTGACAGTTGGAACAATTGTAGAGTGCGTGGCAAACGTGAGCAGAGCAGATTCTGATTAGATTTTACATCATTTCTCAAAGTTCCCATTTGCAAAGTTTGGAGGAAAATCAAAACACTGCACTCTCAGCATGCCCAAAGCAGCAAGGCTTCTATCAGGCTGTGAGACTTTAACAAATCCATCATACAATCTTCAGTTGTGGAAGAATAATGCATACTTACTTCTTTCTCAAAACTGAACAACAGACTAGACCGTTTTCTATATGTTAGGATCAGGCGCTTACACTTGGTTCTAGCAAATACTGAGCAACCTCTGAACTGTCCCTCCACATGGCTGTTGGATATCATATTAGTCAGTCATCGGGTTTTAGATTAGAAAGGCTCGGCACAATCTTCCTGATGTTGTAGACGGACTGTCACAACAGTGCTATCAGTGTTATAGAGACACTTAAATTGTTGTCAGAATTGTCATTGGAGAGTTAAGACTAGTGAAAGCCATCTTTGTCTCCCAATTCAGTGATGAACAGCCACCTTTAGAACCAAAGTTCAGTTTTTCACAACACACATTTGTGTGTTTTCTACCATATCTTTTAAATGATTCTTACCAAGTTTGTATTGCTTGTCTTCTAGAACAATAAAGTCATGGTGCCCTCTAGGAACCACATGTAATTATTGATTGACTTCCTACTTCCCTGAGAGTATTGAACACTCAATAGTGTATTGGTAAATATTTACCAACTTGCTGTGTGAAAGTGTGTGTGTAAATATGTATATACATTTAAAGATACATTTTACAAAGAACAGGGAGCAAACATTTGCAAGAAATAATGTATTCTGTTATTATAAATTCAATATCACCAACTGAATCATTAACTTTTGCTGAACCATTGTATTTATAACTAATAGTTGAAAATTAGTGTTTTACATTATGAATTATAACTAATTCATGTTGACTGATATTTTTATCTGAGTCAGTGGTTGAGAATGGTCCACTACTATACTCATGTTTAATGAGTATAACACAAAGGAATAGTTCATTATTATACTCATGTTTAATAACATGAACAATTTTGTATAACTACACAGTACTTTTAAATATAAGCAGCGTATTTTTTTCTCATTTTTTCTTTGTATTTTCCACAGGGAAGTATATATGCTGGTATACCTTTACTTGAGTGCTAATCAGAATCATTAATACTCCCATTATTTCTTTAAGTCTTGATGTTGAACTAGAAAAAATGTTTTTCTAGTGCCTCAGTAGTAAAATCTTTAAGCTTAAGAATCCAAGTATGTACAAGAATATGCTGAGAACAAAAAGTCAATGAAATACCAATGTACTGTTGAGAACACACTATTTTTTTAAGAGGGGACTGTTTTAAAATAGCTTTGAATTAAGGAAAAAGAATAATACTTTGAGGGCTCTTTCTTCTGAAAATTATTATCTGTAATTTCTCCGAGGTTTGACATCATAAATTCATATGAGAAAGCATAGCTTTAAGAATGATTTGAGAGAAAAATATCATTAGAATAATAATTTTAAAAATTTAAAATATTGTAGCTGATGACCATGGATATGGCTTAGTAGGAAAAAATAAAGTGATAACCACACAAGCCTGATGACCAGAGTCTGACCTCCACTACCAAAATAAAAAGCCAGATGCAGTGTCACACATCTGTAACTCCAGTACTCCTATGGCAAGGCATAAGGTAGAGAGAGGCGAGACAGCCAGCCAGCTAGTGTGCAGTACACAGAATAACACACAGCAGAAACAGGAATGAAAGAAAAAACTAACTCCAAAAAGTTGAAAAGTTGGCATTTGACTTCTTTTATTATTATTATCTTGGTTTTTTTTTGTTTGTTTGTTTTTTTGAGACAGGGTTTCTCTGTATTGTTTTGGAGCCTGTCCTGGGACTCGCTTGGTAGGCCATGCTGGTCTTGAACTCACAGAGATCTGCCTGCCTCTGCCTCCTGATTGCTGGGATTAAAGGCATGCACCACAAATGCCCGGCTGTCATTTGACTTCTTCACATGCATCAAACATGTACTCACATATATAAAAACGTGCTCACATACATGAACACATGCAAAAAATGCATACACATCATATGCACACATGGCTGTAAAACAATTACAAATGTTGAAGATAACCTTCTAGTACCTCAGAGGAGAAGTTCATTTATATTAAGACTACAGATGTAGCAAAGAAAAATAAAGATTCATTTGTCTATGGCTGTATTTGAGACTGGGAACCCAGAGCTAAAGAAGCAGCACCAGTACACAAGGAATGATGAGTTTCTGTAAGTGGAGTAAAGCAAAACAAGTCACCACATTTTAATACATTCTTATGAATTTACCCTCAAAAGTCAAAATAAATCCTCCACACATTTGAAATAGTAGGAAAAAATATTATTGAAGTGCAGCCCTGTCTTAAGTTGGAAAGGATTCTTCTGACACTAGCCTTCACAACAACTGAATAGTTATACACAATGATTCTTGCACAAACTTCTAGTGTCACCAATCATGAAGACATATGTTACCAAAGAGGAAAAAAACATAAAAAAGCAGTGTAGAAAAATCATCAGTGGTAATTTCTAACAAGCAAACATTAAACTCATTTACTCAAAAACATATTCAGTCAAAGGATTCATGGAGAATCCATAGCCGAGGGAATGTATTGTTGTCCAGACCAAGGAATAAGAATGAACAAAAGCTCTCTGTTGAAGGAAGCAAGTAACACATCAAAGGAGGACTATTGTAATTATCTTTGATTATAAGAAACTTTCATGCTTACATGCATAACTTAATAAACATTCAGAAGAGAAAGACATTTCAAATAATGCAAAGAAGGTGTTTATGCCTAGAATGTCCCTTGCTTTAAAGTTTCTCTTCTAAATTTATTTTTATTCTTCTCTCATTCATAACATCCTGACCACAGTTTCCCCCATCTCCATTTTTCTCAGTTTCCCCATCTACTCCTATTCTATTTCCTTTCAAAATAAGAGTGGGACTCAGAGGAATATCCACCAAACATGAACATGATAAATCCTCATATCAATGCTGGACAAGGTGACCCAGTAGGATGAAAAGGGTCTCAAGATCAGGCAAAAGAGTCAGAGATAGTCCCTGTTCCCATTGTTAGGAGTCTCACAAGAACACCAAGTTACACAATCATAACATATATGCAGAGGACCTAGCTCAGATGCATAAGGGTTTATGATAATCCATCTAGTATTTGGCTGTGGTTTTCTGCATCTGCTCCTCTCAGTTGCTGGGTGTTGCCTCTCTGATGTCAATAGTCCTAGGCACTGATCTATGAGTACAGCAAAATTAGTAATTATTTCATTGAAATTTTTTTCTAGGATGTTCGGGTCTAACCTGAGTTTCTGAGCTGTCCAGCCTCTGGTTCCTGGCCATCCAGACAGTGTCAGGGATGAGCTCCCTCTTGTAGAGTGGGACTCAAGTTGGACCAGTCATTAGTTGGCCATTCCCACACAGTACTGTGGGCCATTACCCCAGCACATCTTTTCAGGTAAGACAGATTGTAGGTTGAAGGTTTGATGGATGAGTTGATGTACCAGTCCCATTAATGGAATCTTTCCCTGGATTATAGAAAAGGGGCAGTTCTGGCTCTGTATGCCCTGTTATAAGGTGTCTCTGCTAGGGTCACTCTCATAGATTCCAAGGAGTTTCCACTGTGCTAGGTTTTTACATTGTTCACCAAGTGTCCCCCACAATTTCAGTCATCTCTCCAATACTCTTTTCCCTCCTATTCCTATCCCTCCTTCTCCCAGTCCAACCCCCAAATATATTCTATTCCTCTTCCCAGGGAGATCCTTGTATTTACCCTCTCTGTGTCTGTGTATTATAGAATGATTATCCTTTACTTAAAAGCTAATGTCTCCTTATAAGTAAGTACATACCATGTTTGTCTTCCAGGATCTGCACTTGGGATGATTTTTTTTTTTCTAGATCCATTCCTTTGCCTGCAGCTTTCATGATGCCATTGTTTTTAACAGCTGAGTAATATTCCATTGTGTAAATGTACCACATTTTTATCATCCATTTTTTGGTTGAGGGGCATATATATAACAAGAGGGCTGCTTTCTTAACATTTATGACAGTGGTTAATGATCATTTTTTTTTGGTTTTATAAGACAAGGTTTCTCTGTATTGTTTTGGAGGCTGTCGGTCCAGCCTGGCCTTGAACTCACAGAGATCTGCCTGCCTCTGCCTCCGGAGTGCTGGGATTAAAGGCGTGCGCCACCAACGCCCAGCGATCTTTTTTTTTTATGAATCTTGTTTATAACCAGATTAATTCTAGATATAAACTAATATAGTCTGAAATTCCTTGTCTACCTATTTTGTACAGTTTTTTGATAATTTTGGAAGCAGGAAAATATATAGGGAAATTTTTCTTTTCAACATCAGGAAGAATGAATAAATAAGCATGAAAAAATACATGATCAAATAGGGACTTATCTGGGGGAATGGCCACTGTTTTTTCAATTTCTGCTGCATGACTGGAATTAGCCTAGAAATTCTCCCAATGTTTCTTTTGAACTTTTATAATAACAAATACTATGCTATGATGAATCAATTCTGGAAAGGAGTTGTTGGGATATTTTGCCCCAGGAGCATGCCTTTAGTCTCTTCACTTATCCCAAGGAATCAGGGTCTGGGTAACATGCTGTGTCCTTTAGATGTTTCAATATTTCTGTGGCTAAATTGAAACTTCTAAGGATATGTTTTAAACCACCTTAAGTGTTCAAGATCCTGATGACTGAAAAGGGAAAAACAAAAAACAAAAACAAACAAATGGCTGAAGTTTAATCTTGTTTTACAACAATAAGAAAAAGTTTGACCTTATTTGAATCTGAGAAATGCAATCACTTTGCTATTTTAAGAAGGCGGTTTGCTTTGGAATAGAAAGAGGCCTGATTGAGCCAAGTTGTCTCTGTTTCAGAATGTCTTATTTTTGACACAAATGAATGAAGACTGTTCAATTATACCATCTGGTTAAAAGTGGGCACTGAAACCAATCTGTTTTTGTAGCTAGTATATATTGCAAACACACTGATTTCTTTCTGGCCTGTTAACTATACTCTCAGGAATACAAAATATCTTTTGACAATATATGTTAGATAACACATTTATGTTATTTATATATATATATATAATTATGTTTATGTACATCATATTTATAATTACTTATAACCAATTCTTATATTAAACTCTAAATACCATGGAAAATCAGGATAATTGAAAATAAGTAAAAATAGTGAGAAATGAATTTCTTCAAAGTCATTGAATGGAAACTTATGACCCAGAGACCATATTCTGATCTCCCTATTTGTGCATGTGTTATTGATGACTAGTTAACATAATAAAGGCATAGGTGAACTATTTCAGACTGATGTGCTTGGGACTGCAATTGGAACCAGTTGAACAACTCCGGGTCCCACCCTGAGTGGGGTAGAATGGACAAGGGAAGGCTAACTATCCAATGGCATTAAAGAAGAGAGAGAGACATTTTGTCATATCAAGAGGGCAATCAGTTTATACTGATGGCCATGGTTTATTGATTCATAATCTTAAGTAACCATCTAACGGTGGGGGTAATGGCAGAAGACATCTATTATCATGTCTTCTGATTGCAATTATTTTCCTTAATTCTAAAGGCATTCCTTTGCTGCATGTACTCAGGCCCTCAAGCACTCTACACCAACATGTCTCACTAGCCTTCAGGGTGTATGTAGATGCATCCTGGCCCAAGGCTATTGTTATTTAGAATAGGAGCCATTTTTCACTGAAACCAGGCCATCCAGCAGCTATTAGCTGACATCTAAAAGACAATAGAAATTCTGAGCTCCCCAGAATTTGTGGTTGGGTGGAATAGATTTCCAAAATTCATGTGTCCTAACAATGAACATCTGTGACACAGGCTACGTGCCTCTAATACTAAAAATATTACTCTTACCTATCTACCTTCCCCAGTATACCTCTTTTCTATTTTACATCCACAATGGCTATTTGTTGGAGTTTGGTGATGGCCAAGTGTAGACTTTTCAGCTGATCTATGCAGATTGTGTCTTCTGGACCTGGAATCTGAAGACCTGAAAGAATGGTAGACTACAGTTTAATGCTATAGACAACCTTGCTTCAGTTTCAGTCTACTTTTATGTACAGGTATAACAAAGGAAGCAATGATCCAAAGAAAGTTGCTTTAATTCAGAAAAACATGTAAATAAATGCCAATAAGCCCATACTAAATATTTCCAGAGTATCTCTTTTCTACAACTTTCTCAGGAAAGATTAATTTAAACACAATTTCCTGGAACACAGTATAGACTGGGAAAGCGCAAAAACAAGGCAGAAGGCTATATACAGATTTAGTGTACAATGGCCAAATTGGGTTCTATGCCTATGCTCTGACATCCAACAAGAATAAATGTATCTTATAAATTGAATGCAAATGTTTGTCACAGAAGGCATTAAATCATGTTGAAGAACCATCCAGAGAACAAAATGCACCTGAGGTAAAAGGCTGTCAGCCTTTTTTTTCCTGGACCCTCTCTAACAGTTCCCCAAGACATTGTTTACTATGCATCATTTTTTTACCATGTTCTGACAGTAAATGGAGTTTTTAAATATTTGTTCTAGTTTTCTTCCTGTCACTGTAATAAAACATGCTGACCAAACATGTGCTAGATGGGTAAAGGGTTTATTTTGATTACAGGTTTCATTGCATCATTGAGAGACTTCAGGACAGGAATTCAATAAAAGTTTGAAACAGAAATCATGGTGGAATCCTTCTTGCTGGCCTTCTCACAGGCTTAGGCTTGGCTACCTTTCTCATAAAGCCAAGACCAGCTAGCTGTCTAGAGAGAGTCATCTTAACAGTAGACTCGGCTCTGTTACATTAAATAATAATCAAGCCAACCTCCCACAGACCTGCCTTCAGACCAGTATGACCTATGGGATTTCTCACTTGAGACTTCTCTGATGGGGAACATTCTACTATATATATGTTTCTATTATTGGTTAATGAAAAAAACACTGATTGGCTGATTGGTCAGACAGGAAGTGACATAGCTGGGCCAATTCAGGATATAATTAGGGACAAACAGGAAATTGGTCTCGTCTCTGCAGAGATGCTGAGCAGTCACCATGCAGCAGGCAGAGGAGTCACAAGTCTGGCATTCTCCAGTGGAAATACATGGGGATTAATAGAAATGGGTTAATACTTAAGACAGAAGTAACCAATAAGAAACCCTAGTCACTGGCCGGTCAACAGATTTATAACTAATATAGCATCTGTGTATTCATTTGCGGTTGAAGCAGCAGGGCCTAGCTGGGACAAAATAACCTGACACTACACTTCTCCTTTCAGATGGCTCTAAGCTGTGTGAGGCTGACAGTCAAGGTTAACTAGAATGTTAGAATTCTGAACAGATATCTAAAGAAAAAGATTGCTAGAATGAATGATGATGATTCAAGGAGAAATTGAATTTTGCAACTAGAAAATAGGGACTCAAGTCTATTATCACTGGTAGGGCTATCTGAACATTAAGTATGAGAAAGAACAAAAGGAAGAGTACCCACTGGTGATACATATGGTGATGTGAACTGTTTTTAAATAGAGAAAGGGAAAAAAAACAAAGGAAGGTAACAAATATTTGGCTAATATATTCAACTATTAAGGAAAAACAAAGGAAAAGGGAAAAAAAGACTAAAAGGAAACACATAGAAGAATATACAAATAGTTCAGAAAGCAGAAACAAAGAATCATTTGTCTCTCAGGTTTTAGAGCGGGAATGTCATGGGACCTAAAAAGACTGCTAATTTTCAGTGTTTTCAAGCATGGTTAAAACGTGACATTATACAGTGACATGATTTCAAAGGATTATTCACATAAGATGCCCATGAGAATTGCAGTTTAAGCGCAGCAGAGCCACCTATCCTGAGACAACAGCATGCTTCAACATGGTGACCATTGTCTCTTCTTGAACTTGTGCTCCTTGCAACCTCTTTTCACCTGAGAAATATTTATGAGACTCCAGGTATAGAGCTATAGAAGAAAAGGTACACAAACTGAGCATTTACGGATAATAGGGCATTGAGAAACTATTTTAAACAATTCTTTAGTATACATATGATTTTTGCCATCTATTAAAGATGGAAGCTTATTTGTGAACCAGTAAGATGAATGTTTCATTTTTATATGAAGCTTTAAATCTTGGCTGAATGTTTGGTACTGAAGGATGTATCTTCAACATTTTTCAGAGGAGGTTGATTTTTTTTAAATTTATTTTAATTAGCTTTAGTTATGTTTTTTTTATTTTTTGAGGCTGGGTGTTAGGCTCAGGCTGTTTTTAAATTCACTACTTCTGAGACTGAGACTCTTTTTAGTTCTAGATGGAAACATAAGAACTTTTTTAAAAAATTCAATATATTAATTGACTGGGAATTGAATTAAGTTGCTGATAGATAGTTTTTTAAACCTAACTTTGTCCTCCACTCTGCAAACATCTTGCCAGATATAAAGAGGTGCCACAGAGTTCTATACAGCCTGGAATGCAATGGAGCAACGAGCTACCCCAGGACATGGCAGCACCCCAGCTTCCTCAGGTGCCAAAGATGGTCAATGTCCCCCATGTCAGCAGGAAGCAGTCTTAATAACTCAACATCCTTATTCCCTATCCTGCCATGCCTAACACCCCACCTCTTTTTAATAATAAGTAAAGGTGAGAAAGAGGTTCAGGCATTACACTGGCCTGCCCTGTTACCTGGCAGGATTCACTCAGGCAGTTCTCTGGCCACCTCAAAGTTCCATGAGAACCAGTCTGCACACAGGTACAAAGGACCCCTTTAAAGGACAGACCCCTGCCCGGCTCTCTCCTCCTCTCTCTTATCTCTTATACCCCTTACCTTACTCTCTTTCTCATGTCTGTCTCCCCCCTTTTTGGTGTCACTATAATAAACTATAGTTTAAGTGCTCTCCATGACTTGTGCTCTGTCCATCGCGCAGGTCCTGGTTCCGTACCAGTGCCCGTGTTCCTCCCTCTGCCCCTTCCAGCTTCTAATATCTAACTTTAAACTAATTAACAACAAATTTTTGTCACTAGAAATAAGAAGTTGAGTCTGTGAATTCATGGAATGTTATAATTCCTCAATACGTCCAAAAATGATCACCTGCTCACAATACTTGTGGCAAGAAATTGAGTCAATGTGGTTAATATTCAGTACTGATTGTATAGCCAGATAATTTCTGTTTTGAACTGTGGCATGCAGCAAATGACCTAGAGGAGGGGTACTGTAGTACATTTCACATTCTGTTGAATCATCTTGAATTCTCACCCAAAAGCCTACTAAGTCCACTCCTTGCCTTTATAAAGGGTAGACAACATACAAGCCCTGAAGGCCAGGTGCCTTTATCCCTTAGCTTAGTAACTCACATGAACCTTAACAAAAGAGTCAACTCATTCCTTTGCATGGTTGTCTTTTGAACTTAGGGCATGATATAACTAAAGAAGCAAGAGTTTTCTCTGTTGGTATCATTTTTAATCTCCACTGAAGGAGTCCCCCGGATATAACAGTTCTCCTTGGGAAAGACATTAATTTCCTTGGGTACCAAAAATCTAGTTTCATGTACAATCTCAAAAGAATTTAGTCCTTTAAGTTTTGTGGCCAATTACAGTAAGCCAAATAAAATGGCTCTATGAAAGAATATATTGATGATCAGTTTATTGCCAACAACAGGGATTGGGGATATCTGTTTAAAAAGGTCATTTATGATTAAGCCTACATATCAATATTCAAAATAATTTTCTTCTTGTTTTACTTTTTCTCCTGAAAGAAACTTCAGCAAAAGCTGTTTATTTGTGGTTATGGAGATATCAAGTAGCTTTTGCAGCTAATTAAACTACACTTATCCTTGAAAGCTACAGCTGTTAAACATGGTATCCACAAAAGTACTTTCTTGTTCCACAGCTCATGTCTAGATGCCTCACTGCTTGAGAGTCAACTTGAGGCTACCTGATTATATCTTTCATGGTACTCTCAATCTTCAAACCAGGGATCCTTGACCAAATTCTTATACTTCATATTTATTCTTTGTTCTCTGCCACTAACCAGATAAAATTCTATGTTTTTCAGAGACTTGTTTGCAAGTGAGAAGTCTACCACTGAGCCACTAATGCTTATGTGCTTCATTTGGCATATTCACAGGGGGTCACAATATTAGAAATGAGTCAAGGTGGAGGTCATACAAGAGACGATAGATAGACCACAGTCATATAAAAGGGTAAAGGGGATTATGCAACAAGAAGGGTTTAATGGGGGAGAGTTGGAAGGTAGGGTAGAAGAGGGAATGTTAATTAATGTTAATTAGGGGGGTTAATTAACACTAAAGACCCTTTGAAAAATGTCACATGGAAAGCTACTATTTTAGAAGCTTGCTAAATTACACACACACACACACAAATAATTTAAATGTTGCTACCCTATTATTATTACTCTATTTCTTTTACTTTTATTTCTTTCTCTGAGACAGGGTTTCTCTGGAAATCCACCTGCCTCTGCAGCAAATCCTACCGTTGTGTGCCACCACATCTGGCTTCTCTATTTACCACTATGCCGTTTCTTTTTCTCTCTCAATCTTATATTCTTAAACACACTGTAAACCTTTAGAGGTTTTTCTTCATCCAAGTCTGACTTTACTGTAAATCTTTATGTTTTTCTGGCCACGTGTCTTATCTGTTAAAACCACGGCTGTTTAAACTGTAGTTTTTCCAAGGTGGCAGGCTTAAGCGTGATTCCAGCCACAGTCTCAGTCTATGCTGAGATCCAGCAAAAGCTGCCAGCTTGGAAATGTGGTCACTGCCACTTCCAGCTGTACATACAACTTTTCAATTGTTAGATTGTTAGCAGAGCCTCTTAAAAGAACCTTCCTTTTTTTTTTTTTCTTTTTTTTGCTTATGCTGAGTCAGAAAGACTCCCTTAAGTGAGCCATGTGAGTCTCTGCTTGCTGCTAGCAAAACAGAGCCCACCTGAGGGAAATGCTGCTACCAAAAAGATGTGCTTCTCTCCGTTCTTTTGTTTCTAAAATTCCTTTAAAGCTTTTGTCGCTCTGCGTGGAAATTCAATCTCACATGCTGACACCATTATGTAAAGAGAAGCCTTCCGGCCAGCCTGGTTCCAGAGCCGCATCAGTCCCAAATAAACACACAGGAGGCTATATTAATTATGAAGCTGTTGGCCTTGCTTGTTTCTTACTGGCTAGCTCTGACTTAAGTATTTACCCCATAATTGTTAATCTAAGTATTTCTCTTACCGGAGAAAAGGGTCCAGGCTTGTTACCCCTATGGCAGTTACATCATGACTCCCTGTGTTTCTCCTACCCAGAGTCCTCCTGGACTCCTAGTCCCACCTATCTTGCTTCCCTATTGGCCAACAGTGCTTTATTGACATATACACAGGACTTCCCCCATCAACAGCTGAACAGTGCTTTCTGGATAGAGTAGTGCAGTAACACACACAAACAAGCAGTAGTTTAATCATCACTCATAAAACCTGCCCAAGCTCAATCCAGAAAAAAATCAGTGCATCTATACATCTACACACACACACACACACACACACACACACACACACACACACACACACCTTACCCACAACTGAGGAGCTATCAGCTATTGGTAGCTACTGGGAGAAGCTCTAAGGTTGTGGTCATTTGTCACTCAACCCATGCCCTAGAGGATGGTCACTAGATACACAAGACTATCCAGGTAGCACAAATTGAATGCCATGGGTTTAAAAATATTAGAATACAAAGTTGGGTGGGTAGGGAAGGTGAGATAGATCAGTGAAGAGTTGGGGAAAGGGATTTAATGTGATCACAGTATATTGTGTGAAATCATCAAAGAATTAATTTTTCAAAAGTTTTGTTTGACTACACTAAACCCTTGTAGAAAACCTCCCTTTTAAAATAAAACTTTTTCTTGTTATTTGATTTAATTATAGGAATAATACAAAGACTGTTTACAGTCCCATGTATAGGATGTATATGTCAAAAGGTGGGAGTTCAAAGACCTATCTTAGATTTCTACCCATAACAGAAATAAGACACTTGGTAAGGACTGGGCTTTTTACAAATGTTTGGGGTCTTTGGCCCACTTGCCCTGATAAAGTGATTCATAAATATAGAAAGGAATCATAAGGATAAAGCAATATTTATGAGAGCATTAACTACTTGTAGAGTCTGTTTTTTTCAAATTGGCCTACTTTACTGTTTTAAGAAATCTTCAAAAATTGATTATTAAATGCCATTGTGAATTTTAAAATTTAGCAAATGATCTTGTAGAGTGGAATGTGTTGAGACAAGACATTTCTATTGCAAGTTAGACACACCAAGTCTCCTTTATTTTTCAGTAAGTTGTCATTTCTCATAAATAGTAGTTAATCTTATCAAGCCTGATTGTGTTGTTTCTTTAGGCTACATTATGATTCTAATATTTCTTAATTGGTGTGTTATTGTTTGTCTGTATTGAGCGATATTAATTGTGTTTAGCTTATGACTTTCTATCTTGATGTTTCTTTTGTGTCATTATTTTATATACACAAGCAAGTGTTCATTTTCAAAAATATAGGTCTTATATAGATTTTTTAAAAATATGACCCCAAGTAGCAAAACTATCAGTCCAATATACTATAGTTCTTGATATTTATTTTTCGGTATAAAGCAAATGGAGAAGAGAGCAGAGATTAGTTTATGGTATTGGTGTTACCTGGTGATTAGACAATCTAGCACCACATGGTAGCACCATAAAAATGCTAATGAAGTAGATAATAATGCTCATTGAAAAATCCTCCCACAGAATATCATGGTGGCTGCAAGCATAATTACAGGTAATCAAGAGGACTACAATATTGACATAATGGGAATGGCAGGAGTCAGTAGGCAGATGAGCCAGAGTCATTCTTTGCTAACAGTGTTCTACATTTTTGTCGATATCCTCTCACAAGGGATCAGTGATAGAAATAGTTTAGTAATAGACAGAATTAAACAATTTGTAAATTATGAACATATATAATATATATACATAATTAAATTTAATTATTCATTGTTTATTCAATATTATAATATTTCCTATGCTTTAAGTTATATTACATGAAAACTATGGGGCAATCTATAATATTGTAAATACTTAATGAAATTTAAAACTATGGTTTGCTACTGATACATAATTTCTAAGCTAATCTTTATAGAATTTTGCTTAGAATTATACAGAAATTTTATAGAATTACAATATATGGTATATATTTCCTATTACTAAGAATTATATCCTACCAAAATCTTCTCAAGAAATGCTGTCAAAAAATTCATATCTTATTCATTGAGTTCAAGTAATGTAAGAAATGTGCAAATTGTTTATTCAAGTTGACCCAAAGTAAAATTAAAATGTCAATTTCTGTAATATTATCAAACAATTGATGTTTTACATTTTCTTGCCCGTATAATAAATAAAATATTGCTCTTCGGTTTAATTTATATTATGACAGTTAAATTTGACATTTTCTATATCTTCAATATTCTTTGTTTTTTGAAAAGATAATAAAACAATTCTTTGGCAGATTTTATGTTGATGAATTTTATAACAAGTTAAATGAGTAAATTTCATAACCTTACAATAAAAATAATACTACTAAAATAATAAACAAATGGTTTAATTTGTTTTTTAGAATTACTACATTTTATATTAAAATATAACTACATCATTTCCTCTTTCCCTTTCCTTGCTTCAACCTTTTCCATGTTCTCTCCCTCCTACCCCTCTCATGTTCCTTCCTTTACATCCTCCCCAAATTCATGACTACTTTTTCTTTGATTATTATGTGCAGAAAGAGAGAGTGAGAGAGTGAGAGGGAGACAGACAGACAGACAGACAGAGATGCACAAAAAATAAATGTTGGTGTATGTATGATTTCAGGGTTGACTACTTTGTGTTGCATAACCAGTTAAGGGTTTCATCCTTAGGAGAGGCTTATTCTAAAAGAACTAACATTTATATAATATAAATCCTTTGTATACACAGGTGTGTTCACACATGCACGCACGCACACACACACACACAAACACACATGCCAATACACTTATACACACTCACAACCTCTACAATAAGATATTGTTATTGATAAATTTATCAAGTATTTAACAAATATACAATACCATTAAAATGAACAAATATACAATACCATTAAAATGAAATCTCTTAGGAAAGTAAAACAAATACTCCTGATTTTATTGACACTTTAATTTTAATTTTTGACTTCATGCATGTATACAATGTACCCTGAGTAGATTCATCCCTATTACACTCTCATATGTCCTCCCTCCTGAAGAACCTTTTTTTTAAAAAAAACAATTATCTCTATTTCTACCTTCATGTTTTATTTTAAGTAGGTTTTGTGCAGATATTTTAAGATAATTTCCTACCTATTTTTAAAACAGGGTCTAATGAATCCCAGACTGGCCTTGGACTCCATATGTAGCGGAAAATAATTGTAAACTTCTGATTTTCCTTTCTCCACATCTCAAGTGATGGGATTGCAGATGTGTCCCACCAAAAAGGCTAGCATTTCATGGCACCAGGGGTATCCTCATTTTGTGTGTGTGCTGGTGTATCATGGTTGTTTGAATGAGACTGGACTCCATAGGCTCATATATTTGAGTACTTAATCACCAGGTAATAGAACTGTTTAAGAAGGATTAGGAGGTGTGGTCTTGTTGGAGTAAGCATGGCTTTGTTGCAGGAAATACAGTGTGTCACTGGGGTGGGTTTTCAGGTTTAAAAAGCTCATGCTTGCCCCCCCCCGGATATAAAATTCCCAGCTACTTCTCCAGCACCATAAAGCACCCCACCATGATGATAAAAGACTGACACTCTGAATCTATAAGAAAGCTCCCAATTAAAGGCTGTCTTTTATGACAGTTACCTTGCTCATGTCTTTTCACAGCAATGCAACAGTAACTAACACAGCTGTCCTTCAGGGTTTTCATGTGTGTGTGTGTGTGTGTGTGTGTGTGTGTGTGTGTGTGTGTGTTTATCTAACATAAAATTAGCATGACCCCAATACCAAAACCTGCTAAAGATATTACAGAAAATGCAAGTTGTGATGAACACTTTCTATTACTACATACTCAACAAGAACCCACAGCATCAAACCTGTGTATGGAAATCTAACAACATAAAGAGAAATTCATGAACTAAGACAGGTTTGACTTTACTCAAAGAAGATAAATTTGGTTTTGTTATCAGCAGTTGGGTTTCTTTTTCTCGACACAGATAGACATCATTGTACAAAGAGAAACTCTTCAAGGATGGGTTTTTGGCACATTTTGCCTCAATGGGTGTTTGACAACTGTGAGCTACAGCTAAAGGCAGGTGGGAACAGCAAGAGTTATCATATAATGCTATATTTCTTCAGTCTGTTCTTTTGTGAGGTCTTAGCTTCACAAGTGTTACAGCTCAAGGCAGGCCTTGGAAGGTCTGAGTTCTTCAGCTGCTACTGTGGCTACAGTTTTAGCTTGCTGCAGAAATGCCTATGCATTGGGTTCACCATGTGCAAGTTAGAATTTCTTGGTCCTTAACCCTGGGCAGTGTCATTGTTCATGGTCCAGGGTTTGAGAACCCCTAATTCTTGACATTTGGCAGTTTTCTGAAAGTCTTCAGGCAACCGGTGTCCACATTTTTCCTTCTCTGTCTACTTACAACAGGCTATCTTTCTTCAATTTCATTTCTTCATCATCTATTCCTGTCTCTTTTATTTCTGCCACTCTTCTTCCTGCCCTGGCAACCCTCAAAATCTTTAGCTCATTCTTGAACTATGAAGCAGCTGGTGTCCTTGATGCTGTCACAGCTTACCCTGCCTATGTCTTGACTGTCACTGCCACTGCCACTCTGATGCTTCTGCAAGCAGTACTGATTTGTCACTGAAGCTTCTTACTCTGGGTTACCCGGTCTGCTAATATTTCTGGAAGTAAAAAAAGTAAAGTAAGCAAAGACTACTCAGGAGAAACCTTTCATTGAACCACTGTTACCACAGAAAGGGAAGCAGCATGGGAGAGTATCGGTTGGTTCACTGATCTAGAGAAGCCACTCTAAATAGGCAGAGAAGGGGAATATGGACCTTTGATAAAAATGCCTCTTTTAGCACCAGTCACAGCAGCCCTTCCGCTAGGCCACTAGAGGGAATGTTTCCTCTCTGCCCTAAGTAAAAGTAGTTACCGAATCATCAAGGGTTCTCTAGGGTTGTGATAACTAAACCCCTATTATAAACTGTTTCAAATAGCTCTATCTGAATCTGCACTTTCAGGAACCAGGACTATCAACTGCTATCATTGTGTAGTTTTTCAAGCTGTTCATACACTGTCATAAGCAACTTGTGCTGGCATAAGAGTAGCGTGGCTGGCATTGTGACTGGCTGTCCTTTGACTCGAGGTCAAATCAATGCTAGAGGTACTGTATACAATATACCTTGAATAACTTATAAACACTAATAATGAGGTTATCAGATGTTAACAGTGCTCAGAATCTGCTTGCTACCTTGGGAAGAGATGTTTCCCCTCCTCTGCATCAGTTTGACATCTGATAGATAATATGAAAAACTCATAGATCTCATCTTACTTAATGATGACATGAATGTTTCCCCTGTAAAATTTGGAACAAGACAAGGAGGACATATTTTCTGTTATAGCACTTGCTCAACATTGTCCTATACAAAATATACACACAAATGGACATAACGATGTTTATGCCAAAAATGTTAATATTTTGAGTTGCTACAAAGAATAAGTTGAGAGAAAAAGGAGGTTTTAAAAATGAGCTACAGTTTTGATTACACATTTTTGGGTTCAGATATAACATCTCCAATATTCCTTTAGTTCTTTTTTTTCAGATAGTTTTCAAATTTTAATTAGTTGTCGATTCAAATCACACTAGGCTAGTACCATGCCACTAAGCCACTTTCCAGACTTTGAAAGGTATATACAGAGAATTTGCATTCCAAAAAGAGACCCAAATCTGTAAGGAGACATGCATAACCACTTTTTTGAGCATCCCCCATTTTTCCTTTTTTAAATTTAAATTAGAAAAAAGCTTGTTTTACATGTCAATCCCAGTTTCTCACTCCCCTCCTCCCTTGGCTCCAACTGACCCCTAACCCATCCCCATTCTGCTTCCCAGGGAGAGTGAGGTCTTTCTTGGGAGATCTTTAAAGTCTGTCATATCATTTGTAGCAGGGTCTAGAGCCTCCCAATAGTGTCTAGGATGAGAGAGTATCCTTCTATGTGGAGTGGGTTTCCAAAGCCCATTTGTGAACTAAGGATGGATACTGATCCACTACCAGAGGCCATATACATTGCCCAGGCCTCCTAACTGGTAACCAAAATCAGGGGGTCTGGAACAGTCCTATGGTGTGTTCCCAGATATCAGTCTGGTGTCTTCAGTTTCCCCTTGTTCAGGGCAGCTGTTTCTGTGGGTTTCTGCAGCCTGGTCTTGACCCCTTTGTTCATCACTCCTCCCTCTCTGCAACTGGATTTCAGAGTTCAGCTCAGTGTTTAGCTGTGGGTGTCTGCTTCTGCTTCCATCACCTACTGGATGAAGGCTGTAGAATGGTATATAAGGTAGTCAGCAATCTCATTATAGGGGAAGAACATTTAAGGTAGCCTTTCCACTATGGCTTAGATCCTTAGTTGGGGTAATTCTTGTAGATCTATGGACATAGCCCTAGAGCCAGATTTCTCTTTAAACCTAAAATGGCTCCCTCTGTTGTAGTATCTCTTTTCTTGCTCTCCTCTATTCTCCTCCCAATTAAATCTATCTGCTGCCTCATGTCATCCTCTCCTCTCCTCCCCTTCTCTTTCTCCTGATTCCCTCTCCACTCCCCACATGCTCCCAGTTTGCTCAGATCCTGTCCCTTTCACCTTCTCTAGAGGACCATGTATGTCTCTCTTACCTTCTTCTTTGTTTCCTAACTTCTCTGGTGGTGTGGATTATAGGCTGGTAATCCTTTGCTCTAGATCTAAAATCCACATTGAGTGAGTACATACCATGTTTGCCTTTTTTGATTGGGTTATCTCACTCAGGATGGCTTCTTCTAGTTCCATTCATTTGCCTGCAAATTTCAAGATTCCATTGTTTTTTTTTTCTGCTGAGTATTACTCCATTGTGTAAATTCACCATATTTTCTTTATCCATTCTTCAGTTGATGGGCATCTAGGTTGCTTAGAGGTTCTGGCTATTACAAATAATGTTGCAATGAACATAGTTGAACACATGTCCATGTTGTATGAATGCACATCATTTGGGTATTACCTAAGAGTGGAATTGCTAGATCTTGTGGTAGACTGATTCCTATTTTCCCGAGGAACCACCACACTGATTTCCAAAGTGGTTGTATGAGTTGGCACTCCCACCAGCAGTGGAGGAGTGTTGGTTCCCCTTTCTCCACATCCTTTCCAGCATAAACTGTCCTTGATGTTTTTGATTTTAGCCATTCTGACAGGAGGGAGATAGTATCTCAGAGTTGTTTTGATTTGCATTTCCTTAATGGCTAAGATGTTGAGCACTTTCTTAAGTATCTTTCAGCCATTTTAGATTCCTCTATTGAGAATTCTCTATTTAGTTCTGCACCCCAGTTTTTAATTGGATCCTTTGGTGTTTTGGAGACTTGCTTCTTGAGTTGTTTCTATGATTTGGAAATCAGCCCTCTGTCAGATATGGGCTTGGTGAAGATCTTTTCCCATTCTGTGAGCTGTTGTTTTGTCCTATTGACTGTGTCTTTTGCCATACAAAATCTTCTCAGTTTCAGGAGGTCCCACTTATTAATTGATCTCAGTGTTTGTACTACTCGTGCTATGTTCAGAGAGTCGTCCCCTGTACCAATTTGTTCCAGGGTACCACCTACTTTCTCTTCTAAGAGGTTCAGTGTGGCTGTTTTATGTTGAGGTCTTTGATCCATTTGGACTTAAGTTTGGTACATGGAGATACATATGGATCTATCTGCTGTTTTCTACATGCTAGCATCCAGTTATGCCAATACCATTTGTTAAAGATACTTTCATTTTTTGATTGTATATGTTTAGCTTCTTTGTCAAAAAATGAGGTGTTCATGGATGTGTGGGGTAATATCAGAGTTTTCAATTATTTGATTCCATTTGTCTACCTGTCTATTTTTGTGCCAATACCAAGATGATTTCAGGACTACAGCTGTATAATAGAGCTTGAATTCAAGGATGGGTATACCTGCAGATGTTCCTTATTGTATATGGTTGTTTTGGTTATCCTGGGTCATTTGTTTTTCCATATAAAGTTGAGAATTGTTATTTCAAGGTCTGTGAAGAACTGTATTGGCATTTTGATGGGGATTGCATTGAATCTGTGCATTTCTTTTGCAAGATTGCCATTTTTAGTACATTCATTCTGTGTATCCAAGAGCATGAGAGATCTTTCCATTTTCTGGTATCTTCTTTAATTTCTTTCTATGAAGACTCAAAGTTTGTGCGACACATGTCTTTCACTTGTTTGATTAGCATTACCCCAAGGTATTTTATGTTTTTGTGGCAATTGTAAAGGGTGATGTTTCTCTGATTTCTTTCTCAGCCCATTTGTCTTCTGTATTTATTAGTGCTATAAATTTTTTTAGTTAATCTTGTAACCTGCCACTTTGCAGGAGGTGTTTATCAGCTGTAGGAGTTCCCATGTAAAATTTTTCACATCACTTAATGTTAACTATCATATCATTTGCAAATAGTGAAAGTTTGACTTCTTTTCCAATGTGTACCCCATTGATCTCCTTTTACTTTCTTATTGCTCTAGCTAGAATTTCAAGCATAATATTGAAAAGGTACGGAGAGAGTGGACAGTCTTGTCTTGTTCCTGATTTTAGAGGAATTGCTTTGAGTTTCTCTCCATTTAGTTTTATGTGTCTGTTGGTTTGCTGTATATTGCATTTGTTATGTTCATGTATGTTCCTGTTATCCCTGATCTCTCCAAGACCTTTATCATGAAGATGTGTTGATTTTGTCAAAGGCCTTTTCAGCATCTAGTGAAATGATCATGTGACTTTTTGTTCTCTGTTTATATGGTAGATTACATTGAAGGACTTTTGTATCTTGAACCATCCCTGCTTCCCTGGCATGAAGCCTACTTGATCATTGTCGACGATTTTTCTGATTAGTTCTTGGATTCGATTTGCCAGTATTTTATTGAGTAGTTTTGCAAGAGGCATACGGGTCTATAGTTCTCTTTTTTAGTTGTGTCTTTGTGTCTTGGCTACCAAGGTTATTGAAGTCTCATAAAATGAATTTGGCAATGACCCTTCTGCTTCCATAGTGTGGAATAATTTGAGGAGAATTAGTATAATCTCTTCTTTTAATTTCTGGTAGAATTTTTCACTGAAGCTATTTGGCCCTGAGCTTTTTATTTTTTTGATTGGTAGACTTTTGATTACTGCTTCTATTTCATTAGGCACTATAGGTCTATTTAAATTGCTTATTTGTCCTTGATTTAATTTTGGTAAGGGATATCTATTCAGAAAATTGTCCATTTCATTTAGATTTTCAAATTTTGAGGAGTACAGGATTTCAAAGTATGACCTAATGATTCTCTTGATTTCCTCAGTGTCCATTGTTACGTCCTTCTTTTCATGTCTGATTTTGTTCATTTGCATGTTCCCTTTCTGTCACTTGATAAGTTTGGTTAGCATTTTATCTTGTTGATTTTCTTGAAGAACCACCTCTTTGTTACATTGATTCTTTGTATTGTTTTCTTTGTTTCTACTTTTTTGATTTTAGCCCCCAATTTGATTAATTCCTGGCTTCTACTCCTCCTAGGTGAGTTTGCTTCTTTTTGTTCTAGAGTTTTCATTTGTACTGTTAATTGTCTAGTCTGACTAGTCTCCAGTTTCTTCATGTGGGCACTTAGTGTTAAGAACTTTCCTCTTAGCACTGCTTTCAAAATGTCTCATAAGTTTGGGTATGTTGAGTCTTCATTCTCATTGAATTCTAGGAAGTCTTTAAATTCTTTTTTTATTTCTTCCTTGAACCATGAATGGCTCAATTGCACATTGTTCAATTTCCATGAGTTTGTAGGTTTTCTGCAATGTGTGTTGTTGTTGAATTCTAACTGTAAAGCATGGCATTCTGATAAGATATAGGGGGTTATTCCAATTTTTTGTGTCTGTTGAGGTTTTATATATTGCCAAATATGTGGTTGATTTTCGAAAAGGTAGCATGTGGTGATGAGAAGATGGTATTTTGTTTGTTTGTTTGTTTGTTTGGATGAAATTTTCTATGGATGTCTGTTAAACCCAATTGGGTCATAGCTCCTATTATTTCTTTTGTTTCTTTGTTAAGTTTATGTCCTGTGGTCCTGTCTAGTGGTGAGAGTAGGGTGTTGAATTCTCCCTGTTAAATGTGTGAGGTTTTATGTGATATTTGAGTTTTAGTAATGATTCCTTTATGAACATGGGTGCCTTTGTATTTGGAGCATAGATGTTCAGAATTGAGACTTAATTTTGATGGATTGGTCCTGTGATATGAAATGAGCTCCTCTATCTTTTTTGACTGATTTTAGTTTAAAGTCTAATTTGTTAGATATTAGGATTGCTACCCCTGCTTGTTTCTTGGGTCCATTTGATTGGAAAATCTTTTCCCAAGCCTTAACTCTGAGGTTCTGCTTATGTTTGAAGTTGAGATGTGTTTCTTGTATGCAGCAGAAGGATGGATTCTGCCTTCATATCCATTCTGTTAGCCTGTGTCTTTTTATAGCTATGTTAAGACCATTAAAATTGAGGGATATTAATGGCCATTGATTGTTCATTCTTGTTTGTTTTTGATTTGGTGGTGGTGTTGGTAGAATTGTGTGTAGAGTTCCATACTTTTTTTCTTTTGGCTGTTAGTAAAATGAGATTATCTATTGCCTATGTTTTTCTGATTGCAGTTAACTTCTCTGGCTTGGAGTTTTCCTTCCAGAACTTTCTGTAGGGCTGTATTAGTGGATTTTTTTAATCTGGTTTTGTCATGGAATATCTTGTTTTCTCCATCTATAGTGATTGCAAGTTTGCTGGGTATAGTAGTCTGGGCTGGCATCTGTGGTCTCTTAGTTTTGGTAGAATATCTCTGTAGGTCCTTGTGGCTTTCAGAGTTTCCATGGAGAATCAGGTATAGTTTTGATAGTTTTAGCTATAAACTTCTCTTAATATTCTTTCTTTATTCTGTATGTTTGGGGTTTTGATTATTATGTGGGGAGGGAACATTTTGTTGTCCACTCTATTTGGTGTTCTGTAAGCTTCTTGTACTTTCATTGGCATATCTTTCTTTAGGCTGAGAAAGTTTTCTTCTGTGATTTCATTGAATATATTTTCTGCACATATGAGGTGGGTTACTTTGCCTTCTATACGTGTTATCCTTAGGTTTGATCTTTTCATGGTGGGCCATATTTCCTTGATAGTTTGTGTTAGGGATTTGTTAGAGTTAAGATTTTCTTTGATCTATTTCTCCTAGTGTTTCTTCAAAACCTGAGATTCTCTCTTCCATCTCTTGTATTCTGCAAGTTATGCTTGCATCTGTAGTACCTGACCATTTACGTAGCTTTTCTAGGATTCTCTCAGTTTGTGTTTTTTATTGTCTCTATTTCAGTCTTTAGGTCTTGAACTGTTTGAATTGTCTCCTTTATCTGTTTGTTTTTTCTTGGCTTTCCTTGCTTTCTTTAAGAGATTTGTTCATTTCTTGTAAATTTTGGTTTGCTTTTTCTTCCATGTCTTTAAGGGATTTTCTCATATCCTCTTTGAGGGCCTCTCTCATTTTTATGAAGTTGTTTTTAAGGACATTCTTTTCAGCTTCATCTGTGTTGGTATGTTCAGGTCTTGCTGATGTAGAGTCCTTACAGTCTTGTGGTGTCATATTGGTTTTTCTGTTATTGAATGTGTTTTTATATTGTTGTCATCACATCCCTTCCTTCAGTGGGTGCAGGAGGAGTTTCTTCCTCTCCTGGTGCATACAGGTCCAATGTTCCCTTCCTGTGGGTGATAGGTGCAAGCAAGTCCAATACTTCAATGGCTCTCCTCTTCTGATTGGAGGCATGGGGACTAGTACAAGGGTCTTGGCAGTCTCTGGGTGGGCTGGACCACTCTGATGTGTTCCCCAGTGAGCAGTCTCCAGGTCTCAGGAGCCTCTGAGCAGGGCACTTGAAGGCAGCCCAGAAACAGGACTAGGTAAGCCTGGGCAGAGAAAGAGATTAGGAATCTGGCAGTCTCTGGGTGGGCTGAACTGCAGGGATGGGATCCCTAGTGAGCAGTCCCCAGGCCTCAGGAGGCTCCTATTTCTTTAGTTCTATTCTTCAGATATTCAAAAGTCATCCTTTAGTTCATGTATCCTGATAGAAAAGTTCCTGAACCTTAAAAGCTGAAAAGTTTTTTTCAATTAAAAATCTTTCCTACACTATTCTTTTGTAGTTGTTTACATTGGGATAAACACTCATGCTCAATGCTTCTTGTCATGTCTGCTACTGTTTCAATATTTGCTCGTATTTTTTGTTCCATACTGAATTGGAACAGCTATTGCAGTTCTAACAACTTCTCATAGAATTGCTGGAGAAGGATACCAAGAATTCATGCTTCCTACAAAATAATACACAAGAAGGTAACTCAACAAAACTTATCACTAGCCATCAGCCTCATGCTGGGAAGGCAAATCCCCTGTGAAGCTTCACAACATTATGGCTAGTAAAGAATGGGTGACTTACACAGAAGTGCAGGAAGTTCCAAATTGATTTGTTAAAGGATATGGGAAACAATAGAAGCAAGCTGAACACTTTCCCTTGATGCTGCTTATGTATGCTGCTCTCAGTTTAGAAAGAATCCTTTCCCTTTGGAGACTCACACCACCTCTCCGGAAGGACATTTCTAAGAGGCTCTACAGTGCAATCAAGTGAACACTTCCCGGTCTACTTCCTGGCCACATTCACAGTCATATGCTCATTCAAAGGCAAGATGCAGAGAGCCCAGGGTTCTCTGAGCTGGGAAACCCTAACATTTGGCAAGTTTTAACCAAGGATAAGTCCAGTGGTGTTTGACTCAGAGTTTTTACAGTTGTATGAGTTATCAAAATGTTATGTTTGCTGTAAGTCAGGGACTAAGCCCCCCACAAGGAGGCAAGACCAATTTTCAAGATGTTATTTTATGGTGTATCTTAAACTATGACCTCTATGTCTCCTCTAACTCCCTCCTTCAAAGATTTAAAGAAAAACACAGTGTCCCACACTACTAATTTGGAAACTTGTGCTGACTTCAAATTTTAATGTTTCATTTCTTGTGTTCCCTTTAGTTTTTTATTAATTTTGTAATATCATGAGAAGCTTTTGCTTACTGATAAAATAAGCGTCTTGGATAGAACACTGTGAACCATAGTCTCCTAGTCATTTCCTTAGCTGAGATTCAAGAATGAACTTTTGGGTCATTTTCAAATGTGTTCTTAAAATTTAATTTCCTTTACTTTTGATAGTAGCATGAAACTAAGAGATCCAAGTTAAATAAGGTCACCTTATTAGTCCACTTTCTATGTCTCTCAGCTATTGTGAGGTACTTTTCAGGGCCCTTAAATGTGCTTTGCTTGAGTGCAGTCTAAGAGATGAAAAGCAGTACTTTTTCAAGTGGCATGGAGAGATAGAATGCTGGGCAAAGGCTGATTTTTATGATGGACTTAATATTTTTCTTTCTACAGAACAAAGGTTCATTGCAACCATGAGTGATACTTTCTGGTTAAAACCTGTAAAATATTTGGGTACAGGGCTGGAGAGATAGCTCAGTGATTGAGTGTTCTTCTAGAAGATAGAAGCTCTCTGTATCCATTTATCATATCCATATTCATATCAGATGGTTCAAATCCTCCTGTAACTCTAGCCTCCAGGGTATTGGATGCCTTTTTTGGTCTCTGCCTGCACCCCTGTACACATGGCATGCATGCACAAAGACACACATATCACATATATGCACACATACACAAACACAATAAGTCCTTAAAATAATGTAGAAATATTGTGATGTTATTGTTCTTATTGTTATATGACCAGTGCATTTTTGCTTATGCACTTAGTATTGGAGAATAAGAATAGTGTTCTATATACAAATATATCATTCTTATTTTTGAAATTTCAATCTGAAAATGAGAAAAATGAGGTTCCTGCTAAACGTCATGAATTTCTGGCATTCACCCACCATTTACTAATGATACCAATAATCAATTTCTTGGACCATAAGGTTGTTTTTCTCTCCAGTGTGGTCAAGGCAGAGGTGGTAAACACTTGCTCCTACAAGTCAAGAGACTCTTAGTCTTGTTTCTCTTGATATTTATTTGTTGAGATATGAGGAATGAGGTTCTAAGAGCATCATGTGTGATAATAAGACTACAGCTGTGCCCTGTCCTTCACGTCCTTGCATCAAGGAGCACTTAGCACCAAAAATGAAATCTTGTTTCATTGATAGAGAATAAATTGGTTTTTTCTTTGAATTTTAAGTTATCTTGTCTTTTAAAGTATGGTCATTTTCACAATCAAGTCCAAATTCACCAAACTCTAGAATGAAAATAGGAAAAATTGTAATGTCAGAGTTTAGGTCAGCTATTTCTGATTTAAACTGCATATCATGTATTCAGCACACAACCACACAGAAAAGAAATCTAATTTCCTGTTGTATGATCCAACAGTATATGTTTGAAGTTTGCTAGATCTGTATCATATGAATTCTATGAACTGTTTGTATGTTTATTGTTGGCTTGTGTCCAATGAGGAAAGACTATGTTTCTGTTACTCTTACCTGAAGATGGAGTTCCAATACAATAGAGTGTAGAGTACAGAAGAAAGCAGAGTGCCTTTCACAATATTTTGTCCATACTTACTGTAAAGGTTAAAGTGTGATAATTGTGAATGTTAATGCCAGAATGAAAAGAAATGGAGACTGCTGAGTTACTCAGAAGCCCGTCTCCTGTGATCCTCTGCAACCTGTGTACATCTAAAGTAAGGCAGCAGTATCAGAGCTGTTTGCACACAGAGCTGTAAACAGAGATGGACAACCAAGAGAAGGATCAGATTCACTTTGTTTTGCATCACAGAGCAGAATCAGAGTCAATGTGGACAAGTGGTTGCTGTGCTCAGTTAATATAACAAAGAAAACTCTAAAAAATGGCAGCAGGCCACACTCTGAACAAGCCTTGAGTGTTTATTATTGAAAATTCCTGACAGACTAAAGAAACATCTGCGGGATAGTTGAGAGAGTAGCTCTGCTCTAGGGAGAATTTAGATGTTATTATAATTTAAAGCTTTAAAATAAGTTTGATTCTTCTTCTTCTTCTTCTTCTTCTTCTTCTTCTTCTTCTTCTTCTTCTTCTTCTTCTTCTTCTTCTTCTTCATTATTATTATTATTTCCATGACATTTTACCCAGGGGTAGTTAGCTCCATCTCGCCCATTTCACAGACCTTTCATGTAACCCCTATTTCTTTTTTTTCCTACAAGAGATTGATTCAAAGAGAAGGAAGGAAAGAACATGAATGTCACTTGACAGTCACTAGTGGGTGGACAGCTTACTGAGGACTGAGAGATGTTTGCTATGTCATCCCTTTATAGTATAGTACCAAGTTTCCATGACTGGCACAGTTGCTTCTTTGACTGTCCCTTTTGATCTGAGGACAGATGTTCCTGCTTATTCTCTCCATCTGTCAGTCCCACTTAGCACAACAGATCATTCAATAGTGTTGATCTTTATTGAGAGCCATGGGGCAAGCTTCTGCTCCCATTAGTGTAAAAAAATTGTTTTGGAGAAGCAAACTATTCTTGACTTCCCAGAAATCTATCTGGCAAAAGACCTCAATCAAGGCTCAACATCGAATGGGCCAAAAAAATGCTGTCACAAAATTACCCTTAGTTAAATCTATCTTTAATCATATAATTTTCAATATGTATTTCCATAATAAAATAAATTTCTGAAATATTACTTCAACCAGTTGACATTTACCAAGGATTTTCTAAGTATGTGCATGGATCAAGTTCAGACTTCAATATTGTATCCAGCTCTCACTATCTCCCTGGAGGCTGAACCTATTACTGCCCCATTTCATCCTTAAGAATCTGAGGCAGGGCAAAACCAAGTAATTTGTCTTCACCTAGGCAGTGAATTCACCAGGCACAGGTAACACTAGGACATATTGGAAAACATCTTAGAAACCTAAATACATGGGAGAGTCATGATTTCCTTAAGAGTATAATCCCATAAATCCTTGGATCAAATAAAGCCTGTGTTTATAGCCTTGCTAACAAATAATGAAGATTTTCCTTGTGCAGAATATACTTTTAATTATCCCCAACTGCCCCACAATTAATTGCCATCATTTTTATTACAAATAAATACTATATAAACATTGCTATTTTAATTTAGATTTTCTTTTTCAAAAAGATTTATTTATATTTTATGTATAGGAGTACTTTGCCTACATGTATGTAAATGAACTGTATGCATGGGAACTGTTTATTTAGTGCCTGTGGGGGGCAGTTGAAGGCACTGGATTCCTCCATGTTACAGAAGGTTGTTACTCACCCTCATGAATGCTGGGAACCAAACCCAGATTTGGTTCTGCAAAAGCAGAAAGTGTTCTTTATTCCTTAGCCATCTTTCCAACCCCAATTACAGCCAGTTTTTTAATCAGGAAATGTTCTAATTAGAAGAACAGCAGTGTGAGTTGTAACAGGATGTTGTGAAATATTATTTGAAACATTTCCTCATTACTGTTATGGTACCAGATAGGGCAGGAATTATAGTGGCATTTTCACTATTTTAATAGCAATGGTTTTTGTGAGGAACAGTGGATCATTATTGTTTGGGAATGAATTTACAGATAGATAATTATGCAATAACAACAATAGAGAGAATGTGGGACTTTTGTGAGGTTCCATAAGATCCTGCTGTTTTCACTTGAACTTGTTGACCTTTGGAAACTCTTAATTTAAATAAAGATTTCTAATAAGGGGTTGCATGACATTGTGGTCATACAGTGTGGGTTTAATGACTATATCTGCACTTTGTGTGCCTTAAAGTTGATTAACATTGGCCATTTATCTCTAGACACAGGGAACTTACTGTTGATGACTGCTGCACAGTGGAAAGAGAAAGTGTTATATAGCAATTTCCTCTGAGATAAAACATGCCAATTGAGAGGGAAGCTTATTAAGTATCAGGATGTTCTAAAGGAAGGTAAAAGATTACATCCCACAGGGAAACTCATTAAAACTCTAGAAGGAAACAACCCAAAAGCTTCAGGAAGTCTGTAAAACTGACAAAATGCACTAGGCTCCTCCTCCCCCAAGGTTTTCAAAGCAATAAAAAGCTTCCCAGGACACTCCTGCATCAGCAAAGCTGGTTGCAAGAGGCCCTGACTAACTGAGCTTCCCAAACAGATGCTCTCCCACCTGTCAAGCAGCCTGCAAGGTGTGTAGTGTGCACCAGGTTTTTAGTGTGACAATTGCCTTGGAATCATTCCTGATCCTGTAAGTCACCCCTGATCCATACTTCTATAAGTAACCAATAGACTCACTGGTTCACCAAGTTGGACTTTGGTAGTACCCTTATTTCAGTCTGTTCTGGGTTCCCTGGAGTGAGTGGAGTGAGTGTCAGTTTGTTCCTGTGACCCCAGGAGTAGTCTCACACAACAGTGTACTACTGCTGAGAAGTACAATATCTTGCTGTATGCTGGTGGATCCATAGAGCTGCAGTCTGATCTCACATATAAACAAAATGCACATGAGTGATGCTTATGATTCAATATACTTATTGGTAAGAATGGAAATGAGAAACCAGCCATGCTCTGCATTATGATGCTTCTATGTTATGTTTTGATTGCAAAAAAGAAAGGCAACTCATTCAGGGCTATTTCTCTAGGTCTGTGACATTATCAGAGAAACAAGTTCAAGAAACCATTGTAGCCTCCTACCATGACAAGGGGGCACTGTCTGATGGCCAAGCTGTCACAATGAAGTAAAGATCGTTAGTAGTTCTGGTCCTAAGCATGGTAGATCTTGTGTTTTACATATAGTATAAAATAGCATAGAAGTTTCCTATATTTTGATGGATTTAATTAAAAGTTTATATTCATTTGTAAATATATATTGTGTTTCATTTGTAAATATATATTGTGTTTCATATAGGCCAAGTATTTGTAAAATCCTTTCACCTCAGTTGAGTCCTTTATTAGTATGTTGGTTTTAGAAGAAATTTAAGAAATATCCTAACATATTTACCTTTTTACTGGCTCAAGACTTATGAGAAATCTGGATAACTATGATGGTAAAGGATGAGGAGAGCATTTTACCCCTTGTAAAACTGGAGGATTATCTGAACTGAACAGATTTAGTAACTGAAATCACCTAAAGGTGATTGACTGGTTTTAAATGACCACTAGTAAAGCTCAATACTTAAAGATTAAACTAAACAGTATTAAAACACTGTTGACAGCATTTAATGTAAAAATAAAGACAGTTTTGTATTTTTGTTTCAGTAAGTCATGATTCTTCAAACGTAATAGATTTTGGTAAGATCTCTTCCAGTATCCTAAACAGGTCTGTGTCTAGAACTGTTCTTCTTAGGGGTGAAGTTCTAATGAAATGACAGCCTTTTATTAAAAAACAAAAAAGTTTCATTGACAAAAGGAGTCACTAGGAAGAGAATAATGATTACTTAGGGACAAGCTGCGTTACTATGCATTTTCATTTGTTATTAGAAAAGACTTCCTAATTGTAACCAAGGGTCAAACTAAGCCAAGGTGTGTTTCAAAGAAATTTTAGTTTCTGAAACAATATAGGGAATAATTTTCCTAGAGTAATAATCTATCAATATAAGAACATAATTGATATAATTATAATAACTTTTTGGTGCCAACTCAGAGCTGGTGGACTTTAAGCAAGGAACTTATGAAACCACACAAAGAAATTGGAGTTAAAAGGGTCAAATATATGTGAAGGACTGAGGCAATACAAATGTTACAGCCATCCAAAGTTAAGGTAATGTTTTATTAGCATTCATTGTGAAACTAGAGCTTGTGTTCAAGGCACACTGCCATTTTTAATTTAAGGTATTTGTATCCTTTAAAACTCATGTGCTTTTCTAGGGCATCAGAGGAAGTAGAAGGGCAGTTAGTTCCCTTCTACGTGCTATTGGAGGGTGGATGTGGGAAAGGCTTATATTTGCTATATTTTGAAAACATGGCAGACACAGCGTAACATGAACTAAAGGGTATCTGAAGCTTAAGTGGATTTCAAAATCATTTCGAAGATGCTTTCTGAGTTGAGAAGCATTTTTATTAGCAAGTTGCAAATAGTAACATGATTTGAAAGCAAAGAACTAATTCTGGCCTGACATGTCCTTTCACCTCAAATGCAGAAGCATACAATGTTGTAAATGTTTAGCTACAGACTTCCCTACTAAACCTTCAAAAGACTTTCTTTGCCCTTGGAATTATTCTCTAAGTCAGAACCTTTATGTCCATCTTACCAAAGGCTCCTTCATAGGTAGATGACTTGGGAAATGGAGATAAGTGATTTGTCTAAACTCTTCTATTATTCTAGCATCATTACTCAGTAAATCTGGTTACAGGATAATACAGAGCACACTGACCACAGCAGCTGGAAGGGGACATCAGCCAATAAGTCTGTTTTTATGGTGAACTAAACCACTGGGGTCAAATGGAAACAGAAACCATGATGGCAGTTAAGCCAGGGTTTGGAATATACAATGTTCTTTTCAAAATGACAGTGCTCTCTTCGCTGAAAACTGGAAGTATCGCTTTAGCTATGAGATCGTTGTAAAGGCTTTCAGCACTGTTAATCAAAAGATATTCTGCTATGTGACCATCTTCTTAGGAGTCCTCAAATAAAAGCTAAACGCTCTGAACCTTGCAAATACATTGCTGTGAACAATTTTGTACATTATTTTAGTAAAATACTGACATACCTCCAGCAAGTGACAGAAAGCAAATGAACTGAGAAGTAAGTTCATTGCAAGCTAAAGGGACACCATTCCAAGTCCCCTTGTACTAAGGTTTCCTGTTTCTTAGAACACCAACATCAAAATACACGCAAGCCTATTGACATATTCTTGTGAGATCACTTTGAATGCAAAAGATGAATAAAGGAATTTTAGATCCATAAATTTTTTCTTAAATCAAACATTTAAAAAGCGCTGCTGCATATACAGTGCCATCATTTGAAGATCATGAGAAATATTACCCCTAAGAAGTTGTCCGCCATTTTGAGCTTTCTTGTTTCTCATGTGATTTACTTGCTGAATTTCTCTTAAGATGAGAATGCTATACAGCTGAAGATTATCATCATCAACACTGGTGATTCTCAACCTTGCTAATGCTGAAGCCCTTTAATACAGCTCCTCATGTTGTGGTGACCCCCAACCACAAAGTTAATTCATTGTTGCATCATAACTGTAATTTTGTTTCTGCTATGAATAATAATGTAAATTTCTAATGTACAAGATATCTAATATGTGCCTCCTGTGAAAGGTCATTCGACCCCCCGCCCTAACAATGGGTCATGACTCACAGGCTGAGAAATAGAGACCTAGAGTTTCTGTTGTTGGCAATTCTCTACATCTGGTGGAATTAAACCCAACTGCTTCATCTACTAAGCTAGTGACTCTCTGAAGGCAGTTTCTACCAGTTATTTATAAGTGTTCTTCCATGGACTGACAATGGTCTAGGAATTCCAAGAGCTAAGATTTAAGGAGATGTAGCTTACATGCAGAAAGGTTGAATCCAGGAACTGTAGGATATAGTGAGTTTCACATAGAATATGAAACAAGGATGGAACATGACCTCATGATGAATAGGCTCATACACAGAGCTTCCCAGACAGCTTTTAGCTTATGGCATGTAGACAAAAGATAAGGAAGGGAGGATTCATAGGTGAAGGTATAAAGGGGGCCAAGATGAGTGAAATAGCTCAAACATGCTGCTGACTTTGAATGTTTGGGGGATGAAACCTATTAAATAACAGATTGAGGCTCAAGGGAATTTGGTAGGGAAGAGAATTTTTCTTCCAGACTTGATGATTTGAGGATGTGGGACATGAATTTCTGAGAGTGGTTGCTTGGGAAGGAGATACTCAGCTTCATCTTGACATGGTCAACTGCCTAGGAGGATCCATTAAAAGAGCTCATTCCTGTTTCAAAGGAGGTTTTATTAGATCATTCAAAAGCATTTTTTAAAATTATGATTTAAAGTGAGTTATGGTTTGTTTTAAGTTTCACTTTTATGTTTTCTCACTCTTTTCTACATTAGTACAATTAAAGTAGAAAATTTATTATTTTTAAGGGAATTACATGAAATAGAATTTTAGAAGATAGTTATCATCTCATTTAATCAAAACCTTGAATCTGGATTAAAATTTATCTTCCAACTGACTATTGAAATGCTCATTTCATCTAGGGGTACAAAAAACAGAAGATCTAGACTCAGAAAGTTGGCACAGGGGACTCTCTTATTTACCTGTTGTAACATTTGATAAAAAAACATGAGTTTCTCAGTATCATAACTATTGAGAAATAAGAAAGCCAAGAAGAAGCAGGAGTTGGGTAAATGAATGCTATCAAAACACAACATATGCACCTGTAGAATTGCGGAACGAATAATTATGAAACGCATTATTATTCATATTTTCAGTTTTTAGATTTATTTGTAGGAATATGTTTTCTCTGAATATATGTATGTGTACCACATGTAACCCTGATGCCCACAGGAATTGAAGGTGCTGTTTGATTCCCTAAACTGGAGTTATAGATTATTGTAAGCTATTATGTGGGAGCTGGGAATCAAATCTGAGTCTTCTGAAAAGCAGCAAGTGCTAAAAAATGCTGTGGCTTCTCTCCATACTCAGAATAATTACATTTCTTAAAAGCTAGTTTTTCAGAAGGCTTTATTTTATGTACTGATTTTGCTCCTTAAGATTTATGAAGTTGGACGTTATATCCTACAATGATCTAACACATTTCTTAATCTGGGAGAAAAACCAAAATAAAAAGAGACCCAAGTAAACTCAAGTAGTCCTTTGAACATTTTCTACACATTCTACAACACTGAAGCATAAAAATGATAATAATACTTTACTGAAACTGTAGACTATTGTAGGAGGGTCCTTGTTAGTATTGAGCATTGGCATATGTAAGACTAGAGAAGACAGTAAGGGAAAATGTTGTTTTCCACGCTGCTGTGTTCACTGTATTGTCTGTTTTCCTTTCTTGGAGTGTTATTGACTGCACTAAATGATCTTTCTTGCTTTATCTCAGAGATATGTGAATTAATTCTGAATATTTCTGTATATCCTCCTTAGTTAAAATTTGAATCTCCTCAGTACCACTGTTGGCAATCAGCTGCATTCAAACTCTTTAGAACCCATGAGTCTAATTTCCTCATCTGGAGAGTTTTACTCTTTCAGTATCCTGTAGTTTTCTTGGACCTTACAGAAAGACTCAGGGACATTATTTTCAATGATATTTTGAACTGCAGAAAGGAATAAGTCCTGTTGCTTCTGAGCACAAAAGAAAGCACTCTGGTAAATGATTGCAATTGCTCTTTTTATGCTAATTTGAGTACAGACTTATTGGAATGAGTTTATCAGTCCCAGAATACCCACTGGGAATTTCCACAGGCCGGTGCTGTAAATGAGATGTTTCATCCCAATGAGTAAATACATTTCAAGCGCAAAGCAAATCTATTTCAGGAATTTTTTTCTGAGATGTTTTGCAATGGGTAACTAAATCTGCAAATGTCATAACATGAGGTGTACCATCTAAAATTATACAGAAAATAAAAATCACATTCAGTACATAAACAGACTGAACAAAGGGCAAATATCAAAAATGAAAGTGGTAAAATTTGGCTTGAAGTTAGTGGGGAGAAATTCTGGTATTTGAAAAGTTTCAGCTAATAGGAATATAGAGTGATAATTATCTAAATCACAATTGCTATATTAACTGATTTATATGATGTTAGTTGATAGTTTTAAAAATCTGGGCCATTTTTTAAAAAAAAAATTGTATGTTTACCAAATTACCAGCAACAGCCTTGGAAGTTTAATTGAATGCAGATGATGTAAAGATAATGCCTGGCTTTAGCTTAAATGTCAATGAGAAAGATCACGGTTTGTTGGCATGCATGTATATTTTTAAGAGTGAAATTTGACTTCAAAAAGGCAAATTGCCTCAAAGAAAGAGACAAAAGGAATAACTTATTTCCAAAGACATAGGGAACTAGATTGAGAACTTTGGTATGTAAACAAGACAACAACCAGTTACTTAGAGATTTCAGAGCTCTTAATTCAAAATTATTTTCTATTATTGTTGACATAGCAAAACATCGTATTTTGAGACTTCTAGACAAAATACAGAGAACAAGGAACAGATTTGTTTTTCAATAAACTCAATAAGCATATCAAATATTTGAGTAGCTGTCACAAGCTAAAAATTTTAGCTACTAATATAAGAACAGAGCATCAGAGCTTTTATTAAAGGACAGGAATTCAGATAACAGAATACATGGTATTAAAGTCACTTGAGAAGGAGGAGTGTAGAGAGCTTGCCAGCATATATGAGGTCCTGGATCAGGTTTCCATACCAAAATAATAAAATATGAATTAAATTGAATCATGGATAGTAGGGATGGTTGAGAATAAAGGATACCTAACCATGCAAAGATGACTCCCAAATGGACTGTGTCTCCTAGCTCTGCATCATAAGAGATGACTCAGAGTGGCACTACATGACATTGGAAGTATAACTTGGAAAAACTTGCAAAATTTGCTCGGTTTCTTGTAATATTGTCTGCATGACTACCCCTAAATGGTCTTCATATGAGAAAAATCAAAGTCAGCCACACGGGAAAGAATGATGGAAAGGTTGTCATTGTAGACTTTTCTATCTTATGGAAGTGAGTCATATTCACCTGGATACATGAGCAGGCAGGAATGGTTTAAACTTATGATTCTGACAGAAATCAGCATGCGATGAAGAACCAAAGCCCAAAATACATGGGCCCAATTAACCCCTTTTTAGGAATTCTCAGATAGTAGAATAACCTTAACTAAGGAGGTTACCACACTAAGGAAGTGAAGCCTACCTATGTCCTAAGAAATTTTAGATTCATCAAATGATTGCACATTAAATGATTGACTTTTCTTTTTAATAAACTTTGGGTGATAGCATGTTCTTGCATAAAATATATACAACGAGCACAAAGTATGTATAAAGCTAGAATCAATTTTCAGATAAATGATGACTTTGGAATCTTCCTTTCATATTATCACATTTTTTGAAAAGTATTTGAGAATGTAGACTAGAAAAGTAAGAGAATAAAGCAAAGCAAAATATTGGATCTTTTAGGAGAATAAGTGAAAGCATGATAGACATATGTTGGTCCCTGACAGAGAAGCTAAAAGAAATAAGGCCCATTAGATTTAAGACTTAAGAAGTGCATGATGAGGGTTGATGATGACTCAGTGTTCAAGACCACTGGTTGCTTTGTTCCCAGGCCCCACACGGTGGCTCCCATCCATTTGCAACTCCAGTTCCGGGGTATCCCACTCTCTTTGCCAGAACTGCCTGTACACAGTGCACAGACAGGTCACACACACAATCCACACAGCTTTAAATAGTTATTGTTTTAATTTCATGATAAGGCTATAAAAATGGGAAGCTTGAATAAACATGTAAGCATAGGAAGAATATGAAGACAATTTCAAATTGCAAACCCAATGGAAAACAGCTATAAGTAAAAAGAAATACAGCATATTATTTAGAAATGCACAGACAGAATTCAACAATAGCTGACTGTGTAGTTGTGACTCACAAACTTGTTCATTTGTAGTTTCAATTTCCATTTACTATGAGTCTACCATTGATAATTAGTCTGTTGTAGCACTGATAGTCTTTTAAAGTATGTTCAGTTTTCACTTATTAACAATGTTATTAGGCCACCCAATGACTATAACTTGGATCAGTTTTACAGTATATGTGAATGCTTTCTGGGGTGTAGAGCAACATATTTGCAATGTGATTTAACCTTGAACTTTGTGAATGCAAACTTATGTCATGCTTATTTTTCTGTTTCTTCTGTGAAATATCATTTGATGACTAAGCTCTAATTTTTTCCTTCCCTATCCTCTCCATTTCTCTTTCTACTTTCTCATACCCTCCCTTTCTTGTTCTTTCTCCTTTTTCTTCCTGTAAGTGTGACTTATTTTACATATTGTGTTTTCTAATGTGTTTTTTTAGAAAAATGTGTCTATTGCAATTACAGAGTCTGTTTTTTAGTTTTCTATTATTATTTTGATTTTAAATAGATTGTTAACATGTCAATCCCAGTTCCCTCTCCCTCTCCTCCTCCTGCACCCCCCTGCCATCCCTCCCTAGTCACCCACCCTATCGGCACTTCCTTCCACATAGGGGATATCTAGAGTCTGTAATTTCACTCAGGGCAGAGTCCAGACACTCCCCTAAGAGTCCAGGCTGAGAGAGCATCCCTCTTTGTGTTATGAACACACGATGTCTGTTAGTATTCGAGAGATAAATACTGATCCACTGTCCAGGGCCCCATAGGTTGCAGGCCTCCTCACGGACTCTCACATTCAGGGGGTCCGGATCAGTCCCATGCTGGCCTCCCAGCTGTTGGTCTGGGGTCCAAGAGCTCTCCCCTGTTCGTGTCAGCTGTCTCTGCTGGTTTTGCCAGCCCATTTGTCTGTTTTTTCTTGTCATAGTATACTCATATGTCTTAAAACGAATAAAAGATTTAAACTTAATATAGTTTAAATATTAGAAGCTAATTTGTTTAAATTTTATTTATATATTTTATGCATGAGTGTTCTACATGTATAACTGCATGACAGAATAGGCAACAGATCCTATTATAGATGGTTGTGAGCCATCATGTGGTTGCTGGGAATTAAATGTAGGACCTCTGAAAGAACAGCCAGTGCTCTCATTGGCAGAGTCATCTCAGTCCAAGAAACTAAATTGAATAGTTAATGAATATACACATACATTAAATACATATATATTAAATATGTACATATACATATAATATACACATATATATTTATAAATCTGTACCTGCCCTGAGGAAATGACTTTCACTTATAAATTGTCCCTGATATTTATGGCCTTAAATCATATCAAATTAATGCAATGGTAAATTTTTTAGCTAAAAAGTAAGTATTTGCACACCAATGGATGGTCTAATATTTATGAACATATGGACAATATAAATCAAACTATATGACTTTAAAGCAAAAGATGGTACACAATTGAGCAAGTAGATCAGTGATAAGTAGGGGTTGGAGTGAATATGGTCAAACTAACTATATGAAAATTATTAAAAATTAATAAAAAAGAAGACAGGAAAAAGGAAATAAAAATAAAACCAGTATTGCAACTGTCTTAAATTTTTGTTATATTTTTAGCATCTTGTATATTTAAAATTATGAGCTATGATACATTTTATTCAGCAGATTTGATACTTGACAATTTCGTACAAATCCATGATTTATTCTGATTATCCTCTTCCACACTCCCCCTTTTATCTCCCTCTCATCCTTATCAACCTCCTTCTTACTCAATCTCCACGAGTTGCTTTTGAAGTTCCATGACTTCTGGTTTTGATTTGTTACTCATCTAGTTAAAACCAGAATTATTTGTGTCGACACTGGATAAAAGCTACCTGTTGTTGCCTAGTAGGCTCATGAGTGGATCCACAACTGAGGTCAATGGCCCTCCCACTCCCTCCGCCTATCAGTAACAAATATTTCTGCAGTAAGTGGTAGGACCCATTCAGCCTACACCCATGTCTGACTTTAATGGATCCATTCATGTGTAGACTCAGCACAGGAAGCATCAACTTTATGATTGCATCGCTGTGACTTGCCAAGTAGATGCCATTTCACAGCCCTCTCTCTGCATCTTTTAGCACTTACATTCTTGATTCAGTGTCTTCTGCAGTGTTCCGTGAGCTTTAGAGGAAATGTTGTGGGTAGGCAGAGATCTCACATGTCGGCAGCACTGACCACGCCCGTTTGGGCATGGTCACAGGTACCTGGGGGACGGCATAGATAAAAGTCGAGGAAGGAGGGGTCACTTTCTCCCTTGGGGTTCCGGTCGAGGTCGGAGACCAGCAGAGCACTGACCTCAGTTCTCGGCTTCTCAGGTAAGTGATTTTTCCGTAATAAAATAACATACAGCATCCCTATCCTGTGTATGGTGATCCTCCACATCAGTTGTGTCTTACTTAGAGCTGTTCACCTGACATTCATTTGCCATGTGTCTGTATTTACCATCATTCATTGGAAACAGAAGATTCCCTGATTACAACTAACAGTAAAATATATGGGAATAAAGGTAAATCTTTAGAAGCCATGTTGAGGCTATGCCAATTATGTTAAACAGCAGTGCTTAGTTTCTCTCTAAGCCTATGATCTTCCTTACCATAGATTTTTTTAACCAAGTTTACAGTAGTGGCCATGGATTCCATCCTGTTGAGCAAGCCTTAGATCCAATCAGAGACCATTTAATTACCCCCATAACAGTATTGCTGCTATTGCAAAAATGGGTACACCTTGTCTGGAATGTTGGTCTCATACTTGTGGAGTGCACAGCTTGGTAAGACCTTACATGACTTCTCCTGAACAGCATTCTGGCACAATGAAAGCTAAACAAGGAAGGGAGAAGCTCCATCTCATTTTCTCTAAACCATGCAACCACGGTGTGTGGTGTCTTCAGCAAAATGGTCTTACTCAGTTCTGGTGGGTGGGCAAAGTAAAAAGGCATAAGCCCTCATTGTTTTGGGGGTTTCTGAGGGCATGGTGCATTTTAATTTAAATTTAGTATTGTTTACTGCTGAAATATAGAAATGAAACTTATATTTATAGGGATCTTATGAAAGGTATTTCTAGGTAACATCAAATGGTTTTTGATAGATTTCATACATTATTTTATGAAAATATTTTCTTTCTTTGCAATTTCTCATTCAAGTCCTTTTTACGTACTGCTATCAATATCTAGGATGTCACTAAAACATTATATTAACAGGTACCCTTACTTTGTTTATGATTAATTAAAAATGCTTCTGATATCTTAGTCTTGAGGCTGTGTTCTATAAATATTTTTAGAGACAGCTTATTATCAACTTAGCGGTATATACTTTTATTTCTAATTTTTTAAGATCATTGAGGGACACTTAATGCTCTTTCCTCATAAAATTTCATATTTTGGTTCCATTAGTAGTGTACATCAATGCATTTGTTGTCCTAATTTGATATTCTAATTAAAAACAGTTTGAAATCCTTGAAATACTCAATGTGGTTGTAATTTATTTTCTAAATTTCATTTTAAGCACTAAAAAGACATTTGAGGAAGTTTGAAACCCTTCTGCAGTGAGGCCACTAACAAAATTTTCAAATTTTTTTATTTGGAGATTGAATGCTGTGTTTTACAGATTTAGTTTTCATATTGGTACATAAATATTTTCAATATCCTCTGAGCATAGCTTTAGCTCATATTTTACTAGCTATTACCAATTTTAACTAATTGTTCAAATATGACATAAGATGTTGTTTCTTTTATTAGACCTTTAACTTCTGTTTAATTTGCAACTCTGGCTATTTAAAAATACATGCTATTTTTATCACTAAGATTGACAATACAAGTGACAGTTTTTTGTGGTTAGGATGTGGAGCAAGGAAGGGTAGCAGTTCTCCATTGCTAGTGAGAGTGCAAACTCATACAACCACTAGGGAAATCAGTATGAAACTTTCTAAAAAAAGTGGGAATTAATCTACCTAAAGATCCAGTTATACCATCCTTGGGCATATACTCAAAGGATGCTTCATCCTACTTTAGGGATACTTGCTCAACTGTGTTCATTGTTTTCTATTCATAATAATCAGAAATTGAAAAAAAACCTAGATGTTTCTCAACGGCATAGATAAAGAAAATGTAGTACATTTACCCAATGTAGTATTACTCAGCTCTTCTTTAAAAAATGACATTATGAAACTTGTAGGCAAATGAATATAACTAGAAAAACATCACCCTGAGTGAGGTAACCCAGACTAAGAAAGATAAATATTCTATGTATTTGTTTATATGTATTAGCCATTAAATAAATGATAGGAAAACTACAATTCATAGACACAGAGAAGTTAGGTATAGAGGAATAGTCTAGGGAGCACACATAGATCTCCCTAGGAGGAGAAAGTACAATAGATTTTATAGGTGGACTGGATTTTATGGGGGGGAGGGGAAAACTGGAAGATTGGCTGGGAAGAGGAGTGGGATGGGATTCAGAGATGGAATGCAGGGATATTTAGCTAGAATTGAAGGTTATTTGTGGGGTGGTATGAAAATTCAGTGAGTGGAAACTTCCTATAAAGTATGAAGGCAATCTTAGTGAAGTCTCCAACTAATGAGGGAGATGGAACCCTTACTGGCTGTATGTTATCATCAAACAAAGCGTCCAGTGACAGGACTGACTTTCTCCAATTGAATTCTTGCCTGAAATGGTACTATGTGAAGCCTCAAACAACTGAGGACTTTGCTAAGACAATGGATTCCTCTACACAAACTGACAGAACTGACAGCAAAGCTCTATTGCTGAAGATACCCACACACCAGCACATGCTAAGATTGAGCTGGTGCCTTCATAGAATCTTCACCCAGTGTCTATGACATGGATAGGTACTCTGCAGGCTGCCAAAAGAGAAGAGGAAGTGCCAACGCAAACACAAGGTCTTTGTTCTATTATCTGTCCGGACTACAAACTGTTGTAGGACAACAGCGGCACAAGCCTCATGGGAGTAACCGGTTGATGACTGATTTGATTTAATGCACCCATCATAAGATGGAACCCATATCTGACACTGCTTGTGGGAGTAACCAGTTGATGACTGATTGGATTTAAGGCACACTCCATAAGATGGAACCCATATCTGACACTGCTTGGATGATGGAGAACCAGCGTCTGGATTGCCCAGAGACCTAGGGTGTAAATAAAAAGTAAAAAATTAAATGACTACTAATGATATTCCACTATACTCATAGATTAGTGCCTTATTCAGCCATCGTTAGAGAGGCTTCCTTCTGCAGCGAATGGGATTATATACAGAGGCCCACAGTCAGACATTATGAAGAGAGGTGAAAGAGAGAGACAGAGACAGAGAGAGAGAGAGAGAGAGAGAGAGAGAGAGAGAGAGAGAGAGAGAGAGAGAGAGAGAGAAAGAAACAGAGAGAGAACTTGGAACACGCAGCTCTAAATTTCATATCTCCATCAGATCCATTCCTTCAGAGCTCAGGGAACCCTGAGCTGATAAGGAACAGGGGAAAAGGGAGGGACAGAGAATACCAAGATAAAAGGCCTCCTAAAACAAACAACTAAAGCTCATATGAACTCAAAGAAATGGAAGCAGAAATAACAGGGCCTACACTGGTCTGCACTAGGTCCTCTGCATACATACTATACCTTTCATTTTAGTAGTTTTAAGGAACTCGTGAATGTGTGAACAAGTGGGTCTCTAATTCTTGTGCCTTCCTTTGGAGCTTTTTTGTTTTTCTGTTGACTTGTCTTGCCCAACTTGAATATGATGGTTTTCATTTTATCTTATTATATTTTATTTAGTTAAAAAGTGTACTCACTCATACATGGATTTTAGTTATGGATCAGGATAGTTCCAGTCTGCAATGCTACTGACAGAGAGTCTGGGAAACAGGAAAGAACCAAAGAGAGATATGCATGGTACCCCAGAGAAGAAGAATGAGGCAAGATCTCCTGAACAGATTGGGAACACGGTGGGAGGACCTTCATCCAGTGATTGATGGAAGCAGAGGCAAACACCCACAATTAAAAACTGAACTGAACCCATGGAACCCAGTGACAGAGAGAGGAACAATGAGCAAATTGGCATAGAATGGGCAGGCAAAACCAGCAGACACAGCTGATCTGAACAAGGGGGAACTCTTGGACCCCAGACTGACAGCTGTGAGCCCAGCATGGAACTGATCCAGAACCCCTGAGGGTGAGAATCAGTGAGGAGGCCTGGGCAACCTACCGGGCTCTGGACAGTATATCAGTATTTATCCCCAGCATACAAATGGACATCATGTGTCCATAACACAAAGAGGGATGCTCTCTCAGGCTGGACTCTTAGGGGAGTGCCTGGACCCTGCCCTGAGTGAAATGACAGACTCTGGATATCCCCTATGTGGAAGGAAGTGAGGATAGGGTGGGAGGCTGGGGGAAATGGGGGGGTGTGAGAGGAGAGGAGGGAGAGGGAACTGGGATTGACATGTGAAGCAAGCTATTTAAAATTAAAGTAATAAAAAAAGTTCAAAAAAGTAAATTCTAGTAGTAAACAAATAAGAAATACTAAAAATAAAAGCTATTTTAGAAAGTCTCCCTTTTCCTTTCAATTTATTAAGAATTTGTCAACCTTAAGAATCATTTCAAGGCACTTGAGAAAGTGCTCAACATCCTTAGCCATCCGGGAAATGCAAATCAAAGCAACTCTGAGATACCATCTCACTCCTGTCAGAATGGCTAAAATCAAAAACACCAATGACAATTTATGCTGGAGAGGGTGTGGTGAAAGGGGGACACTCCTCCATTGCTGGTGGGAGTGCCAACTGGTTCAGCCACTTTGGAAAGCAGTATGGAGATTCCTCAGAAAAATGGGAATAAACCTACCACAAGACCCAGCAACTGCACTCTTAGGCATATATCCAAAAGATGCCCATTCATATAACAAAGATGTCTGTTCCACTATGTTCATAGCAGCTTTATTTGTAATAGCCAGAACTTGGAAGCAATCTAGATGTCCCTCACCCGAAGAGTGGATAGAGAAAATGTGGTACATCTACACAATGGAGTACTATTCAGCAGAAAAAAATAACGGAATCATGAGATTCGCAGGCAAATGGATGACACTAGAAGAAACCATCCTGAGTGAGGTAACCCAGTCACAAAAAGAGAAACATGGCATGTACTCTCTCATATATGGATTTTAGACATAGATCTGGGGAGTGCCAGCCTACAATCCTATGGCCAGAGAGTCTGGGAAACAGAAACTACATTTAGTGGCTGGTTAAGTACTGAGCTGAACTCAAGAAAGCCAGTATCAGAGAGGGAGGACTGATGATCAAAGGGATTAAGACTGGGCTGGTTTAACCCCCAGAAACAGCTGACCAGACAAAGGTTAACTCTAGAATCCCAGGCATCAGCATGGGACTGATCAAGACCCCCTGAATCTGGGTGTCAGTGAGGAGGCCTAGGTAATCTATTGAGCCTTGGGCAGCAGATCAGTACCCATACCAAGTATACACACGGACTTTGGACTCCCATAGAACAATGTGAGGTGCACTCTCACCCTGAACTCTTGGGAAAGGGTCTAGGCCCTGCCCTATATGAAATGACAGACTATGGACACCCCCGTGGAGGGCCTCACCCTCCCTGGGGGAATGAGGGGATAACGGGGGGGGGGATGCGGGGAGGGCACGGGAGGAGGGGAGGGAAAGGGAGAGGGACCTCGTACTGACTTGTGAAGCAACCTTGTTTCTTATCTAAATTTAAAATGGAAAATAAAAAATATTAATAAAAAAAAACAAAGAATCATTTCAAAAACCTAATTTTTAATTTATTTGTTAAACTGTTTTGTTTTCTTCTTGGTTCATCTTTGTTTATTACTTTTTGTTCCCTCACCCCGTTTTCTTTGGATATTTTTATCTCTTTCTGATTTCACAAACTGGAGAACTTTCTTATTACTTATTAATGACTAGAAAAGTCTGGAGATTTCCCAGGCAATACACTAGGCAGAAAGCTAATCTAAGTACTTTTGAGATACTTATGCTAACAATAGTTTGAGAATCCAGCCAAATGTTCTTATTATTAGAGGAATAAGATGTACAGATTTTTAATAAATGAGTTCAAAGGAAAGGGAATGGTTTAGAAATGTGAGTTCATTTGTTAATTTACTAGGTCGGCAGTCTAGATGGTCTACAGGGGAGAGCAGATGGAGAAGGGGCTGCTAGTGAAGGTGAGAAAACAGATGGGTTCAAATCCATTTAAGTGGCTAATGGGTTGAATTACCTTTCATTTTGCACAAGTGATTTTCTATTTCTTTTATTTTTGACATAATATTTTTACATCATTTCCTCCTTAACCTTTGTTCCCATCAAACCCAATTATATAACCCTCGTTTCTCTCTTTCAAACCCGTGGTTGCTTTTTTTTTTTCGTTAATTGTTGTTAAACGCATATAAGTACACACACACATATTCATTTATATACATACATATCCTGTTAAGTCTATATGGTACTTGTAGTTAGTTATATGCTTTCAGGGTTGACCATGTGGTATTAGATAACCAACTGGTGTGTTCTTCCTTGGGGAAGACTATTCCTTTGGCTCTTATCGTTGTTTAGTCACCTGTAGTTCTTTGCGTAAAGTTGAAGCCTTATGGGATTTCCCCTGTCTATGTTAGCATGTCTTTGTTAAGCTCATAATTAGGCAGTCATGTTGGTGAGATTTAACGTGTGTAGTTTCTGATATTCCTAGGAGACATGATATCATAGCAAACTCCCTGTTCCTCAGGCTTTTACAAACATTTCACCCCCTTTTTGCAATGAGCTCTCTGAGATTTATGTGTGAGGGTTCTTTTGTAGCTATATCCTTTAAGGCTGGGCTCCACAAGCCTTCATTTTGATTGGTTATGTTTTTCTGTAATGGTCTTTGTTGCAATAGGAAGTTTCCTTGAATAAGGGTGCTGACTACCCTTATCTATGTGCATAAGGAAAAATGTTTAGAATATAGTTAGAGGTTTGCTGACTTACGAAAATTGCATTTTTAGATTGAGATTCTCTTCAAAGATGCATGAATTCATTATCCCTGGGTAGTTACCTAGCTTTTTAAAATCAGAAATGATTTCCCTCTTTCTGAGCAGGTCTTAAGTCCACATACAGATCTGTTGGTTACCACCAAGGAATTCATGCTACTATTGCATCCTCATAGTTATCATAGCCGGGAAAGAGTGTTGGTTGCTTTCCTTCCTGGGAAGCTTGCTGGTGCCTTCTGGTACCATGAAAGATAGCCCTAAGTGGGGAGTTTTGAGGTCTGCTCCAGTTCTGGGCTCTGGAACTGAGTATGTATGTGATAACTTGAGAAATAGGGACACAGCTTCTACCTTTGAGGGGCAACCTATGACAATAACTGCTGCCTATAATGTTTGAGGAGTTTCTTGAACAACTTTCACCAACAATTAAAGGAGGGGTTTTATGCCTGTATTGGATTTTTTGTTAGATGATCCTTGGATTTGAAGAAAGCATTGTCATCCCAAATGTGAGGATTTCATTTAAACTATACATGTATATGTATACACCTACCAACCTCTTCTATAGATATGTTTGGGTAAATAGTTAATAGTATGACTTGTGTTGTATAGAAACACTGAGGGAGGGGGGTTTAGGAATGTGAGGCTGAATACAGTGAAATAAAGGGATAAAAGAGAATAATGAATCAGGAAGCGGTAAACTAGGTAGAGGAGGCATAGTGTATAATTGAGGAGGAAACATAGGGGAAATAAATATCACTAAAGACCTTACAACAAATACATATGGAAATCTATGGTGGAAATTCCCAGAATTACACATTTTATACTCTTTCTAAAATCCCACTTGTTTAATGAAGAGTAATAATATTGAAGTAAGCTATAAGTTCTTAATCTCTTTTCCTAGAGTTAAGTTTACAGTAATTGTTTAATCACAATTAAAACCATAGTGTATTTATTTAATAAATATACAATCTAATGATTTTTGAGGTCTATATACCTACCAAAGTTATGATCACAAAGCATCTAACATTTTGAATTTCTCCAGTATAGTTTGTGTGCCTGTTTGTGCCACAGACAACTCCTAGTCTCCTTTAGGTCATCCTACATTAGTTTATAATTATATATGAAACAGGTAATAATCACTCATTTTTTTCTGGCTCATTTATAAAGGATGGAGAATATGTTCTTTAATGTTTTAGGCACTGGTTTTCATTTCTGAGAACCAGCGAAGTTCATTTTTTTCTTCTTTAACCAGTCACTTGCTAATGAACATTTGAGATATATTTTCACTTTAGGTTATTGTGAATCAAACTGTTATAAATATTCCTGTCTGAGTCTGTTTGCAGATGTAGCATGGCTAAGTCACATGCTATGTTTTTATTTAAGTGTTCATGAAAACGTCTAATAATTTTCCAAAGGGATATAGTAATATTATCTTCAGATGCTGGTGAAGGAGTGTTCCAGTTTTTCCTCCATCTTGACTGCAACCCATATCATGTTTGCACGTTTCTCTCTGTATATTTTGTCTTGCTTATTCTAATCCATTTGCAATGTTACTTCATAATGATGATGTGTGTCTTGTGTTTACCCTTATACATGTCCTTTATAAGAACATACCTATCCATTTGTCATGTACATTGGCTTGTCATCTTCTCAGTTGGTAGCATTATTTCTGTAATCAGTGCTACAGTCATTGGGTATATGCACTTTAGATATTTCTTCCCAGTTTGGATTTTCCTTTTATTTTCTTAATCAAATATTTAAAAAACAAAATGATTTCTAAACTCGATAAGATGAAAATTGTATTTTTCAACTGTCATAGTTTCTGCTTTTAGTGCCCTCTGGAATCTTTCCTAGGCCAAGGCCACTAATTATTTTACATTGCTTATTTTTAAGAGGCCTTTGCTTGTTGCTTTTGATGTTTGAAAGTTTTAATGGTAATTGTTATTAGAGACTGGCTCACCAGGCTTTCACAACATTTGTGGCTTATCTTCTAATAGATGCCCAAAACGATTGAGTATGAAACATATTAAGCTGAAGGAAATCTCAGCCCTTGCTTAATTGAGGCCATTTCCCTTCAGGGGTAGAATTTCCAGATGACCAAGAAGTGTCTGGAGATAAGTTCAGAATATGAGAAGCAGTGCTAAGTAAAAGTAAAAACTTTGAGCTTATTTTAGTAAGACCTCTTTTCTTCTTGCTTGAATGACTGCCCAGGAATGCACAACACCTAGAGAGATGCTATTATTTTAGTCACAAAAAATAGTGCAGAATTCTATCATCTGGCATTTACATGCCATAGTCACTCCTTCAGCCTCTTTAAAAATAGCAACTTACATGGCAAGATGTACCAATTGGTACAGTAGTGACAAAATGTTATGATAGTAACCACTGACTTTATGATTGGATTTAAAGTTCAGTCCACAAGATAGAACCTATACCTGGTACAGTTTGGGTGCCCAAGAACCTGTGGGTAGACACTTGAGCATAACCAACTCCCAATAATGTTAATGACTCTCTTAATACTCATCAGGGAAGCTTCTTTTGTAAGCAGGTAGTGACTGGAAGGGAGACTCACGATAAGTGGACAAGGGACAGGTAGTAAGTGGCTTCTGAGTGTGCTGTATTAAGTAACACATCTTTGTCAAATATCTTCCCATGAAGGTTTAATGATTATTACAGAAGAGGGTGCAGTTTCATGTCTGGTCACAGGAGCAGGCACTTTACAGTTATGTGGGTAGCAAATTGGAGATGTACAGCATCCAACAGCTGACTCTTGAGTCAATCCCTGTGTCTCCCTTTGTTACTGTGGAGTAGGAGTATTTGACACAATGCTTAGACTAGTGCCTGTAAAACCTCAGCATGTGCTGCAAAACCCACTGGAAATGTCAAGCATATTGCTTTATCCCATTTTGTAGACCTGGAGTCAGATCTTAGAATTTTCATGTAGATATAGTCCTAGTTGATACTGATGACTCCTTGGAGGTACTCAACTTTTAGAAACACTAGCCTTAAAGCAGAAAATACAATTCTTAGGTTGGAGAAGTGGGGGAAAGACCATAGTAGCTATTATTTTTTGCCATAATATAAAAATTACTCATAGCTTTAGAATCCAATTCTTGTTACATGATTATTTCTTATATATTTGAATTAACAGAAATTCCTAGAAAGTAGTTTGACATGAAGATTTACTTGCTCATGCTCACAGAAATGACAGTAACAGTGAAGAAACAGAAGAATGATGCAGTGAGAAAAAGAGAAAAAAAAAGATGTTATGCTGTTGAGCTTGAGAACTGGGGTAGCTAATTCCTTGAGTACATTTTGCTCTATGTGTTAAGGGGAAGAGGAGAAACAAATTATAAACTAGCTCCTGAGTCATCTGTGAAACACAGATGTACTGATTTTACACTCACAAGTGGCAGCAAATTCTTTCACAAATACTTGGCAAATATGTCTTGTGGAAATCCCTATTGTAACAAGAGAAAAGAGAATGGTGAACCCTTGAGGATAGACAACAGGCTCCTGCCAGTTTGTTGTCAACCAGAGTCAAACAGAAATTGGGATAAAATGAGGCCATGCTACCAGCAGAGAACATGAAAATTTCAGGTTAACAAAAAGTATGTGCTGGGAGCTATTATTGGACCTCTTGTAAATATTGCCAGCTGTGAAGGACCCTATATAGGGATAGCATAATAAAAGCCATCTTTATATTCCTACTGTATTCTTAGAGACTAACATTTAGATAAGTTTCTATGTCTCTGTGTCTGCTTATCTTGCTGTACAGCATACTTTCTTTTTTATTATTTATTTTTAAATTTAAATTTAAATTAGAAACAAGGTTGCTTCACAAGTCAGTTCCACGTCCCTCTCCGTTTTCCTCCCCTCCTCCCATGCCCTTCCCCCAGCCCCCTCCAATATCCCCTCATTTCCCCAGGGAGGGTGAGGCCCTTAATGGGGGTGTTCGTAGTCTGTCATTTCATACAGGGCAGGGCCTAGACCCTCCCCCAAGAGTTCAGGGTGAGAATGCATCTCACATTGTTGGATGGGAGTCCAAAGTCCATTTGTATACCCGGGATAAATACTGATCTACTACCCAAGGCTCAATAGATTACCTAGGCCTCCTCACTGACACCCACATTTAGGGGGTCTTGATCAGTCCCGTGCTGGATTCCCAGGCATCAGCCTGAGATTCAAGAGCTAACCCTTGTCAGGTCAGCTGTTTCTGTGGGTTAAACCAACCCAGTCTTAATCCCTTTGGTCATCAGTCCTCCCTCTCTGTTACTGGCTTTCTTGAGTTCAGCTCAGTGCTTAGCCATGGGAGTCTGCCTCTTCTTCCATCAGCCACTGAATGAAGGTTCTGTTTCCCAGGCTCTCTGGCCATGGGATTCTAGGCTGGCACTCCCCAGATCTATGTCTAAAATCCATATATGAGAGAGTACATGCCATGTTTCTCTTTTTGTGACTGAGTTACCTCACTCAGGATGTTTCTTCTAGTGTCATCCATTTGCCTGCAAATCTCAGGATTCCATTGTTTATTTTTTCTGCCGAATAGTACTCCATTATGTAAATGTACCACATTTTCTCTATCCACTCTTCAGTTGAGGGGCATCTAGGTTGCTTCCAAGTTCTGGCTATTACAAATAATGCTGCCATGAACATAGTGGAACAGACATCCTTGTTGTATGAATGGGTATCTTTTGGATATATGTCTAAGAGTGGAGTTGCTGGGTCTTGTGGTAGGTTGATTCCCATTTTTCTGAGGAATCTCCATACTGATTTCAAAGTGGCTGAACAAGTTGGCACTCCCACCAGCAATGCAGGAGTGTTTCCCTTTTACCACATCCTCTCCAGCTAAATTGTCGGTGTTTTTGATTTTAGCCATTCTGACAGTAGTGAGATGGTATCTCAGAGTTGTTTTGATTTACAGCAATCCAGGCTCTCCCATCCTTCTGCCACCTGGCCTGCAGTCCAGACTCCCCCAGCCACAGACTTGTGTCATTGGAACATATTCTGCCAAGACCAAGCTCCCTGCTTCAAAGCAATACCCTCTCCCACCTAACCTCCTACTCTGCCAAGCTTCCTGCTTCAACTACTATAAGAATCCTTGTGAGAAAATAAAATATTGCAGCTTGATCAGAGAGCCTGCCTTGCTGTCCATTCTTCGTGTCTCTTGTCCCTGTCATTCCAGGTTCCTGTGGTCTCGACCTTCATTGTGTTCTGCTGGCCAGGGCAAGTATGTATCTTGCATAATATTTGCAGCACTTAAACTAATATTATAGGTGGCTTCACAATATAGTTGTCAACTGGCACACAGAATATATGATTCACACAGTAGCTACTTAGATTGTTGTTTGGCTAGAGAACTTAAAAAATAATCGCATCAATATGTTACAAATGCTGGTCTCAGACTTCTGGGCTTAAACTGTCTTCCTGCCTTAGTTTTCATGATTAGTTGAAATTGTGATTGTGTACCATATTTCCTAGCTGTCTTATTTTAATATGTTTAACATGTTTTAATGGTAACGTCCATACTCTCAAAACAAACAAATCTTCATTATTTTAATCATCCATAGAAAGAAGTGCATGATCTATTTAAGTGATACCCAGGTGTGAGCTTTAGAAAGATGTTGAACAGTGATCTATTGAAACAAGATACATTCCCTTCTGGTCCTGATTACACAAGAGATATCCATCACTTCCTTTCTTAGTTGTCACTTTTCCTCACTCTCAGTCAACATAATTAAGATTTACAAATGTAAATAGGATCTACTACTGGGACTTGTTCTACATTCTACATGGCATCTCCATCCTTCATAGAACTATGGATTATTAGATCTTACAACCTGAGAAGCTCCATCCGTAGCTTTCTCTTACTAGAAACTCCACTTGAAGTTGGCATGAAATCTCTATAACATACACTATCTAATCCTCTTTTCTTTATGCACAGCTGATTTATGTGATAAATTAAAAAAGAAATGGCATAGCATTTTTCCATTAGTCAGAGGATTTAATTCTAGACTCCATTTAATCTGCATTAATTGAGTGATTTGCTTTGCTCAGTATAACATGGAAGGAGTAAGTTTGCCAGCCTAAGCCTGTCTAGTTCCATGCACTACGACATCTGAGCAGTGGCAGACAGAATTATTTACTCAGTATACAAGAAGGAAACAGGCTTCTTTGTTTAAGTCCTGGATTCTAGTGTGCTTTGATATACAGAATGATGTAGCTAGTACAATACCTACTTCAATAATTACAGGCAAAGATCTTACTAGTGTTTTCCTACATGCTTACTGTACATACTGCTTTATAAAGCCAATTGCTGTGTTAATTATCTCACAAGTGCTAGTGATTTATGTCATAATGTGTATATTAAATTGAGAAAGCCAAAGTTGGGTAGTTTTGTTGTTGCTATTATTATTACTGTTGTTGCATTTGATGATATTTTTAAGGATTCTACTTTGATATTTAACATATAGCATGAGCATTACTGAAAATATTTCACATTTTATACGCGTTACCTCATTTATATTTTGAAAGTCTCTCAATTAAAATCATATTATGGAAAATAATTTAGTCCTTTGTTTTTAATTCCTAAAGTTCTAATTACATGTGATGCTTAATTTGTTTTTTTTTTTGAAAATTACTTAGCTATTAGACAACCTGCTGTTCCCACTCCCCCTTAATTTTGCCTTTTCACATTTTAAAGGATACATTATTTTTATACCACTAGACATCTCTTGGATATATTTTAGTATTAAATCATTATTCTAAACCTATCTTCACGTTATTTCCGTGTTAGACCTATGATGGTATTAAATGGTGTTCTTTTAACATCTTTATGCCGAGTGTGCCCAATCATGTGTTGTTGTTGTTGCTGTTGGATGGAACGCATTGTGTTCTGACTGGATGTAGCATGTTGTGTCCAGGAAAAGCTTACATAGTAGTTTCTAATTGTATTACATTTGATTTAAGGAGAGCTTTTAGTTGTAAAATATCTAGTTCATAACCAATATTTTTCAGGATGTTTTAGTTGCTTTGTCTATTACCCTGAGAAATCTGGCTCCGGCCTTACTCTCCTAATCTTAGTTTAGGTCTTCTGCTGGGAGTGCTGGATCCTCCCTATGCACATTTAAATTAGAAAAATTAACGTGAATATGTCATAAAATTGTCTGTAATTTTAAAAAATTTCCCTTTACAATATGGAGGAGGATTTCTTAAGCTGAGTAAAGGTTTATAAAGCTATAGTTTTAAATATTAAATTTATTTAATTGTTTTGGTTTTCATCTTTGAAAAATCCGATTATGTGTATGTTATATATCTTTAACGGTTGGTTCTCTATTTTCATTACATTTACAACTAAATAAATCCTATTTTCATGTTTTTAATGGTTTTATAATTGTTACAACTTGTTCCCAGTGGTTACTTTGTAGCTTAACTTTTATGTTACAAGTATGATTTTTTTCTATTATTTTCCTTAAGTTAATCAACTTTTGTTGTATCTTCCTAGTTTTGGTCCATTTAGTCTTTAATGTTTTAATTTCTCTGTTTTTTTCTTCTCTATCCATGAATAATAGGGACACACACACTTCTGTAAAGTTTGTTTTAAAACATACATGTGCATATATGTACATATCACAAAAAAACTAGAAAAGGAATTCATATACTGTTTCTATGTGTGATTTTTGTCATTTATTTAAATTTATCTCTTATGTTACTCAAGAACATCATACACTTAATATCATGTTAGAATTCTTTCATGTATTTCTATTTTCCATACCAAAATCAATGTGATGCATGTGTTATAACTGATAAAACTGTAAGTTATTTGTACTATCTCCCTCTGTACTTTTCAATGTTGTGTTAATAGTTTTGAATGTCATTTCTGACTGTTTCTTCAAATGGAAAGCTCAGGAAAAGTAGTTGGTCGGAGATTCAGCACAAAAAGATATGGAGCAGCGTCCTATAATATGTGTGTAATGCTTTATACGGCTTCAATCCAAATGATAAGATCCAGCACCTACTTTTCCAAATGAAGTGCTGTAAAGGGTATAGACTGAATATCCTAATGGTTGTATATTAGTTCTTCCTGAAGCCCCAGAGTGTTTCTTGAAATAGGTTGATGAAATTAGAGAAATTGTTGATGATCTGGATTTCCAACAGGCTTCATTAATGGACCATTCCAGCCCTAAAACACTTCTCTTTATTTCTAGTGACAACAGAAGTAGTTGGCTGTCTAATTGTAGAACATATTCATTGGGGCTATCAAATTAAATTGGAAAAACTGCCAGTTGTTTTCGCAGAGGAAGAAAAAGTTCAATGTGAAAGGAAGAAAGTGTAGTGCTGCTCAATGCTGGCAGAGCCTGAGATGTGTGGGATCCGTCAAATATGTATATTCAGCATGATGCAGCTGAAGAGAAGAGCTTTTCAGATGACTGAATGCCTAAGGGGTAACTTTATTTGTGATTTGTATTTTATTAGAGATGAAACTGCTTTCTCAGATCACACCCCTGATGGAAAGCTGTTTGTAACACAGTATGGTGTCACTGGTCAGTTTTAGAAGTATAATTTCATTAATGGACAGAATGCCACCTAATCCAGATCTTGCTTATTGTACCAGGAGACATCTTTTGAGGAGAGATAATTGGTTTCTGAATTAATGAGGATCTATGGCCATTTTCATTACAGTGAACTCAGGAATGGCAACAACCATATAGTTCTTCCATTTTTACAAAATTGGAAAAATGATGTAATGGCTTATTATTTTGTTTCAAAAGAAGGCATTTAATTATCTTTTACAAAAATTTGCAGTTGATGTTTTATTTATAGTTATTTAGACATGTTTACATGCAGCAGATAATTATTCTTAGTGGATGGAAAATTAAAGCAAATTCTGTGGTCTCTAGGATACATATACTTTAAGGTTTTTAATGAGAAAATATACCAGTTTATCTTGGTACTGGACTTTTTATGTTTCACTTGTGATGCAAGTTATAGCTTTAAATATTATATTTTCAGAGTTGAAACCAATGTTTTTGAGTTATTATTCAAAGAGAGTATAGTGTTACATGCTTAGAAATATGAAGTTAATACTTAAAAGTCCAAGATATGGGGCTAGAGATATGGCTCAGCAGTTAAGAGCACTGACTGCTCTTCCAGAGTACCCAGGTTAAATTCCCAGCACCTACATGGCATGTGACAAATGTCTGTAACAACAGGTCCAAGGGATCTGACACTCTTGCACCGATGCACATAATAAATTAGATAAGAACATAGCAGTGATGTGAAGAAAGGGGAAAAATCCTCCATTGCTGGTGGGAGTGCCAAATCATACAGCCGCTTTGGAAATCAGTATGGAGATTCCTCAGAAAAATGGGAATCAGTCTACTACAAGACCCAAGCCGTTCCACTCTTAGGCATATACCCAAAATATGTTCATTCTTACAAGGACATCTGCTCCATTGTATTCATAGCAGCAATATTTGTAATAGCCAGAACCTGCAAGCAACCTAGATGCCCTTTAACTGAAGAGTGAATAGAGAAAACGTGGTACATTTACACAATGAAGTACTATTCAGCAGAACAACAACAACAACAAAAACAATGGAATCTTGAAATGTGCAGGCAAATGGAAGGCACTAGGAGAAACCATCCTGACTGAGGTGACACAGTCACAAAAAAACAAACATGGTATGTACTCACTAATATATGGATTTTAGACGTGGATCAGGGGAGTGTCAGCCTACAATCCCACTGCAAGAGAGTCTGGGAAACAGAACCTTCATCCAATGATTGATGAAAGCAGAGGCAGACACCCACAGCTAAACACTGAGCTGAACCTCTGGAACCCAGTGACAGAGTGGGAAGACTGATGAGTAAAGGGGTAAAGACTGGGCTTGTTTAACCCACAGAAACAGCTGTCCTGAACAAGGGGGAGCTCTTGAACCCCAGACTGATGTCTGGGAATCCAGCATGGGACTGATCAAGACCTCCTGAATGTGACTGTGGTGAGGAGGCCTAGGCAATCTATGGAGCCTTGGATAGTAGATCAGTATTTATCCCTGGCATACAAATAGACTTTGGGTGCTCATCCCACTAAAAGGGATGCTCTCTCACCTGGATTCTTGAGGGAGGGCCTAGGTCCTGCACTGAATGAAATGACAGACTCTGGATATGCCCCCTGGAGGGCCTCACCCTCCCTGGGGAATGGAGTGGGGATTGGAGTGGGGGAGCTGGAAGGGTTGGTGGGAGAGTGTGGGAGGAAAGGAGGGAGAAGAAACTGGGGTTGACATATGAAGCAACCTTGTTTCTAATTTAAATAAAAAAGAAAAGAAAAAAGAAAAAAATTAAATAAGTTATTTTTTTAAAAGTCCAGGTATAATTTACGGCAGTGATTGTCAACCTGTGGGTGATGACCCATTTGGTGGTCAAATAGTCTTTTCACAGGGGTGTCTGTGTAAATCACAGATATTTACATAAAATTTGTAACGGTAGCAAAATTATTGTTACAAAATAGCAACTAAAATAATTTCATGGTTGAGGTCACCACAACATAAGGACCTGTATTAAAGGGCCAGGGAATTAGGAAGGCTGAGAACCACTGCTTAAGGAAATCTTCACAGATATGGAAAGCTCCGAGAAGGTGAGAGAATTTGAACTATGGCGTGTTTCCATCTCCTACCTTCCTGTCTCCAAAGCTGGCAGGGGAATGTAGTCCTCCTTCTTGTGGAGCCATAGATGAAAAAACTACTGAAGGCACCTCCTAAATTTATTATTATTTATTTCTAACCTCACTTACCTGAAAAACCAAGTTGGTCTAACTGGACTGTTAAGTCTTACAGCGGCTTAAGGAATAACTGCAGATTAGTTCTAAGCCATGAGTTGGTATATGGTTGTTTTTCCTCAAGAATACTTTATTTTGTTACTGGACTTCACTTTGATACCTGTGTATCCTTCATAGTGCCCTCTACTTTTAAAGTGCTTGTATGTTGAAAACTGTTGTGGGGACTTTAATGACCTGTAAATGACATAGAATAAAATAATAAAACACTTGATGACTTTTTCTAAATGAAAATATCATTCCTCAAACTTCATTGTGAAAACACTTAATTCTTCATTAATTAGAATTTACATTGAATATTTCAATACCAACCATCTGTTTTTTTTTTAAGAAAATAACTCTTATTAAACTTGCTTTTTGGTATACCTATCCTTTAGAAATACAGTTTATTTTTATATTCATAAATGACCTTTAAGATAGTCAACATGGCTCAATGCGCAAAAGCACTTGTCACCAAACCTGATAGCCTGAGGTAGATCCCCTGGACTCACTCAATGCAAACAGAGAACCCACTGAGAGTGGCAATCATGAAGGAGGAGCAGGAGGCTGAGCCTGTATTTTTTACTGCAACCAGGAAGCAGAGAGAGCACACTGGAAGCAGGAGAAGGCTTTTTACTGTTAATGACATACTTCCACCAGCAACGATGGATGCATTTTTGAACCACTCCAAACTTCGCCACCAATTGGGATCAACTATTCAGATAGCCCATTGCCTATGAGTGTTAGTCTCTTTCAAACCACTAAAACAGTGGAACAGATAGCAAGAACCAGTGTACATGTGACTTATTTCTGAAGGTAATGTCTTTTTAATATAAATTAATTTGCTTTTTTGTGTGTATGTGGGGGTTGGTTATAATGCAATTTGCAAGGCAGGAGAAGACATACATTCAAACTACCAGTCTCTGTCTCCCCACCTGCCACAAGGACTCTGAAACTTACATTTGACTCTCAGTGCCCAAATCTTTGCATTCTTTCACAGCCAAGTTGATGATTTAGAGGAGAGATGAATTAAATGAGAGTAAAGCTAGATCAAATAATATGTCACTGTTTCATAGGGTGTAAAACATTTCAAATGATACCTTGTTGCTAACTGGCGAAAACAGTATGGACTTGGACATTGGTTTATGTTTTTGATCACTGGAAAATAATAGATTCTTTTTTTCTCTTCAGAAATATTCATTAAGCCAACTTGCCAAAGTTAGTGTGAAGCTACTACTACATTTGAAGGGGTAGACAGTTAAGACTGCTCTCATTTGAGCCCCTCACTAACGTGATCGTTATGTTTCAGCATCAGCTGTTTCATTCCTTGTGATTTCCCCATGCATACGACTTCTCACTCTTTTAATCACAAAGGCCAGTTTTCTTTTATGATTACTCTGTCGCTTTCACTTACAGTATTCAAAACACAACGGTAAAGGATTGAACTAATAAAACACACAAATCACCAGACCAATGAGCATTTGTATTCAATATCTAGTTCTTTTCAGCTCCTGCCCCAGTAACCTCAAGTCTAGTCCTTCTTGCTGTGTTTATTCTGTGATTTTAATGGATATAACTGGCGATAATCACATAAAACAAACTAATCCAAGCTCAAAAGCAAAATATCTCATTTTGTATGTTCACTGAGACCTGCTTGTTATTTTTATTCTTGGATCCATGCATCACACATACTGAAAGTACAGAGAGTCTGGTGCAGATAGGAAAGGAGGTCATGGGGCTGAAGAAATAATTACACTTTCTGTAATAAGACAGGAGAAAGTCCAAGAACGTTTGACTTAAATTTAAACTGGAAAATAAAATAAAAAAAAGAGAAAAAAAATATTAGCAAGTGCCGGGCGGTGGTAGCGCACGCCTTTAATCCCAGCACTCGGGAGGCAGAGGCAGGCGGATCTCTGTGAGTTCGAGGCCATGCTGGACCGACAGCCTCCAAAACAATACAGAGAAACCCTGTCTCATAAAAACCAAAAAAATAATATTAGCAAGACTGAGGAAATATTCTGCAAAACTGTTCAGGTTGAAATTTTTTCAAATAACTGAAGATAAAACATTGAAGAAAGTTTCTGATTTAGTTTTAGTTTTGTAGTATTAGTCAGTTATAAAACCCACCAATATCATTAATCAGAAAAGTGAAAGAGAAGTAGAAGAATTGGGGACTTTTTAAAATCTAACAGAGTGATTTATTGGAGGGTTGGTGTCATTTGTCAGCTTGACAGGATCTAGAGTCATTTAGGAGTGGAGAACCTGGGCACACTTGTGTAGATATATCCAGATTAAGGTTAGCCTCTGAGCAGGTCTGTAAAGGATTATCTTGACTAGGATAAGTGATGTGAGAAAACCCATTTCAGCTGACAGTAGGATTATTCCTTAGGTTAGAATCTCGACTGTATATATAACATGAAGAAAATGAGTTGCTTCAGGATTGTGGATGTAATGAGACTAGTGGCCTCCATATCCTGCCTTCGTGATCTCCTGCCATGATGAACTGTATGTAGCCTTGGACAGTGAGCTAAAGCAAATATTTCTTCTCTAAATTGCTTTTGACAAGGCATTTATCACAGGAACAGGAAAAGAAAATAAGACAGACAAAGTCAAGTTTGAAATATTTGGGTGTCCTTTTGAAGAAGATGAGTTCGGGATACTCAAAAGAGAAGAGTTCTTCTCCTAAAATCAAAAAGGGTGAAGTAGTACATGCCTGTATATAGCACTGAGAAGATGCATTGAAGGTCAGACTGGGCTACAACAACAAAAGCAAAATGCTAACATCATTATAATAGTGAGTTAGAGTGGTATGACACAAAACCTATTCCAGTATATTTTACATCTATTGCTCTATTCAGTTTTTACAATCTTTTGTGGAAGACAATGATACTGTACTTTACTTTTTAAAGTGAAGGACCTTGGGCCAGTGAAATGGCTCCATTGGTAAAGACGTTATGACCAAAGTCAGCTATCTGAATTCAATTCCTGGAAACTACACAACAGAAGGAAAGAAACAATTTCAACAGGTTATCCTCAGGCCTCCAAATCTATGAGCACGTGAATGTGTGCCTGTGCGTAGGCACACACACACACACACACACACACACACACACACACTCACACACTAACAAATAAATAAATAAGTAAATAAATAAATGTAAAAGTAATTAAGTGGAGGATCTCTAGATCATAATGGGCTAAATCATCATCAATACCTGCTGGTTGGCTTAGTTGGCTTGGGGTCACATAATAAAATATCATAGACTTGTGTAATTAAATAATGGTACATTCCTTTTTCACCATTCTAGAAGCTCATTCCAAAGCCTAGGGTTCCAGGATTGTCTGATTTGGGTGTGTGTGCGGGTTTCTTGTTTGCACACCTGTAAATTCTTATTGTGTTCTTATTGTGTACTTGTGGTCCTGTCTAAGGGAGGAGAAGGGAATAAAGAGAGAAAGGAACATAGAGGAAGGGCGAGAGAGAGAGAGAGAGAGAGAGAGAGAGAGAGAGAGAGAGAGAGAGAGAGAGAGAGAGAGATTTAATTTTCTTCCTTTTCCTAGAAAGTCACCAACACTATTGGATCAGGCTCAACCTCATTACTTAATTTCCCTTCGTTATGTTCTAAAAACTATATCTTCAATGCTGTCTTATTTATGGCTAAGGCTCCAGCTATAAATCTTAGGGGCAGATAATTCAGTCCTTCCCCTGGAATTTAAATCCAGATAGAACAGACAAAGCTAGACTTGAAATGCCAGAACCAGTTACCAAAATAATTTCAGAATGCTGGCAAAGTAGATAGGAAGTAGGAAGAGTATGGATGGAGGGTAACTGTCCTGAAAAGAATGACCCTGCTATTCAGAATGCAAATAATACTAAAAAGATGTAATGCAACTAGGGATACATGAATGCTTTATAATCTCAGAAAAGATACTTTACTGAACGATTCCTATGGAAAGCTATGGAGTGTGTTCAGGTACAAATAAATGACTGTCAATGATGCTTGAATCCATACTGCATCAATGCTTTCATTACTTGTAGGATGTGGGGTGAGCCACATACATTGGCACTCTTTAGCAGCACTTATGGACATATGCACAGAAATGAGGTCAAATGCTGCTGGTTGTAGTGGTCCATGCTGGTAGGATTTGCTTAAAGAGGTGGAGGCAGGAGGATCACAAGTTCCAGGCCAGCCTGGGCTACACATCTTAAAAGGGGTTAGGGAGATGTCTTAGTGGTTAAGAGCACTGGTTGCTTATCCAGAGGTTCTGAGTTCAATTCTCAGCTCACACAAGGTAGCTCAAAACTTTCTATACCCAAATGCTTTTTAGAAAGAACAACAGATAACAGGGCACACTGAATGTTAGTACGTTTAGAGGTATTAATGTGCATGTATTTGTGTATGTGTATATATTGTTATGTGCATGCATTTATGGAGTTAAGAATTCATTATCACCCTTCTTCCTCAATCACTTTCCCTCTTACTTTCTTTTTTATTAATTTATATTTAAATTAAAAAATGATCTTATTTTACATATCAATCCCAGTTCCCTCTCCCTCCAGCCCTCCCATTCCCCTCACCATTTCCCCATCCACTCCTCAGGGAGGCTGAGGCTTCCCATAGGGAATCATCAAAGTCTGTCACATCATTTGGGGCAGGACCTAGGCCCTCCCCCCACGTATCTAGGCTGAGAGATTATTTCTCATAGGAAATGGGCTCCCAAAGCCCATTTGTGCACTAGGGATAAACCCCGGTTCCACTGCCACCCTACCTTGAATACAGAGTTTCTCACTAGAACTCACCATCTTGCCTAGATCAGCTGACCAGCAAGCCGCAGGAAATCTCCTATCTCCTCATTCACTACAATTGCAGATATATGCCATCCACCATGCTCTGCTTTTCACGTGGATGTTGGTGACCAGAATTCAGATTTTATATACTTTCCCAAAATGCTTACCTTTCAGGATGAGAAGGTGACTCAATCATTAAAGCGCCTGCCATCCAACCAAAAGGACCTGAGTTCAGATCTCCAGACCCCTCCATAAAAAGTCTGGTGAAGCAGCATATTCCAAGGTGTAGGGGAGAGATAGTTGGATCCTGAAGCTCATTGGTCAGCTAGGGTAGCCCAATAAATGAGCTTCTGATTGAGTGAGAAACGCTGGCTCAGAAATTGAAAGGTAGAGAGATGGCTCAGTTGGAAGAGTATGTTTGGCTCTTGCAGAAGACACATATTCATTTCCTAACACCCACTTTAAGTGGCTGACAATCACCCAACATCCAATTTCATGGAAATCCAATACTTCTGGCCAACAGGGGCACTAGACAAAGTGTGTATGTCCATACACATACATGCACACATATATATGTTTTTAAAAAATCCTAAAAAACAGAGGGATGCTCTCTTAGCCTAGACACATGGGGGAGGGCCTAGGCCCTGCTCCAAATGATACCACCGATTTTGAAGATCCCCCATGGAAGGCCTCACCCTCTCTGGAGAGCAAATGGGGATGGGATAGAGGGTTCGTGGGGGGCAGGGGAGGAGGGGGAGGGAGAGGGAACTGGTATTGACCTATAAGACAAGCTTGTTTCTAATTTAAATAAAAATAAATAAAACCTGAAAAAATAGAAAAGAAAGGAAAAGAAAATGTGGAGGAAAAAAGACATAAGATCAGCATCTGGTGTCCATATGAGTGTACAAATACATTTAGGCATACTCATGGGGTGCATGCCTGTACATATAACTACTAATAAATACATACACCATACACACAGAACACACCTACAAAAGACACCACACACTAAAATTAAAACATTAAACCCTCATGCTTTCCTTCTCTTTTTTTTTTCCATCTCCCTATTTATTTTGTTTCTGATCAATTTATAATCAGAATGTCATGTTTCCAGTTTAATTCTTTCATATTTGTCCTCGGTCAGTGAATTATGTGACCTTGTATTTAGATTTCATAAAAACATTCATTAGACTGGTCTAAGCTTCAGAGTAGTTTTGTAGATAGGTTTCAAAAATCATTAGCCCGTCTAAAATCCTGACAGGCCTATGACCTCTTTTGACCCTGTTTACAGTTACCATGTCATCCATTCTATTGTTTCCCTGGCCCTGTGGCTTTCAAAAAATCCTATACCATTAGGAAAGAGAGAGGATATATGTCTAAGTAGTTGATATACAAAACCAAGGACATCAGAAACAGAAAGAGAATGAATAATAAGCAAATAGCTATGGAGCAGGTCATGTTGTATAGTCTTCTTAATGTGACTTTCCATTTGTGTCACAAAGCTTATGACTTTGAAATTGGGAAGACTTCAGTTAGCACAGTGGTTAAAGGGCCCTGGTTTCCCTTTCAGATATAAACAGGTTGGAATCCTGGAATCTCAGATTTTGTAAGTTAATAGCTGTGTAGTCCTAAAGAGGTTTTGAGGTTATTTTGTTTTAATTCTTTCATGGGGGGGGGAGAGAAGAGGGAGGAAGAGGGAGAGGGAGATGAAAAGAAAGAAGGAGAGGGAGAGGGAGGGGCGAGAGAGTTTTGTGTATACACGCTCCAGCAAGGCTGTGCATTGGTCATGGCACTTGTCCGAAGTTCAGAGGTCAAATTTTGGGAGTGGTTCTGTCCTTCCACTTTTGGTTCCATAGACTGAACTCAGATTGTTAGGTTTGTGTGACAAGTGCTTTTACTTGTTGGGACATCTTGCGGGCATAATGCTATTATTTTGTTTTTACTTTTCAACACCTTAATTTACGATAATATGAAACTGGAAATGAAAAGATTGGATACTTCTCCCAAATAAGACTTCAGATATGATAAAATGGATATATTAGTGTTTAGCATTTTTACTGTTAAAATTTTAGCAAATACGTTTTATATTGTTTTTGGAATGCACTGACTTGTTCAAGATTGTCTGACAGATAATTATTGAATATCCAGACAGAGGCATGTTAATCCTTCAACATTTATCACTATGAGATTCTTGCTACTAAGTATAATGAGTATTTCAGTTTGTCTCTTGTTTTGAGGCCCAGGCTGATTCTGTTGAGGTGACTTCTTAAGATTTGTGAGGATGTAAATAAGGTTAAATATTGGGGGTTGGTGTGAAACACAGTGGGAGTCAGCAAAAGCCATGGGTTTGCTGTAGTAAGTGCAGGTAGATCCAACACTGTCCTAGGGAATCATAGTCACAGAAAACCCCATTCATACCTCAACGGTTTGTCTCTGCAGAGGAACTTTCCTGGTGTGTGTAGACATTCTGCCTACCAATTCCTGAGACACAGGGAATTATTTCTCATCTTTAACATTTTCAGTCTTCTTTTAAAAAGCAGTATTTGGTGTGTATGTGTGTGCATGTATGGGGGTTTGTGACACCATGAATGTGCAGGTAGAATACAGCTTGCCTGCTGAAGTTCCTGCCTTCCTTCCCCTCTGTGGGTCCTGGACTTGAACTTGGGTTATCAGGCATGGCTCAAGTGCTGGTTAATCATTTTCCAGCCCCATTAAAAAACCTAGCAATATAAATATTAATACTGACAAAATAGATCTAGAAATACTATTAACCATAAAATGAGATGAGAACAACACATTTTTCAAGGTATGCATTTTGAAAAACTGTGAAGACGTTTACCAAATTAAAGTATTGTTATCTGTATGATCTCACATATGACAAAGTCAAGGGAACCTAAATGTCATTGAGAAGGTTAGACTGCAACATTTGCATCATTATCCCTGTCTGTGTGCATGTGTGCATGTGCTATCATACAACTGTATTTTCTTTAAGTTCCACTTGGATCCTTAAAGTCTTAATTATACTTACTTCATCTGTTATTATAATGCAATACACAAACATACATATCTTTTTCCCCTTCTTTTTAAATTTAATTTAAATTAGAAACAAGTTTGCTTCACATGTAAATCCCAGCTCCATCTCCCTCCCTTCCTCTCCAGCCCCCTTTCAACCCTCCCCCAGCCCTTCCCTCAATCCCCATTCCACTCTCCAAGGAGGGTGAAACCATTCATGTGGATCTGGAAAGTCTTTTATATGACCCAGGGCAGGGCCTAGGCCCTCCCCTATGTGCCCAGGTGGAGAGAGCAACCCTCCACATGGAATGGGCTCTAAATGACAGGGCTAAATGCTGAACTATTGCCCCAGGCCCCAAAGAATGCTGAGGCCTCCTCACTGATGCACATTCAGGGAGTCTGGATCAGTCCCATGCTGGCCTCTTAGTCATCAGTCTGGGGTCTATGGGCTCCCACTTGTTCAGGTCAGCTGTTTCTGTGGGTTTCACTTGCCAAGTCTTAACCCCATTGCTCATCACTCCTCCCTTTCTGCAGCTAGGTTCCAGTAGTTCAGTTCAGTGTTTAGCTCTGGGTGTCTGCCTTTGCTTCCTTCAGCAACTGGATGAAGGTTCTAGGATAGCATATAAGGAAGTCATCAAACTCATTATCAGGGATGGGCATTTAAGGTAGTCTCTCCACTATTGTTTAGTTCGCCAGTTGATGTCATCCTTGTAGATCTCTGGAAATCTCACTACTGCCAGGTCTCTCCCCAAACCTATAATGACTCCCTCTATTGTGGTACCTCTCACCTTGTTCTCCTCTATTATTTCCCCCACTTAATCTTCCTACTCCTGTACCTTCCTCATCTCCCCCTCTCCTCTTCCCTTCTTCCCTTCCCCTTGCCATGCTCCCAGTCTGCTCAGGAGAGTTTGGCTCATTCCCCTAATCTGGGGTACCATGCATTTCTCTCTTAGAGTCCTACATGATTCCCAGACTCTCTGTCAGAGGGATTGTAGGCTGGTATTACCCTGAGCGATGTCTAAAACCCATGCATGAATGAGAACATACCAAGTTTGTCTCTTTGTGACTGGGTTACCTAACTCAGTATGGTTTCTTCTAGTGCCATTCATTTGCCAGCAAATTTCTATATTCCATTTTTTCCTAATGAATAGTACTCCATTGGGTAAATGTACCACATTTTCTCTATTCACTCTTCAGTTGAGGGGCATGTATGTTGCTTTCACATTCTGGCTATTACAAATAATGCTGCTGTGAACATAGTGGAACAGACATCCTTGTTGTATGAATGTGCATCTTTTGGGTATATGCCTAAGAGTGGAATTGCTGGGTCTTGTGGTAGATTGATTCCCATTCTCCTGAGGAATCTCCACAATGACTTCCAAAGTGACTATATAAGTTGGCACTCCCACAAGCAGTGGAGGAGTGTTCCCTTTATCTACATCTAATCCAGCATAACTTGTCATTGAAGTTTTTGATTTTAGCCATTCTGACAGGAGTAAGATGGTATCTCAGAGTTGTTTTGATTTTTATTTCCATGATTCCTAGGGAAGTTGACCACTTTCTTAAGTGTCTCTCAGTCATTTTAGTCTCCTCTATTGAGAATTCTCTATTTAGTTCTGTACCCCATTTTAATTAGATCCTTTGGTGTTTTGGAGACTTGCTTCTTGAGTTCTTTGCAAAAATTTTGGAGATCAGCCCTCTGTTGGATATGGGGTTTGTGAATATCTTTCCCAGTCTGTGGCCTGCCTTTTTGTCTTGTTGACTGTGTCCTTTGCCTTACAGAAGCTATTCAGTTTCAGTAGGTCCCATTTGTTAAGTGTCTATCTCAGTGTCTGTGCTACTGGTGTTATGTTCAGGAAGCAGTCTCCTGTACCAATTCATTCAAGGGTACCTCCCATTTTCTCTTCTAAGAGTTTCAGTGTAACTGGATTAATGTTGAGGTCCCTGATCCATTTGTACTTAAGTTTTGGTATGGCAAAAGACATGGATCTATCTGCAGTCTTCTATATGCCAATATCCAGGTATACCAGCACCATTTGTTGAAGACACTTTCATTTTTCCATTGTATAATTTCAGCTTCTTTGTCAAAAATCAGGTGTTCATAGGTGTGTGGGTTAATATCAGGGTTTTAAATTCAATTCCATTGGTCTACCTGTCTATTTTTGTGCCAATACCAAGCTGTTTTCAGGACTATAGCTCTATAATAGAGCTTGAAGTCAGGAATGTTAATGCCTCCAGAAGTTCCTTTATTGTACAGGGTTGTTTTTGTTATCCTGGGTCTTTTGTTTTTCCATATAGAGTTGATTATTGTTCTTTCAAGGTCTGTGAAGAATTGTGGTGGTATTTTGATAGGCATTGAGTTGAATTTGTAGATTGCTTTTGGCATAGAACAATGCTTCATTATTTTTCTCCTTATATTGAAAATAGATTTTTTAAATCTCACATAATATAACCTGCTTATAGTTTCCCCTCCCTTTGGTTCTCCCAGTTCTTTCCCACTTCCTCTCTCATCTGGATCCACCCCATTAATATCTCTTATTAGAAAAGAAACAGGCCTATAAGGAACATTTATTAAATAAGATGAAGTAAATTCTAATACATCAGAATAAGAAAAAGCAAACAACAAACTAATAAACAAACAGAAGGAAAAGAGCCCACGAGAAGGCACAAGGAGCACATGAAGACACACAGACCCCCTTGTTCACACACCTGCAGATTTAATGAAAACACTAAACTGAAAGGAATAATGTATACTCAAAGAAACATTTGATAAAAGAGAAATGAAAGTATTCATCTAAACAAAATAAAATAAGATAAAACTATGAAGAAGGAAAGAAAGAGAGAGAGAGAGAGAGAGAGAGAGAGAGAGAGAGAGAGAGAGAGAGAGAGAGAGAGAGAGAAAGGAAGGAAAGCCCTGGCATGATTTTATGAGACAAGGAACTTCCAAACATGCCATTGAATTAGTTTCCTGTTGACCATCTCATGCTGGGCATGTGATCTACCCTTAAAGTAGTTTATTTCCCTGGTAAAACTCCTTTGGAAGAAACTAAATTTTCATTTGTAAATGGTTATAAATTGGAGATAGTTTCTTGGTTAGGGATGGGGCATGTGTCCACTTCTACAGTAAACTCTAGGGCTTTGAGAAGAACTGGTATGAGCTGTTCTTTGAATTTCTTTTGGAATTCTACACTGAGACCATCTGGCCCTGGGCTTTTTTGATTGGGAGACTTTTCATGATGGTTTCTATTTCAATAGGGTATATAGGTCTATTTCAATTGCTTATCTGTTCTTGATTTAATTTTGGCAAGTGATAGCTATCCAGAAAATTGTCCATTTCCTTTAAATTTTCCAATTTTGTGGAGTACAGGTTTTCAAAATATGACATGATGATTCTCTAAATTTCTTCAGAGTCCATTGTTATATTCTCTTTTCCTTTCTCATTTTGCTAGTTTGCATGTTCACACTCTGCCATTTGGTAAGTTTGGACAAAGGTTTGATTTTCTCAAAGAACCAACTCTTGGTTACATTGATTCTTTGTATTGTTTTCAAAGTTTCTAATTTATTGATTTCAGCCCTCAGTGTGATTATGTCCTGGTGTCTACTCCTCCTGGATGAGTTTGCTTCTTTGTGTTCTAGAGCTTTCAGCTGTGCTGTTAATTCTCTAGTGTAACTATTCTCCAGTTTCTTCATGTGGGTACTTAATGCTTCCCTTGTAGCACTGCTTTCAAAGTGTCCCATAGGTTTGGGAATGTTGTGTCTTCATTCTCATTAAATTCTAGGAAGTCTTTAATTTCTATTTTTATTTCTTCTTTGACCCAGGAATGGTACAATTTTGTATTATTCAATTTCCATGAGTTTTTAGAGTTTCTGCAATTTGTGTTGTTGTTGAATTCTAATTTTAACCAATGGTGGTCTGATAAGGTGCATGGAACTATTCCAATTTTTTTTACCTGTTGAGGTTTGCTATGTTGCCATGTATGTGGTCGATTTTTGAGAAGGTTCCAGGTGGTGCTGAGAAGAAAGTATTTTTTTTATAGATGTTCTATAGATGTCTGCTAATTCTAATTGGGTCATATCTTCTATTAGCCCCTTTGCTTCTTTGTTAAGTTTCTTTCTGGTATTCCTGTCTAATGGTGAGAGTGGGGTGTTGAAGTCTCCCACTGAAATTGTGTGGGGCTTTATATGTGATTTGAGTTTTAGTAATGTTTCTTTTATGAGGGTGGATACCTTTGTATTTGGGGCATAGATGTTCAGAATTGAAACTTCATTTTGGTGGATTTCTCCTGTGATGAGTATATCATGACCTCCTTGATCTTTTTTGATTGATTTTATTTTAAAATCTAATTTGTTAGATATTAGTATTGTTACCGCCTTTGTTTCTTGGGTCCGTTTGATTGGAAAATCTTTCCCCAACCTTTAACTCTGAGGTAATGTCTGTCTTTGATGCTGAGGTGTGTTTCTTGTATGCAGCAGAAGGATGGGTTCTGTTTTTGAATTCATTCTGTTAGCCTGTGTCTTTTTTATGGGTGAATTAAGACCATTAATATTGAGGGATATTAATGACCATTAATTGCTCAATCTTCTTTGATTTGGAATGTTTGTTGTTGTTGGAATTATGTGTGGAATTCCACCCTTTTTTCTTTTGGCTGTTGGTAAGGTGGGATTATCTAATGCCTATGTTTTTCTGATTGTACTTAACTTCCTTGGTTTGGAGTTTTCCTTCCACGTCTTTCTGTAGGGCTGGTTTAGTGGATATATATTGCTTAAATCTCGTTTTGTCATGGGATATCTTTTTTTCTCTATCTATAGTAGTTGAGAGCTTTGCCGGGTATAGTAGTCTGGGCTGGCATCTATGGTCTCTTAGTGTTGGTAGAATATCTATCCAGGACCTTCTGGCTTTCAGAGTTTCCATGGAGAAATCAGGTGTAATTCTGACAGGTTTGCCTTTATATGTTACTTGACATTTTCCTGAGCTTGTCTAACTATTCTTTCTTTATTCTGGATATTTGGGGTCTTGATTATTATGTGGCGAGGGGACTTTTTTTGTAGTCCACTCTCTTTGCTGTTCTGTAAGCTTCTTGTACCTTCATTGGCATGTCTTTCTTTAGGTTGGGGAAGGTTTCTCCTATAATTTTGTTGATATATTTTCTGCCCCTTTGAGGTGGTTTTCTTCTCCTTCTTCTATACCTATTATTCTTAGGTTTGGTCTTTTCATGGTGTCCCATATTTCCTGGATGGTTTGTGTTAAGGATTTGTTGGACTTAATATCTTCTTCGGTTGGTGAATTACTTTATCCTAGTTTATCTTCAACACCTGAGACTCTCTTTCATCTCTTGTATTCTGTTGGTAATGCTTACATCTGTAGTACCTGACCGTTTGTTCAGCTTTTCTATTTCCAGCCTTCCTTCAGTTTGTGTTATTATCTCTATTTCAGTTTTCAAACCTTGCCCTGTTTGAATTTTTTCTTGCAATTTTTGCTTTGTGTTTTCTTCCATGTTTTACATTTTTTTGTTTGTTTTTCCTTCCATGTTTTAATTTTGGTTTGTTTTTTCTTCCATTTCTTGCATTTTTTGGTATGCTTTTCTTCCATTTCTTGCATTTTTTGGTTTGTTTTTTCTTCCATTTCTTTGAAATATTTTCCTATATCCTCTTTTAGGGGCTCTATCATTTTCATGAAGTTGTTTTTAAGGTCATTCTATCCTGCCTCATTTGCATTGGAATGTTGGAGTCTTGCTGGTGTCGAGTCTCTAGAATCTAGTGGTATCATATTTGTTTTTCTGTTGCTGAGTGTGTTTTTGTATTGTCTTTTTTTCCATCCCTTCTTCTAGTGAAATTTGTAAACTTTCACTGAGATAATTAACAAAACTTTTTTTTCTAAAGATTGAGTTGCCATTGTTTTAGATTGATGCTTAATAATTTGTACTTGCATATTATATTTCTCTTATTATATGTCAACATCACACTGATGAGTAACTTTCCTGACATTAGGTTCCTTCAAATTTTTTTTTTGTATAGCTGTGTTTTTGAGCTGATACTTTGTTAAGAAACAAATATCAGAATACTCACATTTTTAATACCCACCACTCACTAGAGGAGACCTAAATACGAAAGTACTATTTAAACCACTGAACCCATCCTTTATATCATGGTAACTCTGAATGAGGGAGTAGTTGCCCAGGTGTGTGTGTGTGTGTGTGTGTGTGTGTGTGTGTGTGTATGGTATGGGTAGGTGTGTTTACTGGCACATGCATGCATGTGTCTCTCTGCCCATGCCTTATATAGGCATAGTTCTCAGTTGTAGAAGCCTTCAAAAAGACCAAAATACAATCAAGGAAACCATGAAATTTTGACAAGACGATATTTTCAAACCACTGTACCAGGTAATGTGTCTTCTTGTCTTCTCTCACTATGTAGGTGTTTTCAGAGGTAAGTGAAACCTCCATTACATTGCTTTTATGCTTCACTAGATACTACAAAAATAAAAGTACAGTGACACATAACATTATCTAAAACATTTATCTTTTCCCAAAGTTATTTAATCAACCCCTCCTTTGTTAGCATTAACCTCACTCTTTCTAAATAAAAAAAACAAATCAGATTAACACCAAGGATCTTTGCTTTTACTAGCAGGAGAGCTGGTAGATTATAAACCAAATAACGTATGGGACAAAATGTCACACAAGCTTTTGTGTTCACCTTGGATCCTGAAATAGCTGTTGATCTTTGTCATGTCCAGCACCCTGCTAGCCTGTTAGAGCACGAAACAAAAGAATATAAGTAATTATTGTCAACTTGTAATAGGTAATCACAAAATTACTGTAAATGAAGCAATGACAAATACAAGCGTGGTGACTGATTTTCATAGACAACATTTTTGTCTAATTTTCATGAACAATCAGATTGAGAATCACTTAGAAGACAAACCAGTGAAGAGTCTGTAAGGGCATTTCCAGAAGTCTTTACGGAGGACAGAGAGACCTCCTCTGAATGTAGGCAGTGCATTCCATGGGTTAGGTCCCTGAACTGAGTGCAAAGTTGGAAGAGAATAGAGCAATAGAACATAATAAATCTCTCCCCATCTTCTGCCTGTGAACTCAATGTGATTGATCACTCACTAGTCCTGGCACTGTACAGCCATGATGAAGTGTGCTCTCATAAGTGGTATGTCTATGTCTAAGCAAATCCTTACTATCATAAATAGCTTTGCTCAGTTACTCCATGACACCAGTGAGAAACAGACAATAATGTACATAAGGGTGATGAGGTAGGAGAAAAGAGACAGCATGTGGGTAATCAGATGAGATTTCATGACACCAATAGACAGCAATTGACTTCAGTCTTTATAGAAATGATTTTCAGTCAGAATAGGGTTATTTTGGGGTGTATAGGGTGGGATATCAGTAGCAAGAGGAAATGCACTGTAACATCAGCCTGCAGTTTCTCCAGGGCACTGACACTGTACAGTGGAAGTCCACAGTGATCAAAGCATTGGTGACATAGCTCATCAATGTAATTCTTGAGATGTTTTTAGTTCCACATGACAACCTGTGTTTCCTAATTCTTTTGTGGGTTATAATAAGCTGGCTGGGACTTGTCAATTCAGTGGGTTCTGAATTGATTCTTGGCAAGATGAAATAATGGTATGATGATTTTTTTCTCCCTAGATGTCTTTTCTTTTAGAGAGGCTTTCTCACTTTTATGTCAAAGTCTTTAGGGGTTGTTGCTTTACTGAACTAAATAAAACTATTAAAGATCTAATATATTCTTTGTTGGATAAAAATTCATTTGAAACTATTCAGAATGTCAACCTTTTTAAGATAAAAATGTAGGGAATTATTTTTATACATTATGACACCCACAAAATTTTCCATATTTTCCAGAAGTTGGACAGTGATGGTATACTACTTACAAGGAGAAAGAGAGGGAGAGGGAGGGGCAAGGAGGAAGGAAGAAAGGAAAGAATGAATGAGGGAAGAAAGAAAGAAGGAAAGAAAGAAAGAAAGAAAGAAAGAAAGATATGGAGGCAAAGGAAGCATATTTCTGTGAACTGTATTAGGAATGTAGAAGTCCCCAATCTGCATTTAAAGCTTTGTGGATGGAATTCATTTGAGTGTGGTAGTTTCTATACATATTTGCCCAGACAGAAAGAAAAAAGGGCTCCTTTGCAATTGTGGAGTGTGGTAGAATATTATTTTAAGTTGTGTGCCTTTTGTTTATCCTGTATTTGTTTAACTCAGTGAAACTGTGATTCTTTGCCCATCTAAAACACCCAATGGTCCTAATAAAGAGCTGGATGGCCAAGAGGGAAGCAGGAGAAAGGATAGGAGGAGCAAGCAGGCACAGAGAATAAATAGAAAGAGAAACAAGGATGATCAAGAGAGAGCAAGGAGAGGAAGGCATAAGGGGTCATCCACACTGCCAGGCATTTGGAGTAAGAAGGAAAGTAAGATATACAGAGTTAAGAAAAGGAAAAAGTCCAGAGGCAAATGGTAGTCTGGATAACTGAAGTTAAGAAAAGCTGACTAGCAACAAACCAAGCTAAGGCTGGGCACTCATAACTAAGAATAAGCCTCTGTGTTTGATTTATTTGGGAATTGAATGGTGGACCCCTCAAAAAGGCCAAACAGTAAAAGCAAAAACTGCACACAACATCAGTTGAGCAATGATCCAGTTATTTATAAGTAGGGATACATACTTAGAAAAAGAAATAAAACTACCAAGTCTCAAATCACATTAGCTTTCAAAACTAAAGGCAAGACTAAGTGGGAACAACAAATGGGTAAAAGCTGTGAAAACCTCTTTTTGCCCAATTATGTTGACCTAAGAGGATAGTAAATCCATCAGGGTGATTGGCAAGTGACTGATAGGAGGGTTTCAAGCTAGTTATCAATTTTACATGAGGTACTTCAAAAACATCATTGCCTGTTTTTTTCCCCTTCCCTCTTAATCTTTCACCCTCAGTCTCTGCCTTCTGCCTTTCACCCTTCTTCTCTGCCCCCTCTTTCCTTCTCTCTTCCCTCCCTCCTCTTCCTGTGTTCTCTCCTCCTTCATTCCTTGTTCTTCTTTCCTCCTTTCTTCTAGTCCACAAGTAACAAGAAAGACCTAAATGAAAAAAGCATTTGTAGAAGTGAATGCAAAAGTTTTGTGTGACTGTCCTCGATTTATCCACTTATTGCGTCAAAAATTGGTCAATGATGTAACTATGGACCAATTTCAAAGAAGACATAGATGCCAGCATAAAGGGACTCTTGTTTCACTATCTAGAAAGTTTTTCACATAAATAAATGGTGACAATGAGAGGTGATATTTATTTCTATCTTACTGAACAAAGCTGAATATATTTTAAAAAGTGTGAGTCCATGTTGACTCACAAGTATTTAGACAAAGCTGCTTATCATAGTATTAAGTGTAGGATAAAGGACAGGATGGGAAAATCACTATTTGTAAGCAAAAATCAACTGATGTTAATGAGGAGGCTGTTTATATGGTCCCTCCCATCAATAAATGGACAAAAGATGCTTTAGAGCAAGTTAGCAGGCTTCAATCAAGATCTCAACCAAGTGGGCTGGAGAGATGGCTCAGATGTTAAAGGTTAGGCTCTCAACTAAGACATTAAAATCTCAACTGAATTGCCAAACTTATTATCAAAGAGGAAGTCTAGTTGGGCGGTGGTGGTACATGCCTTTAATCCCAGCACTTGGGAGGTAGAGGCAGACAGGTCTCTGTGAGGTTCAAGGCCAGCCTGGTCTACAGAGCAAATTCTAGGACAGCTTATAAAACAATACAGAGAAATCCTGTCTCGAAAAACAAGAGAAGAAGAAGAAGAAAAACAAGAAAAAAAAGAGAAGAAGTCTCACTAATGATATTTATAGGAAAATAAACAACTCAAACACAGTCATAATAAAGAATTGCAATTAAAATGCATTCTATAAAACAACTAGAAAATATTTTAAAATATTAAAGCTGGTAAAGGCAGAACTCTGGAATTTGTGCAGTTTGAAGAAAGCTAAATGCATACAAAAGGCAAGTGTAGCATGTCCCTCTAGATTAGATTACAACTATTATCATTATTTTTTTACTGAAAGTGTGATAAGTGTATATAATCACGTATTTGTTTATGCATGTTTGTGGAGGCCAGAGGTAATTCAAGTGCTTTTTTTCTGTTGTTCTTTATCTTTTGATATCATATATTTTGAAACAGGATGTCTCATTGAGTTTGGAGTTCTTCAATTCAGCAAGACAATTTGTGGATCCTGAAGTATCTATCCCTAGTGCTATGATTACAGGTTTATGCCACCGTGTCTGATCTTTACATGTGTATATGCCTTACTCTGAGATTATAATCCTTCAGTGAGATAATTAGAATAACTTCATTTTCTAAAAGTTGAGTTACCGTTGCTTAATAATTCATACATGTATAATTCATTTCTCTAAATTTATGTCAGCATCACACTGATGTGTAATCTTCCTAGCATTTGGTTTTGTTGATGTCCAGAAATGCATTTTAAGTTTCATTCTCCACTCTGCATGTGACTTCCCTTTGCCTTGACTTAGATCTGGTTTAGTGGAAGTGTTAGTCTCTGGCTTTTAACTGGAGCTGAGTTATGTAACACATTTTAGATCCTGCAAATTATCCAAGATATCAACCCTTCAAAGGTGGATACAATTACTGTGGTCCAGAGACAAATGTGAGAAGAAAATGTATTAGTATTTTTAAAGATAGCCTCAATTCTGACATATGTCTGACGATCCTGGTGCTACTCATTCCCTGCAAGATATTCAAGTACACTGCTCTTGTGTTCAGGGTGGCTGTCCAGTGAGCATCACACAACCCCAGTTGTCACACAAACTCTGTTCTGCTGTTTGTTCCTGTTTTATAGTAATGCCTTTGATATAAGTCCTTTTCTATATTTTCAATATAATATTTTTAAATTGATTTGTAAGTGGGGACAGATTTTAAATACTAGCAAGTGACCAGTGTTCATAAATCTACTCGTCTCCAGCTATTTTGCTAACAGCTCTCCATTCATGTAATGCAATCCTCACAATTCCCCTGTGAGTCAAGTTCTATTTTAATACCCATTTTAAAGACAAATTGTCTGCAATGGCAGTGCTGACATGTGACAGAAATCAGACTTGAACCAGGATCCATCTGATTCTCAAACCTCTGCTCTTTCAAACTGGTCTTGGCTTAACCTCACATTGTGCTTTGGAGGCAGGGGAGGCAGAAATCAGTGTTAGCTGCTCCAATTTTTTCAGTTGTTTACTTCATTTTCATAGTAACAACATGGATGGTTGAATTCCATACGTTGTAAATAAGTTTTCGAATTTATTTTATTTAATATTTTTCATTTCTTTTACATATCAATTACAGTTTCCCCTCCCTCCTCTTTTCCTGTTCCCTGCCTCCCCACCTCTCATCTATCCCCCTCCCCATATACTCCTTATCCATTTCCATTCAGAAAGTGATAGGCCTCCTTTGAACTGGAACAAAGAATGATACATCAAGCTGAGGTAGGACCTATCTCCTTCCCTTACATCAAGGCTGGGCAAGGTAATCCAGCATTGGGAACACGTTTCCAAAAGCCCAAAAGCCTAGGAGTTTTTAAATAGACCAAGCTACACTACTGTCACACACATGCAGAGGGCCTAGGGATGACCCCAGCTAAGCCCCCTAGCAATGGTAGAGAAGGTTCCTGAACTGGCCATCTACTATAATCAGATTGGTGACTAATCTAATTTTCATCAGAGAGCATTTATCCATTAACTGATGGAAGTAGATGCAGAGATCCACAGCCAAGCACTGGCCTGAGCTCAGGGAGTCCTGCTGAAGAAAGGGAGGAGGGATTGTACAAGCCAGCGGGGTCATGATGGCGAAGCTAAGGAGACACCTGACCTGGGCACACGGGAGCTCATTGACTCTGGACCAACTGTTAGGGAGCTTCCATGGGACCAACCTAGGCTACTCTAATTTTTGAGAAAGACATAAAGTAAGACATAAAAAGTCTTCTTACCACTTTTCTTCCTCCCTAAAACTGGCCCACTCCACTTTACAGGGCATTTGGCTCTGTTGAGTCTCCATCCAATTATACCTTTGATTGGGTCATAGCTTTCATTGAAACAGTTCTTTAGAATGTGTTATGGGTGTTTATCTAAACACAAATAAAGAAGCTACCCTGAAAAATGCTAAAGCCCCTCCCAGATTTGAGTAATGGTTAAAAGGGAGTACTCCGTAGAACATGGCCCTGTAAGGAGTCACAGAATACATTTGTCAAACTGTCAAGGCAAGCAAGCTTCAGGGCTCAAGTATAGAAAATGCACCTTCACAGCCCTGCCCTTGATGTATATATATATATTCATACATATATTCATTTCCCATGGTTTCTCTAAGGCTCTATGTTATAAAGCAATTAAATTATAATGAAGAAAAACAAGGTAACTTAGAGCATCCAACATATGCAGTATATTTTAAGATAATTATAGTTAATCATTTTCTTACTGATGTAGAGTCATTTCAATTCAATCTTATTTAACTGAGCAATCAAGTAGTCAGAAGACACTATGCAAACAGCCTTGTTTTTGAAGCATTATGTAAATACATTTATGACACACCAATGGTCACTTTTACATTTGTATACCAAAACTATATTGCTCTTTTTGGCAAACAACTTCCAAATTACTATGAAACTATATATTGGTTTTTACCAATATTAAGGTACAGAATAAATATATTAATATTTTATGTAATGATGTTGTACATTTACCTTTTGTTTTGCTATAGGTAAAATAATGCACATCCTTATATCACCAAACTAGTAAAAAAAAGAGCTACTTATTTTACTTTTTGTTACTATAATGTGATATCTGAGGCATCATAAATTTACAAAGAAGTTTGCTCAGTAAAAGTTCATGGTTTTGGAAAATGAAAGCTCCAAAACTGGAGCTGTCATTGGTTTTGTCTTTGCTGAGGACTTCCTAGTAGACCACAAAAGAAGGATTATGGAAAACAGGAAACTTTCAGATTCAGGGTTTCATAACAATTCCATTGCAAAAGCTAACTGTAAGAGACCAGTGTTCACTTCCAAAGGTAGTTCTCCAGTAGCCTAAGGACCTCCAGCCATGTCTATCTGTCACACACCACCTCACCATCACTACAGTATTGACTAAGACAAACTAATGGTTTCTTGGTGAAAGAAATATATCTACACCTTAACACTCCATTTTACCTTGCTGAGCAATTAATACACGATAAATATTTTACCCTTGTAACAAATTTGGTACAAGACTGTGGTAAGTGTTATAACTGTGGTTATTATTTATTAGGTAAAAATCACTAAAGCTCTTTTGTGTTAACAGACAGATTTCCAGAAGTAGACAGATAGATTTTATAGCCAACAAAGTACAAAACTAATTAACAATTAGAAGTTTTACAACTGATATTTCTAGTGGAAAAATTCTGAAATAAGCATTTTTGCAAACTTAAAAATATCATTATTAAACCGCATTTCCTTGGTGCTCAAGTGCCATTTTATCAAACTATTTATTTTATTAATATAGAAAATGAGTACTAGGAAGAATATATACTATTAGTAATATTAATATGGAAATACAAGAAGAAAATATTTACCAAAATTAAAGTTGAAGCTGCATTTAGTCTATATGTGAACTCTAGCCAGTTGCTTAAAGTTACCAGATTTGTTTCCTTACATAGAAAGTGGAGATACCATGCTTAGAATAATAACCAACAGTTGTGTTGTTATGGCAACTAAAAGGATGGTGTTTAAAATGCTTGGCACACAATACTACTCAACATGTGGCAGCTGCTTTCATTGTACAACTTCATTAGGCTCTTCATATTTTACTGTCAGGGCTTTAGCGATGCAGATTCTTCAAACTAATTTTAGTACCCTCAAACATCATCTAGCAGATTACACTACCATCAAAACTTAACATGTTTTATCTAAGTATCATGGGGTAAATAAATACTTGCTATCTTGTCCCCTCACTTTGGTGGGAGATTTAGCATTTTGCTGGTTGGTTGTTTTGTTTTGTCAATTTGACACAAGCTTGAGTTATCTATGAAGAGGAGTTTTGATTAAGAAAGTGCCTCCATTGAGATTTTTCTGTAGCCAAGGCTGTAAGGCATTTTCTAGTTAATGATTGATGTGGGAGAGAACATGGTTCTGAGGATGTAGGAAAGAAAACGAAACAGGCCAAATAAGAGCAATCCAGTGATCAGCACCCTTCTATGTTTTCATTTTAATTCCTAACTCATGATTTCTGTCTTGAGTCCTTGCCCTTACTTTCCTTAGTGATATAATGCGATTTGAGAGTTGTAAGATGAAATAAACTCTTTTTTCCCCAAGTTGATGAACATTTAACAGTAGGCTTTTCCAAAAAAATATTAGGCACATCCAGCATCCACAGCTTCTTAGATTTTTATATGCATATATATGCAAAAATATAAAGTATTTGAATACATATTGTCCCAGTTACTTTTCTTTTAATGTGATAAATAGCCAAAAGAAATTTGGTGAGAAACAGGTTTGTTTCATCTTACAGTCTGAAGTCTATCATTTCAGGGAACTCAGACAGAAACTCCAGGCAGAAACCTGGAGGCAGGTACTGAAGAAGAGGCCAGAGAGGACTGCTGCTCTTCTTACTAAGCAAGTTTTCTTACACATCCCTCCTCCTAGGGGTGGCACCTCCTACAATGGACTGTTCCCTCCCATACCAATCATTAGTCAAGAAAATACTCCATGGACTTGCTTACAGTCAATATGGAGGCATGCTTCAGTTAAGATTCTTTCTTCTCAGATATGTCTGGGTTTATATCGAATTGATAAAAAACCATCTAGCAAATCTATGTAAAGAGGGTACTGAAGTATAGCCCCAAATTTATTTCATAAATATATATTATGAAGGTGTTTCTTCTAAGTTGAAACATTCCCTTCTGGAGAGCCAAGGGTATGGACATTCAGGAAGCTGACAAAACTTAGGAGGCCCAGAAAGTTCAGGCAACAATTAGAATGTGCAAACATTCACCATTTCAAGTAACCAGTAAATAAATTGTCAGGAGAGACAGGACGCTTGTCTTCACACTATGGTGTGCTTCCTGGTGGTGTAGATGCCTTGGTATCACCCATGCTACTGTAAATGATGAAAACTGACACTGATTCACCAAGCTAGGCTTGGGTAGAATTATTTCTTTGGTCTGTCATCGATGCCTCATTTGGGTTGAATGGATGTTTGCTTGCATTGCTCCAGGAAAGATGGCATAACAGCACAACCTCTGGAAAAGCTGCAGCAGAAAAAGAAAGAAAAAAAATTCTCCCCCTCTCTATTTCCCAGGTCTGCTCCACCCCCACCCCTTGTCGTGTTCCCCATCTGTTCAGAGGATCTTGCCTCATTTCTCTTCTCTTGGGTACCATGCATATCTTTTAGGTTCTTTCCTGTTTCCCAGACTCTCTGTCAGTGGAAGTGCAGACTGGCACTCTCCTGATCCATGTCTAAAATCCATATATGAGTGAGTACATACCATGTTTGTCTTTTTGTGACTGGGTTACCTCACTCAGGATGGTTTCTTCCAGTGCTATACATTTCAAGATTCCATTTTTTTGTCTGCTGAGTAATACTCCATTGTGTAAATGTACCACATTTTCTCTATCCACTCTTCAGTTGAGGGGCATCTAGGTTGCTTCCAGGTTCTGGCTATTACAAATAATGCCAGAATGGGACTGATCCAGACCTCCTGAATGTGAGAGTCAATGAGGAGGCCTGGGCTACCTATGGGGTCCTGAGCAGTGGATCAGTGTTTATCCCACGAATACTAACAGACATCATGTATCCATAACACAAAGAGGGTTGCTCTCTCTGCCTGGACTCTTAGGGAAGTGCCTGGACCTTACCCTGAGTGAAATGATAGATTCTAGATATCCCCTATGCGGAAGGAATTGGCAATAGGGTGGGAGGATGGGGGAGATGGTGGGGGGTGTGGGAGGAGGGGAGGGAGAGGGAACTGGGATTGACATGTAAAACAAGCTATTTAAAATTAAAATAAAATATTGGAAATTTGAAAAAAAACAGTGTATGGGACTAATGTGTTATTATAGTTTAGGTGTTAAATGTCTGCCCAGAGGCTCATGCATTGAAGCCTTGGTTACCCCACTCCCTCATGGATCCAGTGACTTACTGGTGATTATTATTATTTTATCAATTGGTTAGCAAGATGTATTAATAAATGTGAATTGATAAAATGTTACTATTGTGAGGTGATGGAAGGCAAGAAGTGGCCAGCTCAGGGTGGCATGCTCTGCAAAGACACATCTTGTCTTTCCCATGGTGTCTTTCATTCTGTTAACAACACTGCCATCATTAAGAAACTTTGCTCTGTTACACTTTGTCATCATGATGTTTTGTACCATTATAGATCCATAGTAAGAGACCATGAGAACCACAAACTAGAATCTCTTAAATCTTGAGGCAAAATAAATCTTTTGACTTTCCTCAGATATTGTACAGAGCAATAGGAGGGTGATTAGCACACTCATGTGAGTGGATAAGGTGCAACTTCTCAAGACCTCAGCATTTGGCAAAGAGAAAATGACTAAGAAAATGTTGAGAATGGAAGTCATGCATGCAACTGTGCGCCAGCACTACTGTAGATGCTAACTTATCGAATTCAGCTCTACTCCTCAACTTAGAGGTCAACAATGTATATTTACTCAAGATTCCTTAAGGTTTAAGCAATGTACCTCTTTTGATCTACCTTCATCCTGAAACTTGATATTATTTAGGGTGATAATATACCATGTAGAGTGAAGAAGAAAAAGCTGTGAAGTATTATGACCTGCTACCTTGTGAGAAAGCCAAATGATGGGATCTTTGTTTGGTTTTCAATTGTTACTGTCCACCTGAGAACCATGCTACTTCCACATCATTCAGTCACTACATCACCAAATGTTTAGCCCTGTTATGATATATTTAGACAGAATGCTAAACAAAGGAAAATGCTTTTCAACAAGTTTGTTGTTTATTTGTGGATATTGTTGTTTGTAATTAAGTATAGTGTGAAACAAATTGAGAGTCCTTTAAACCAAAATGCTCAAGTGGCTTACAGAATTCGAAAGAAGTATTTTCCAGACAGAATCATGGAAAACTTTTTAGATACAAGGTATCATTTAAGAGAGAATTTGAAACAGGAGAATCTAGATATACAGCATTCTACAGACACTGCATTTGTGTACTACCTTATAGTGTTAAAGCACTGTGGCTCTGCAAGGTAGAATTCTACAGTACCCTGAGTTTATTCTTACATGGCAATATTTTGGCATGATCTAAGTAGGTATTCTTATAATCCTACCATTTCTTTACTTATTTTTCTTGGATTTCTCTATCAAATAAAACCAAATGCTTCATTTGAAAGATAATCCTCATTGAATGTGGAAACAAGTTTTATGTGCCAATCAATATTTTATGGCACATCTGAGGCTCTTTGGTTGTCTCCATATAGTATGATGCAATGCTGGAGTATTTCTGGCATTAGGGAAGGAAGGAGTCAAGTAGTCAGATGGCAGATTTGCAAACAAACCTGTTCATTACTCAACAGAAGGCCCACAGAACAAGATACTGAGAAATAACATCAGAAGTGATAAGTGTTAGCAAGTTTGAAAGTCTGCTAGTAGATAAGTTAAATTTTACAGGGTCAAAGGTCTCTACAGTAACACCTCAGAAATTATCTTCAAGGAGGAAGGGAAACTAGGTTGTAACTACTTCCATGCCCAAGTCAAAGAGAGTTATCTCTGGAATTACTTTTTATCTCATAGATCTGTGCTTACCTATAATTAAAAAACAATGTGTTTGATAAGAATATATAATTTGTTGAAAATATTTTTTTCATACAATATATTCTGATTATGGTTTCCTCTCTCTCAACTCCTCCCAGATCCTTCCCATTTTCCTCAACCACTCCAATCCACATCCCTTCTTTCTCTCTCATTACGAAACAGACATATAATAATAATAATAACCAACAAATCAGAATAGGACAATGCAAACAAACAAACACAAAATAAAAAAGAAGAATCAAATAAAAATCATAAAAACACATACAGATGCTGAGACACATGCATTAACACACACACAGAGATAGATAGAGAGATAGAGAGAGAAAGAGAGAGAGAGAGAGAGAGAACCCATAAAAGCACAATCAGAAAATATAATGCAAAAGATCTGTAAGGAAGAAAATGAAGAATATATTTTAAATATGTGGACTATAAAGAACCACATAGGGCTTAAGAGGGGAGAACATCATGATTCCACCAATTTTGGAAGACTTTTATGTTGTTTGGATATATTAGAAGTGAAAATGCTATTGAAAATGGATATCTTTTTTTTTTATTTTCTTGGGCTAACATAAAGAAGCCATGCACAAGATGGTGGTCTGTAGATTGGAAAGGAAAATGGAAGAGGACAGAGAACCTTCCAGTAGTAGAGTCTGTGACACAATGCTTTGATTCATCAGGCAAAAGAATATATATATTTCTGATATATATGAACTTCTTTATATAGGGCTTTTGTCAATACTGATATTAGTTAAAACACAGGGTATAAATGTGCTTTGTTGTAAACACCTGAAGTATGTACCAAGCTACTGTAAATGAAGCTCTACTATGAACACAGTAATAGGAGAATTTATACAGATAAGTAATTGAATTTCAGAAAGCAAGAAAAAGCATATTGTGGGGACACCAGACCTTGAGCAGAAACCCACTTCCCCTTCAGCCTGGGAGCAGGCAGCTGTGAGATAATGTTTACTGAAAACAATTCAGTGCTATAAAGCTCTTGATAGGGCTCAGATAAGGGCTTGCTCACTGAAACACCATGACTTTGTCACCCCCTACGGCTAGATGCTTCTCCCTGTTCCCCCTGCTGTTTCTCCCCCGATTCTTGGGCCGGAGATTAAACCACCAGCCAGGAGGGTGAGAAGTCTGGGAGAGCTGTGAGAGCTTGGTTGGAGAATTGTATGTAGATGGATGGGAGAAGTCTTTAAAAAGGGAAGCATTTTTTTCTTGGGGGCTCTCCTAAGCGGACTTGAGGTCTCCTCCTAAGCTGACTTGGGAAACATAAAGTTTTCTTAAAGCAACCGACCGGTCTCTGTGTCATCTATCCCAACCACCTCGCTACATTCCCGGATGCAGGCTACACAGCAGGTGCGACAGTTAAAACACAGGGAACAAATGTGCTTTGTTGTAAACACCTGAAGTATGTACCAAGCTACTGTAAATGAAGCTCTACTATGAACACAGTAATAAGAGAATTTATACAGATAAGTAATTGAATTTCAGAAAGCAAGAAAAAGCATATAAAGGGAAGAAAATGTTAGATCAAAGGTTTAGAAAACGAAAGCAGTTAGTTTCCTATAAATATAGATCATAAGTTTTATAATGCCCATTTGAAGTCCTAATTACAACCAAAATTGAAGAATTTGAGAGATCAATTAACATGATTGTATGTCATTCTTCAACTTCTCTTAGTGTTCTCGGAATGGGAATTCAATTAATCATATAAAAGTCATTCAATTTTAGGTCTGTGATAGAGGCAAAGAAGAGCTGATTGACAGAGACAGAGAACTGATAGAGGCAGAGAAAAGCACTCCATGAGAAAGAAGTAGAAAACCAAGTGCAGGTGAAATTTACGGACAAGAAACAATGAGAGAAGCATAGATAGTTGTGGTCAGGAAGCAGGTATTCTGCAATAGTGGGCCTCCTGTGAGCCATTTGGAGCAATTAGTAGGTCTGCAGGTGATCATATTTGTGAGGCTCTAGATGCATGAGGGATGAAAAGTCCTTGGAGATGTTAGGGTAGAGTTTCAAGTCTGGTCTGATTAATAACATGCTATTTAATTATAGGTTAAAGGACATAGGAGACAGCATCATAATCAGAGACTTGGGTGAGAGAAAGGAAGTCTAATAATTTGATTGCAAAAGGAAATGACAGAGCTGAGACAGAAGCTGAAGAGCTGATTGACTATGGAGTGGTGGATAGAGCAGACTCCCCAAGGGTGTCCCACCCTGTCTGTCTTCATATTTGAGGGCTGTCTCATTCTGCGATGCATGCAGGCCACATTTCTGACCTCTTCAGACAAAAATACATTGTCGTAACAACAAGGATAAAAAACTTTTGATGAAGTTTTTCACGCAAATTCCCTGATGCTGTTATGTAGATACTACTGATACATGATAAATGTAAGAATTTTTATTAAAGGTCCAAATCTTCAGCCCTTTTTTCATCATTATTTACTGCTATCAGACTTGGTGACCTGAGAACTGACTTTTAGAGGGTTTAGTGATTGTTTTTGTAAGTCACTATGACCACAGCAAGAATTTCCCAAATAGTTCAGCAGTAACAGGAACAGATAAAGAGAAACCAGAGCAACACTATCACAGTTTACATTCACTAGCCATGCCCACCCAGCAGAGGAATGAGTGAATCAAACTGCTATAAACCAAATGCAATTATATTTGTGAGCTATAATAATACATGATTGTCATTATTAAGCTACAGAATTTTGAGTAGATCTGTTTGATAAGCAGTAATAGCTATCTTACACAGGCAGCATGTAAATAAGTCAATAAATGACAAACTTTCATTCTCAAGAATAAACATTTTTCTTTAACCTAGGGTTTGATATGAGAGACTGTAGCAATCAAAGCTTTAGAAATTCAGCTTCATTGGCTGATTAATTGTGTTACTATCCATTCATGATCATCACCATCAAAATGAATTTTACTTACCTGCTACAATGGAATAGACAAAAGAAAACTCATTGTCAGGCATGACACTGAATGACTAAATTCTCAGGACTTGGGAGAGAGAGGGAGAAAGCTGAGTTTAAGACCAACTTGGGTTACACAGTGAGATTGTAGCATAAAGAAGAAAGAAAGAATGAATGAAAGGAAGGAAGGAATAAAGAAAGAGACATTCTGATCCTTGTGTCCAGTAACTTATCCTGAATCTGATTCCTTTAAAGTACATATTTCCTACAGACTTACTAATAAGGTGCCATTTGTCTCAGCACTTCTCTTTGCTGAGTCAAGTCTTTATAGCAGAAGGCTCTTGAGTTCAGTCATGAAACCACTTTTCCTCCCATCTCGGAATTCCAAACTCTATCCGGCAGTGCTGAGCTAAGATGACACCTCCTCCAGGAAGCCTTCCACAATTCATTACATCAGATATGTGTTTATTCTTTTCCTTGCCTCTAATGCTTCATTGATCAAGTTTGAAATACCTTGGAGTATTTCAAATACCTTGGAGGGGGGTGGAGGCAGATTCAGAGACCAATGACCAAACACTGGGCCTACTTGGGGAGTCCTGCTAAGGAGAGGGAAGAGGGATGATAGGAGCCAAGGGGATCAGGCACATCAGAGGACAACCCACAGAAATGGCTAGCCTGGATCATGGGAACTTACAGAATCTGAACTAGCATCTAGGGACCAACCTAAGCCCTCTGCATGTATGTGACAGTTGTGTAGCTTGGTCTATTTGTGGGATTCTGAATTTCTGGGTAATGATGTCTCAAAAAAAAAGTGTATATTTGAGTCACAACAAGACTAAGAACAAGACATGTGCCCTCAGTGACAGTTTCTTCATTCACCAGAGCCTTCCCTTGTGACTTTTCCAGAACAGCTTTCAAATAACATTACATTCTTCAAATCTATAATAAACTTACTTATCATAGTTACAAGGAATGTAATGGAGAAAATTGGGATATTACTGCATTTAAGCCACTTCAACTGTTTCATTAGGTATTTTAGTAAATGACCTTTAATTATATAAAGAGAACAGTAACACTTCCAATACGAAGTTAATCACACAGGGTAGTCTAATATGTATTAAAATATTTACTCATAGTATGTAAGTTTATATTGGTGTTAATCTTATTTTTCCTTCCCTTTTCTTACTACCAGGAATAAAGACATATTAGAGGGGATTCTGGTCACTGTGATTAGGTCATCTTTCTCATTAAATAATTAACAAATTTATACATTTAGTGAGTCATTACACATGGGAGTTTTGCTTGTGTATTTTACAGAGATACAAACAGGGATCTTTTCTGACTATCCGCCTTCTGTTGTTTCTTTCCTTCACCTCCATCCTCCCTCCCTGCTGTCCCTCTCCCTCTCCCTCTCCCTCTCCCTCTCCCTGCTGACTCCTCCATCTTCCCCTCCCTCTCCCCTCCCTCTCCCTCTGTCTATCCCTCTCCCTCTGTCTATCCCTCTGTCTATCCCTCTCCCTCTGTCTATCCCTCTCCCTCTGTCTATCCCCCACTTTCCCTCCCTCACACTTCACCTTCTATCTCTTTGCTCCCATTCATTTCTTTATTTCATTAGGATATGAGCATAGACCATGAAGAATATCATATCAATAAATTTTAAGTATAAAGTGTAATAGTACTGGCTCCAAGGAAAATGTTGCAAAGCAGATATCTCAAGGTGACTTGGCTTGCCAGCAGTCTCATTTGTCTGTCCCATCAGCCTCTGCTGACCACCATTCTATACTTTGTGTCATTTATGTCTGCAAATTTGAAGTCAAGTGCCTACAGTAAATGGAATGATTCAGTATTTGTCTTTTGATGACGATCGTATTTTTACTTACATAATAATGTGGACAAAGTAATATTCCATTTCACTTGTTAAACATTCTCTGTTTCCATTTGTCCATACATGGGCAGATATTTGTTTCTCCTACATCTTGGATATTAGAAATCATATCACAATGAGAGCACAGTGAAAATATCATCTTAACACCAATTGGCAAGCTAAGCAATAGTGGAGAGACCACCTCGAATGCCCATTCCTGATAATGAACTTGATGTCTATAACCATCCGGGAGCCTTCATTCTGTGACTGATGGAAGCAGAGGCAAACACACAAGTAATCACTGAACTGAACCCAAGGAACCCAGTGACAGACAGAGAGGAGTGATGAGCAAATTGGCAAAGAATGGGCTGGCAAAACCAGCAGAGACAGCTGATCTGAACAGGGGAGAGCTCTTGGACCCCAGACCGACAGTGGGGAGGCCAGCATGGGACTGATCTGGACCCCCAAATGTGAGTGTCAGCGAGAAGGCCTGGTCAACCTATGGGGCCCTGAGCTGTGGATCAGTGTCTATCCCTGGAATACAGTCATCGTGTGTCCATAACACAAAGAGGGATGCTCTCTCAGCCTGGACTCTTAGGAGAGTGCCTGGACCCTACCCAGAGTGAAATGACAGACTCTAGATATCCCCTATGTGGAAGGATTTGGCAATAGGGTGGGAGGGTGGGGGGGAAGGGGAGTGCGGGAGGAGGGGAGGGAGAGGGAACTGGGATTGACATGTAAAACAAGCTATTTAAAATTAAAATAAAAATGATTAAAAAAAAGAACTTCATTTGATTTTTTTAGTATAACTTTCCACAAGTAGCTATCTGGGTGACATGCAATGGCTTCACCCTTTGTATTCTCACAGCAATGCACAGATTTCATCTCTCTGAATACTCAACTTTGTTTTGTGCTTAATTCTACACTAATGGCTAACTTTAACTATAAACCAGAATCTATTATTTTTATTCTAGATGACTGTGAAATAATGGGTTTGGAAGAAATATATATGGACTTTCAATGTTTGGGCACAGGAACTACCCCAGAGATTATGCTTGCTATCTCTTCAGCCAGAGACAAGAAAATTAAAGCAAGAAAGGTAAGTGAATTATGAGGTCATGTAGATGAAGAACGAGGAAAGAAGAGACTGTGAATATATCAGAACAAAGTCCAGTGCAGCAGGAGTGCAAGCATTACTAAATGTCCCTTTGAAGAATGATAGTGATCTCCTTTTACCTTTCCTCTCTCTTAACCATAGAATTTGTAGATGCAGGTGTCAAGGTGTGCTTTTTCTCTAGAAAACACATGCTGCAGAAAAGCAAACTGATACATCATTTGAAGTATTTGCTTTGAATTGTAAGTTCAGTAGCAGAAAGCCACTTGGTTAACTTAATGTCTTATTACAATAAAATATATAGAACAATTTTAGTAATATGTTAAAAGAGTACAAAGCTGATGGAAGCAGAAGCAGAGATCCATGGCTAAACACTGAGCCAAACTCCTGGAATCCAGTTGTAGAGAGGGAGAAGTGATAAGCAAAGGGGTCAAGAACATGGTGGGGAAACCCACAGAAACAGCTGACCTGAGCAAGTGGGAGCTCATGGATGCCAGTCTGACAACTGGGGAACCAACATAAGACTGAACCAGGCCCCCTGAACATGGGTGTCAGTTAGAAGGCCTTGGTAGTCTGTGTGGCCTCTGGCAGTGGGACCAGTATTTATCCCTACTGTGCAAATGGACTTTAGGAGCCCATTCCCCATGGAGGGATACGCTTGATGGGGGATATGGGTGGATGGAAAGGAGAGGGAACTGGGATTGGTATGTAAAATAATAAAGTTCCTAATTTAAATAAAAATTTATAAAAAAGAATACACATATGAAAATCACAGGATAAGATTATGAGTGTATTAATTTTGAAGAAACAAAGGCTTATATCCGACTCAAATTTGAGGGTTTAAAATGATGTGTTACCTCTCTGAAGTTCATGAGCCTTAAAGACATTGCTGGAATTAACTTGCCCCAAAGATTCAAATGGCAGCTACAAGATCCTCCTGCTATGTGGGGATGATGGCATTTTGGGGATCCTGAAAAGCAGAATTTGGGTTGATTGCCAAGTCCAGTGGGAGGTAGCTGCATCATTTGTTGTACAGTCTCTGTGTAATGGGGAATTACAAGGCTTGTCTCAAGTCCTGGCTAGAGTAGTTACTAAGGCTGGGTCATATCAGGTAGAAATTATCCTGAGCAGTTTGTAGTCCAAAGCCAATTTTTAAATTGTGTTTTTCAACTTAGTGTTGTATCATAGTCCTGAAGAAATTGTCATTGCGGGGCCCCATCATCCTTTTGGGTTGCTATTAGGCATGTCATGATTCACTGCAGAATATTTAAAACATTTTAAATGCCACATGCAGCAGATCTCAAAGAGGTTAAAGGATCAATATTTGTTATGTATATCCAGAGTACAAAAACTTAATCCCTAGTTACCTGATAGAGACTCAAACCTGAAATTATGTACAAGAAACCAGTTGAAGCCTTTTTCTAGAATTAGTTAGTACTATATATGACCATTAATATCACGGCAAAGCATTAATGTATATATTAATCTTATTAATTTTTAGATATTATTTATACCTCAAGAAAAGCTTCAAAGACTCAAAATAGAATCAATGAATTATGAGATTAGTGGCAATAAAATAGTCTTTTGAGTTTTGTTTTTCTTCTGTTCCATATCAGGGGGCTCTTCTGACATGAGACAAATATTTTGGATTTTACTTTAACAAAAGTGCTTGGGTTTAGAGAAGAAGAGATCCACACTCTAACTCCAAAGCCAGCTTTATCTGATAAAAATTTAAAATTATGGTGTTTAATCTCATTTTTCCCTTTTCTCTATGCCATGAAATAGTAAGACAGCAATATTGGATGATTTAATTAAAGAAACAAATGCCATTTAGTTCCAGATGCTCCTACAGGTTGGTTGGGGAATGCCAGATGATAGTGCAAATAAGACATTGCAAATAACTCTGCAGTAAGCAACAGCATACCTTATGGATGAGTAAGACACTGTAATACTCTTCAGCTATTGTGTCCTAGAGTTCAGAATGTTATTTAATTATGCCACAGGGTCACATTGTTTTATGCAAATAATTAAACATAAAGAAACACAGAAAGATTCGGATTTGTGGAACAAACAAATATAGATACTTTGTGGGTCAAGATATGTGATGGTGCCTTGTTGAACAGGGTTGTTTTGGCTATCCTGGGTCTTATGTTTTTCCATATAAAGTTGATTATTGTTCTTTCAAGGTTTGTGAAGAATTGTGCTGGGATTTTAATGGGGATCATGTCAAATCTGTATATTGCTTTCAGTAAGATTGCCATTTTAACTATGTTGATCCTACCTATGCAAGAGCATGGGAGATCTTTCCAACTTCAGGTTTCTTCTTTAATTTCTTTAAAGACTCAAGGTTTTTTCGATACAGGTCTTCCACTTGTTTGGTTAGTGTTACCCCAAGGTATTTTATGTTGTTTGTGGCAATGATTCTCTGATTTCTTTCTCAGCCCTTTTATCATCTGAATATAGTAGGGCTACTGATTTTCTTGAGTTGATTGTGTATCCTGTCACTTTGCTGAAGGTATTTATCAGCTGAAGGAATTCCCTGGTAGAGTTCTTTAGGTCACTTATGTAAACTATCATATCATCCACAAATAGTGAAAGTTTGACCTCTTCCTTTCCAATTTGTATCCCCTTGATCTCCTTTTATTGTCATATTGCTCTAGCTAGAACTTCAAGTACAATATTAAAGAGGTATGGAGAGAGTGGACAGCCTTTTCTTGTTCCTGATCTTAGAGGAATTGAGTTGAGTTTCTGTCCATTTAGTTTAATGTTGGCTGTTGGTTTGCTATATATAACTTTTAATATGTTGAGGTAAGTTCCTGTTATCCCAGATCTCTCCAAGACCTTTATCATGAACGGGTGATAGATTTTGTCAAAGGCTTTTTCACCATCCAGTGAGATGATCATGTGATTTTTGTTTTTCAGGTTGTTTATATGGTGGATTACATTAATGGATTTTTGTATGTTGAACCAACCCTGCATGCCTGGGATGAAGCCAGGCATCCATTGATCATAATGGATGAATTTTCTGATGTGTTCTTAGATCAAAAATAGACAGTTAGACCAATGAAATTGAATCGAACACCCCGACATTAACCCATACACGAATGAACACCAGATCTATGACAAAGAAGCTACAATTATACACTGGAAAAAAGAAAGCATCTTCAACAAATGGTGCTGGCATAACTTGATATTGGCATGTATAAGACTGCAGATAGACCATGTCTATCGCCATGTTCAAAACTTAAATCGAAATGGATCAGAGACCTCAACATAAATCCAGACACATTGAATCTATTAAAAGAGAAAGTAGGAGGCACCCTTGAATGAATTGGTACAGGAGACTGCTTCCTGAACATAACTCCAGTAGCACAGGCTTTGAGTTCCACAATTAATAAATGGGACCTCCTGAAACTGGGAAGCTTCTGTAAGGCAAAAGACACAATCAACAAGACAAAAATTCAACCCACAGATTGGGAAAATATATTCACTAACCCCACATCTGACAGAGGGCTGTCTCCAAAATTTACAAAGAACTCAGGAAGCACGTGTCTAAAACACCAAAGGATCCTATCAAAAAGTGGGGTACAGAACTAAATAGAGAATTCTCAATAGAGGAGTCTAAAATAGCTGAGAGACACTTAAGAAAGTACTCAACATCCCTAGAAATCAGGGAAATGCAAATCAAAACAACTCTGAGATACCATCCCACTCCTGTCAGAATAAAATGAAAACATCCAATGACAGTTTATGCTGGAGAGAATGTGGAGAAAGGTGAACACTCCTCCACTGCTGGTGGGGGTGCCTACTTATTCAGCCACTTTGGAAATCAGTATGGAGATTCCTCAGGAAAATAGCAATCAGTATACCATAAGACCCAGCAATTCCACTCTTAGGCATATCCCCAAAAGATGCCCATTCATACAACAAGTATATCTGTTCCACGTTGTTCTTAGCAGCATTATTTGTAATAGCCAGAACTTGGAAGCAACCTAGATGCCCCTCAACTGAAGAGCAGATAGAGAAAATGTGGTATATTTACGCAATACGCAATAGAGTACTATTCAGTGGAAAAAAAAAACCAATGGAATCTTGAAATTCGCAGGCAAATGGATGGCACTAGAAGAAACCATCCTGAGTGTGGTAACCCAGTCACAAAAAGACACACACTCACTTATGGATTTTAGACATTTATCAGGGGAGTTCCAGCATACAATTCCACTGCCAGAGAGTCTGGGAAACAGAACCTCCATCCAGTGACTGATGAAAGCAGAGGCAGATACCCACAGACAAACACTGAACTGAACTCCTGAAATTCAGTGTCAGAAAAAGAGAACTGATGGGTATAGGAGTTAAGAATGGGCTGGCTTAATCCATAGAAACAGTTGACCTGAACAAGGGGTGTTGGGGAAGTCTTTTGTCAATAAAGCACTGTTGAGCCAATAGGAATCTAGATAGGTGGGACTAGGAGTCCAGGAGGATTCTGGGAAGGAGAAACACAAGAGATTCAACATGTAGCCGCCATGGGGTAGGAAGCCCGGAACTATTCTCTGGTAAGAGACATACTTAGATTAACAATTATGGGATAATTACTTAAAACAGACCTAGCCAGTAAGAGACAAGCAAGGCCAACAGCTTGATAACTAATATAGCCTCCTGTGTGTTTAATTGGGACTGATGCGGCTCTAGAACCAGGCTGGTGGGAAGGCTTCACTCAAGGAAAAAGCTTCTCTTTACAAAGGGGGAGCTCTTGGACTCCAGATTGATGGCTGTGTGGAAAGCATGGGGCTGATCCAGACCCCCTTAATGTGGGTGTCAGTGAGGAGGGTCTAAGTAATCTATGGGGCCTTGGGTAGTATTTATCCCTGGTGTACAAATGGTCTTGTCTGCTTGAATGCTTAGCTCATAGGGAGTGGCACTATTAGGAGGTGAGACCTTGCTGGAGTAGCTGGAGGACGTATGTCCCTGTGGGGGTGGGCTTTGAAGTCTCATATATGTTCAAACCACACCCAGTGTGACAGTCACTTCCTGTTGCCTGAGGATCAAGATGTAGAACTCTCGGCTCCTTCTCTATCACCATGCCTACGTGCATGTTGCCTTGCTTCTGACCATGATGATAAAGGATAAGTCAGTCCCCAATTCTCCCATTAATGATTTTTCTTTATAAAAGTTGCTGTGGTCATGGTGTCTCTTCACAGCAATAGAATCCCTAGCTAAGACAAGGTGAATGACGAAACACTAAAGCTTTAATGAATAAGGTAATTTTGACCTCAGTGTATGGTGAGAGGTAATTGTAGCTATTTGTATTGGCTGCTATTTTTAATTTCCTCATGCTTAGTAATTGCTGTTTACAAAGGCAAGAGTGTTCATATTGCTGCAATTCGACATTAAATGCATGATTCTGTTTAGCCTGTTGCAATAACAAGACTGAGTTGGATAATAGATCTTTCCAGGCATTGACAAGCATAAGGGTACATACAGTCTTCAATAATTTTCAGCCAGGTCTTCAAGAGAGTCTGTTAAAGACATGGTGGCTATCTATGCCCTACTGCCTTGCAAAACATTAGTAACGTCTCACTTTGGGTGAGGTGGGGAGGAGTTGGGGGAAAGCAAGAGGAGGGAAGAGAGGGAAACTGTGTTTGGCAAGTAAAATTAATTAAAAACTTATAATAAAAAGAATACTGAAAAGAATTTCAGTGCCACACTATGGGGTATGCAGGTAAGATTCTTTATATTGTTGTTTTGTTTCTCTTTCTACAGTAAACATAGGCAGGGGAAGAAACCTCCTGAAATGCTGTGACTCAGCAGGCCCTCAAAAGCCAATACTTCTTCCTCATTTCTTCCCCTCATAGCTTTCTAAAGCCAGATTTTTATTTAATTACATAAGAACAGGCAGGATCTTCTCCTAACTATTTAATTACTGATGATGACACATCCAGAGCTTGTCAGTACTGTTTATTGATGTAGCGATTTATTGAGATTTATTGAGAAAGTAAATGAGAAAGGTTAAGTGAGAAGGCATTCTTAGTCTTTTCTATGGCCTTTAGCATAATAAGAACCTCTTATAAAAGTGGCAGGACTAGAAAGCCATAGGCTGCCTAGTAGAACTTACATCTGTAGCTATTTAATGAAGGTCAGCAACTGGAGACATGGAGAAGAGCAGGACAGAGGAAAGAAGAAAACAAATGTAGATAAAGCTGCATCATGTGAAATGAATCAGTGTGGTCAAAGATGTGCTTGCTTCCTAAGTTTTCTTAGCTCATATTCTGAATTAAATCAATTGAGTAATTAAATTGACAGGATTGCTATGAGATTTCTAACTGAAGGGAAACAAGGCAAGGGCCTCACCTCTGGCTTCCCTGAACATTACAGCAATGATGGGGCAACAAAGTGTGCTTGAGGCAAAGATCCCAAAGAGGAAACCTCTTTGCCTTTACTGTGCATGGATAAACATGGGGGTTTCTTTGTTTTGCTGTCTAATGCATGCCGCAAGAGACACTTTTTTTTTGCAATCTGTTTTGAATTTCTGTGAACTTTAGTCAATAAAACACCCATATGAATTAAGAAGATTTACATCTTAATAGGTGTGAAAATAATATGAAGCAACAATTCATGGAAAATAAAAATTTCATTGGATTTAAAACCTCTTCACTGGGGTCTAGGCAGATTTTTTTTGTGGGTAAGAGTGCTTGCTGCCTTCACAAAGGACCTAGGTTTATTTTCCAGAACCTAGGACAGCTCACAACCAGCTATAATTCAAGTTCCAGGGCATCTAGCACCCTCTTCTGGCTTCCATATACTCCAGCACTCACATGCTGCTCATGAATTCATGAAGTCAGACACAGATCCCCCAAAATGAATCTTAAAAAGCACCCACGTACTTCTGCTAACAAGTATGAAATACATGCATGCACAGACACACAGACACACACACACGCACACATGCTAGTTGACTACACTGAGACAACAAAACAATGCCTCTTTCACATTGAACATTTTAGTGGTTCTCATGTATTCAATTGAAAACGACCTCTTCATCCAGCCTTAATTCATAATTTGAAGTCCTAGCCTCCAGGGATTTAGAAGAAAGGAACTGGCCACCTCAGTGACCTTGGTCTTTCCCTTCCACAATGATGAGAAAAGTTGCTGCTGCTAAGACTGGCCACAGCAAACCCAGGAATCTCCTTTTTCTGTCTTGGTCTTTATGAAGTGATGACTGTAAGAATTGCTGTGCACACCTATTGTTTTCTGTTAGCAGCATTGGTTTGATTACAGGTTGACCAGGTTCTAATAGTAATGAAACTGAATTTTGGAATTAGACTTATTCACTCATAAACTTTGGAAACTATCTTTTATAGCATGCATCTTTCTAGGATTTACCACTGAAGAGCTTTGCTAAGATTGTGTGCTCTCCACATGCTCTGTTCTACTTTACTGACTTCCAGTGGCTACTTTAGGTCATACACTGAAATCTGAAGATTCAAAGATATGCTCTACAAATAATGGTATTTGATTTTCTGAGCCTGGTTTATCTCACTCAGTATAATAATTTAGGCTCCATCCATTTACCTATAAATTTCATGATTTCAGTTTCCTCTACAATTGAATACCATTATGAATATGTACCCATTTTCATTATCCATTCATCAGTTGAAGTTCATTTAGAGGTGTTTCCATTTCCTAGCTATCATGAATAGAGTGATAATGAGCATGACTGAACAAGTATCACTGGAGTAGAACATCAAGTTCTTTGGTATATGCCAAGAAATGGTATAGTTGAGGGAGTCGAGGGAAGCAGCTGTTACAGTGGCAGCATCAGGTACAACAGGCCCAGCTTCTGGGCCTGTGTTCCAGTGCCTGGGGATCCCCTGGGAACTGCACAGAGCTTCCAATCCCGGTGGGAGCCACGTACCCCAGACTCTGGGACTTCTCTCCCACCAACGAGACCAGGAAACCAGAGGAGCCAGGGAGTCCAGGGAAGCAGCTGTTCCGGCCACAGGATCAGGTACAACAGGATCCAGCAAAGGATCCAGGGGACCAGGTGGGAGGTTAAGCGCCCCAGATTCCTGTTCTTCTTCTCCACCAACAGGACCAGAATGAGGACAAGGAATAGAAGAACCACCAGATTATTGGAATGGCTAGCACCCACCAAAAGGGAACTCTGGTTCCCTAACCACCAGACCAGTAAGGGGCTCTTTCTGCACCCACTAGAAGAAGAGATGGGAAAGAGACAATACAAAAACACACTCAACAACAGAAAAACAAATATGACACCGCCAGATTCTAGAGACTACACACCAGCAAGACTCCAACATTCCAATGCGAACAACGCAGAAGAAAATGACCTAAAAACCACTTTCATGAAAATGATAGAGGCCCTAAAAGAGGATATAGGAAAATCCCTCAAAGAAACGGAAGAAAAAACAAACCAAAAGATGCAAGAAATGGAAGAAAAAACAAACCAAAAAATGCAAGAAATGGAAGAAAAAACAAAGCAAAAAAGGCAGGAAATGGAAGAAGAAACAAAGCAAAAAATGCAAGAAATGGAAGAAAGAACAAACCAAAAAATTAATAAAAGGCAACAAATGGATGAAACGATAAACAGAAAATTGCAAGAAGCAATGCAAACACTACAAGAGTTGAAAACTGAAACAGAGACCATTAAAAAAACACAATCTGAAGAAAGGCAGGAAATAGAAAACCTGGGCAAACAGTCAGGTACTACCGATACAAGCATTACCAACAGAATAGAAGAGATGGAAGAGAATCTCAAGTGTTGAAGATGCACTAGGTGAAATGGATTCATCAACCAAAGAAAACCTTAAGTCCAACAAATCCTTAACACAAAACATCCAGAAAATATGGGACACCATGAAAAGACCAAACGTAAGAATAATAGGTATAGAAGAAGGAGAAGAAAACCACCTAAAAGGGCAGAAAATATATTCAACAAAATCATAGAAGAAAACTTTCCCAACCTTAAGAAAGACATGCCAATGAAGGTTCAAGAAGCCTACAGAACACCAAATAGAGTGGGCCACAAAAAAGTCCCCTCGCCACATAATAATCAAGACCCCAAATATATAGAATAAAGAAATAATATTAAGAGCAGCAAAGGAAAAAGGCCAAGTAACTTATAAAGGCTGACCTATCAGAATTACACCTGACTTCTCCAAGGAATCTCTGAAAGCCAGAAGGTCCTGGATAGATATTCTACCAAGACTAAGAGACCATGGATGCCAGCCCAGACTACTATATCTGGCAAAACTCTCAATCACTATAGATGGAGAAAACAAGATATTCCATGACAAAACTAGATTCAAGCAATACGTATCCACTAACCCAGCCCTACAGAAAATTTTGGAAGGAAAACTCTAACCCAAGGAAGCTAACTACAACCAGAAAAACATAGGCATTAGAGAATCCCTTTCTACCAACAGCCAAAAGAACAAAGGGGTGAAATTCCACACATAATTCCACCAACAACAACCATTGCAAATCAAAGAAGGATGAGCAATCAATGGTCATTAATATCCCTCAACATTAATGGCCTTAACTCACCCATAAAAAGACACAGGCTAGCAGAATGGATTCGTAGACAGAACCCTTCCTTCTGCTGCACACAAGAAACACACCTCACCCTCAAAGACAGACATTACCTGAGAGTTAAAGGTTGGGAAAAAATTTTCAATCAAATGCACCCAAGAAACAAGCAGGGGTAGCAATCCTAATATCTAACAAACTAGACTTTAAAATAAAATCAATCAACAGAGATGAAGGAGGTCATTACGTACTCATCACAGGTGAAATCCATCAAGATGAAGCTTCTATCCTGAACATCTATGCCCCAAATACAAAGGCATCAACATTGGTAAAAGAGACATTATTAGAACTTAAATCACATATAAAGTCCCACACAGTTATAGTGGGAGATTTCAACACACCACTAGACAGGAATTCCAGACAGAAACTCAACAAAGAAGCAAAGGGTCTAATAGAAGTAATGACCCAACTGGGATTAACAGACATCTATAGAACGTTTCATCCACATATAAAAGAATATACCTTCTTCTCACCACCACATGGAACCTTCTAAAAAATCAACCACATACTTGGCAACATATCAAACATCAGCAGCTACAAAAAATTGGAATAACTCCATGCATCTTATCAGACCACCATGCTTTAAAATTAGAATTCAACAACAACACAAATTGCAGAAAACCTACAAACTGATGGAAATTGAATAATGCTCAACTGCACCATTACAGTCAAAGAAGAAATAAAAAAAGAAATTAAAGACTTGCTCAAATTCAATGAGAATGAAGACACAACATACCCAAACCTATGGGACACTTTGAAAGCAGTGCTACGGGGGAAGTTCATAGCACTAAGTGCCCACATGAAGAAACTGGAGGACAGTTATACTAGAGAATTATCAGCACAGCTGAAAGCTCTAGGACATAAAGAAGCAAACTCCCCCAGGAGGAGTAGACACCAGGAAATAATCAAATTGAGGGCTGAAATCAATAAAGTAGAAACTAGGAAAACAATACAAAGAATCAACGCAATGAAGACTTGGTTCTTTGAGAAAATCAACAAGATAGACAAACCTTTGTCCAAACTTACCAAACAGCAGAGAGTGAACATGCAAATTCACAAAATCAGAAATGAAAAGGGGGACATAACAACAGACTCTGAGGAAATTCAGAGAATCATCAGGTCATACTTTGAAAACCTGTACTCCACAAAATTCGAAAATTTAAAGGAAATGGACAACTTCCTGGATAGCTATCACTTGCCAAAACTAAATCAAGAACAGATAAGCAATTTAAATAGACCTATAACCCCTATGGAAATAGAAGCAGTCATCAAAAGTCTCCCAACCAAAAAAAGTACAGGTCCAGATGGCCTCAGTGCAGAATTCTACCAGAAATTCAAAGAACAGCTTATACCAATTCTTCTCAAAGTATTCCACACAATAGAAGCAGAAGGGTCTTTGCCAAACTCTTTCTATGAGGCTTCAATAACCTTGATCCCCAAGCCACACAAAGACACAACTAAGAAAGAGAACTTCAGACCAATATCCCTCATGAACATTGAAGAAAAAATACTCAATAAAATACTGGCAAATCAGATCCAAGAACACATCAAAACAATCATTCACCACGATCAAGTAGGTTTCATCCCAGGGATGCAGGGATGGTTCAACATATGAAAATCCATCAACATAATCCACCATATAAACAGGCTGAAAACAAAAATCACATGAACATCTCACTAGATGCTGAAAAAGCCTTTGACATAATCCAACACTCCTTCATGATAAAGGTCTTGGAGAGATCTGGGATAACAGGGACATACTTAAACATAATAAAAGCTGTATACAGTAAACCAACAGCCAACATCAAACTAAATGGACAGAAACTCAATGCAATTCCTCTAAAATCAGGAAAAAACAAGGCTGTCCACTCTCTCCATACCTTTTCAACATGGGACTTGAAGTTCTAGCCATTGCCATACGACAACAAAGGGGGATCAAGGGGATACAAATTGGGAAGGAAGAGTTCAGACTTTCACTGTTTGCAAATGATATGATAGTTTACATCAATGACCCAAAGAACTCTACCAGGGAACTCTTACAGCTGATTAACACCTTCAGCAAAGTGTCAGGCTAAAAGATCAACTCAAGAAAATCACTAGCCCTACTATATACAGATTACAAACGGGCTGCAAAAGAAATCAAAGAAACATCACCCTTTACAGTTGCCACAAACAACATAAAATACCTTGGAGTGATGCTAACCAAACAAGTGAAAGACCTGTATCGCAAGAACTTTGAATCTTTAAAGAAAGAAATTAAAGAAGCTCTTGGATAGGTAGGATCAATGTAGTAAAAATGGCAATCCTGCCAAAAGCAATCTATAGATTCAATGCAATCCTCATTGAAATCCCAACACAATTCTTCACAGACCTTGAAAGAACAATCATCAATTTTGTATGGAAAACCAAAAGATCCAGGAGAGCCAAAACAACCCTGTTCAACAAGGCAACGTCCGGAGGCATCACCATCCCTGACCTCAAGCTCTATTATAGAGCTATAGTCCTGAAAACAGCTTGGTATTGGCACAAAAATAGCCAGGTAGACCAATGGAATCGAATTGAAAACCCAGATATTAACCCACACACATACAAACATCTGATCATTGACAAAGAAGCTAAAAATATACAATGGAATGCATCTTCAGATATTAACCCACACACATACAAACATCTGATCTTTGACAAAGAAGCTAAAAATATACAATGGAAAGCATCTTCAACAAATGGTGCTGGAACAACTGGAGGCTGGCTTGTAGAAGAATGTGGATTGATCCATGTTTATCGCCATGCATAAAACTTAAGTCCAAATGGATCAAAGACCTCAACATAAATCCAGCCACACTCAACCTCTTAGAAGAACAAGTGGGTGGTACCCTTGAACGAATTGGTACAGGAGACAGCTTCCTGAACATAACACCACTAGCACAGACAGTGAGATCAACAATTAATAAATGAGACCTCCTGAAACTGAGAAGCTTCTGTAAGGCAAAGGGCACAGTCAGCAAGAGAAAAAGGCAGCCCACAAAATGGGAAATAATATTCATTAATCCCACATCTCACAGAGGGTTGATCTCCAAAATTTACAAAGAACTAAAGAAGCAAGTCTCCAAAACATCAAAGGACCCAATTAAAAAGTGGGCTGCAGAACTAAGTAGAGAGTTTTCAATAGAGTAGTCTAAAATGGCTGAGAGGCACTTGAGAAAGTGCTCAACATCCTTAGCCACCCGGGAAATGCAAATCAAAACAACTCTGAGATACCATCTCACTCCTGTCAGAATGGCTAAAATCAAAAACACCAATGACAATTTATGCTGGAGAGGATGTGGTAAAAGGGGGACACTCCTCCATTGCTGGTGGGAGTGCCAACTGGTTCAGCCACTTTGGACATCAATATGGAGATTCCTCAGAAAAATGGGAATAAACCTACCACAAGACCCAGCAACTCCACTCTTAGGCATATATCCAAAAGATGCCCATTCATACAACAAAGATGTCTGTTCCACTATGTTCATAGCAGCATTATTTGTAATAGCCAGAACTTGGAAGCAACCTAGATGTCCCTCAACCGAAGAGTGGATAGAGAAAATGTGGTACATTTACACAATGGAGTACTATTCAGCAGAGAAAAACAATGGAATCCTGAGATTCGCAGGCAAATGGATGACACTAGAAGAAACCATCCTGAGTGAGGTAACCTAGTCACAAAAAGAGAAACATGGCATGCACTCTCTCATATATGGATTTTAGACATAGATATGGAGAGTGCCAGCCTACAATCCCATGGCCAGAGAGTCTTGGAAACAGAAACTTCATTTAGTGGCTGATCGAAGAAGAGGCAGACTCCCTCGGTTAAGTACTGAGCTGAACTCAAGAAAGCCAGTAACAGAGAGGGAGGACTGATGACCAAAGGGATTAAGACTGGGCTGGATTAACCCCCAGAAACAGCTGACCTGACAAAGGTTAACTCTTGAATCCCAGGCATCAGCCTGGGAATCCAGCATGGGACTGATCAAGACCCCCTGAATGTGAGTGTCAGTGAGGAGGCCTAATAATCTATTGAGACTTGGGCAGCAGATCAGTACCCATCCCGAGTATACACATGGACTTTAGACTCCCATCCAACAATGTGAGGTGCACTCTCACCCTGAACTCTTGGGGAAGGGCCTAGGCCCTGCCCTATATGAAATGACAGACTATGGACACCCCCATGGAGGGCTTCACCCTCCCTGGGTAAATGAGGGGATATTGTGTGGGTTGGGGGGAGGGCACGGGAGGAGGGGAGGGAAAGGGAGAGGGACCTGGAACTGACTTGTGAAGCAACCTTGTTTCTTATCTAAATTTAAACTGAAAAATAAATTTAAAAAAAGTGAATGGGAGGAAGAGAGGAGAAATAAATAAGAAAAAAATGGTATAGTTGCATAATATGGTAGATGTGTTTTTAGTCACAGACTTTTCACAGAAATTAGAGCAATCTAGGTGAAACTCACCTTGGAGCACCTCTATGGAGTTTGGCTTTCAAAGTAACAGAAGGTTCCAGGAAGTATCCAGGGAAGAAAGCAATCAATATTCCTATTCCTTGTAATGTTTATGAACCAGGATAATGACCAACTGAGCAGGATAGCAACAATGGTACAATAGCGGCACTATTATCTTGGTAGTAACCCACAGCTGCATAATTGAACTTAATGCTCAGTTAATATGTGGCAATTCTTGCAGGATAATATAAAACTGCTCAACTACTCATGGTTAAAGTGATAAGTCCTGAAGAACAACTTACTACTGCTATTTATCTAAATCAATGCAATTTCTAACTATATTCTAAGTATGCATCGCCATACCCACAGGTAAGTGTATCTCTCTTCCTTCAACAAACTGTTTATTTTAGTAGTAGACAGAGATCACTATAGAAATCTATAACTGATGAGTTCAGAGAATAACTGACTGGATATTCTAGCCCCAACTGGCATACGCACTATGCAATCTACACACTCGAGGGTCAGAGAACATTGTGGAATAAAGGACAGAAACATGGTAAGAAAAAGTGCATCATCAAGCCTGTTGTCAAAATATAAGAATTATTAATTAAAAAATCTCAGAAAAGTACACATTATTATTTTTGGTTCAAATACATGACTTGGACATCATTTTGCTTCTGATATTATGTTTGTAACAATGTCAGTAATTTATTTTGCACAACCACTGAGAAAACTAAACTTTGATTTTGGGCTTCAGTAATACAGGAGGTGAGAATGTAATGCGTTGTTTCAGCAACCCAGAGGACACACCCACAAGGCTTTGAACGCCATCACTCTTCAGGAACCAAGCAAAACTAGGGTGGAGGATAGAGATTTACAAGTGCACTGTGTTTGCAGAATCATGATGTGTGGTTAGATTCAACTTAAAAATGTAAAATGCTTTTTGGAATTTTCAGATGGCATCCTTATATACCTATGGTTGCTTTTCTGCTCTGTTTTGTTTTGCTTTTTGTTTTATCTTTTTTGGGGCCCAACAGCCAGCTCCCAAATAAGTATACAGTGACTTATCTTTACTTATGAATGTCGAGCCTTAGCTTGGCTTATTTCTAGCCTAGTTATTGGCTATTCAGCTCTTTTTTATTTTTTCTTTGAAAATTTATTTTCATTTTATATACCAACCCCAGTTCCCCCTCACTCATCTTCATCCATCCCCCTTCCTCCCATCCTTCCCATTCACCATGCACTCCTCAGAGGGGGTAAGGTCTTCCTTGGGGAGTCAACAAAGTCTGTCATACCAAGTTGAGGCAGGACCAAGCCCCTCCTCACTGTATCAAGGCTGAGCAAGGTATTCCACCATAGGGAGTGGATCCAAAAATCCAATTCACCCCTCTGGGATAGGTCCTGGTGACACTGATACCCCACCCCAATAGATCAAGTCACATAACTGTCACCAACATTCAGAGGACCTAGTTTGCTCCCATGAATGCTCCTCAGCGATCAGTTAATAGTCTGTGAGCTCCCTCTAGCTCGGGTTGGCTGTCTCTGTGGTTTTCCCCATCATGCTCATCACCCCCCCCTTGTTCATATGATCCCTATGTCTCTTCAACTGAAGTCCAGGAGGTCAACCCAGTGCTTGGCTGTGGGTCACTGGCTCTGCTTCCATAACTAATTGGATGTAGGTTCTATGATGACAATTAGAGTGATTGCTGTCCAATTAAAGGGAAGGCCCATTCTAACACACTCTCCACTGTTGCTTAGAGTCTTAGCAGGGGTCATCCTTGTGGATTCCTGGGAATTTCTCTAGCATCAGGTTTTTCCCAAACCCCATGATGGCTCCTTCTATCAAGATATCACTTTAATTTCTCTCCCCACTGTTCCTCCACAAACTTGCTCTTAATTTTTCATGTTCCCATCCCCCATGCCCTCCCTTTTGCCCTCTTCCCAGTTAACCCAGATATCTTAACTGTTTTCTCACTTTTGAGAATTTTATGTTCCTTGTATTTGAAGGTTGATTAAAAAATGAATCTGGTTGAAAATACTATTAGGAGAACATTGGAATAGAATTGAGACAATAATTAGAATCACACACATCATCTTTGTATGGATATACAGCAATGATAATTATAAGACACACATGCACACACATATGTGTACATATTTAGATTCATTTCATAATTTCTCTTACTCTTGAGGGTCCTGGATAGTACAAATGTAAATTTTAAAATAATATATATATATATGTAGATAAAATGCAATCCACTCAATTTCACTGTGTAAAATTACCAATATTTGTGTTTTTACTTTTAAAAATGCTATTTTCCTATGGTTCAATTTGAAATGAAAGTATAAGAAGTGAAAATATCTGAGTATTTATACATAGTTTAAGATAGCTGGTCCTTAGGAACCCAACCATTTCTCAGACTGTGAAATAGTAATGAAAAGCTTAAAAGCTAAACTTCTGGAGAAAGATTTCCAATAACTGGAAATACCACACTATAGTATGGTTTTAGAAAAGACTGTGATAACTACAGAGATTTTTTTAAATGATGTGGAACAATATACAGTTATGCTTAAAATTCTTGAGAATATACTTTTGGAGTTGTTTTTAAACCTTGACATTGTGGAAATGACTGCTTATGAGTTCCCTGTTGTGCTGGTTGAACATTCAGTGGTAGGCAATGTCTCACTACTGTGATTCCTGGAACCTCCAAAACTTCCATCTACAACCAGTTGGCCAATCTAAAAGCATTCATCTTTTGCTCCAACAGATTTAAAAATGAAGTTGCTTTCTTTTTTCTATGGAATTCATCTTTGTATGGTGGTAAGCTATCTTGGCAAATAGGATAAGATATTATTAAATAATTCATCAGTAAATGTTATCTTCTTTTTTCCCCAAAGGTAGTATTCAGATTTATCTGTCTTTTAAAGTAGGTTTTTTCCTACTTATCATGATGTTTTTTGTGCTCTTCTGGACTGTGTTGATGAACTGATGAATGCTTGTTTATACTATTATGGGGAAATACTTGAGATTAGAAAAATATGAAATATAAAAAAACAAGGAAATGCAGATAAGGCGCAAAGACTAGATGCATACAAAAAGGTGAGAGGCATTGCTTCTTATCTAGTGATGTTCAAAAATCACACTTATAATTTGAAAATCAGTACAGTGTATGCTGATGGAAATGCTTTGGTTTGTGTGGATGTCAAAGGCAATTTTGCTTAGCAAACTAAATGAACATTTCTGATTTCTTATGTGAATAATGTCACCTAGTACATCTCAGAGTAAATCATTCAAATTAGTCCTGTTCAGGCTGAGGATTATAGCAAAGGTTACTAAGTAAAAGGATGTGATGCATTAAAAATAAAGACAAAAACTTCCTAGGAACTATCTCTAACTCTTTAGATATAAATGTAGCCTTTACCCTGAACCAAGTAAACTTCTGTTTGTAAAAGATTAAAACCACATCAAATTAGAACGCATAACTGTGGAACCTACTTCCAATGAATGCATCTACAAAACATTCCCACACTTAAAGCTCAAGTGACATTGCAGAAGAGGGAGCAAAATGATTGCAAGAGCCAGAAGATCAGGGAATTTGCTGTGACATTGCGTTCCCTAGGAATATCAAAAGTGCACCCATAAAGTCTCACCAACACAAACATGATCTGAACAAAGATGACATTGATAACATGTCAAAGTAGACAAGGACAACCAAGGAGGACTCAGCACTACACTACAAAGAACTGCATGCAACTAAGGAGTGCAGATAACAGGAGAAGTAGTCTTCCCAGAGAAAAGTACACCAATTGGTTATCCAACACCAAGTAGCCCTGAAAGCACACAATCAAATAACATCACAGGGACCAAGTAGGTCAAATGCATGTAATGATAATTAAAGAAAAAAAGAGGCCTTGAATTTGAGAACAAAGTGGAGGGCATAGGAGGGTTTACAGGAAGGGAATATAAGGGAGAAATGCTGTAATTATAGTATAATTTCAGAAAAGAAAATGATGAGGAAAAAATATGGTAAACAAATTCATTAATGGAATTTTATTTCTGAAATTAAAATGCTCTTCCTGTAAGTCTTGCCAAAAGTAAAATTTAGTTTAGTGCTGTCAACTTATATGATATCATATTTTACCTCAAAGAATCTCATCACCTAAAGAAGAGATGGACAAGTTAGCAAATGACTACAAAGCACTGTAATAATAGCAGTGACACCAAAGGGCTATGTGACTCACTGTGTCACACTACCATTTCTTTTCTTTTACATTTTACTTTGTTTTGTCATGGTTGGGGATGTTGCAAGGGTAGAGGAAAAGGTGTTGGAGGTTATAACTTTGGAACTGAGTTATGGAATATTCACTATAATTAATCATGTAGAAAAGTTGATGGGAAAAGGCAACAGAAAGAGTATGTTCAAAGCTACAATGTGAAAACACATTTTTAGGTGAACTTCATGTAGTTTGTAGAGCCAAATTATGGAGTGTGAGTGGGTTAGAATACAGAACCTTTTCTATCTGTCAACAGTATACAAACACCTCAAACAGACAGTCATCTAGCAGGATCATTCTAGAACCCAGCTTCCCTCATCTAGCAGTAGGTCACGTGGAGGCTCTTTTTGGGTATGGCTTCACCAGGACTCAGTACCTGTAATCTAGGAGGCACACACTCTCATGAGTGTGGATGACTTTAATACTTTATTATTGCATTCTAATGTTTTCCCTCCCTTCCTAGGAATTAGGCCTAGAAAAACATTGTTCAATGATGTTCTCATTAGAATATTTATTCTTATTGGTTGTTTGCATGTTTTTAAATAGCTACAAAGGGAAAATGGCAAGAAGAGTGTGGAGTCAATGCATCTGAGAAATTACTTATTCAGGACATGAAGTGATTGAACATGAAATAAATGTAAGAAACTTGTTTGACATCATGGTCACTAAACACAGTCACTACAAAATTAAGTTCAATGACTACAATTAAGCTCAGAGGAATGTATATATGTGGGAATGTCTCAAAATCTACATTCAATAATTTGGACTGATTATTGTTATTGGGGCTAGTTCTAGTTAATTGAAACTTGATTATATGGCTATAAGAAATCTTAAACATTGGCAGATCTCAATAACTTGGATCTGAATGCCCTTGAACCTTCATTGAATCCTCAATTCTGCACTCTCTTAAACAATAGGTTACTCCAGGCGCCCCCCAAATCACAAGTAATAATCTATGTAATTTAAAGTTATGTCATGTTATGATAGTCTGTCTAATACAATGATTACTGTGCTAGACAAAGAGGTAGGTATTATCATTATACCTATTTTATAAATGAGAAACTGAGGTCCACAGATTTTAAATAATCTGTCTGTTTAAAACAGATAAATATTGATTCAATTAGGGCGGAAGCCTTAGAAACCTTTCTCTCGGTTAGTCTGTGCTCTCTCTGCACAGAAGTAAGCTATAATAAAAGAAGGGCAGCTTTTACACCACAATAGATCCAAAGACCACATATTCAGGAAAACATACCAGAAACCACCATGCTGAGGCTTACTATGTGGAAACAGCATCTGGAGTCAAGCTGTTTTTTCTTCAGGTTACCATACTTTGGTTGCGTAAGGCCCTTTTAAAAGAAGATGTGACCAAGGTAGAAGGCATCTTAGTCTAAATAGCTAAAGACCTCGTCTGAAATCTGAAAACCAACAGTGATGATGCTGAGAAATTTTCTAAACTTGCCTGGGGCTAACTTGTCACTGTGTCTCATTTTGTTTTATGTTTCCTGTATCATTTTGTGTAATACACTTTCTTTTATTGACCCTAACATTATAACTATTGTACCATATTTATAATAAATGTTGAACAATAAATCAATATGCATTAAATCTTATCACTTAGAACCTTTGCATTGTACTCCCAGGAAAGGAAGCTAATTTTGAAGACATCTTAATCATGTACTGCTTTTGTGCAACACTAAAGGAGAAAACATTATCCTCTGATGAAGATAATCCTTCAGCCTTTATTCACATTTTGAATCTGAATCCTTTGAGTCACTTTTCATCTCAGTCAATGCTTACTTGATTTTCTACATCATCTTTGATGCTACGAAGAGCATTGAAGATTTAGCTGTTTTTAAAAGGTGCTGGCTGCCTTGACTGCTGTCTGGTTGTTTAAAAATTAGGAAATTTGAGATAAAATTCAAACAGAGATATTAAAATGCTGGGTAAAATGTATATCTTAGAGTTAATGAAACACTGCATATATCACTGACATTAACACACACATAGCAATTTTAAGTTGTCCAGTGTCCAGGATTACCCATCTGTGTATCTATGAGACAGCAGAGCAACCAACACTAGAGTTAATCCAGAAGAACACTTCATGATGCAAAAGGTAAATTGTATGTAATTAGATGCATCTCCAGGCTACAGTGGAATTAATAATTGCAACATACTAACATAACTGTACCAATAGTTACTTTACCCACCTGGTAACTAGAGACTACATTTGCAGCTCCTGGCTATATATTAAATTATCTTCCTCTATAATAAAAAGTGTTTTGGAGTTTTATGAATACTTCATATTTACAGTAGCAATGATGATAAGAATATACAACAACAAAGGTAATAGCTAGGTGACTTTCTTCAGTGTGCTCATCTGTAAAGATTATTGTGGTCTTGAATTAAAAGGTGTCATGTATAATCCCATGCTCTACCCACTTAACCAAGCTTAGCTTATGGTTTAACAGTCATGATGTCAGTAACACCGTCTCATTTTCTCAAAGTTGAACCAAGTCCATGAATAGACATTTCTTTAAAGAAACAATCTTTAGAGATATGAAAATATGCTAAATGCCACTTTTTATGGAGGGACTGATATAACACATGATGATATGCCATGCCATATTGACTTGGATACCTATTATTAAAAGATTCAGATTATAACAAATGTTAGTGAGAATCAGAAGAGCTAAAACCTTATAAATTGACGGGCTAATGAAAAACAAAATACAGTATGAAAGTTCCTCATAAAGTTAAACACAGATATAATTCATGGAGCATAAATCTGCTTTTTAGTTCAGTCTAAGTCCAAATGAGTTTCAGCTGTAACATACAAATGAAATCACATATCTCAGATTGATCCTAACATTGTCTATAGTCAATGAAGTGTAAAGACAGCTTCAGTATTCACCTAGGGGTGAATGAATGCAGGAAGTGTTTGGTACACGCACTGTAATAAAGCATTGTTTAGTCATATTAAAAGAAGGAACTCTTGAATCTTTAGGACATAGTGTCAATCAAAACATACCAGTACCCTAAAGACAAACATTATGTTGCAGGGCTACACACATTGAGGATCTAAATTTGCAAAATTCATTAAAGCAAAATAATAATGGATGTTACCAGAGGGGAGAGGGAAAAATGGTGAATTGTCATCAGCAGATAAAAAAGGTAGAGTTATGCAATATGGGTGAATTCTAGATAGCTGCTCCACAAAACTGTATATATATAATTATATGACAGTATATTGTACATTAAGCATGTTGTAGGAGGGTAGACTTTACACTAAGTGAAAAGCCAGATTAAGGAAAAACAGAAATGGGAATAAGTTTATTAAATGAAACCTTTACTTTCTATATCTGTTGATGAAGAATCTATTAGATTGCATTTTAATTTTGGCTCACATTTCATTAGGTAGCATGGTTATAAACTTTTATAAGTACAGAGACATCTGGGTGATTTCACTTGAGTTTTATTGATTATCACAGCTTCAGAGACTTTACAGCTGGGTGCATCCATAATCCTCAGGCTATCTACTAACATTTGTTTGTATAAAGAGGATTTGAGTCCCAACACAATCTAAGCCCACGTGCTGACTTGTTAAAGAACAAAAATAGAAATACAGACACTTCTAAGACTCGGTGATACTCACAGATAACCTGCCTTATTTCATAATGTGTCCAGAAAAGAATTATCAGATATATAGAGGGTTAAAAATTGTATCACATGGATAACTGCAAGAACAGAACACAAAAATATGTGTCCTTTTAAGGAAGCATGGAAAGGAAGGTGAATACATACTCTTTAAGTTATTAACAGTGTACAGTAGAACTTGCCCTTTTGAATAACTTCAAATTGCAGAGTCAAACCTGAAGACAGATTTAGGTTTAGATTGAAGGCTCATTTTCATAGGCCATCAATACCTAAAATGGAAGAGGCCACTTTATGTGTCTGTAAATTTCTTTTTCCATAAAAATTTTAATATCCAGTCACTTTTCTAGGACAATATTTTTTTATTCTTTCACAATACTTATCCTTGAATCAATTTTGTTATATTTTCCTCATCTGTGTTCTCATATTTTATTCAGTAATTAGTGGATTAGTTATATTATTTTTATTTATACTAATTCCAAATTATTCTAAAACATGGTTTCCTCAATGAATTGTTCTTTGATGTTAAACATTGACTTAAATTGCTTTATTGTTTTTAAGTCCCATTTTGAAAAAGAAATTCCCCATGATATTTGGCATGACTCCATGCTTTCTAGGCCCTTTATCAAAAATGGTTTTGACCAGTAAATCATTAGAATGGAGAAATAGCATTCTCCTATAGAGATATAGGACCATCTCTATGTAATTCCCGACTTATCATTCTGTATAGATGTACATATGAGTGTGAGTTTTGTACATCCATATGTAAGTAGGAGCAAAGAAGAAATGGGGGAAGACTGCAGAAAACAATTATTCTGTAGCTATGGCCATTGCTGGAATGTAGTACAGTTCTCTGGAGCTTAGAGGAGAAAACAGAAACAACAAAACTGAGGAATACTTGGTTGACAAATGTTATTCAACCAATTGAGAGGTGAAGTAGACGAAAACTGCTCAGTGATCAAACCTACCCCATTAGCTTTCATCTTATTTTACCAAAACTTGAAACTGCAGACTGCCTCTCTGCCCCTGTATCCTCCTTAAAGTGGATTTGTTTTATATACCTTCTTTCCAGACACTTACTCATTTGGCTTATATTCTTATACACAGAAAATCATCTTGCTCTTGCTATTCCTTCTTCCATACTGGATAATGTAGAACCTGCCACAACTTGGGTCACCCTCCACTTGCCCAAGCAAGTGATAGCACAAGAGTAGATTTTCTGTGAGGATTGTTTCTTAATAGCAGGCATCAAATTTATGGAAACAAACAATTCAGAGCCCAACTCAGAGCTACAGCTGAATGGAAGTATCAATCATTAGTTTTCTTCATCAATGGATACTAGGTACCTGCTGATTGACCAGGGTAGCTTTTCCAGGTACAATGACTGAGTGTTTTGGGGCTCAGTAGGAAGAGGAGCTGTCTCTTTTTGATTTCCAGCTTCTCCTCTAGACAACCTTATTATTAGCTAACTCTCGTTTTAGTTTTTGCTTTACTGTTTCTTTTAGATCAGTGGTTCTCAACCTTCCAAACACTGCAGCCCTCTAAAACAGTTCCTTATGTTGTGGTGATAAAATTGTTTTCATTGCTACTTCATAACTGTAATTTTGATAGTGTTATGAGTCTCAATGTAAATATCTATGTCTTCTGAGGGTCTTAAGCATCCCCTCTGAAAGGATCATTTGACTTACAAAAGGGCTGTGCCCCACAGGTTGCTCAGCATTGTTTTAGATCCTTTGCACATTGATGAACAACCTGTTTCCCAAATTAAGTGAGAGACACATCCTGGCACAGACCCGCCATGGCCAATCTATTTCATTTACTGTCTCTTTTCTATTAGAATAATGTGGAAGGACCTAAAGTTTAACATAATTGATTTGCCCAAGAGTCAAGTGGAGAGGATATAGGAAAGGTTTAAACCTGACAGGATGCCAGGACTCTCTTGTAACTCACCATAATGTGAGAAACAGGTACATGGGTCTTGTAGTACATCAGTATGAATAAGAAGGGCTAGAAAAGCTTGGGAGGGTAGCTTCTCCAAAGACCCAAACTGACACCTGAAACACAGAAAGTTGGTAGATACAAAAAAAGTACTCACCAGAGTTTGCAGCTCAATTAATCACAATCTGAAATTTAAGAAAGTCTCTATTTGAACAATCTGGCCATAATATGCCGTGCATACATGGACATGGGTCTTAACATTCTGGATACATGATAAGACAGAACATCCACATATTTCGTCTAGATTCAACATTCCAAACCCAGTGATCTAACCCATGATGCATTAATTGACCCCAATCTAATATCCCAATGATGGGGATGATTTCTTACCATATATTGTTCCCTGCTTGCTCCTGGGATATCATACAACACTGTTCCAGTGGATATATATGCCGAGTGGGAGTGGGGCTGCATTATGATGGGTATGAACTTTCTGTAAAGAATCAATTCTACATTGTGAAACTCTATGGACTATCTCCCAAAGTACATCTAAGCCTGTTTTGAAATGATTATTTTTAATTATTTATTATATATACAGTGTTCTGCCTTTGTGTTTTCTTACAGGCAAGAAGGGGGCACCAGATCTCATTATACATGGTTGTGAGCCACCAGGTGGTTGTTGGGAATTCAACTCAGGGCCTCTGGAAGAACAGCTAGTGTTCTTAACTTTTGAGTCATCTCTCCAGCCCCCCTTGAAATGGTTATTAAAGTCATTGAATCAGAATGTATCCAAAGATAATGCTTATTGGATTTTACTACTCAACAAATATGAACTCAAGTACTTTATATAGTTGATTTATTTCATTTATTATACTTCCATAAGATTTGTCCTCAGTACCATTTAATAGATAAAAAGCAAAGATGGCGAAAAGTTCAAATTCTATCCAAGATATAGACCCCATAATTAGCCAGAAAGTGAGTCTATACAGTTGAGTTCCAAAGCTCCCTTCATAACTAACTAGTTATTACCATCTCACTGACATGGACCCATGTTGCATATCTAGTGGCTTTTCTATAGGAATTCTGTGTACTGTAAAATGTTCACGCATTCTTTTATCTTAATTTTATAATGTCTATTACCTATAACATGCATTTTAGACATGAAAATGCTCAAGAGAACAGAGTATGAGCTCCTCAATTTATTAGAGGGAAATGATTTTTAAAGAATCTGATTATCACTTTTGATAAAAAAATTACAAACCTGAAAACCATTTCCTCCAAGAAGTAGTATCAAGAAATGGGAAGTAGAAACTTGACCCTGATTGTAGGGAGAAAGTGACAGGACTCCACAAATGAAATGAGAATGTGTGGATGATGTCTCACTTCTGACTGAACCTTTTGCTGTGAATGTAAAATAAGATAATCAAACTTACCAAGACCTATATTGTTCAGATTCTTTAGACAGGTAGAAAGACGTCATTAACAATTGTCCTTTCTACTCATCACTGAGTTTTTTTTTTTCATCACTGAGTTTTGACTCAAGTCAGACTGCTTGCAAATGGCTTTTCCCATGTTCTTTTTCATCACTTGATCGGCTTAGAAGAGAAGTTCTCAACCTTGGCTACACATTAGAGTTACTTGGGGAGCTTTAAAATAATCACTTCCCTGGACCAGAGCATGTGACTTAAATGCGTTGGGATGTAGTCTGAGAGTCAGGCTTTGGAAAAGTTTTCTGTGTGATTCTGCACACAGGCAAAAGTTTAAAACCAGTGGTTTAAAGAGACTCCATTATGTTAATGCCACTCCACCCTTCCCCCACCTTCCTTCTACTTGTCTCCTATATTTATATACATAGCTCGCTCTTTATTTCTCTAGTCAACAAAAGTAAGACATCACATACTGTGAACATTTTGCTCTTATCTTCCAAGCAAGGATTCGCATAACTTTCATAAGAATTAGCTTTTAGCATTGCTAAAACATCAAATATATAAGCAAACCACATGGTTCCTATTATCCAAGTTTCGATTATGGTCATGAAATAAATGGGTTGCAGTAATGTAGATTGCTGTTAAGGGAAGAGATTTTGAAAATTCCAGATATGGACATACTCCAGAGAAGCAAACTTACATTTTCTGGAATGTTACTAGATGTTATGTAAACAGAATTTCTTGTTCATATAAATTTTGACAGCGTCCAAAAATGCACAAATGTTTTCTCAATAGTAGTTTTTGAGTACTCAGCATGTTAACATGTAATCTGACAAGTCATCATATTACTTGGCATTCACACAGTTAAACTCTTCTTATAGTAATTACAAAACTGATGTTTAGAAAATGATTTTTTCTTTTCTTTTTTTCCATCTCTTAAACAATGAAATTTTCAAATTAAAAATTAAAAATTTCTCTACTAAGGATCTATAAGAATATCAAATAAATGAATGTTCAGGCAGAAAAAAATGGGAGGGTTTATTAAACAGCAGAAAGACAAATTTAGCAGAAAATCATTTGGCAAGTGCAGCATCTGCTGTTTAATTGAAATGGATGACAAGCATAATATAAAAATAATTATGTCATAAAGTACTGAATTTGATTTTCAGATAGTGAGAAGTTTTCTATTGTTGGGTAAATCTCCTTTTCCTTTTTACAGTATGAGATATGTTTAAAAATACTGTCAAACCATTCTAATAGAATAGCAATAGAAAAAAATGTTACTTATTCATTATAGTTGAGCAAGGCATATTAAAAATTAATGGCTTTGTAAGCATATAAAATGGTGTAGCTTTGAAGAAATCCAGCTATTCCTCAAGATATTAAACATAGGATTGCTTATTATTCAGCAATTCAAACTTTGATACACAAGGAATGAAGCCAATGCAATGAACTGTGCACTGTGAGAATGATTAAAAGGGTATTTTTCTATAACTATATATTATCATAACAAAGTGGTCAAGATAAAAAATTTTAATGACTTAAAATAACCGTTTAAATACCCATGAGTCTGAGTGTCTGAAGTTCTGTCAGGTCTTCCTTAGTGATTTCTCTCCCACGTATCATCAAGTGTGGTATCCAAGAAGCCTGGTCAGATGACAGCATCCAAAGTGCTACAGTGAGGCCTCTGTAGAATGCAACACACAGACACAGAGTAGCACAGTCAAAGAGAGGGGCAAAGATGGCAAAGATTCTTTATAATTAAATTATTTCATTTTATAACTTTGTTGGCCTCATTAGCAAAATAAAAGCTGTTCCATTTTTATGTTGTTGATGTTTCATGAATGAATCTTCCATTTGCTTTACTGGTACAAATTTTCATTTCATAAACAATCCCAGGATAAACTTGAGTGAAAGTGAGTACATTTGAATGACAGAAAATGGTAGACTTAAACTCTGGGAACATCTACAAATCCTGTTCGCTGCTTGAGGGATACCACGAAGGAGTATTCTGTTGCAATGGTCAGCTTTTTATGGATGATCTTAAATTAAATAGTTAAATACTGGGTTTACTTCAAAAGTTAGTAGAAAATATTCTTAGGCCCTTAATGAGTACAATTATTTGAAATTCTGAGCATATCTGTAGAAATGTCTATAGTATTTTCCTAAGACATGAAAAACAACTGAAACTCAGATATGTAACCCAGTGAAGGCTGATATCTCCTTCATACTTCATAATTTAAGATATCCCTTTTTGTGGTGACATCTTGCACAAATAAAGCCTGTCTGTGGGTCAGAGAATGGAGATTGCCACTAGCTAAACATAGAGGTCTGGAAGTCTGTACAGACAGGCAGGAAGTGACATAGCTGGTCAGAAGTTGCCACTAGTTAAACATAGAGGTCTGGAGGTCTGGGTAGACAGGCAGGAAGTGATATAGCTGGGCAGTAACAGTATATAAGCAAGTACAAGCAGGAAATTGCTCTCTTCTCTGTGGAGATGCTTATGAGGTAAGGTGTGCTGTGGCTTGCTCCTTCTCTCTGATGTCTCAGCATTTCTCTCTATATCTGACTCAGACTTTTTATTAACTTGACCAATTAAGGACTCCATTTATACCTTTTAGACTATCAAACCACAAATAGTCATTCCTTAATACAGGAGAAAAGAAAATACAAGAAACAAAAGTGAATGGATTCAGCATTGTGTGTATGTATGTGTGTGCCTGTACATGTACATGTTGGTATGCATGCACACATGTGTATGTGTGTGGGCATATGTATGTTTATGTGTGTACATATGTGTGTGCATGTGTGTGTACATATGTGTGTGCATGTGTGTGCATTATATATAATAAAGAAGAGATCATGAATTTGAGAGGGTGCCAAGGTCAAGGGCCAGAGCAGGAGCTGTAGTAGTGAAAGTGTAGGGTGGAAATGATGTAAAAACAGTACCTATGTATGAAATTCTCAAAAAATAATAGAATTAGTAAATATTTTAAACTAATATATCTTCAAATTTTGATATGAAATGGACAAGGGAAGATTGCTGAGAGCTAGCATGTATATGATTCAAGATCCCTTCATATGGAATAATTATCTATTCTCTAGGATGCTAGCAGTAGAAGAAAAAGGAAATATGATTCTTACAGCTATTCAGAGTGATAGACATCACTTCCACTTATGTGTTGTTGACAAAGAGAATCACAAGGCCATAGCTGACCTAATAAGAAAGAACCATTTTTAATATTTTAATTCTATTATAGTGTATTAGATATAACATTTATATTTTTCTGACATAATGTTGTCCTTAGATTATGAAATACAAAAACCGGTTTTGTAGTTTTAAGAATTAAATAAAGCCATTATGCAATGATATTGTTAATACAATCTGTCCCATCTACTACTATTCTACACTATCAAGACATGAGGGAGAGCAGAATAATCCTTATCTTCTAGTATCACTGAAATGGGACAGTGAGTAGGCCATAAATGTGACCATCGAGAGAAACCAGAGATGTTCTGAATACTTCCATACTAACAACCAGGCACTTTGCTTCATAAGTCAATTTAGGGAATATACACAGCACAGAAGTAGAATAAGTAATTTTTAGTGCTTTCAAGTAATCAAGACTCTATGTAAGAAGAAAAGTCTAACTGATGCACATGGCCCGATTCCACCACTGAGACAAAATTGATGTGCATTTAGCAGTGGGCATAGAGGGAAGATGGGGTGAGCAAGAAAGAGAGCTCACCCTGATGTCTTTAAAAGCATTACCTGCTGTCCTTGCCCCAAAGCACCTTGCCTGTTACCCAGCAATAGGGATATTGTTCTTTTATAAAACAGCCGACACCACATAGCCGTGAGATTTAGTACAAAATAATAAGCAGCATTTTTCTATTTCTCTGTCTTTTGTGACAATTGTCCCATTTCACAAAAGTATAATAGTAAAATGTGAATTGTATATGAATTCACCAGAGTAAGAATTCACTGAAAATAGGGCTGTAAGAATAAAAAGGTTGTAAGAATAATATTTAAGTCCAGATATGGTAGTGTAAACCCTTAATCCCAGCACTATGGAGGCACAGGCCAGTCAGCTTAGTCAACACAGTGAGTTCCAGGACCTACATACTAAGACTTTTTATTAAAAAAAGAGAAAGTAAGAAAATAATAATATTTGATACAGAGGAAGGAGATGATAACCCCAGCTTTATGAAGTGAGCCTTGAAATTCAGTCCTAACAAAATGGAATGTGGTATTTGTTTTATGCACATCTACAACAATAACATGAATTTCACAGCATGCAGGATTCCTTTTCTAAATATTTTGGCATAAAATCATGAAATATGAAGAACTTTAGATGATGGTGGTGGGGCAGAGGCAAGACAAAGGTAAATTATACATTTTAAATAATGTTGTACAGCTTCTTACTCTGTGAGGTTTGCAGCAAATCTGCTATAAGACACCTGATTTTTTGAGAGTTGGTCTTGCTGTCTTTTGGATGATTAAAATCTACATTTTCGTAATAAACCCAACAAGATGTTCATAGAGTAATAACCCAATTATCATTGTCTCTTCAGACATAAGTGATCCAAGAAACTCTACCATGGAAATCCTACAGGTGACAAATACTTTTAGCAAAGTGGCAGGATACAAGATCAATTCAAACGATAAAAGGGATGAGAAGAAATCAGAGAAACATCACCCTTTACAATTGCCACAAACAACATAAAATACCTTGGGGTAATGCTAACCAAACAAGTGAAAGACCTGTATCTCAAGAACTTTGAGTCTTTAAAGAAAGAAATTAAAGAAGACACCAGAAAATGGAAAGATCTCCCATGCTCTTGGATAGGTAGGATCAATGTAGTAAAAATGGCAATTCTGCCAAAAATAATGTACAGATTCAATGCAATTCCCACTAAAATAGCAGCACAATTCTTCACAGACTTTGAAAGAACAATGATCAACTTTGTATGGAAAAACAAAAGACCAAGGATAGCCAAAACAACCTTATTCAACAAAGCAACATCTGCAGGCATCACCATCCCTGACTTCAAGCTCTATTATAGAGCTGTAGTCCTGAAAACAGCTTGTATTGGCACAAAAATAGACAGGTGGTTCAATGGAATCAAATTGAACACCCTGATATTAACTCATACATGTATGAACGTCTGATTTTCGACAAAGAAGCTAAAAATATACAATGGAAAAAAGAAAACATCTTCAGCAAATGGTGCTGGCATAACTGGATGCTGGCATGTAGAAGAATGCAGATAGATCCATGTCTATCAGCATTCATAAAACTTAAGTGCAAATGGATCAAAGACCTCAACATGAATCCAGCCACAATGAAACACTTAGAATAGAAAATGGGTGGTACCTTTGAACGAAGTGGTACAGGAGACCACTTCCTGAACATGGCATCAGTATCATAGACACTGAGGTCAACAATTAATACATGGGACCTCCAGAAACCGAGAAGCTTCTGTAAGGCAAAGGACACAGTCAACAAGACAAAAAGACAGCCCACAGAATGGGAAAAGGTATTCACTAACCCCACATCTGACAGAGGGATGATCTCCAAAATTTACAAAGAACTCAAGAAGCAAGTCTCCAAAACACCAAAGGATCAGATTAAAAGTGTGGTACAGAACTAAATAGAGAATTCTCAATAGAGGAGTCTAAAATGGGTAAGAGGCACTTGAGAGAGGGTTCAACATCGCTAGCCACCCAGGAAATGCAAATCAAAACAACTCTGAGATACCATCTCCTGACAGAATGGCTAAATTCAAAAACACCAAGCACAGTTTATGCTGGAGAGGATGTGGAGAAAGAGGAACACTCCTCCACTGTTGGTGGGAGCGCCAACTCGTACAGCCACTTTGGAAATCAGCATGGAGATTCCTCAGAAAAATGGGAATCAGCCCACCAAAGGACCCAGCAATTACACTCTTAGGAATATATCCAAAAGATACACATTCATACAACAAGGACATCTGTTCCACTATGTTCATAGCAACATTATTTGTAATAGCCAGAACCTGGAAGCTACCTAGTTGCCCCTCAACTGAAGTAAATAGAGAAAATGTGGTACATTTACACAATGGAGTGCTATTAAGCAGAAAAAACAATGGAATCCTGAAATTTGCAGGCAAATGGATGGCACTAGAAGAAACCATCCTGAGTGAGGTAACCCAGTCATAAAAAGAAAACATGTTATGTACTCACTTATATATAGATTTTAGGCACAGATGAGGGGAGTGCCAGCCTTCATTCCCATGGACAGAGAGTTTGGGAAACAGGACCCTCATCCAATGACTGATGGAAGCAGAGGCAGACAGCCACAGCTAAACACTGAGCTGAACTCAAGGAACCCAGAAACAGAGAGGGGGAACTGATGAGCATAGGGGTCAAGACTGGGCTGGTTTAACCCCCAGAAACAGCTGACCTGAACAATTGGGAGCTCTTGAAGCCCAGACTGAATCCAGCATGGGTGTCAGTGAGGAAGCCTAGGCAATCTATGGGATCTTGGGTAGTAGATCAGTATTTATCCCTGGCATACAAATGAACTTTGGGTACCCATCCCACAATGAGAGATGCACTCTCAGCCTGGACTCTTGGGGGAAGTTCTAGGCCCTGCCCTGGATGAAATGACAGACTATGGACACCACCCATCGAGGGCTTCATCCTCCATGGGGAAAGGAAGGGGTACTTGGGAGGCATTGGTGGGAGGGCATGAGAGAAGGGGAGGGAAAGGGAGAGGGACCTGGGATTGACATGTGAAGCAACCTTGTTTCTAATTTAAATTTAATTTAAAAATAAAGATAAAAAAGACTCAGAGAATAAATGCCAGTCTTCTGTTAATCAACTTTAACTCCTGTTCAGTCATTATGTTACAGCATGTATAATTTTGCTAATGAACATTACAAAAGAGGGAAGATATCAGTAAGAACACTCTAAAAGTTCTTGGAGATGAGCTGTAATTTCTATAAGCCCAAACTAAAACATTCTAACCTTTAAAATCCTATCATTATCAAAACCGGATTTGTCAATAGCAAACTATTTAGCAAAGGGCTTGTAATCCAAACAGTGAAATACATGGGTGGGGGTATCAACTGGCTTTATCTTTAAGGTTTTTTTTGTATTACATGAAATATGATTCTGATTTTCCTTACCACATGTCTGAGTGTGGCCAACAATGATTAAGGGATCACATGTATTAGTTTTATTTTAGGATTTTATGCAATCTCAGGGAGTGCTCAGAGACCAGCCAGTGTCCAAACACTTCCCCATTAATCTGAAGCCACTTAATAAAGTAAAGGCTAACACAGACAATGATGGCACCACTCACTGGACTCGAACCTGATCTTCTTTATAAACAAAAGTCAGTCTTTCAAAGACACAACAGGAAACTGTCCTATTGTCAAAAATTCCTTAGTGTCAGAGTATAGACACCTAGTGAGAACTATCAAAACTCTTTTGAGTGTGCATGATTCAATCATTTCATATAAATCTTTGGATGGTTGCTGGAAGCCAGGTTCTATTCTCTATTCAAAGGTAAAAGATAGAAATACAGTTTCATAGTGAAGACAAAGCAACACTGCTAGTTGCATTTTAGGTCAGATAATGATAGCCTTTGCAAGTATTACTGAATATTACAGGACATTGAAAATAGCACCATTCATTTCTATGAAAAAAAAAAAACAAAACAACCCTCCCGCTCAAAACAGTTTATGTATTTAATCTCAACTAGAACTTCAAACTATCATTTAGCCAAAATGTCTCTCTACCATGACTTTCCTGCACAAAACAAGTATTTAAATAAGTTACCTTAATAGTTGCTACTTAATATAAATAATAAGTAGGAATAAGTTGGCAACATTTAATATTGTATGATTACAATTACATTTTTAAAATAAGATCTCTTAGAAGAATTTATATATGAGTATTTTGTAGTCCATTCTTTTGAAAATTGTTTTCACTTATTATTTCCTCATTTTCACAATAACTTTGAGCTAATCTGATCCCATGAAATTATTTAATGAAAATTCTTATCTTTCATTTCATTGTTATTACTCCAGGTTTTAGAAATCTAAGCTGAAATTCTTAGTCATGGAGAAATCAAGTTTCACTATGCAGTACTCTGTCTGTGAATAGCACTTTGCATCATAAAATACTTCAAAATAAAATGGTCTCTTCAATATGACTTGTTTAAAAGCTTCATGAATGAGAAAAGGGTGCACAAACAGACATTTAAAGCTGTTTTGCCTGTATGGATTGACTCCTCACCCATTGCTTTGAGTTTAGCTTTTGGGGAATGTTTGGCAGCAAAATTATACATACCACAGCATAATGACTGGATATATTGAAAATTTGGAACAGTTCTCAAAAACTGGACCTGAGATATTGCAGCTTATTGTAAACATAGAAAATAGTCTCAAATAAATGTTTCCATACAAACTCAAACTCAGAATTATTTTGTAAAAAATGAAGCATGAGGCCAGCTGATGGTGGTGCACACTTTTAATCCCAGCACTTGGGAGGTAAAAGCAACTGGACTGTGAGTTCATGGTCAGCCTGGTCTACAGAGCAAGTTCCAGGACAGCCAAAGCTGTTACACAGAGAACTCCTGTCTCGAAAAACAAAACAAAACAAACAAACAAAAGAAAATGTAAGTCTTTTAAACAAAAATAATTCATTTAATAATTAGAAATTAAAGACCAATGCTCAAGGCATTTTCCCATAGCAAAAGATCATATAAAGCTTCAGTGTGAAAATAAAATGAATAGTAATATCTTAACATACTAAAAGCAAATACTAATGTGAATAAAATGAAAAAACATAAAGAAAGATAAGATTGTGATTTATTAGTTTCAAAAAGTTACAGATTATGAGACAAAACATTATACAGATGGCTAAGGGACTGAAAGGAGCTACACTTGATAACTATGACAAGATTTAATTGCATGAGTGTCTTTGTGTTTGAATATGGCTAAATTGAAAATTCGTATTTTCCATATCCATATTATAATATAGATAGATTAATCTTGAAAGACAAATGTCAATTAAAGTACTTGATCATAAAGGAGAAATTTAAGTTGACTGGTGATTGTGAAGAAAGAGAATCTAAGAAGGACTTTCTAAAATGCAGTGAAATATTATGATTGAAAATGGTTTCTGTAATAGTCACAGGGGAAAAGTATAATTAGAAGACTATAACTAGATCTGATCTATAATCTTTCTCTAATGTGTTATTTTAATAATTCATATTAAGAGCTGGTTTAAGCTGAATGGTATACTTGGATTCAAATCAATTTTATTTCTTGCATTGAATAACTTATTCCTCTGAGAACATTCATTTCATCACTATTCAGTAATATCACAGAGATGAACTCTGATTTCTTAAGTGTCCAGAACTTTTAATGTCTCTTAAAATAAATCATATACATATTTTCCTATGTAATCATACAGATTTGTTGAGGTAAAGAAAAAAGTAGCAATTGTGAGGTTATATTAGAAAATTAATAGTCAAATATACTACAAGAATCTCACTTGAAATAAAAGACTTGATGAAAGTGGAAAAGATATCTGTGTGTATGTGTTTCCAGAGCTGACTGCTCTGCATTGGACAAACCAATAAGAGCTCTCACCACTGAGATAGGCCAGTTCTTTTTCCTCCAGCATTCAATAGTTGTCTGTAAATTTTGTACAGTGTTTGGTCCCCATGGAATAACCCCAGTCTACATTAACATTTCCATTGATACTGGTATTTTTCCAGTTTAAGTTATCTTTTTTATTTTAGAAATAACCTAATTTTACATATAAGTTCCCCCATTCCCTCGCCCTCCCATCCTCTCATATCCCCCACCGACCCATTTTTGTGGTTTTGTTTGTACAGCTATTTCTAGAAAGACTGTTTCATAGCAGACATCCTGGTGTTATGACACTTACAATCTTTCCACTTGCTCTGCCATGATGTTCTCAGGCCACAGATGCATGAGCTATGATATAGTCATGAACTGTGAGGTATGTAAGTATATAATAAAAGAAAAAGAGGCCATCATCCTGGAAGTGGTGGAGATTTATGAAAGAGGTTCAAGGGAGTGTAGCAGGGAAATGCCAGAGGAGGATAAGTCAAGTAATATAATTCTACTTTAACTGAAAATATTTTCAATAGTAAAAAATGATGGAAATTCAGAAAACATAAGAAAAACACTGATTTTGGTTGCAAAGAAGATAAGTATGTTCCATTTTACTTCTCTTAATAATCACACACAAAATAATTGCATAGGTATACCTCAGATGTATACCTAAAAAGGAAAGAAAAAAACAATAAACTCTTTAGAAAACTGAGGACAGGAAAAATAACATGGCAATGTGTAAATAAGGTATTTCTTCTGACATGTGTCATCCTTTATGGTAGAGATACTGATGATTTGCATTTAGAAACGGGAGCAGATAAAGCTACAGCCACCATCCTTACTATTAATCTACACAGTAGCTCAGCTAGTAGCAAAATTACACCTCATACTTCCATGAGTAAGGCAGTGTCTTCCTTTCCTGTATCTGTTGATCTCAGCCCCCTCCCTGTCACAGTAAAGTATACAGTAAAGCAGGTAGACAGAGCCCTTAGCTCCTTTGTCTCCATCAACTACTCTCCTTCATGTACCAGGGTAGCACTGCAGAGAGCAGGCAGAGGCTTGTAATCTGGATAGCACAATGAGACACAAAAAAGAGGACTTTGTTAAGTTTTTACAGATTAAATAGACATTTTGCCCATACAGCCCTAAGAGATAAGATTGCTCCAGAACACACAGTCAGGGAACAAGCAAAATCTTCGCTGAAGTAAATTTAAATGTGAACAACAATCTTTTAATACAAAGCTCCAAATATCCAGGATGCTTTCCAGAATTACTCAATGTACCAAGAGCTAAGAATACACAAACACAGATCAATTTAACTCAGAAGTAAAAGAAAAACAAGCACAAGTAATTAGATAAAATAGATATTACAATTGTTGGACAAGGATTTTAAAGTAACTGTCATAAAGATGAGAATGTGTGAATGTTCTTGAAACAAATAAATGACAAAACTTCTAAGTACAATGAAGCAGAAACTAAAAATTAGTATTAAAAAGTTAACTAACCCAGTAATTCCACTCTTAGGCACATACCCAAAAGATGCAAATTCATACAATAAGGATGTCTGTTCCACTATGTTCATAGCAGCATTATTTGTAATAGCCAGAATTGGAAGCAACCTAGATGCCCCTCAACTGAAGAATGAATAAAGAAAAGGTGGTACATTTACACAACAGAGTACTCCTCAATAGAAAAAAAAAACAATGGAATCTTGAAATTTGCAGGTAAATGGATGGCACTAGAAGAAACCATCTTGAGTGAGGTAACCCAGTCATAAAAAGACAAACATGGTGTGTACTCACTCATATATGGATTTTAGGCATGGACCAGGGGATTGCCAGCCTTCAACTCCACCGCCAGAGTCTGGGAAACAGAACCTTCAACCAATGACTGATGGAAGCAGAGGCAGACAGCCACAGCTAAACACTGAGCTGAACTCAAGGAACCCAGAAACAGAGAGGGGGAACTGATGAGCATAGGGGTCAAGACTGGGCTAGTTTAACCCCCAGAAACAGCTGACCTGAACAACTGGGAGCTCTTGAAGCCCAGACTGAATCCAGCACGGGAGTCAGTGAGGAAGCCTAGGCAATCTATGGTACCTTGGGTAGCAGATCAGTATTTATCCCTGGCATACAAATGGACTTTGGGTGCCCATCCCACAATGAGAGATGAACTCTCAGCCTGAACATTTGGGGGAGGGTCTAGGGCCCTGCCTTGAATGAAATGACAGACTATGAACACCACCCATGGAGGGCCTCACCCTCCCTGGGGAAAGGAGTGGAGATTGGGGGAGGGATGGTAAAGGGGGTTGTTGGGAAGGCGTTGGAGGAGAGAAGGGAAAGGGAGAGGGACCTGGGATTGACATGTGAAGCAACCTTGTTTCTAATTTAAATTTAAACATAAAAATTTAAATAACACACAAACAAAATGTAACAGAAGCATCTGTATTGATCAATAGTGCAATAGAAGAGAAAGAAAAGGGAAGAAGGGAGGGGGAGATTAATAGAAAGGAAACACATTTTTAAAACCCTATCTTCTATCTGTCTATCTATCTATCTATCTATCTATCTATCTATCTATCATCTAGGTTTCTGCTATGGCAAATCAACTTGACTGTAACAACTTGACAGTAAAAAACTTGGTGAGGATACCAACCCAGCTATACAACCTCTGAGCTACAGTCTGTTCTGCCTATAGGATATGTTGGGATGGATTGGAGGAGGTAGGGGTGACATGGAGATTGTCTGAGTGACCTACTTATGACAGGTCCAGCCTGAGACCCTTTCCATGAGAAGGAGCCCACCATTAACACTGCCTGGAGTGCCAGGACCCAGAGGCTGGATGACTCAGAGACCTTGGATAGAACTAAACATGACTGGAGAAAAAAAAGTCAATATAATGATGCCTAATGATATACTGCTGTACTCACAGATTGGTGACTATACCCCAATTGTCATCAGAGAGCCTTCATCCATTAAATAAGAGAAACAGATGTGAAGACCCACAGTCAAACATTAGGCTGAACTCAGGAAATTTAGCTGAAGAGAGGAAGGAAGTGTTATAGGAGCCAGAGGAGCTAAGGACATCACAAGAAAACCCACAGAAACAACCAACCTGGGCTCATAGGAGCTCAGAGTCTGAGACTACTACCAGGGAGACTGCATGGGACAGACCTAGGCCCTTGTGCAGCTTTTTCTACTTGTTGGATTGCTAACAGTGGGAGCAGGTACTATCCCTAATGCTTTGGCTAGCTCTTGGGAACCTATTCCTCATACTGGATTACTTTGTCCAGTATAATACAAGGGGAGGTGCTTAGTCTTTCTTGATAAGCCATGTTTTCTTGATGCTCATGAGAGATATCCCCTTTTTGATAGAAACAGAGGAAGAGTGGATTGGGGTTTGCTAGAGGTGAGGTCAGGAAAGAAAATGGAAACAGAGGAAGGAGAGGAAACTGAAGTTTCAGTTGGGATGTAAAATAAATAAAATAAATTTAATAAGAAAAAATCCAAAACTGGGAAAACAATCCAGAACACTCATCTAGGGGGAGTCAGGACTTCTCCACACTATTGTGTCAATACATTCTTTTCCTTTATTTTCACATTGTATTGGCTAAGGGATGAATTATAATTACAATTTGTTATTTAAGGCATTCATTCTTATAAATATATCACAGTTAACTCATAGGGAAAACATTTAAAAGTTATGAACTCTGAATATTTTGTTACATTCCAACTGTATTATAAACATACTTTTTTGTTCTGTTCTACTTTGATGGTCAAAGTATGCAAGTTTTATCATTTTGCTTGTATTATTTTGTGAAAATCCTTTATCACAGATATGTTTTCAGGCTTCTACTTTCTTTTTAGGAAGAAAATTTTAAAACATTGTGGTTTTAAATCTATTTACAGCATTTAAAAAGTGATCTTAAATTCTTCATTTAAGCTAAAATAATTGCATGCTTGAGTCATGACCAAAAATGAAAATTAATAAAATACTGTGTTCAATGTCAAAATAAACAAAACATAAAATACCAGACATAGGAAGGAAGATCAAGTGTATTGATTAATTATTGTCTCACTGCTGTGACAAAATATTCAACAAGAAGCCACATCTGATCAATGTGCAGAAGGTAAGAAACTCCAGAGAGGTCAACCCCAAATGAGACCTATATATTACACATCCTCATACTGAGGCTCAGGGATCCCTATGGCAAAGAGAAGGAAATATTGTGTGAGACATAGGTGGTAGCTGACTACATTAAAATGGTGCTCCCTGAACTCAACAAGACACTTCCAAACCCAGATTCACAGAAGTTGTGAAAGTCCATGAAAACTCAAGCTAGACAAAGTCTCAATATAGAGGGTAGAGAGGTCATTAAGCCCCATGGCTAGCTAAAGCACCTGTGACAAGTGATATCTGCTGGAAGAGGGAAGGTGAGTTTTCTTTAAGGGTGTTGCATCTGGTACGCTGACCAGCCTCCAGTAGACAGCTTCATACCCAGGAGTATATGGGTAGCATAAACTGGCATAGAACATTTAAAAGGAAGAAGAAAAGATGAGAAGAAGGAGGAGGTTTAGGAGGAGGAAGAGGAGGAAAATAAGAAGACATGAAGTTGATGGGAATGGGGGGAAGGGGTGGACCTGGAAGAAATTGTGGGGGTGAACATTGTATGAAATTCTCCAAGAATTAATACAAGTATTTTTTGTTTTTTATAATAATTTTTATTTAACTTTTTACACATTACTCTCAGCTCACTCTCCCTCTCCTACTCCCCCTCCTCACCAATCCCCCCAAAACCCCATTCCATGCCCCCTTTGCTCCCCAGAGAAGGTTAGACCTTTAATGGGGGATTTTCAAATTCTGTTAGATTATCCCAGGCAGGGCCTAGGCCCTCCCCCATGTGTCCAGGCTAAGAGAGCCTCCCTCCATGTGGAGTGGGCTCCCAAAGTCCATTTGTGTGTCAGGAATAAGTACTGATCTACTATCTGAACCCCATATATTGTCAAGGCCGCTTCTCTGAAACCCAGGTTCAGGGGGTCCTGGATCAGTCCCATGCTGGCCTCTCAGTTATCATTCTGGGATCCATGCATTACCCCTTGTTTATGACAGCTGTCTCTGTGGTCTTCACTATCTGGGTCTTGATTCCTTTCCTCGTTACTCCTCTTTGCAGCTACATTCCAGGAGTTCAGTTCGGTTTTTAGCTGTGGGTGTCTGCCTCTGCTTCTGACAGCCACTGGATAAAGGGTTTTAGGATGGCATCTAAGGTAGTCATCAATATCATTATCAGGGGAGGGCATTTAAGGTAGCCTTAATGCTAGTTGGTGTCATTCTTGTAGATCTCTGAAAATCACATTAGTGCCAGATCTCTCTTTGAAATACAAGAATTTTTAAGATAAATGAATGGTTTAGGTGGTTTAGGTGGGCATATACAGTTCATCATGGCAGTAAAGTCATGGAAACAGCATACTGATGCAGCTAGTCACATTGCATCCAGAGTCCAGAGGCAGAGTGTGACAAATGTTAGTCTTATGTTTTTCATTTTATTCAGTATAAGACTCTAGTCCATGGAATGGTGTCAACCATACCTAAGGTGTGTTTACTTACCTGAATTAACCTTTCCTAGATCCCTCATGGGATTGTTTGTAACCCTTTCTTTTAGTTGATTCTAGTTTTTGTAAGGTGTTATCAATTTTAGCCTGAACACCAAGCAAGAAATAAATTGTCTACGAAAATGTGTCAAAGAGACAAACACCTTGATACTAAGTGGTAATACCACTTATACTAAAGCAGTAGAGCCACTACAAGTAAGCATCAAGGCAACATGAAATATAGCAATTATTTGTGTTTTACCAAGCTAAAATTGCATTAGAGAAAGGAGAAAGCTTGTAAGGTCAGCTTTCAAGGCTTTTGAGAATGGTGACCTATTTGTGTACAGTCTAGTTATTTTAAACTAAACTTCCATCTTATCATCAGTTATAATAAATAGTTTGCATTAAGATAGTGTATTTAATTTACTAAATTATTACATCTTGAATCCTAGATCCCTTTTCTAGTTCAAGATTGGCAAGAAGCTGGAAATCCCCTCACTAAGCACCAAATTTATATTTTATTCCTTTTTCTGATCATTTGTCTTCTCCATAATTGGTGCACATGTACATTAAAAGACACATACAGAAACACAGCACATTCCCACATGCACACCAACATCTAAATTGAGAGGCAGGACTTTAGCAAAGAGCATTGATTTACTACTACTGTGCCAACATTAAAAGTTCATGGTTGAGTTGGAGATACAGTTCATTAATAGAGAGCTACACTGGCATGCATAAAACCTTAGATTCAACTCCTAATTTCATTAAAAACAAAACGGAACTAAACCACTGTAATCCTGAATAATTTGATTCTTTTATATTTTAGTGTCATTGTGGAAAAGTTATAGGAAAATCCATATACTGTTTACATTTATTAAAATTCCTTTACATTAAAAATCATTATGGGAAACCCATAGAAATATCTGACCTGAACTAGGGGGAGCTCTTGGTCCCCAGACTGACAGCATGGAAACCAGCATAGGACTGTTCCAGGCCCCCTGCATGTGGGTGTCAATTAGGAGGCCTGGGCAGTCTATGGGGCCACTGGTAATGGAACAGCATTTGTACCTAGGTTACAAATGGACTTTGGGAGCCCATTCCCCATAGAAGTATAACCTCCCAGGCTAGACATAGGGTGACAGACTTTGATGATCCCACATAGAATGTCTCATCCTTTCTATGGAGCAAAAGATACCTTCTATTGGTTTGATCTCAAACCATATGACTTTTTATGTTCTTACATGTGGACAGTATAATGGGTGGAATTCGTTGTGTAGTTTTGTGTTAACACCTTTCAATATAAAAATACTTGTCTGATTTGTTTGTTAAAGCAATTACAGTTGTTTAAAAACAGCATTTCAGTTATCAATAGTTTAAACTGAATTAAGGTATTTTTAATTAAAGAAAAACAAGCTGTCACAGAAAAAAATCACACCTCTCACTTCAACAGGAAGAGGAGATAGTTTATTTTGGAGCCAAATATGAGTGGGAATAGCTAGAAACAAAATTTAGGGTACCCTGAGTTCCATGTTCCAACATAGTTGTTACAGAAGAAAGACAATAATAAATCAAGACACTTTAGGAATACATTTCTGGAAACCTCAAGCAGGTAAGTCACAGTAAACAGTAAACAGGCTACAGGGCTCAATCTCTGGCAGCATTCTTAGCCTTTCCTGGTGGAAGATAGTGATATTTGTACATTTCATAGTGTTAACTTGATAGTCATAAAGATGTTACATCACATATAGAGGTTGCTAATAAATGACTAGTAAGGAAACATGACAACTTGAGATAATTTGTAATAAAACATGGAGCTCAAACATCCCAAACTCCTCCCAATCACTGTAGCTCTTAATCACATTGTGGTCAAGCAGATGTGCCATTTTCGTGGGAATTTTCATCCACAAAACCATGAGGTTGTTACTGCTTATTGAAGATACTTTTATTTAGAATAGTAATAAAATTGCCACCAATTATATAAGATAGCCTTAATAAGATGGTCATTTACTGAGAGAAAAAAATTCATGTACCATTCAAGTCCTCATGTCTATCAATATGAACATAGTGATCTATGGAGAAGATAAGAAATGAGTATCCATCACAAGTCGACCATTAATGAACAACTCTAACAAAGGGCAAGACAGAGAGAGCAATCAAGAGAGGGGTGGAGGAGAGAGGGAGAAATGAAAGAAGAAATCAGTTTAAATTCTAGCTATCGCAAAGAGGATACCAGAAAATTGAAAGATCTCCCATGCTCTTGGATTGGTAGAAGCAACATAATAAAAATGGCAATCATGCCAAAAGCAGTCTACAGATTCAATGAAATCCCTATCAAAATTCTGGCACAATTCTTCAAGGACCTGTAAAGAACAATAATCAAATTTATATGGAAAAACAAAAGGCCCAGGATAGCCAAAACAACCCTATACAATAAAGGAACTTCAGGAGGCATCACCATACCTGACTTCAAGCTCTATTGTAGAGCTATAGTCCTGAAAATAGCTTGGTATTGGCACAAAAATAGGCAGGTAGACCAATGGAACCAAATTGAAAACCCTGATTTTAACCCACACACCTATAACACTTGATTTTTGACAAAGAAGCTAAAACTATACAATGGAGAAAAGAAAGCATCTTCAATGGTGCTGGCATAACTGAGCACTAGTATGCAGAAGACTGCAGATAGATCCATGTTTACTGCCTTGTACAAAACTTAAGTCCAAACGGATCAAAGATCTCAACATAAATCTAGCCACACTGAAACTTTTAGAAGAGAAAGTAGGAGATACTCTTCAACGAGTTGGTACAGGAGACCACTTCTTGAACATAACACCAGTGGAACAGACACTGAGATGGACAATTAACAAATGCAACCTCCTGAAACTAAAAAACTTCTGTAAGACAAAGGACACAGTCAACAAGACAAAAAGGCAGTCCACAGAATGGGAAAAGATATTCACTAACCCCACATCTGACAGAGGGCTTATCTCCAAAATTTACAAAGAACTCAAGAAGCAAGTCTCCAAAACACCAAAGGATCCAATTAAAAGGTGGGGTACAGAACTAAATAGAGAATTCTCAACAGAGGAGGCTAAAATGGCCAAGAGACACATAAGAAAGAGCTCAGCATCCTTAGCCATCAGGGAAATGCAAATCAAAATAACTTTGAGATATCAATTTACTCCTGTCAGAATGGCTAAAATCAAAATCACCTAAGACAATTTATGCTGGAGAGGATGTGGAGAGAGGGGAACACTCCTCCACTGCTGGTGGGAGTGCCAACTCGTACAGCCACTTTGGAAAGCAGTATGGAGATTCCTCAGGAAAATGGGAATCAATCTACCACAATATCCAGCAATTCCACTCTTAGGCATATATCCAAAAGATGCAAATTCATACAACAAGAGCATCTGGTCCACTATGTTCATAGCAGCATTATTTGTAATAGCCAGAACCTGGAAGCAACCTAGATGTCCCTCAACTGAAGAGTGGGTGGAGAAAATGTGGTACATTTACACAATGGAGTGTTACTCAGCAGAAAAAAACAATGGAATCTTGAAATTCGCAGGTAAATGGATAGCACTGGAAGAAACCATCCTGAGTGAGGTAACCCAGTTACAAAAAGACAAACATGTTATGTACTCACTCATATATGGATTTTAGACATGGATCAGGACAGTGCCAGTCTGCACTTCCACTGACAGAGAGTCTGGGAAACAGGAAAGAACCTAAAAGATTTGCATAGTACCCAAGAGAAGAGGTATGAGGCAAGATCCTCTGAACAGATGGAGAACACGGTGAGGGTTGGGGGGGAGTGGGAGCTGGGAAGAAGAGAGGGGGAGAAGAGGAAGAGAAAGTAGGTCATGGGGGAACAGAAAGTTTGAGTGGGGGGATAGAATAGGGGGAAGAGGGAATCAGGTTAGAAGACAGATCAGGCACCAGTGTGACCTCTAGTGATCTAAAGGGATGACACCAATGGTCAAGCTAAGCAATAGTGGAGAGACCACCTCGACTGCCCATTCCTGACAATGAACTTGATGTCTGTAACCATCCGGGAACCGTCATCCAGTGACTGATGGAAGCAGAAACAAACACCCACAGTTAAACACTGAACTGAACCCAAGGAACCCAGTGACAGAGAGAGAGGAGCAATGAGCAAATTGGCAAAGAATGGGCTGGCAAAACCAGCAGAGACAGCTGATCTGAACAGGGGAGTGCTCTTGGACCCCAGACCGACAGCAGGGAGGCCACCATGGGACTGATCCAGACCCCCGAATGTGAGTGTCAGTGAGGAGGCCTGGGCAACCTATGGGGCCCAGAGCAGTGGATCAGTGTTTATCCCTGGCATACAAACAGACATTGTGTGTCCATAGCACAAAGAGGGATTCTCTCACAGTCTGGACTCTTAGGGGAGTGCCTGGATCGTACCCTGAGGGAAATGACAGACTCTAGATATCCCCTATATGGAAGGAATTGACAATAGGGTGGGAGAACGGAGAGGGATGGTATGGGGTGCTGGAGGAGGCGAGGGAGAGGGAACTGGGATTGACATGTAATACAAGCTATATAAAATTAAAATAATAAAAAAACAAAAATAAAGCAGTTCAGTCTTAGAAGAAAAGCTTTGTTTTTCTTTCACAGAAAGACCACAAGTGGAAAGTATCTCTAAAAATCCAATCCAGAGGAAGAAAATTCATTTCACTTTTGCTTGTGTTGCTGGATGCATGGTAAGGAAGTGTCATTGCATGACACTCTTTGTGAAAACAAGGCCACTGAAACTGGTCAGCCTACTCCACCGCAATATTCTACACCAGAAGCAATTTTATGTCGATGAGTTTTACTTCATCACCAGCTTACATACTTACATAATTTTCATCTAGGAAGGCATGAGAATAGTGCCTTGTAAGTTAGTACAGGGAGAATCTTGTTTTGGAAAAGTCTTTTCTCCTAGAAGTTATCATTCAACTCTTTATTGTTTAGAGCCAGTATCGTTTTCTACAGAACTATTGTTAACAGGAATTATAAACAGCAAAAGGAGATTCATCACATCATCATGCTTGGCTTATGAACCCACACTCCAAATAATATTCTGTTTTTGAGATACTAGTTAAAGTACTGTCATCTAAAAACTTTACCAATGGGATAATGTTGGAATTGCAAATGCATGCATGGTTTAGTAATGGTATAGTCTGGCTGGGTGCAGAGACAGTAACTTAGTAGATAATATCATAAAAAATTAAAAAATAATTATTTCCAAATAACAGATTTAGCTGGAAGCAAAGGAAAATTCAAAATTGTCTGTTTGTAACAAGAATAATTCAAATATATAAGGAAATTAATGTTTCTCCAACACTAAGTATGAAGTGAGACCTGATAACTTAATTGTTCATGAGAATTACCAGACAGAAAGGTAACAGTAAATTTACAATTATTTTTTCAGAAGTAGGCTTAATCATGAATCTGTTTATTATGTTTGCCTTCTCTCCATTTAACTTGGTTGAGCACATGCCTCCCTGACTTAAGGAAAGGCTGTCTCTAACTAAACTCAATTGTGCTACCTGCTCCCATGGTCTCCAACACCCCACCCCCATAAATTTCATTTGCTTAGCCCAAGGACTTCAGCAATTGAATAGTGTTAGAAAAAATAAATGTGAGCAGAGGAGAAAGTATGGGAGCTGTTGAATCATATACAGTTTCACTTACATATCATGAGCATGTCAGCTGCATGGCATTGTTCCTGTCTGTAACATGTACAGTGCACAAAATTTAGTGAAGAGAGCAAATTCAACTTGAGTATCCTGACCTCAATTCTTTTATTATATAATGTGTTTAGATTATTTAGATTTGTTTTCTCTTAATCCTCTTTTATGTCCCTCCTATACTTATCATGCCAGTTTTATTTATTTTCTGACTCTCTGAGTCCTAGCAGGGCCAACTATGTGAGCATCAATCTGTAATTATTAATTAGTTTGATAAACTCACTGGTGAAAGAAACAACTGAAAGCAATTACTCTCCATCTCCTAGAATTCATTTGTAGCCAACATTTTTTCTGTGAATGGCAGAGCTCCCAACCCCAGAACCCAGTCACTGGTGCCATTCTTGTGCAAATCTAGTGCAGGCAGCCAACCACAGCTGATGGAATGCCATGACTACATTGGGTACTCCATGTCTAGAAGACAGCATTTTCCATTTGCAAACTTTCTACCTCTCTTCTGTAGTTTACACCTTCTGCCTCCTCTTCCTCAGTGTTCCTTGATCCTTACAGGAAACCTTATATCAATTAAAAATATCCCAAAACATTCTAAAATTGGCATGTATACCACTTATATGAATATTTTCAAAGAAACTAATCAGATGTGTGGACTAAGATGTAAGTTTATGGTTAGTAACTGAATAGTAAATCCTGACTGTAGAGAAGATGCCATTCCACTGAGAACTGATATAAAACTACTCTGATACTCAATGAAAGAGAAGATAGGAAGGTTAATAGCTAAACACAGTTTTGTTAACTTACTTTTACTGTATTTTAGACTGGAGAGGAAGATAACTTATTTAAATGAAGGAACTTATGGAATGAGATTTAGATTTTATACTGGATTTTAGGCTAAGAGTTAGTCATAAATCATTCCTAAAATATCCTAATCACATTAGATATTAAAATACTGGAAATACTGCCATTACAAATATGGACAGAAGAGTGTCTGTCAGACAGGATGAAAGAGAATTTGCAGACCTGTCAGTAAGAGGAAGTTGTTCTTTTTTCGTAATGGACCTCTCTCACATGACTGTGGTGGAGTTCACATGCATCTACAAATGTGACAACACACAACTAATCACATATACATATGTGTATATACACAATCCAGTCCTACTTGCTGGCAACAATGTATCTGTTACAATTATATCTTTGTGAGAAAGTTTTGTGAATGGAATCATTGTAACTGCCACCTCTTCACCTTGCTACGCTACTCAGGGTCATGGCTCTGCACTAGGTTAGCCGACCTCACTGCAAGTTATATAATAGCTGGTAGCAAGTTGTCCAGCTAGAAATCCTCTGGCCTAAATACTTTCTCTGAAGAATTCTAATCATTTAAAAATTACTACAAATCGAGATTTCCTGTACTTTCAAAATTGCAGAAAAGAACAACAGACAACCTCTTTAATACATGTCATGCCACATAAAGTGCTGGCAAGTAATGCCTGAGCTTACAAATCCTGTCCCAGGATAATGGGCATTTGGGTTGCCCGAGAACATGATGTCAAATACCTTAACAATTGAGTAAAAGAACATATATGCTCTTTGATAAGTATGTGGGATTCCCCAACTTATGGGATCTTTTCTTAGTGGAATTGTTACTATTTATGGTGAGAAAACAGATAACACTTCCTAATGCAACAAACACACACATTTCTAGTGTACTTTGTTCAGCTTATGCAGATTATCTATTTTTAGGGATCTTCAATGAATACTTTTAGGTTGATTTCTGGTATTTGAGTAATCCAAACAGGACACTGAATTAGGCTCTCATCATTAAAACAATTTATTTTAGAATTCTTCAGCCCATCATCTATAACAGAAGCTAGACAGTGGCTTCATTTATGGGGTAATACTGGCATTGATGGAATTTAGCATTCATTCATGGAGAAAGATTCCTATAAAAAATATTTAGAGGAAAGTTACCTCAGTTTTATTTTTAAAAAATACAGAAGACAATATAACTATCACTGTGACTCATTTAGTTGCCTTCATAGGAAACATAGAGCTAAAGGAAATGTGCTGTGAACAGATCATTTACTGCCTCAGAGGCAACAGCACAGATAAATAAAGCCAGGTTCTTAAAGAACCTGTGTTTTTAGAGTAGTGATAATGGGGACAGATGACAGCTTTGAGATATGGGGAGAACAACATTCCCACCAAGAGGCTGTTGTGGCTAGAACTGATAAAAAAAACCATGACATGGCTGAATAACAAAGAGAAATAGATAAAATCTGCATTATCTCTAAGTTGGCTGAAAACAATTAAGGATTATCAAGCTTTTTGATGAAACCGAAATTTACTTTACATGGTGATATAACATCCAGCGTGTACATTCTGAACCCTTTTAGCAGATGCAGCAGATATTTTCAAATGAATCAAGATGAGAGGTCTGCTCATTTTCATTTGAAACCAGCACACTTGGCCTCTTTCAACACAGACAGAAAATCAGGTTTTTCACACAATGCTCTTGAATTGTTGAGTCCTAATTTTAAGGAGATGATATTATCTTTTATCTTTATTGTATAGATAATTATCAGTCATAGAAAGGAACAGAAACAAGTAGTGAAAAAGAAAATAAATGTACCGATTAGCAGCTACTTCACCTATCTGCAGAGATTTTTTGTGGTTATTTTCTTCTGATATATTCTACACATTTATGAGGGTGGGGGAAAGAACACAGGAAGCAGAAGGAGGAGGGAAAGGGAGAGGAGAGAGAAGAAGAGATGGAGGAGAGGAAGAAGAGGACAGCTAGAAAGGGCATATATTGAAGAGAAGGTGATCAGAGAGAAAGAACGGGAAGAGAGAGGGAGGGGAGGAGAAGGGAGAGAAGGGAAGACAAAGGAAAGGAAGGAGAAATGGAGCGTCTTTTTGTTCTGTTTAGTTTATTACACAAGTGGAATCTTGCCAGACAATAATATCATGTGTAGTATATTAGCCCCTTTTGGTTCAATAACGTAGAATTGCTTATTGTTCTGATGCACAAATGATCTGTTCTTAGTGATAATTTTCAGTAATAATGAATGACATTGCTAAATAAGCAACTTATAATGTCAAAGTATTTCACAATGATTTTACTCACCATTTCAAAAGTATTATGGCAGAGTTCTTACTAATTTCCCTTCTTGAAAAGGGAACACTCACGATAAAATGAGCAAGACAAATTAGTAAACATCTTTTAGCTAGTATCTAACAGACTTAGTGACTGAATGAATGTACACATATTTATCATCAAAGTTTACATACAGAGTCCTTTATAAAATTCATCATATATTCAAATGAAATAGGTAAAGAAACAATCTTAATACAGCAATGTATAACCTTATAATAGCTGAGAAACCCTAAACTGCAAAAGGAAAACCATAGCATTGAAATGACAGATACCAGTGCAGAATTCGTGTTATACTTTCACTGGGCATGCAGACTTGAACTAACTTTGGGTCAGCATAGACTCAACAATGAGAGACAGAATTTAGGTTCTCACAAAAGACATCAATCAGTCTCTCGATTGCACCCTGGTGTATTCTGGGAAAAACTTACCCTTCTTGGTAAAGGACTGAAGGAAAGCCAATTGTTACAATTTACCAATCTCATTTTAGAACATTTTCACTGTCTTTTGTTCATTTTCCAATGGTCATAATTTGCCTTATTGTGTTCTGTTGAGCTGGAAGCTCTATACGATTCATTCCTTTTAAACCAGGCCAAAAAATTGTAGCATTTTTCATTATGGAACCCTTCACTCAACATCCCATATTGTTAAAAAATCAGACTTGCAACATCTTTTCTTATTTAATATTAAAAATTTAACATTCTCGTTTAGCTTAAAACTTAATAGAAAGATATTACTATGATAAGACTTATTCAAAACTGATATCCTTTAGAATTTTTAGTGGGAGCTCAGGAAAATATGACCCGGATACACAGTACTAATCATGGAAGATCTTCACAGTCATGCCCTGTCTTCTCCTTAGGAATAGAATAGGTGACTATGGCAGTTGAACTCTCTGAAGAGCGTTCTGTACATTTGAACTCAGGGTGGACAAAGAACAACTCTAGTTGCTGTAATTTCCGATCAAAAATTTGATATCATACTTTAATTGAAAATGGGAAAAATATCGAAGATTAAAAAAAATTTCATTTGCTTCTTCAGTTCCCAGCCATCTCTACATCAAAGGAGAGACATGGTGTAAAATGAGAAAAGCAGCTGGACACAGTTGATTGGTGTTTTCATTTTCAGGTTTATCACTCTGTTTTATAATACCACGGGTGTTATCTGATGCAATACTGACACCGTTTAATTCACATAGACTGCTTTTTAAGGAGGAATATTTGGAAAAGTATCTATGTAGGTGTATACTTTCTTAACTCTCCCTAATTCAGAAAAGTATCTTGGAGAGCAGATAGTGTACGTCAATGCAGACTTCTCATTGCAGTTACAGAACCTACTATAAGGTGAGGTTACGAATGTTCCACAGAAATATCAGACTCCCCAGCTTCTAAGTTGCTCTCAGTTGCTTGGGATAAGTAAAGACAGAAGTTATGATTTTTTTAATTCTTCTCTCATATATTACATCCTGATAGCAGTTTCCCTCCCTCCCTCTCCTCTTCCAGTCTACCCACCACCTACCTCTTCTCTCCTCCAGCTCTATCCCCTACTCCCTTTCCTCCCCTCAGACAGGTGCAGGACTACTGAGGACATAAACCAAACATGGCATAACAAGCTACAATAATACCAGGTATGTAACCATCACAAGGCAACCAAGTAAAAGGAATAGGGTCCAACAAACAGGCAAAAGAGCGAGGACTCCTACTAATGTGGGACACACAGCCTGAGCTGGCCACTTTCTGTAACCAGGCAAGGCCTCAGTTGGAGAGATTGGGACACCACCACAGTCACAAAACCATGGATCTATGGTGTTTTGCCTTCAGATTGTTCTGGGACAAGAACCTAGCAGAATCATCATCAAAGAGAACAGAGAGACTTTATCCAGCAATTGATGGAGGCAGATGCAGAGTTGTGATTCTTATTGAAACCCAAGGCACAGTGTTCAATTAGAGTTCCCTGAGAATATGTGATTTTTTTTCATGGAGCTGGTAATCTTAGTACCTAGTTCAGAGGAGAAAGATGATGAGAGAGGACCAGAGGGAGAAGAGACTTTCAAGCTTCCCTTTGGCAATAGCAAGAGAAAATATGAAAAAGACTAAAGCTAATTCAGCTGCCCCTTTGTCTTCACCAACGCAGAGTCCCAAAGACAAAGCTGAGCTGAGTAATCTATGGAACACAAAGTAGAAAAAGACAATGTCGAATAAAGTAATGTTTCCATGGGTTTCTGTATCTGATTGCCACCAGGTTTGTTGTTGCTTTGCCTTTACATAGTTTTCTCCAGATTTTCATCCAAATATTATTTGGTAAATAAAACTGGTAATTAACTGTGTTCCTCTGCTACTTGAATGTATCTCTAAACTGCCTATGATTAATTGTGTCTGTCTATAGTACTATGTAATTTTCACTTTATAGGGTGATTAAATTGAAATGATACTCTACTTACTCATTTCTTATATTAGAAGAATAACACAAGGACAATTGGCAATACAAAGTTAAGAAATTCTGAGTGTTCACTAGGATTATGCTTATAGAATTATTAGATGAAATAGTGCCTGGAGATTAGAAGTCAAGGTGGCAGTTCCCAGAGTTTAGACTACCATGTACTCCAATCACCAACCACCTTTACATCCAGGAAGATGGCTGCTTTCACTTTTTTCACTTTCAGATTAAAAACCACAAGGATTTGGACCTCCTGTTGAAATTTTTTGGACAAAAGATCATTCTTATTATATAACTTGGTCTTTTATATGTTTAATTCTTGGGACAAAAGGATGATACTAAGAAACAGAGATTATGAAAACATGCATCTGACATGTTAGTGAAAAAAATCTAGAAGTCCATACACATTCTGTGGTGCCAGTTAGACAACAAACAGGGCTGCAGAGGCACAAGTGAAAATCAGTGGCCACCTTCTACAGTTTTAGATGAAATAAATCGTTTCAGTCATCATAATAAAAATGAAACAAAGTAACATGCTACAACTAAAATATCCTTTGCAATCTCAATTGTTACATGTCAGAATAAATCCATCCCTTAAAATATATATCCAGTTTACATGGAATGCAATGAATGAACACCTTATTTTTAAGAATCTTTCCATTTCTCTTGGAGAGTCTGAATGAGTTCTGCTCTGCAGAATATAATTTTAATTATGAACTTGAAATGTTTCAACAAAGTTTAATATTTTTAAAATCAAATGCCCTTTGGTAAAAAAATAGGCATTTAAAGAGTTTATAAGAAAATAGCTATTATAGTGAATTGCTAAATTTTTTAAAAAAATATTTATTACCTGGACTTTTGACATCTCTCTAGTAGACAAGAGTAATTTTTGTTTGTTTGTTGTGTTTTTTAGAGACAGGATTTCTCTGTGTAGCCCTGGCTGTCCTGGAATTTGCTCTGCAGACCAAACTGGCCTCAAACTCATAAATCTGCTTGACTCTGATTCCTGGGTGCTGAGATTAAATACATGTGTCACCACGACACATCTAATTATTTTCTTAATAATTATAAAAAATAATCAAAATATAATTACACTGTTTATCTACTAATCTCTCCCATTTCCTCCAATTTTCTCTTACTCCCTCTCAATATATTGGCTTCTTTTTGCTTTGATAATTATTGTTACATTTATATGTTTTTATGTTTGAATATATAAATAAACCTACTGAGTTGATTTAGGTTGCCCGATGTGTATGATTTTCAGAACAGATCACTTGAGTTGGCTAACCAACTAGGGAACTTAAAATTATTTCAGCCTACTCTTTTCTGAAGGGAAGCTAATGAGTCCAATTAAGAATTCTATGTACATAGGTTGACTCACCCCATGCAGACCAAGCAAATGTGTCTGCTGATATCAATGGGTGACTCCTGCCCCCACTCAGGGTATAGGTGAACTTGGGCCCCTGTCTCAGGCCTGACTTCTGCTTGCCCATTCTGGGATACCCTGGCCTGGGTACTGCAAGCAGATCGACTCGCCCCATGCAGATCAAGCAACCATGAGTCTGCTGATATTACTGTGCTATTCCTGCTCCCAGCCACAGGAAGACGGAGTGCCTAAGACCTGGCTGCACCTACTATGAAACCCGTTAGAGTACTGAACCTGATTGCACCCACCGGAAGAGAACCTTTGATGTGTACCACCAGGAGAAGAAGAGATCCCACCTGTATGCACTGGAAGAAGGGATGAGAAGGGATGAGAAAGGAACACTTTCAAAAACAGAAAAACCAATATGACACCACCAGAGCCTAGTGACTTTACACCAGCAAGACATAAATATCACAACACAGATGAAGCAGAAGAGAACAACCTTAAAAACAACTTCATGAAGATGATAGAAACAATAAAAGAGGAAATGAAAAAACCCTTTAAAGAAATGGAAGAAAGACAAACCAAAAATTGCAAGAAACAATTCAAACAGTGCAAGGTTTCAAAGTTGAAATAGGGACAATCAAAAAAACAACAACAAACAAACAAACACAAAGTCTGCAGAAATGCTGAAATTAGAAAAGCTGGGTAAATGATCAGGAACTACAGATGCAAGCATAAACCAATAGAATAGAAGAGACAGAAGACAGAATCTCAGGCATTGAGGATACGATAGGAGAAATAGATTCATCGACCAAAGAAAATCTTAAGTCCAAAAAATCCCTAACACAAAATATCCAGGAAATATGGGACACTATGGAAAGAACAAACCTAAGAATAATAGGTATAGAAAAAGGAAGAAACCCAACTCAATGGTGCAGAAAACATATTGCACAAAATCATAGCAGAAAAATTTCCTAACCTCAAAAAAGATATGCCAATGAAAGTACAGGAAGCTTACAGAACACCAAATAGAGTGGAACACACACACACACACACACACACACACACACACACACACACAAATCCCCTCATCATATAATAATCAAAACACCAAAGATTCAAAATAAAGAAAGAATATTAAGAGAAGCAAAGGAAAAAGGCCAAGTAACATATAAAGGCAAACCTATCAGAATTATACCTGACTTCTCCATGGAAATTCTGAAAGCGAGAAGATACTGGATAGATATTCATCAAACACTAAGAGATTATGGATGCCATCCCAGACTACTATCCGCAACAAAGCTTTCTATCATTACAAATGGAGAAAACAAGATATTCCATGCCAAAACCATATTTAAGCAATTCATATCTACTAATACAGCCCTACAGAAAGCATTGGAAGGAAACTCCAACCTAAGAATTTTAACTATACTCACAAACACATAGGTAATAGATAATTCAACTTTACCAAAAGTCAAAAGAAAAAGTGTGGCAAATTCATATACAATATCACTACCAACAACAAATCCAAAACAAACAAGCATTATCACTCAATGGTTATTTATTACCATCAATATTATTGGTCTTAACTTGTCTATAAAAAGACACAGGCGAGCTGTTCCTGAAGCAGCATCAGGTAAACAGACTGGCTTCCCGGCCTGTGTTCCAGTGCCTGCAGATCGCCTGGGAACTGCACAGAACTCCCAATCCCGGCAGGAGCCAAGGACCCCAGACTCCAGGTCTTCTCTCCCACCAAGGAGACCAGGAAACCAGAGGAGGCTGAGAGTCCAGGGAAGCAGCTGTTCCTCAAGCAGCATCAGGTAAACAGGCCGGCTTCCCGGCCTGTGTTCCAGTACCTGCAGATCTGCAGATCGCCCTGGAACTGCACAGAGCTCCCAATCCCGGCGGAAGCCAAGCACCCCAGACTCCAGGTCTTCTCTCCCACCAATGAGACCAGGAAGCCAGAGGAGGCAGGGAGTCCAGGGAAGCAGCTATTCCTGTGGCAGCATCAGGAAAACAGGCCGGCTTCCAAGCCTGTGCTCCAGTGCCTGCAGATCACCTGGGAACTGCACAGAGCTCCCAATCCCGGCTGGAGCCAAGCACCCCAGACTCCAGGTCTTCTCTCCTGCCAACGAGACCAGGAAACCAGAGGAGCCAGGGAGACCAGGGGAGTAGCTGTTCCGGATCAGGTACAACAGGACCCAGCATAGGGTCCAGGGGACCAGGTAGGAGGCTAAGTGCCCCAGATTCCTGTTTTTCTTCTCCACCCACGGGACCAGCACTTGGACAAGGAATAGAAGAACCACCAGATTATTGGACTTGCTAGCACCCACCAAAAGGGAACTCTGGTCCCCAGACCAGTAAGGGGCTCTTTCTGCACCCACTAGAAGAAGAGATGGGAAAGAGACAATACAAAAACACACTCAGCAACAGAAAAACAAATATGACACCGCCAGATTCTAGAGACTCCACACCAGCAAGACCCCAACATTCCAATGCGAACGAAGCAGAAGAGAATGACCTTAAAGGCACTTTCATGAAAATGATAGAGGCCCTAAAAGAGGATATAGGAAAATCCCTCAAAGAAATGGAAGAAAAAACAAACCAAAAATGCAAGAAATGGAAGTAGAAACATACCAAAAAAGGCAGGAAATGGAAGAAGAAACAAAGCAAAAAAGGCAGGAAATGGAAGAAGAAACAAAGCAAAAAATACAAGAAATGGTAGAAAAAACAAAGCAAAAAATAAAAAAAATGGAAGAAGAAACAAACCAAAAAAGGCAGGAAATGGAAGAAGAATCAAAGCACAAAATGCGAGAAATGGAACAAAAAGCAAACCTAGAAATGCAAGAAATGGAAGAAAGAACAAACCAAAAAATTAATAAAAGGCAACAAGTGGATGAAAAGATAAACAGAAAATTGCAAGAAGCAATGCAAACACTGCAAGGGTTGAAAACTGAAATAGAGACATTAAAAAAAAACACAATCTGAAGAAAGGCAGAAAATAGAAAAGCTGGACAAACAGTCAGGCACTACCAATACAAGCATTACCAACAGAATAGAAGAGATGGAAGAGAGAATCTCAAGTGTTGAAGGTACACTAGGAGAAATGGATTTATCAACCAAAGAAAACCTTAAATCCAACAAATCCTTAACACAAAACATCCAGGAAATATGGGACACCATGAAAAGACCAAACCTAAGAATAATAGTAATAGAAGAAGGAGAAGAAATCCACCTCAAAGGGGCAGAAGGCATATTCAACAAAATCATAGAAGAAAGCTTTCCCAACCTTAAGAAAGACATGCCAATGAAGGTACAAGAAGCCTACAGAACACCAAATAGAGTGGACCACAAAAAAAAATCCCCTCGCCACATAATAATCAAGGCTCCAAACATACAGAATAAAGAAAGAATATCAAGAGCAGCTAAGGAAAATGGTCAAGTAACATATAAAGGCAGACCTATCAGAATTACACCTGATTTCTCCATGGAAACTCTGAAAGCCAGAAGGTCCTGGATAGATATTCTACCTACACTAAGAGACCATGGATGCCAGCCCAGACTACTATACCCGGCAAAGCTCTCAATCACTATAGAGGGAGAAAACAAGATATTCCATGACTAGATTCAAGCAATATGTGTCCACTAACCCAGCCCTACAGAAAATTTTGGAAGGAAAACTCCAACCCAAGGAAGCTAACTACAACCAGAAAAACATAAGCATTAGAGAATCCCTCTCTACCAACAGCCAAAAGAACAAAGGGGTGAAATTCCATACATAATTCCACCAACAACAACCATCGCAAATCGAAGAAGGATGAGCAATCAATGGTCATTAATATCCCTCAATATTAATGGCCTTAACTCACCCATAAAAAGACACAGGCTAGCAGAATGGATTCGAAGACAGAACCCTTCCTTCTGCTGCATACAAGAAACACACCTCACCCTCAAAGTCAGACATTACCTGAGAGTTAAAGGTTGGGAAAAAATTTTTCAATCAAATGGACCCAAGAAACAAGCAGGGGTAGCAATCCTAATATCTAACAAACTAGACTTTAAAATAAAATCAATCAAAAGAGATGAAGGAGGTCATTACATACTCATCACAGGTGAAACTCACCAAGATGAAGTGTCTATCCTGAACATCTATGCCCCAAATACAAAGGCATTATTAGAACTTAAATCTCATCTAAAGCCCCACACAGTTATAGTGGGAGATTTCAACACACCACTCTCAACAATAGACAGGAATACCAGACAGAAACTTAACAAAGAAGCGAAGGGTCTAATAGATGTAATGACCCAACTGGGATTAACAGATATGTATAGAACATTTCATCCACATAAAAAAGAATATACCTTCTTCTCAGCACCACATGGAACCTTCTCAAAAATCGACCACATACATAGCAACATATCAAACCTCAGCAGCTGCAAAAAAATTCGAATAACTAAATGCATCTTATCAGACCACCATGTTTTAAAATTAGAATTCAACAACAACACAAATTGCATAAAACCTACAAACTCATGGAAATTGAATAATGCTCAACTGCACCATCCCTGGGTCAAAGAGGAAATAAAAAAAGAAATTAAAGACTTCCTCGAAGTCAATGAGAATGAAGACACAACATACCCAAACCTATGGGACACTCTGAAAGCAGTGCTACAGGGGAAGTTCATAGCACTAAGTGCTCACATGAAGAAACAGGAGAACAGTTATACCAGAGAATTAACATCACAGCTGAAAGCTCTAGAACACAAAGAAGCAAACTCCCCCAGGAGGAGTAGACGCCAGGAAATAATCAAATTGAGGGCTGAAATCAATAAAGTAGAAACCAGGAAACCAATACAAAGAATCAATGCAACGAAGAGTTGGTTCTTTGAGAAAATCAACAAGATAGACAAACCTTTGTCCAAACTTACCAAACAGCAGAGAGTGAATACGCAAATTAACAAAACCAGAAATGAAAAGGGGGACATAACAACAGACTCTGAGGAAATCCAGAGAATCATTAGGTCATACTTTGAAAACCTGTACTCCACAAAATCGAAAATTTAACGGAAATGGATGGCTTCCTGGATAGCTATCACTTGCCAAAACTAAATCAGGAACAGATACGCAATTTAAATAGACCTATAGCCCCTATGGAAATAGAAGCAGTCATCAAAAGTCTCCCAACCAAAAAAAATTCAGGTCCAGATGGCCTCAGTGCAGAATTCTACCAGAAATTCAAAGAACAGCTTATACCAATTTTCTCAAAGTGTTCCACACCATAGAAGCAGAAGGGTCTTTGCCAAACTCTTTCTATGAGGCTTCAATAACCTTGATCCCCAAGCCACACAAGGACACAACTAAGAAAGAGAACTTCAGACCAATATCCCTCATGAACATTGATGCAAAATTACTCAATAATATACTGGCAAGTCGGATCCAAGAACACATCAAAACAATCATTCGCCACGATCAAGTAGGTTTCATCCCAGGGATGCAGGGATGGTTCAATATACAAAAATCCATCAATGTAATCCACCATATAAACGAGCTGAAAAGCAAAAATCACATGATCATCTCACTAGATGCTGAAAAAGCCTTTGACAAAAACCAACACCCCTTCATGATAAAGGTCTTGGAGAGATCTGGGATAACAGGGACATACTTAAACATAATAAAAGCTGTATACAGTATACCAACAGCCAACATCAAACTAAATAGACAAAAACTCAACGCAATTCCTCTAAAATCAGGAACAAAACAAGGCTGTCCACTCTTTCCATACCTTTTCAACATGGTACTTGAAGTTCTAGCTATTGTCATACGACAACAAAGGGGGATCAAGGGGATAAAAATTGGGAAGGAAGAGGTCAAACTTTCACTGTTTGCAGACGATATGATAGTTTACATCAATGATCCAAAGAACTCTACCAGGGAACTTTTACAGCTGATTAACACCTTCAGCAAAGTAGCAGGCTACATGATCAACTCAAGAAAATCAGTAGCCCTACTATATACAGATGATAAAAGGGCTGAAAAAGAAATCAGAGAAACATCACCCTTTACAAATGCCACAAACAACATAAAATACCTTGGGGTAACGCTAACCAAACAAGTGAAAGACCTGTATCATAAGAACTTTGAATCTTTAAATACAGAAATTAAAGAAGCCTTCAGAAAACGGAAAGATCTCCCATGCTCTTGGACAGGTACGATCAATGTAGTAAAAATGGCAATCCTGCCAAAAGCAATCTACAGATTCAATGCAATCCCCATTAGAATCCCAGCACAATTCTTCACAGACCTTGAAAGAACAATAATCAATTTTGTATGGAAAAACAAAAGACCCAGGATAGCCAAAACAACCCTGTTCAACTAGGCAACATCTGGAGGCATCACCACCCCTGACCTCAAACTCTATTATAGATCTATATCCTGAAAACAGTTTGGTATTGGCACAAAAATAGACAGGTAGACCAATGGAATCAAATTGAAAACCCGGGTATTAACCCACACACGTATGAACTTCTGATCTTTGACAAAAGCTAAAAATATACAATGGAATTAAGAAAGCATCTTCAACAAATGGTGCTGGCATAACTGGAGACTGGCTTGTAGAAGAATGCAGATTGATCCATGTTTATCGCCACGCACAAAACTTAAGTCCAAATGTATCAAAGATATCAACATAAATCCAGCCACATTGAACCTATTAGAAGAACAAGTGGGTGGTACCCTTGAACGAATTGATTCAGGAGACAGCTTCCTGAACATAACACCAGTAGCACAGACAGTGAGATCAACAATTAATAAATGGGACCCACTGAAACTGAGAAGCTTCTTTAAGGCAAAGGATACAGTCAGCAAGACAAAAAGGCAGCCCACAGAATGGCAAAAAATATTCACTAATCCCACTTCTGACAGAGGGTTGATCTCCAAAATTTACAAAGAACTCAAGAAGCAAGTCTCCAAAACATCAAAGGACCCAATTAAAAAGTGGGCTGCAGAACTAAATAGAGAGCTTTCAATAGAGGAGTCTAAAATGGCTGAGAGGCACTTGAGAAAGTGCTCAACATCCTTAGCCATCCGGGAAATGCAAATCAAAACAACTCTGAGATACCATCTCACTCCTGTCAGAATGGCTAAAATCAAAAACACCAATGACAATTGATGCTGGAGAGGATGTGGTGAAAGGGGGACACTCCTCCATTGCTGGTGGGAGTGCCAGCTGTTTCAGCCACTTTGGAAATCAGTATGGAGATTCCTCAGAAAAATGGGAATAAACCTACCACAAGACCCAGCAACTCCACTCTTAGGCATATATCCAAAAGATGCCTATTCATACAACAAAGATGTCTGTTCCACTATGTTCATAGCAGCTTTATTTGTAATAGCCAGAACTTGGAAGCAACCTAGATGCCCCTAACCGAAGAGTGGATAGAGAAAATGTGGTACATCTACACAATGGAGTACAATTCAGCAGACAAAAACAATGGAATCCTGAGATTGGCAGGCAAATGGATGACACTAGAAGAAACCATCCTGAGTGAGGTAACCCAGTCACAAAAAGAGAAACATGGCATGCACTCTCTCATATATGGATTTTAGACATAGATCTGGGGAGTGCCATCCTACAATCCTATGGCCAGAGAGTCTTGGAAACAGAAACTTCATTTAGTGGCTGATCAAAGAAGTGGCAGACTCCCTCGGTTAAGTACTGAGCTGAACTCAAGAAAGCAAGTAACAGAGAGGGAGGACTGATGATCAAAGGGATTAAGACTGGGCTGGTTTAACCCCCAGAAACAGCTGACCAGACAAAGGTTAACTCTTGAATAACAGGCATCAGCCTGGGAATCCAGCATGGGACTGATCAAGACCCCCTGAATCTGGGTGTCAGTGAGGTGGCCTAGGTAATCTATTGAGCCTTGGGCAGCAGATCAGTACCCATCCCAAGTATACACATGGACTTTGGACTCCCATCCAACAATGTGAGGTGCACTCTCACCCTGAACTCTTGGGGAAGGGTCTAGGCCCTGCCCTATATGAAATGACAGACTCTGGACACCCCCATGGAGGGCCTCACCCTCCCTGGGGGAATGAGGGGATAACGGGGGGGGGGGGGGGTTGGGGGAAGGGCATTGGAGGAGAGGAGGGAAAGGGAGAGGTTCCTGGAACTGACTTGTGAAGCAACCTTGTTTCTTATCTAGATTTAAACTGAAAAAAAAATGTGTTACCCTTTTTGTTAGGTATTTCTCAACTAAGTTAATTGATTTAGGAAGATACATCCCAATGTGGGTAGAGTGCCATTTCCTAGACCCAAGATCCTAAATTTTGTAACTGGAGAAATTGAGCTGAGAATAAATAAGTAAGCAAGCAAGGATGCATATATACATTTCCCTCTGTTCTTGACTCTGAGGGTAAGTGTCTGCTTCAAGCTCTACTGCTTTGAATTCCTGACTATGGGAGATTGTAACCTAGTGTTTTAAGTCAAATAAATTCTTTTTTCCTAAAAAAAGAAAGATACAGGCAGGAGTAAAAGAGACAGGAAACAATATTTTAAAGAAAATGAAAAGAAAGTAGGGATGCAAAGCAAAGCAAAGAAGAGTACTGAGGATAAGGATATGTTTTTGTTTTATTGTCTGTCCTCTTAAGGATAAAAAGTAAAGGAGTTTGAAGTCTTCAAGACTGTATATTTGCAATCAGGTGTACATAGAATCACTCTCCTTTAGCATCTGAACTTATTGATTTTAAGTAAATATATGTGATTAAATATATGTTATAGATATGTTAAATACGTATACATATACATACACACACACACATTCATCTTAAATGCTACTATTCTCACAACGGTTTCTGGTAGTACTGAAAGAAATGTTTACATACTGTTTCAACATAAGCCTCCAAACCCTGTTATTACTACACAGATTCCTATTTCAATTGCTTGGGACTGCTAACCCTTCACAGAGAACGTGTTTCCCTTGTTTACATGTATTGTATTACCTTGCTGATGAGTAGAGATATTATAAGGCAAATGTTGCTCAATAAATATTTATCCACAGAATAAAAAAAAACAAGGAAGAAAATGCTTGTAGTTCAAAGGGTATTTGCTGTGGCAGTCCAGTGGTTTCACATACTCTACAATATTCAGGTCCACATTCATACAGCAAGGTGTAAATTCAAGTTCTTCACTTATGCTGTGATTTAAGAAAGCACACTTCTTCAGCTCTTGCACCAATTTAGACAAGAAGCTACTTTACAGCTTGAGAGTAGCTAATTCTTGCTCTGACTGAGAAATATTTCTGTCAATTATATAACAAATTATTTTAAAAATCAACTTTGTTGATGACAGTCCCAAACAGCACTTGCTTTGTAAATTACAGACCATAGAGCATTTCAAGATGACTTAATAAATGGTTTTACTCCCTACAATGTGCACTTGAATAGAAATTCATCCAAACTAGCCAATATATATATGGAGAGAGAGAGAGAGAGCGAGAGAGAGAGAGAGAGAGAGAGAGAGAGAGAGAGAGAGAGAGAGAGAGAGAGAGAGAGAGAGAGAGAGAACAGGAATAGGCAACAGCATATACCACTGGAAATCATATGATCACTATGTGTTAATCTTCGAAATGACACCACAGTAAGTTGGAAATACAAGAAAAAATGGGCAACTTTCTTGATATACGTGACCTATCAAAATTGATTCAAACTAATCAATAGCAGGTAATGTGACAAAAATAGTTACCAAGTTCCCCAGATTACAATTTGTTTTATGCCAACTTTAATGTTTTGCTTCTGTATAAATACTCCATTTGTTCATGAGCTTCATATAATTTTTTATCATTTGCATGCTTGCAGGATCCATAGTGATAAATCACTTTCCAGTACTTAATGCTGGTGTCTTCACTCCTGTTTTCCTGCTTGGCCTATGCAGTCAGCAATTTCACTCATCCTTTGACATTATACATTTTCTCTGTTCTTAGCCTATTTTCTTTGATTTTAATTTCCACACTTATCTGCTATTCCCACTTAGATCAAGCTCCCTTTGATTTTATCTTTTCAGTTGGACAAGGTGGCATCCTCATGTCACTGGTTTTAGAGCTCTTTCTCCTGACTCAGCCTTTAAAGTTCTATGATTCTCTTACAGTACTCTTTATCTATATTAAATCATTATTTATATATTCATTGTCTAATTTTATTTGTTATTACTAGATCTTTTTAATAACGATTCATTGTCAGTGGTTTTAAACTTAATTTCAGCTTTTGAAAACACCGTGTGTAATTTGGTTATTTTTAACTGTTTCGGTACTTGTTTTGTGGCTCAACATATAATATAGTTATGTCTAGTTTTAATTTTAGTTCATCTAATTATTTGTAATTTAAAATTAATTCACAGCCGCAATTTTTCCTATGTTTCTCACCAACCTCAGCATGCACACATAATAAATAATCTGTTTCATTAATGAAGTACCAAGACCTCAAATGATCATACAACTTAAGACAAAAATGTAATCTCCCTAATCTCCCTGACCCTACAGAAGTGTGTTCTGTTTACTGCTTTTTTTTACATTGAACTCCAATGTTGCTCAGTTCTGGATCAGCATAATCAGTGGACTTATATTTAAACAATTACTTCAGTTATCAAATAGCTTATTATTCTCATTTACCAGTACAAAACATTTCACACAACCAAGTTCACTTACTCTTGACTCCAAAATATCCTCATTCTTAGCTGCCTGCACCATTTAGTACTTCCCCACAGCATACATACTTCATGAAGTCGCATATGCTATTCTGAGTCCAGCCTCAGGCAGCCAGAATGAAATCCATTATTGGCAAAGAGGAAAGGTGCTGTGCATTAGTATTTAATGGCCTGGAGAAGCTGCTTCAGCAGCGACAGGTAGAAATAATTTTGGGAGGTACTATGAGTCAAACAGCCGAGTATGCACTGACATTCCCTGAATACACACTCAGCCCACAATCTGTAGCCATATTGACAAGACTGCCTGGCCAGACTGATTTTTGAAGAAATGATCCTTTAACAAAGGGCTGTTCAATCATGTCTCTCTTTTATTCCTATTATAAATGGCCAAGACTATTGTGACATACCAGAACATTAACAATATCAAAAAGGCTATGAACAACCCAGAAAGTGCAGAAGCAAATATTGTCTAGTGTATAGTAATCGGAACCCCATTATTTCCCTACCTACATGTCTGATTAGCATTCCTGTGGTTTATAACCTTTGAAAAGCATGCATATTTTCTTCATAGTTTGTAATTCTGCATTCATGTTTCTGCATATGCCCTAAACTGCACTCCCTAAGATGAGCAAGACCTAAATACATTATATTTCTTTTTCTATGACTCAGAAAATACTGTCAAAGCATACATTACATATTGAAATATCCTTAAGGGAAAGCATGCCAATTGTTCCCTTATCTGAAGCTAGCTGTATTGTAGAACATCTTTTCCATAGGAATTAGTATGCTCTCCAAAAATACAGTCTGTGTATGGTAGCTCCTTTAAACCTCATATTTTTAATTAGCTTATTAAGTATAAGATTCTCTTGTGGCTTTTACATACATTGTCTGAACAGATTAAGCTGGTCCCAGAAGCTCGGGTTATTAAAGGAAAAATCTCAATGCAAAACTTGGCCTGCCTCCATATGAGCTTTTGGTTTTCGAGGCCCCTAAAGTTCTCAAAATAACACAGACAATTGCCACTGTTTTTGGGTGCCAATCACAAAGAGATGATAAAACCATAAGCCAAAGATATTACCTGCCTTTGTCTCTGCACACAGAGAAAGCAACCTGAAATTGTTGAAAGCTTCTTCCCTGGCTAGCCTTGATATTGAAGGTGTTACATAGGTTACTAGGGAAGAATTGGTATCAACAGTCTCATTCAACTGTAGAACTTCTGTGTGCAACAAGAATGCTGACCAGCCAGGGAAGATGAATTCACTTGTGAAATGGTGACCAATTTATTGGGTTTTATGCTTGCCTACTCCACAGGACAGGATCCATATCTGCTACAATTAACCCTGTCAAAAGCCCATTCTGGAGGAATCAAAGGCCATTCTGAAGAAGCTACTCCTGCTGTTTTGATAAGTAGACACGATGTGCTCATCAAGCTACTAATATATATATATATATATATATATACATATATATATACATATATATATATATATATACCCATACAATAGTGATATTTTCAACGTTGGTCAGTGAGCCTTCCTTTTGTAATATTCCAGGTTAACTGAAGAAACACAGCTGGTCAAGACACTAAGTAGACTGGTTTAAGCCCAGTAATAAACAGGACATCTCTAATACACACTCCAAGGCTCAGAGAACATTGTAGAATAGGAGAAATATGAATACTAGAAGAGAGGAAGGCGTAAGGAACAGAAGTATGGAATACTGGGCTCCTAACATGACATAATGCTGCACTCTAGAACTCACACAAGTTATGACCTCTGCACAAGATCTCTACAAGTTTGAGCTTGCCAACACCCCTTAAAGAATCAAGAAGCTCAATGGGCTCTGCCATTCCCTAAAAATGTATTATCAAATAATTGTTAATAACCAAAGAGACACTTTAATTCACTGATGTAGTCACTGGAAAGGTGTACATGCCCCTGAAATTACACACATGCTCTTGTAAACAACTCCAATAAAACTCACTGGCTCACAAAACTAACAACTAAACCAACAAATATATTAGAAAATGGGAGTGGGATTGAAAAGAGGAAAAGGATTAGGGGAATGGGAAGAGAAAAAGAGCATTTAGCAAAAGAAAATATGACAAAAATCCATTACATACATACATGAAAATATAATGTTGCTTATTATTATGCAAATTATGTGTATTAATATATACTAAGAAAAACATTTCTTGAAAGGGAGGCCATGACACTGGAGCTCTTTCTCATGGAAAGCATAATACTAGACTATGGTTAGAACACACACCTGCAATTGTGGGTAAAGACACTGGGTTTGTTAAGGACATTTGAGTGATGAGGAGCCTAAGGTGATGTCTGTGAGGAGGATACTTGGTGATTTACTTTCAAAATATTCACCTTCTGCACTGAGAACAAACGGTAATGAAGAGAGAACATGGATGAAGGATTTGAATTCCCAGTAAATAATTGCAGGGCTACTTCAGTTGATCTACAGGCTTATTGTAAATGTGAATGAATATACCAGCACTAGGGGAACAAGCTATGCATGGAGAGTGCTTACCTATCATCTCAGCCCTTCAGAGGAAGAGTCAGAAAGACCACTAAAAGTTGATAAAATTCTGATCCACTCCAGATGGAAACTTCGAGGCCAACCAGGCCTAGAAAAAATATGTTTAAAAAATATCTTACCTTCCTGTTCCCCCATGACCTACTCTCCTTTTCGCTTCTCCCCCCTCTCTTCTTCCCAGCCCCCACTCCCCCCCCAACCCTCACCGTGTTCCCCATCTGTTCAGAGGATCTTGCCTCATTCCTCTTCTCTTGGGTACCATGCATATCTTTTAGGTTCTTTCCTGTTTCCCAGACTCTGTCAGTGGAAGTGCAGACTGGCACTATCCTGATCCATGTCTAAAATCCATATATGAGTGAATACATACCATGTTTGTCTTTTTGTGACTGGATTACCTCACTCAGGATGGCTTCTTCCAGTGCTATCCATTTACCTATGAATTTCAAGATTCCATTGTTTTTTCTGCTGAGTAATACTACATTGTGTAAATGTACCACATTTTCTGTATCCACTCTTCAGTTGAGAGGCATCTAGGTTGCTTCCAGGTTCTGGCTATTACAAATAATGCTGCTATGAACATAGTGGAGCAGATGCCCTTGTTGTATGAATTTGCATCTTTTGGATATATGCCTAAGAGTGGAAATGCTGGGTCTTGTGGTAGATTGATTCCCATTTTCTTGAGGAATCCCAGTGCTGATTTCCAAAGTGGCTGTATGAGTTGGCAACACCAGCAGTGTAGGAGTGTTCCTCTCTTTCCACATCCTCTTCAGCATAAATTGTTTTCGGTGTTTTTGATTTTAGCCATTCTGACAGAAGACAGATGAGGCACCAGTGTGACCTCTAGTGATCTAAAGGAATGACACCAATTGGCAAGCTGAGCAATAGTGGAGAGACCACCTCGACTGCCCATTCCTGAAAATGAACTTGATATCTATAACCATCCTGGAGCCTTCATCCAGTGATTGATGGAAGCAGAGGCAAACACCTACAGTTAAACACTGAACTGAACCCAAGGAACCCAGTGACAGAGAGAGAGGAGCGATGAGCAAATTGGCAAAGAATGGGCTGGCAAAACCAGAAGAGACAGCTGATCTGAACAGGGGAGAGCTCTTGGACCGCAGACCGACAGCTGAGAGGCCAGCATGGGACTGATGCAGACCCCCCAAATGTGAGAGTCAGTAAGGAGGCCTGGGCAACCTACTGGGCCCTGAGCAGTAGATCAGTGTTTATCCCTGGAATTCAAACAGACATCGTTTGTCCATAGCACAAAGAGGGATGCTCTCTCAGCCTGGACTCTTAGGGGAGTGCCTGGACCCTACCCTGAGTGAAATGACAGACTCTAGATATCCCCTATGTGGACGGAAGTAGGGATAGTGTGGGAGGCTGCGTGGGGTAATGGGGGACACGAGAGGAGGGGAGGGAGAGGGAACTGGGTTTGACATGTAAAACAAGCTATTTAAAATTAAAATAATAAAAAAAATATTACCATTCAAAACATCATCCCCAACACCAGCACCATTGCTGCTGATAACACAAAAAAGCAAGACAGGAAACTTATGGACCTAGCACTTGATTTTTCTGAGTGTAAGAATATTTTGCTGTTTTTTTAAATTTATAATAGATTGTTTCAAAATTATTTTAACTGTTATTTTGGATTTTAAAAATTCATTTTCTATATAAGCATTATTTATGATCTATGTAAACTCATAATCTCTGAAAATTTCAGTTTGATACAGAGAAGAGAAAATAAAGTAATATGATTTTCTAAAAGCTGAAACAAGAAAAGTAACGCTTATTTTTCCCTAACACACTCCAATTTTGTTGATTTAAACCTTTTGTTTACTACCTGGATCATAGTTTAAACCATAAGCCTCAGAGAACTTTGTTGCTGTTATATACAACTTATTTTTTTCAAAGATGTGTTGCATTACTCTGAAGACAAATAACTTTTCTAGTACGCATGTTTATTTGGATTATAGAGGAGACAGTTTTCAAACTCCTGAAAATAAAATACAAAGATTTTGTGACATTTAAATTTGATGTCAGCACACATTACTGAATCATTTATTTTCTTGCAAAGACAACAATGATCTTCATTTATTGGTGATATGTTTTATATACACAGATTCCCATATTTTTTCTGTTTTCATATTTTCCTGTGTTCTGCAACTCTTATTTGAAGACTACTGAAATTCAAAAGCAAGAAGAACATTTACTTAACTGAAGATATGGTACTTGTGTCATTTTTGGAGTTTAAAGTAAATAAATATTACAAAAATAGCCTGAAGGAATTCTTTAAACATCAGCTCATGATCAGGGTTCAAGCTATACTGGGGCAGATAACCAATGAACAATGCTACTAAAAGTAGCTCCCAGAAAGGAAGGCAATACATTCAATTGGAAATCTTGTTCTTATTTTCTCAAATATAAGATCTGCATTGTAGCCATAGGAATCATTAAGATATTCTTAGGTATGAAATAGTATTTTTCTATTTAAATTAGAAACAAGCTTGTTTTCCATGTCCATCCCCCTTCCCTCTCCCTCCCCTCCTCCAGTGACCCCTCAAAACTCCCTATCTTATCCTCTTTCTCCTCCCCAGGGAGGGTGAGGCCTTCCATGAGGTATCTTCAAGATCTGTCATATCATTCGGAGCAGGACCTAGACCTTCCCCTGTGTGTCTAGGCTGAGATAGTATCCCTACATGAGGAATGGGCTGCCATAGTCCATTTGTATGCAAGGGATAAATACTAACCTACTACCAGAGGCCCCATAGATTTCTAAGGCCTCCTCATTGACACCCAGGTTCAGGGGCTATGAATCAGTCATATGTTGGTTTCCCAGCTATCAGACTGGAGTCTAAAAGCTTCCCCTTGTTCAGATTAGTTGTGTCTGTGGGTTTCACCAGTCTGGTCTTGACCACTTTGCTTATCACTCCTCCCTCTGTGTAATTGGAGTCCAGGAGTTCAGTTCAGTGTTTAGCTGTGTGTGTCTGCTTCTGCTTCCATCAGCTACTGGATGAAGGATTTAGGTTCCATGTGGTGTTGAGAAGAAGGTATGTTCTTTTGTGTTTGAAGGAATGTTCTATGGAAATCTGTTAATCCCAATTGGGTCATAACTTCTGTTAGTTCCTTTGTTTCTTTGTTAAGTTTGTCTCTGGTGGTCCTGTCTAGTGGTGAGAATGGGATGTTGAAGTCTCCCACTATATCTGTGTGAGTTGTTAGGTGTGATTTGAGTTTTAGTAATGTTTCTTTTACAAACATGGGTGCCTTTGTATTTGGAGCATAGATGTTCAGAACTGAGACTTCTTCATGATAGATTTTTCCTGTGATGAATATGAAATGACCTCCTTCATCTCTTCTGATTGATTTTAGTTTGAAGTCTAATTTGTTAGATATTAGGATAGCTACAAAAGCTTTTTACTTGGGTCCATTTGATTGGAAAATCTTGTCCCAACCAATTATTCTGAGGTAATATCTGTCTTTGAAGGTGAAGTGTGTTTCTTGTATGCAACAGAAGGATGGATTCTTTCTTTGTTTGCATTCTGTTAGCCTGTGTCTTTTTTTTCCAGTTTAAATTTAGATAAGAAACAAGGTTGCTTCACAAGTCAGTTCCAGGTCCCTCTCCCTTTCCCTCCTCTCCTCCCGTGCCCTCCCTCCAACCCCCCCCATTATCCCCTCATTCCCCCAGGCCCTCCATGGGGGTGTCCATAGTCTGTCATTACATATAGGGCAGGGCCTAGACCCTTCCCCAAGAGTTCAGGGTGAGAGTGCACCTCACATTGTTCTATGGGAGTCCAAAGTCCGTGTGTATACTTGGGATGGGTACTGATCTGCTGCCCAAGGCTCAATAGATTACCTAGGACTCCTCACTGACACCCAGATTCAGGGGGTCTTGATCAGTCCCATGCCGGACTCCCAGGCTGATGCCTGGGATTCAAGAGTTAACCTTTGTCTGGTCAGCTGTTTCTGGGGGTTAAACCAGCCCAGTCTTAATCCCTTTGATCATCAGTCCTCCCTCTCTGTTACTGGCTTTCTTGAGTTCAGCTCAGTACTTAACCGAGGGAGTCTGCCTCTTCTTCGATCAGCCACTAAATGAAGTTTCTGTTTCCAAGACTCTCTGGCCATAGGATTGTAGGATGGCACTCCCCAGATCTATGTCTAAAATCCATATATGAGAGAGTGCATGCCATGTTTCTCTTTTTGTGACTGGGTTACCTCACTCAGGATGGTTTCTTCTAGTGTCATCCATTTGCCTGCCAATCTCAGGATTCCATTGTTTTTGTACTCCATTGTGTAAATGTACCACATTTTCTCTATCCACTCTTCGGTTAGGGGCATCTAGGTTGCTTCCAAGTTCTGGCTATTACAAATAAAGCTGCTATGAACATAGTGGAACAGACATCTTTGTTGTATGAATGGGCATCTTTTGGATATATGCCTAAGAGTGGAGTTGCTGGGTCTTGTGGTAGGTTTATTCCCATTTTTCTGAGGAATCTCCATACTGATTTCCAAAGTGGCTGAACCAGTTGGCACTCCCACCAGCAATGGAGGAGTGTCCCCCTTTCACCACATCCTCTCCAGCATCAATTGTCATTGGTGTTTTTGATTTTAGCCATTCTGACAGGAGTGAGATGGTATCTCAGAGTTGTTTTGATTTGCATTTCCCGGATGGCTAAGGATGTTGAGCACTTTCTCAAGTGCCTCTCAGCCATTTTAGACTCCTCTATTGAAAACTCTCTATTTAGTTCTGCAGCCCACTTTTTAATTGGGTCCTTTGATGTTTTGGAGACTTGCTTCTTGAGTTCTTTGTAAATTTTGGAGATCAACCCTCTGTCAGAAGTGGGATTAGTGAATATTTTTTGCCATTCTGTGGGCTGCCTTTTTGTCTTGCTGACTGTGTCCTTTGCCTTAAAAAGCTTTTCAGTTTCAGTGGGTCCCATTTATTAATTGTTGATCTCACTGTCTGTGCTACTGGTGTTATGTTCAGGAAGCTGTCTCCTGCACCAATTCGTTCAAGGGTTGGTCTTTTCATGGTGTCCCATATTTCCTGGATATTTTGTGTTAAGGATTTGTTGGATTTAATGTTTTCTTTGGTTGATAAATCCAACACTCAAGTATCTTCAACACTTGAGATTCTCTCTTCCATCTCTTCTATTCTGTTGGTAATGCTTGTATTGGTAGTACCTGACTGTTTGTCCAGCTTTTCTATTTTCTGCCTTTCTTCAGATTGTGTTTTTTTTAATGTCTGTATTTCAGTTTTCAACCCTTGCAGTGTTTGCATTGCTTCTTGCAATTTTCTGTTTATCTTTTTGTCCATTTGTTGCCTTTCATGATTTTTTTGGTTTGTTCTTTCTTCCATTTCTTGCATTTTTTGGTTTGCTTTTTGTTCCATTTCTCGAATTTTGTGCTTTGTTTCTTCTTCCATTTCCTGCCTTTTTTGGTTTGTTTCTTCTTCCAATTCTTGCAGTTTTTGCTTTGTTTTTTCTTCCATTTCTTGCATTTTTTGCTTCGTTTCTACTTCCATTTCCTGCCTTTTTTGGTTTGTTTTTTCTTCCAATTCTTGCATTTTTTGATTTGTTTTTTCTTCCATTTCTTTGAGGGATTTTCCTATATCCTCTTTTAGGGCCTCTATCATTTTCATGAAAGTGCTTTAAGGTCATTCTCTTCTGCTTCATTCGCATTGGAATGTTGGGGTCTTGCTGGTGTGGAGTCTCTAGAATCTGGCGGTGTCATATTTGTTTTTCTGTTGCTGAGTGTGTTTTTGTATTGTCTCTTTCCCATCTCTTCTTCTAGTGGGTGCAGAAAGAGCCCCTTACTGGTCTGGGGACCAGAGTTCCCTTTTTGGTGGGTGCTAGCAAGTCCAATAATCTGGTGGTTCTTCTATTCCTTGTCCAAGTGCTGGTCCTGTAGGTGGAGAAGAAGAACAGGAATCTGGGGCACTTAGCCTCCTACCTGGTCCCCTGGACCCTATGCTGGGTCCTGTTGTACCTGATCCGGAACAGCTACTCCCCTGGTCTCCCTGGCTCCTCTGGTTTCCTGGTCTCGTTGGCAGGAGAGAAGACCTGGAGTCTGGGGTGCTTGGCTCCAGCCGGGATTGGGAGCTCTGTGCAGTTCCCAGGTAATCTGCAGGCACTGGAGCACAGGCTTGGAAGCCGGCCTGTTTTCCTGATGCTGCCACAGGAATAGCTGCTTCCCTGGACTCCCTGCCTTCTCTGGCTTCCTGGTCTCGTTGGTGGGAGAGAAGACCTGGAGTCTGGGGTGCTTGGCTCCCGCCGGGATTGGGAGCTCTGTGCAGTTCCCAGGCGATCTGCAGATCTGCAGGTACTGGAACACAGGCCGGGAAGCTGGCCTGTTTACCTGATGCTGTTGGAGGAACAGCTGCTTCCCTGGACTCCCAGCCTCCTCTGGTTTCCTGGTCTCCTTGGTGGGAGAGAAGATCTGGAGTCTGGGGTGCTTGGCTCCCGTCGGGATTGGGAGCTCTTTGCAGTTCCCAGGCAATCTGCAGGCACTGGAACACAGGCCGGGAAGCCGGCCTGTTTACCTGATGCTGCCAGAGGAACAGCTGCCCCTTTCCTTCCTTGTTAAAAGTTAAGATAGCTGTCATTTGATTTGAAATTCATGCTTCATTACAATTTCAGACATCTAAAATAAAAATAGTGTTTTATTTTATTGTCATTAAATTTATAAATATTCAGATATAAGACAGACAATGACCCACCTGCTAAAATGTCAATGGTTGTTATTAAAAAAAAAAGCTCATAATATTATATAGGCTGGGCGTGTTGTACTTATGTATTTAGGCGTATCTGTATATGATATATATGTACATAACAATTAATGAAAACAGAAGTCATGAATTTTAATAAGAATAAGGAGGAGTACTTGGAGATGGGAAAGGAAAAGTAGAGATTACATATTTGTATTGTAATCTTAAAAATTAAAATAAAATTTAAAAAGTCACAAGTGTTTATTTACTATGTAATGCTCAACTATTTCCCCTTTTCGTTGGGAGATTTTGATGACTGCTTCTATTTAATTATGGATTATAAATATATTTAAATTGCTTATCTGTTCTTGCTTTAATTTTGGTAAGTGATATATAGAAAATTGTCCATTTCTTTTAGATTCTCGAATTTTGTGGAGTACAGGTTTTCAAAGTATGACCTCATGATTCTCTGGATTTCCTCAGTGTCCATTATTATGTCCCCCTCTTCTGATTTTGTTAATTAGCATTCTCTCTCTCTCTCTCTCTCTCTCTCTCTCTCTCTCTCTCTCTCTCTCTCTCTCCCCTCTCTCTCTTTCTGCATTTTAGTTAGTTTGGATAAAGGTTTGCCTATCTTGTTGACTTTCTTGAAGAACCAACCCTTTGTTTCATTGATTCTCTGTATTATTTTCCTAGTTTCTACTTTATTGATTTCACATGAGCACTTAGTGCTGTGAACTTTCTCTTAGCACTGCCTTCAAAGTGTCCCATAAGTTTGGGTATGTTGTGTCTATATTCTCCTTGAATTCTAGGAAGTCTTTAATTTCTTTTTTTATTTCTTCCTTGACCCAGGAATGGTGCAATTGTGCATTATTCAATTTCCATGAGTTTGTAGGGCTTTGGCAATTTGTGTTGTTGTTGAATTCTAACTTTAAACCCTGGTGATTCAGTAGGATGCAGGGGATTATTCCAATTTTTTTGTATCTGTTGATGCTTGCTATGTTGCTGAGTATATGGTCGATTTTAGAGAAGGTTCCATGTGTTGCTGCGAAAACGTACATTCTTTTGTGCTTGGATGGAGTGCCCTATAGATGTCTGTCAACACCAATTGGATCATAACTTCTGTTAGTTCCTTTGTTTCTTTGTTAAGTTTCTGTATGGTGGTTCTGTCTAGTGGTGAGAGCAGAGTCTTGTAGTCTCCCACTATAAGTATGTAAGGTTTTATGTGTGATTTGAGCTTTAGTATTGTTTATGAATGTGGGTGCCTCCATATTTGGAGAATAGGTGTTTAGACCAATCCTCCTTTTGTAATGTAAGATTATATGTGTTCAACATTTAATTTTACATATTTCACTATAATTACAATTTTGTATATTTTTCTTTCATTTTTAATGTATGAGCACATGAACATGTGCATGAGAGAGAGAGGGACAGACACACACACACACACTCTCAAAGTTTTAATTGCTAGTTAGTTTTTACTTCTCTAGATCAGCATATGCTGTACTGCTCAGGAACCTCCCATGTCTAAGATAATGTACACTAAAAATCTCAAGTAGAACTTTTATTTTCCCCACTTAAAAACCAAGGGAAAATATAGCTATGATGATTACCTGCCTTGAGAGACACCTTCACTTTTGGTGGATTTGAGAGTGAATTAGGATACCTCCAGACTTAAAATGTATAACTTTTAGCAATATATTGTCTCATGAACCAGCATTCCTAGCACTCCAGATAAGGAAGAAGTATTGATCATTTGAGGCCAGCCTGGATTACCTGATATGATGCCATCTCAAAGAAAGAAAGTGAATAAAGTATGTCCTCATTACAGGGCTGTTTAACATAAAATAAACTGAAATGCATATTGCACAAGAAATTAGAATTGGACAATGAAAGTGGGCATAGATTTAAAAACACAAAGAAGACCAAAGCACACAAACTTGTTTTCTCTTTTGTGATTATCACTCTTCCTACTTTTAGCTCTTAAGTCTTTCTTTTTCTCTCACAGTCTTATCCTCTTTCTGACAGGGACCTTAAACACCTAGGTACACCCAGGGCATGCATGTGTGTGTGTGTGTGTGTGTGTGTGTGTGTGTGTGTGTAAAAATCAAGAGTACATAGTTACTTGGCAACCCTACTTCAGTGCTTTTTTTCCTTTGCATGTGACCTAAATGAGTAACATCTGTTTTGGTACTTGTTTTCCAAGCATCAGAATGAGCCACCTTAAAATTTCCTTTAAATCACTTTTGGTCCCTGAAATCTGCTGTTTTGCAGAGCTGATTCATCTATTCACTGCTCTTTCCCTCTGTGAACAATAGCTTTCCTAGTTGGATGTCTTTACATAGCTTCACCATTCACTAGCTCCTTTGAGGAGATTTGAAAACAGAAGACATTGCTTTTTTTTTTTTTACAGATTATTTTAATATCTTCCTTGTTGCTTGCTGATGTTCTCATAGAGCATGTTTCCTTTGTATCTTGGGCTGCTCTGGAAGTTCCTTTGGGTAGATTTGTTGAGAAACAAACTTTACATTCATCTAGGTTTTGCTTCCTTTAAAATTAATTTTACAGACATATTAAGTTAATATTTTTAAAATTTTATTGAGAGGAAAGTGGCAAGGAATTTAGTAAATGAAGTCTTCTATTTTTTCTCCAAAAAGGAAATGCTAAAGTCTCTGTGTGTCAACATTCAAAAAAGTATCATCTATTGGGGCTTAGTAATCCTGAGAGCAGAAAGCAATCTATTTGCCAACAATATAAAAAGATTAATAGTCCTGCCTGGGTCAATTAGGTTTGCCCAAGAGCTATATAGGAACCATTTCATATCTTCATTTTAGTTTTAGAATGAATTGAAAATGTATTGCTTATTTAATGAGTACTCCAGGCAGCAGTAGTAATTAATGAAACAGGATTAAGGAAACATTAAAAAGAGAGCAAAGTAGACTTAATATTAAAGTATTGTTCTGTGCTTTTGAAAAAATCAGTAAGAACATTCTTAATTGGTCATACAAGGATACTAAATATTTATGCTTCCATATCATAGTTTCTGTCTAACAAATAGTTAAGTAAAGTATAACCCAGTGGTAGTGATACTAGACCATATTCTAACCTGAATCCATCTGACTTGTTCTTGGGTTAAGTAATTAACTTCTATGCTTCTTTTGACTCAGTTGAAAATCTGTTTCACAGTCCTTCTTGGCACTGAGTTTTATTTATGTTACTATTATTGATATTATAAAAATGAGATACATTTTAGAGCATTTAAACTTGAATCTTTTCACAATTGTAGGACTTAAGATATAAATAATGCCATCTAAGAGGTCCAGTTTAGATGTTATTATTCATTGTAGAATGGCCAAATGTTTGCTTTATATCATCAACGTTTGTTCTTAAATCACTCATTAGATATGAATTTAGAATCTCAATTTATAAATCTGTGTTTTACAAAAATTGATATGGTAACTATTTCAATATCGGGAAGTTTCTAAAAAGAGACAGTCAGGAAACCAGAAATATCTTGAAATTCTGCAGAAAATAGTATCTATATACCTGGAGACAAACAATGATTTCGTGTGACTTTTGAAGAAAAATCAATATGGTTAGTAATCACATATTTAATGGAAAATTTTCACTTACTTGGTTGGATATATAAAATCAAACAATTTCTGTATTACTTTAACTTACTTTGGAAATAAATATGAATGTAAGAAATACTATATACTCTCCCGTGGATACTCACTAACAGGTATCAATGTTACAAAAATTTCATCAATTGATTATTCTAGAATGGTAACCTGGCTTTCTGTGAGCCTCCAGTCTCTGCTAATGTTGATAGTATTACTGTATTTAAGTTGGAAGCCATATTGGTTTCCTTCTAGAATATTAGTCTTAGTACCCCAGTCTTCTAGCTTTTAACCATGGCTTTCTAGCTTAGATTTTGTCATCGTCCATCTATATCTCATTTCCTAAGAGATACTTTTGTGTCCTATTCTTTATTCTTCACATGATAGACAAAGTGATCTGAAAAATAATTAATGTCAGATTACTACTTAAAATTTCAATATCTTCCTATTGAGCTTACTAAATTCTAGATTTTCAAAATCACCCATAAAACCATGGCAGACTTGAACCTACCATGATTTTTTTCAACCTTGTATCTTGTTCTTCATGTAGCTTTACTTCTCCACTATAGAATACTAAGTACGTTTTGATTCCTAAAAAAAAAGTTCATTGCCAATTCCAAGCTTGCGTTTTTCGTTGTTTTTCACTCTAGAATGGTGTTCTGATTTTTTTATAAAGCTAGAAAGTATATATAAGAGGTTTGTAAGACAATTAATTCTAGCTTCATCCCTTACCTACAGAATCAGTGATTTAATATTCTTTTAACAAGCTTGGCATGTGATTTCAATGTGCACCTCCCCTATTCGAGAATCATTGCTAATATGATATTTTCTTACCAATTTTTACTGTTCTCCATTAATGGAGTCAATATAGGTCTTCTTGACAAATTATGTGTTTTAGGTTCTTAGGAAGATTGTCTAATTCCTGGAGTTAATATTACCTGTATCCTATATGCTGGTTACTAGACCCACAGAAACCTCTAATCAAGGGTTGTGAGGTTGGAGGACAGAAATGTGAATATTAAGGTGCACATATTTATAATAGTTGCATAACATAGAGATATGAATTTTAATCCCTTATGTATATGATTGTTTTAGTGTGATATCGATGCCTGTGATAATATTTAAAACAAACGACTTTTAAAAAGGAAAGAAATAATTGAGTTCATGGTTTCAGAAATTTTAGTTCATGATCTGCTACTCCACTGTTTATGGACTTAAATCAAGATAGAGCACTCACAAACAGAATCCAAAATCACATCAAAAGATCATCCACCATTATCAAGTAGACTTCATCCTGGAGATTCAGGGATGGATCAACATATGAAAATCAGTCAATGTAATCTACATACAAACAAAGTGAAAGAAGAAAAAACACATGATCATCCCATTAGATGCTGAAGAAGCCTTTGACAAAATCCAATACTCCTTCATGATAAAAGTCTTGGACAGACTTGGGATCTAAGTAACATACTTAAATATAACAGAAACAACATAGAGCAAGTCAAATTAAATAGAGAATAACTCAAAGCAATCCCACTAACATCAGGAAGGTGAATGGAGCAAATGGGAAGAGAGGAGGTAGGTGAAAAGATGGTCAGCATATAAAATAAATAAATAACTTTTAAAAAGTAAGAAAATCACATATAAAAATTGTCACTGAAAAGTATATCACTTTAAAATTCAAATAATAACTTAAATTATACATTCCACATCAGAGGCAAATATAAGGTTATAGACATTAATACATAGTAAACTTCTAAACACAGCAATAAAATGTCATATCTTTGGGTAGTTATCTTTTTGACATGTTTATAATATCATTTAATACATATTAAGGAATCACCGGATGCATGTTTTTTATCAACTTTTGAACTTTCTATTTTCCACCTCCACTTTACCTGTATAATACTGTATTGTTAACACTGGGTATCATTCTTAGCTTCATTTCCACCTGTTTCAGAACTGTCTAGAAGAGTCTTACACTGACGTCCTCATATGAATTTAGGAGAACTTTTATGCTCCTAAATTTAACTGCAATTTTAGTGGATAATATTTAAATTAGAATAAGAGTCAATCCCAATTTAGTTAGTAAATAACTGACATACAAACACAGCCACTGAACTGTGGAGAATTGAAATTCCTTCAATGGGTAATGCCATGGTTCCATCTCAGCTTGAATTCATGTCCTGAGATGAGGAAGAGGTGTTGGCTTGAAGAAAAGAATTGTCAGACCACCAGATAAGTTTTACACAAGTGACGGGCCCAAGTAGTTCAAGACATCTTTATCTATACTTCGAACGCAAGCATGATTTTCCATACTAACAATCATGCTTTTCCCATCTTCCATTGTTAACCTCTGACAAAAACATATAGGTCAAATATGTTTTTTCCCACAATTTTTACATGAAAACAAAAAACAGCACACCATTTTGCTAGTTTGGCCAAATATTGAGCCAGGTACCTCCTGTCTTCACAAAACTAAAAGGTGATAAACATAGACACACATTTTCAAGAACAACATTCTTCAAACTTTAATGAAGCATTATCTATAGAAATATGGTGAATTGCCTCCCATCCTGTCATCACTGAATCAGGACAGCTTCCAGAATCTGGGGTGACAGCTGGCATCCCCTGACAAGAAACCTGAGAAGCATCAGCTCCCAAAGAATTTTAGGGGAAAATATTTGAGGAAAAGCTAGAGTTTCCAGGAACGATCACATCTGTCCCATGCATGACTGACAAGGTGACACTAAAAACCATCAAACATATTACCAATATTATGAGAGGAAAGAGACTGTGCAGGCCACATGGTCCCGGCAGTATTTTGCGCTGTCCCAAAATCCACTGGTCCTTCCTGAGTGAGCTTGTTCCCGTGAGCTTTGTCTCATCTGGGACCCATTGGACTAGCACTCTGAAACTAGACTACATGGCTCTAGTCAATGTAACTCTGTGCCACATGGCATTAATTTGTATAACCTGAGTTTTCTCATTAACCCTTTTAGGTAAGCCTTAGAACTTTGTTTTAATTTGCCTTTTAAATGTATTTGAAGTATATTATATTGTACACAACTAGAAGTACACATAGCTTGATATATTTTACACAAATTGGCATGCATATGGGATGAGTGACCAGACTGAGATCTTGCACAAACCTGGTATCCACAGAGGTTCCCCATGCATAAGTATCATTACTCTTTCCAATAGCTTATATTAGTTTTGGAAAATTTTCACTTAGATTGAAAGAATTAAGCAATGCCTTCTACTTTCTTGGCATAACAGACAAAACAATAAACTTTGAAGCGGTCTAAAGCATTTGAAATAAATGTCCAGAGGCTTGTGACTTTGACACCGTACTGGAGGGAGCCACAGTTCTCAGAGTAGATGCTTCCGATTGCCTGAGCTCCACACCTTGCCTCTCCTTCTGCATGCCACATTCTTGGTTGTGACTTACAAGTGTAATTGAAAGACCCCAGGCGGGGGACTTTCACGGGAGGGAGACCCGAATCCAAGGAACAGCGAGACCACAAACTTGGATGCAACAGCAAGAGGCTTTATTGATAATACACGGGTACCCGGGGCATCTCAGTCTCGGGAACTGAGAGCCCCGAGCTGGGGCTCAGGGGTTCTTTTATAGCAAAAAGCGCAGTACAGAAGCGAGAAGCCTAGTTACAGGACCCTGATTGGGCAATGTAAATGAGGCTGGGGCTCAGAACGAGGGCAATTAAGGTTTCTCTCAGAACTCAAGTCTCGGCCTTGGCCCTATCTGAGGAACAATAGGTCTCTGTGCTTGCCCAATCTTGCTGGGCTGGCCATCTGGTCACAGAAGACACCCAAAGCCCATGTCCTTGGGCAGAGCTCCCTTCTGATAAAAAATGACTATTCGGCTGAGCTGTGGGGGAAAGGAATTTTCCATGAGCCTCAGCTTGCCTGTGTAGGCTAGGCCGGGGTCTTTCATAATTAGCTGCATACCTGCCCTGATGCTGTAAGTGGCCTCCTTGTGCCTGTAGTTAACTTACTGGCAAATAGAGCCAATCAAGGTTTATGGGCCTTGAATTTAGTCCCAAGCAAATTAGAATTTGAAAAGATTGTGAAATACATGGAGTCAGTTTTAGACTAAAAATGAGGTGTTCATCAACCTAAGAGAGTTAGTGTTAATTGCTTAATCCAGTCTCATACTCCTAAGTGTCACTTTCTCATATGCAATGAAAGCTGTTTCTGTTGGTTGCCTACCTGGAGGGAGCTGGGAGGATCAGTCTCTTGTTTCTACACTCTTCACAGAAGAGCTCTTCTGTCTCTATTCATCCAAATCAACAGCGAAATGAAACCTCTTTAATCATGGTGAAAATAAAGTACAGAATATCTGTGCGTGGCTGACATAGCAGGTGGCCGTACTTATGGCTCAAGGTTCCACTCTAGTTTCCTGCAAGTACTCTGCAGTTTGAGAGCCTAGCTGCAAACTCCACATTTGCTTTTCTTTAGGCAAGCTGTTTACCCTCTCTACTCCAGTGTTCTCATCTTTTAAATGGAAACAAAGTGCATTTTTCTCTCTCTCTCAGGGCTTTGGGTGAGTTTAGAGGTGCTCAGGTAAATAGATTTCCTAGAGCAGTGGCCAGTAGGTCATACTTAAAGTTCAAAGGTTTGCTGTTAGTGGCACCTGTTTTAATCAGTTGTTTACACCACTTCCTGAAGCAACTCCTGGTGCTTTTCCCTGCCTCCCTTCATTACCTATAATGCCAGATATTAGGCTTGAGGCTGAGGGACTGTGAGTTCAAGGTCAGGCTAAGTGATGGGATCCTGATACTTTTAAGGAGAAAATAGAGAGAGAGAGCATGCTTGAAATGCTTTTACTGCCCCGACAGAACAAAATGGTTTAAAGATGTTCTGTAATTCAAAAACCCCAAGTCACCCCTGGCTTCCCTGGAGACATGGTTTTACTGGAATTTTTAAACAATTTAACACAAGTATATGAAGGAATCCTTTTTGAACACAGTTTATTCTGCTTCAGAGCTGTGTCCTATGGCTCTATGGCTTTCTGCCTCCTTTGATTGGCTGGGTGAAATGAGTCCCAACATTTCATGATTTTTCTATCTGTCCAGTGATTTCTCTAGGCAGAGAAGTGAGATGAGGCCAAGGTTGGAAGAGTATTCCACATGGTTCAGCTTTCTGAGGTCTTCTTTCTTTCTCCATCCTAATGTGTCATCTTATTTGCATCTGATTCAAGGCAACCTTGGATTGTCCCCTGTTATTTGCTTCCTCACATTATTTTTTAATTTTATGTGGTATAAAGTTTTGAATGTTTGATAAAAGAGAATATTAATGAAACTCTTACTCATAACAAAAGAAGAATAATTCCGTACAATAATATATTAAAATTCAATCTTTAAAAGATTGGTGATTCTTTTTATTGTGTATACTGCAATTTAAAGCTGTCTATTAAATTAATTACTGTTTTTTCAATAATGCCAACTCATACTAATTGACAACAACACTTTTATATGTTTTCTATAAAGAAAAATCTTCCAAGCTTCTGATTTTTGTGCTGCCGTTATAAGAATAGTACTTGCAACATTAATTTAAAATTTTTCAGTTTTCCACTTTCTATCTCTAACATAAATTGTATTCCATTATTCTCAAATAAACTTTTAAAACTTGAGTGCTGAAGTCTTTTGACCACATGTTTAATGTTACTTCCTGAATACTGCTACTCTGATATTTTGGATGGCATGAGTGTACCATAAGCACTATGATGAGAAGATTCATGTATTGTCTCTTTGCTCAGTTTTGGCATAGTTGCAAGTCATTTGGAAGTCAATATTTTGCTATATATCCTAGTTTCTTTGAACAGTCAACTTGTATTTATTCCCATATACCTTTGTTTGGTTTCTGAAAGAACACACAAAATTAATATGTTTCCTATACACAAATGGCAACGATAGCAAGAAATAAATTAGGAAAATGATTCCATTAACAATAACCTTAGAGAGGAGTGATGACCAAAGGAATCAAGATCAGGCTGGGGAAACTCACCTAAACAAGGGGGAACACATGGACCCTAGACTGATGACTGAGGGGCCAGCATGGGACTGATACAGATTCCCTCCCACTGAACCTGGGTGACAGAGAGGAGGCATACAGATGGACTCTGGGTACCCATGCCATGTGGAGGGATGCTCTCTCAGCTTGGACACAGGGGAAGAACCTGGGCCCTTCCCAGGATGATGCGACAGACTCTGAAAATCCCTCATGGAAGCCCTTGCCCTCCCTGGGGAGCGGAGGGGGGATGAAGTGGAGTGTGGTGTTGGGAGGGCTGGGTGGTGGGGGAAGAGGGGTGGGAGAGGGAACTGAGAGTGACATGTATAAAAAGTTAAATAAAAAATATGAAAAAAAGAACATAACCTTAGCAACATCTTAGTATAAGGGGAATGCTTGTACAACCAAACTTTAAAGCATTGAAAAAGAAGGGGGAGGAAGATATCGTAAGATAGAAAGGCATTCCATGCTTAAATGCTTGCAGGATTAATACTGTGAAATTTGCCACCCTACCAAAAGCAATTTATAGATTCAATGCAATTCCCATAATAATTTCAGCCCAACTCCTCACAGAAATTTACAAAAATATATCTTAAGCTTAATATGTAAATATAAAAGACCCAGGATAGGCAAAAATCCTTAACAATAAGAGTTAGAAGTAACATCAACCCAGATTTTGAGTTATGCTGTAATTATAGTCATAAAAACATTATGGTAGTGACATAAAAAGAGAAATGTTGATCAATGGAATAGAATTGAGAACCCACATGTAATTCCACATCCCTAAAGGTACTTTATGTTTTTGACAAATAGCCCAACAATATACATTGGAGAAAATAACACCTTCAAGAAAAGGAACTGTTCAAGCTGGATTCTTGTAGAAATCAAAGTTTATAAAGTTACCACTTCTTCTCTACACTGGTAACACCTGGACTTATAAGAAGCAATTTATTTTATTGCTCATCATAAAGTAAAATTACAGGCAAGAGTGTGACACTAAGATAGCACTGATTATATGTCAAAGTAAATGAAAGACTAAAAAATATTTAATGCATATGTGACTGGGAGGGAATGACAAAGGTAATATAGCTTAAGTAAATTTTAATATTGTTAATAAAATTTGGGCATTATGAAATGATCCTTTTATGCAAGCTAATCTTGAGAGTAAATTTAACTCTTGAATGGGGTGCAATCTGATGTACAAGGCATAAAATATCTTCAAAAAACTTATTACATATAAAGAACATGAAATGTTCCCAACAAAATAGATATAAATAAAAAGAGCAATGTTGGTATAGTTTTCTACTGCTTTGATTAAACAGCATATTCAAGGCAACTTATAAAAGGATGGGGTTGTCTTATGATTACAATGACATTCCAGTTCAAGAGTCTTCCCTCCAGAGAAATGTGCAGCAAGCAGCAGATATTATGCCTGGGAAAACAAATCTGAGAACTCACATCTTAAATAGGAAGGAAGCAAAGAGTGAACAGGGAATGGTGCTAAAACCCCCAGTCTTCTTAAGAGATATACCTCCTCCAATAAAACCACACCATCTAAATCTACCCCAACAGCATCACCATCTGGGGACAAGGTATTCAAATGTTCAAGAACATGACAGACCTCTCCCTGAAACCAAGATAAATTTGATTGGAAAATCTTTTCCCAACCCTTAACTCTGAGGTAACGTCTATCTTTGAAGCTGAGGTGTGCTTCTTGTATTCAACAGAAAGATGGGTTCTGTCTTCGAATCCATTCTGTTAGCCTGTGTCTTTTGATGGGCAAGTTAAGCCATTAATATTGAGGGATACTCATGATCATTGATTGCTCATTCTTGTCTGTTTAGGAACGGTTGTTGTTGTTGGAATTATATGTGGATTTCCACCCCTTTTTTCTTTTGCCTGTTGGTAAAGTGGGATTATCTATTTCTTACATTTTTTCTGGTTGTAGTTAACTCCTTGGGAGTTTTACTTCCAGAACTTTCTGTAGGGCTGGGTTAGTGGATATGTATTGTTTAAATCTGGATTTGCCATGAAATATCTTGTTTTCTCCGTCTATAGTGATTGAAAGCTTTGCTGGGTATGGACTCAAGAAACAAGCAGGGGTAGCAATCCTAATATAAAACAAATTAGATTTTAAACTAAAATCAATCAAAAGAAATGAATGAGATCATTTCATACTCATCACAGGATAAATCCACCACAATGAAGTATCAATTCTGAACATCTATGCCCCAAATACAAAGGCACCCACATTTGTAAAAGAAATATTACTAAAACTCAAATCATATGTAACACCTCACACACTTGTAGTGTGATTCTTCAACATTAAACTCTCACCACTAGACAGAAACTTAAAAAGTAACTAATATAATTTTTGACCCAATTGTGTTTAACAGATATCTATAGAACATTCCATCCACACACAAAACAATATACCATCTTCTCATCTCCACACAGAACCTTCTCAAAAATCAAGCACTTGCTTAGCAACATAGCAAAGCACAATGCGTACAAAAAAATTCGAATAACTTCATGTATCTAAAGTTAGAATTCAACAACAACACAAAATACAGAAACCCTGAAAACTCCTAGAAATTGAATAATGAGCAATTGCACCATTCCTATGTCAAAGAAGAAATAAAAAAATTAAAGTCTTCCTAGAATTCAATGAGAATGAAGACACAACATACCCAAATTTATGGGACACTTTGAAAGCAGTGCTAAGAAGAAAGTCCATAGCACTATGTGCCACATGAAGAAACTGGAGAATAGTCACACTAGAGAATTAACAGCACAACTGAAAACTCTAGAACAGAAGGAAGCAAACTCACTCTAGAGTAGCAGACGTCAGGAAATAATTAAAATGAGGGCTGAAATCAATCAAGTAGAAACTAGGAAAACAATACAAAAAATCAATGAAACAAAGAGTTGGTTCTTTGAGAAAATCAACAGCATAGACAAAACTTTATCCAAACTTACCTAACAGCAATGTGTGACCATGCAAATTAACAAAATCAGAAATGAAAAGTGCACATAACAACAGACACTAAGGAAATCCAGAGAATCATCAGGTCATGCTTTGAAAATCTGTACTCCACAAAATTTGAAAACTTAAAGTAAATGGACAATTTTCTGGATAGATATCATTTACCAAAATTAAATAAGAACAGATAAGCAATGTAAATAGATGTATAACACCTAAGGAAATAGAAACAGTCATCAAAAGTCTCCCAGCCAAAAAAAAAGCTCAGGTCCAGATGGACTCAGTGAAGAAATTTATCAGAAATTCAAAGAAGAGCTTATATTTATTCTCCTAAAGTATTCCATGCAATAGAAGCAAAAGGGTCTTTGCCAAACTCTTTTTTGAGGCTTCAATAATATTAATATCCAAACCTCACAAAGAAACAACTAAGAAAGAGAAATTCAGACCAACTTCCCCCATGAATATGGATGCAAAAGTACTCAATAAAATACTGGAAAATTGATTCCAAGAACACATCAGAAAATCCATCCACCATGATAAAGTAAGTTTCATCCCAGGGATGCAGGGATGGTTCAACATACGAAAATCCATCAATGTCATCCACCATATAAACAAGCTGAGAAACAAAAATCATATGAACATCTCACTAGATGCTGAAAAAGCCTTTGACAAAATCTAGCAACACTTCATGATAAAGGTCTTGGAGAGATCCTGAATAAAGGAATATAAATATATTAAAAGCTATATGCAGCAAACCAGTAGTCAACATCAAACTGAATGGAGAATAACTCAAGGCAATTCCACTAAAAGTAGGAACAAGACAAGGCTGTTCATTCTCCCAATACCTCTTCAATATTGTTCTCGATGTTCTAGCCAGAGTAAGAAGACAACAACAGGAGATCAAGGGGATACAAATTGGAAAGGAAGAAGTAAACTTTCACTGTTTGCAGATGACATGATAGTTTACATAAGTGGCCCAGAAAACTCTTCCAGGGAATTCCTACAGCTGATAAACACCTTCAGCATAGTGGCAGGATACTAGATCAACTCAAGAAAATCATTAGACCTACTACATACAGAAGAAAAATGGACTGAGAAAGAAATAAGAGAAATATCACCCTTTAAAATTACCACAAACAATTTAAAATACCTTGGGGTAATGCAAACCAAACAAGTAAAAGTCCTGTATAGCAAGAACTTTGAGTCTTTAAAGAAAGAAATTATAGAAGACACCAGAAAATGGAAAGATCTCCCATGCTCATAGATATGTATGATCAATGTAGCAAAAATGGCAATCCTGCTAAAATCAATCTACAAACTAAATGCAATCCCCATCAAAATTCCAGCACAATTCTTCACAGAGCTTGAAAGAACAATTCTCAACTTTATATGGAAAAACAAAAAACCCAGAATAGCAAAGACAACCCTGTTCAACAAAACAACGTCTGGGGGTATCACCATCTCTGACTTCAGGCACTATTATAGAGCTATAGTCCTGAAAACAGCTTGGTATTGGCACAAAAATTGACAGGTAGACCAGTGGAATTGAATTGAATACCCCAATATTAATCCATACACTTATGAACACTGATCTTCAAAAAAGAAACTAAAATTATACAGTGGAAAAAAGAAGGCATCTTTAACAAATGGTGCTGGCATAACTGGATATTGGCATGTAGAAGACTGCAGATAGATCCATATCTATTGCCATGCACAAAACATAAGTCCAAATGGATCAAAGACCTCAACATATATCCAGCCACACTGAAAGTCTTCGAGGAGAAAGTGGGAGGTACCCTTGCCCAAATTGGTACAGGAGACTGCTTCCTGAACATAGTACCAGAAGCACAGACACTAAGATGAACAATTAATAAATGGGACCTCCTGTAACTGAGACGCTTCTGTAAGGTAAAGGACACAGTCAACAAGACAAAAAGGCAGCTTACATAGTGTGAAAAGATATTCACTAACCTCACATCTTACAGAGGGCTGATCCCCAAAATCTACAAAGAACTCAACAATCAAGTCTCACTAAAGAATCCATTTAAAAAGTGCAGTATAGAACTAAATAGAGAATTCTCAATAGAGGAGTCTAAAATGGCCGAGAGACACTTAAGAAAGTACTCAACATTCTTAGCCATCAGGAAATGCAAATCAAAACAATTCTTAGATACCAACTTACTCCCGTCAGAATGGCTAAAATCAAAACACGAATGACCGTTTATGCTGGAGAGGATGTGGAGAAAGGGGAACACTCCTCCACTGCTGGTGGGAATTCCAACTCACACAGCCACTTTGAAATCAGTATGTAGACTCTTCAAGAAAATGGGACTCATTCTACCATAAGACCCTGCAATTCCACTCTTAGGCATATACCCAAAAATGCCCATTCAAACAAGGACATCTGTTCCACTATGTTCATAATAGCATTATATTTAATAGCCAGATCCTGGAAGCAGCCTATATGCCCCACAACTGAAAAGTGGATAGAGAAAATGTGGTACATTTACACACTATTCAGCAGAAAAAGAAATGGATTCTTGAAATTTGCAGGGAAATGGATGGCACTAGAAGAAACCATCCTGAATGAGGTAACCCAGTCACAAAAAGACAAACATGGTATGTACTCACTCATATATGGATTTTGGACATAGAGCAGGAGATTGCTATCCTACAATCCCACTGCCAGAGAGTCTGAGAAACAGGGAGGACCCTAAGAGAGTTATGTTTGATACCCCAGAGAAGGGTAATGAAGCAAGATTTCCTGAGCCAATTGGGCGCATGAGGGGAGGGGAGAGGGATCATGGAAAAAGAGAGGGGAAGAAGAGGAGGGGAGAGGAAGACATGGGAGAGCAGGAATGTTGAGTCAGCAGAAGAATAGAGGAGAGCAGGATGAGAGATACCATAATAGAGGGAGTCATTATAGGTTTGAAGACAAAACTTACACTAATGGGATTTCCAAAGATCTACAAGGATGACACCAACTGGCAAACTAAGCAATGTTGGAGAGACTACCTTAATAGCCCCTCTCTCATCATGAGATTGAGGACTACATTATATGCCATCCTAGAACTTTTATCCAAGAACTAATGGAAGCAGAGGCAGATGCCCACAGGCAAACACTGAACTGAACTCCTAGAAACCAGTGACAGAGAGGGGGAGTGATGAGCAAAAGGGTCAAGGCCGTGTTGGTGAAACCCACAAAGACAGCTTACCTGACAAGGGGGCTTCTTGGACCCCAGACTGATGGCTGAGAGGGACCGATCCAGACACCTTGAATACAGTGTCAATAAGGCCTCAGCAATCTCTGGTGCCTTGGGCAGTAGATTAGTGCTTACCATGGCATACTAACGAACTTTGGGAGCATATTCCACACAGTGGGGCGGGCTCTCTCAGTCTGTACACATGGAGAATGGCCTAGACCCTACCACAGATGAAATGACAAGCTCTGGAGATCCCCCATGGAGGGTCTCACCTTGCCTGGAAAATGGTGTGGGGATTGCTTGGGGTTTGGGGGGGTTGGTGGAGGGACAAAGTGGGAGAGGGAGCTGTGACTGACATGTGAAGCAAGCATGTTTCTAATTTAAATAAAATATATATTGGAAATAAGAAAATAAAATACTTTCATCAAAAACAAACAAACAAAAAGAAACCAAGATAAACTGTAATTTGTAGACTGAGGTTCTCGGTTTCTTGGCATTCACTCCCAAATAACCACACAGATACTTACTATTATAAATGGCTGGCTAATAGCCCATGATTGTTGTTACTAGCTAACTCTTACAATTAAATTAACCCATATTTCTTATCTATGTTTTGCCACATCATGGGTTGGTACATTTTCTCAGCATGGTATGCCCATCTTGTTCCTCTCTGCATCTGCTTGGAACTGCTGACTCTGTCCTTTCCCCCAGTATTCTCAATTTGACCTAATCTTATCCTGCTAAGCTATTGCCCAATCAGCTTCTTTATTAAACTAATCACAGTGACATATAATAACATAGGGCAAAAGGAATGCCCCACATTAATAAATAATTTTAATTACATACCATACTTAAAGCTATCCAGCAATGAAACAGTTTCTCTTTGAAAGCCTGATGGACATCTAATTGTAGAGATCTTAAAAGTCATTCTTGTCATCATTACACCAAAATAGGCAGTACCAGAGAAAGAGATTATAGATCCCCATAATTAAATCCTCAATGTAAATATAGCAAGACACATACAGGATCTTCTCACTAAATTCCCCCAAAATTCTTGTGAGAAAAATGTAAAGTTATTTCATGCTAGTAAATTATATGGTGCTTATTATTAAAGTGTTAAATCTCTAAATGTAACCTATTATTATTAAAGTGTTAAATCTCTAAATTTAACCTACTGTTATTAAAGTGTTAAATCTCTAAATTTAAACTATATCAGTAATACAAACTCTAAAAAAGTCATAACATGAAGACTGGAGAGATGACTTAGCTGTCACATGGTAAGGATCACAACCAAAGGATGAAAAGTGACAAGATGATTCTAAAATGAATATTGAAAAGAAAATTAAATAAAAGCAATTTTGTAAACAGAAAAAGGTAATTTGGAGTGATGGAAGGTTCAAACAGAGATTGGGGTAAAGGAATAGCACAGGTAAAGTGGGAAGGATGATTAACCAAAATAAAATAAAAACGTGGTGTAGAGTGAAGACTTTTTCTTGCCAGCTGCTTTGGTTTTTCCCCACCAGTCGCCTGGGCTCTGCCACATTGTAGTCCCCAAATAACACACAAGATTTGAAGAAGTTTGGTTCAAATATGATTCTCATATGACTCAACAATACCAGGATTTCATTGCCACTTTTACTCGGGGTGAGAAAGAGTACACAGAGAATAGAGAATAGTTTTCAGAACTGTTGTTGCAGAAGCATGGAGTATAAGACTCACGTTTTGAACCCAGGAACCAAAATACCCGTCACTGACCTGTATCACCGCTTGTTCTTAATTTTGGTGTTTTGATTTCAGAAGTCTCTGTCCACAGAATCTGTTATTTTGTGAATTATGTTGAGGTCTTTGATCCATTTAGACTTAAGTTTTGTACATGGTGATAAACATGTAGCTATCTGCAGTCTTCTACATGCCAATATCCAGTTATGCCAGCATGATTTGTTGAAGATGCTATCTTTTTCCACTGTATAATTTTAGGTTCTTTGTCCAAAATAAGCTGGTCATAGGTTTGTGGATTAATCTCAGAGAGTTCAATTCCATTCCAATGCCTTCCTGTCTATTTTTGTGCCAATACCAAGCTGTTTTCAGGACTATAGCTCTATAATAGAGCTTGAGGTCAGGGATGGTGATGCCTCTAGATGTTGCTTTGTTGAGCAGGGTTGTCTTGGCTATCCTGGGTTTTTTGTTTTTCCATATAAAGTTGAGAATTGTTCTTTCAAGGTCTGTAAAGAATTGTTCTGGAATTTTGATCAGGATTGCATTGAGTCTGTAGATTGCTTTTGACAGGATTGCCATTTTTACTACATTGATCCTATCTATCCAAGAGCATGGGATATCTTTCCATTTTTTGGTGTCTTCTTAATTTCTTTCTTTAAAGACTCAAAGTTCTTGCAGTACAGGAACTTGTTTGGTTAGCATTACGCCAAGGTATTTTATGTTGTGTGTGTGGCAATTGTAAAGGGGGATGTTTCTATGATTTCTTTCTCAGCCCTCTTATCATCTGTATATAATAGGGCTACTCATTTTCTTGGGTTGATCTTATATCCTGCTACTGTGCTGAAGGTGTTAATCAGCTGCAAGAGGTCTCTGGTAGAGTTCTTTGGGTCACTTATGTAAATTTCTGGTAAAATTCTGCACTGAAGCCATCTGTCCCTGAGATTTTTTTTTTTGGTTGGAAGACTTTTGATGACTGCTTCTATTTCCTTAGGTCTTATAGGTCTATTTAAATTGCTTATCTGTTATTGATTTAATTTTGGCAGGTGATATCTATCTGGGAAGTCATCCATTTCCTTTAAATTTTCGAATTTTGTGGAATACAGGTTTTCAAAATATGACCTGATGATTCTCTGGATTTCCTCAGTGTCCGTTGTTATGTCCCCCTTTTCCTTTCTGATTTTGTTAATTTGCGTGTTCACATTCTGCTGTTTGCTCATTTTGGATAAAGGTTTGTATATCTTGTTGATTTTCTCAAAGAACCAACTCTTTGTTACATTAATTTTTTGTCTTGTTTTCCTAGTCTCTCCTTTATTGATTTCAGCCCTTGGTTTGATTATTTCCTGGTGTCTATTCCTTCTGGGTGAGTTTGCTTCTTTGTGTTCTAGAGCTTTCAGCTGTGCTGTTAATTCTCTACTGTAACTATTCTCCAGTTTCTTCATGTGGGCACTTATTGCTATAAACTTCCCTCGTAGCACTGCTTTCAATGTGTCCCATAGGTTTGGGTATGTTGTGTCTTCGTTCTCATTGAATTCTAGGAAGTCTTTAATTTATTTGTTTTATTCCTTCATTGACCAGTTTGTTCAGCTTTTATAGTCATATGCATTCATATATCCAACACACAAAAATAAAAAGGAACACTTTCATCACCCTAGAACACCCACTCACATCATTTATTCTTAATGCATATGGTGTCATTTAGCTTAGGATATCAACTAATAGTGTCCTTTAGATGGAATCACTTAGTAAGAAAGAGAAATAGTGTTTTAAAATCCACCTGAAGATTAGACTTATATTGCTGCAAGATGTCTGTATCTGATATAGCAGCTATGAATTGTGATATTGGCTTCCATTTTATTAAAAATATCAATATTGATTTCCCGATGTAAAATATGATACTATAGTGACTTGTATATACTTGTATATACTTTTAACTTTTTTCAGGATTTTTATAAAGTACTGCATTTACATATTTTCTATCATTTCTTCCCTCTTTTACATACTCCAACAGATAACTTCCCCTGAAATTCATGACTTCTTATTCAATTGTTATTGTTATGTGTATTGTGGTAGTTTGAATGTAATTGGCCCCCATACTCTCATAGAAAGTGACACTATTGGGAACTGTGGCTGTGTTGGAGTGGGTATGGCCTTGGTAGAGGACGTATGTCACTGTGGGGATGGGATTTAAGTTTTTCTATGCTCAGAATACCACTCAATATCTCAGTTGTCTTCCTGTTGCCTACAAGATGTAGCACTCTCAGCTGCTTCTACAGTGTCGTGTCTACCATGATACCCACCATGATAATAATGGACTGAACCTCTAAAACTGTAAGAAAGACACCCCAATTAAATGTTTCCCTTCCTAAGAGTTGACATGGTCGTAGTGTCTCTTCACAAAAATAAAACCCTAACTAAGACATGTATGCAAAGGCTCATGTGTATATATTAAGTTATATACACACACATATACAAACACAAGTTAATATAAATATAAGGTACTGAATCTACTTATTGCTGTTCATATGTACATGTGTGTAGTGATGATGACTTGGCTTTGTAATCTATCAGGGTTTCATCCCTGGAGGAGACAGATAATCCTCCCTTAGCAGTCATTAATTGACTATAGCTCTTCAACTAGGGGCAGGGTTGTGATGTTTGTCTCACAAAGGCATTGTGAACTGGTGTTCAGGTCTTGTAAGGGCCTCCATATTTTTGCAAATTCATGGGGCCATATTCCCTATCCTATTGTCCTGTCTAGAAGGCAGCAACTATATGGAGGTACCATAGTCCTCTTCCTCATACAACCTTTCTGTGTCTATTCTGTGATGTTTACTGAGCCTTAAATATAGGGTTTGTGCTGTTTATGTTTTAAATGGTATTGGGCACCCTACAATCAGTTGTTGTCTACATTTTGAGTAGGTATATCTTTCTGTAATGGTCTCTGTCTACCACAAAATGAAGTTTCTTTAATTAGAAATGAGAGTTACACATATTTGTGACTATAAGGATAAATATATATACTAAAGTTAAGATTTACACTGACTGAAAAAAAGTGGCAGTGATTTGATCTCTAGGATCTATGACCTTATTGACCAGGAGTAGTTGATTAATTTTATAGTATCAGGCAAGAATTCGCTCCTATAGGACCTTATGTTTCATTAAGGGGCTGTTGGTTACCTCTGAGATAAAAGTGCCACTATTGTATCTTTTGGAATATCTTGATGAATAGTGATTCACAAGCCTTATAGATGGGGATGAGTATTGGCTGCTTTTTCCTCTCTTGACAACTGGCATAGAACCTTTGGATATTATGAGAGGCCATTCTTAGGGAGGGGCCTGCTAGATGAGAACCAGCTTGATTCTACCAAGTCCTGTGTCTGAAGTGTACAGTTTCTTCAGCAATAGGGTATATTACCTAGTGTAAAACTTTTTTATTTTGTAGGATGGTTTTGATGATTTTTTGAGCTTCTATTTATCTCATCATTTGATGAAAACATGATCTTTTCATTATATTCCTGGACAAAGATACTGAGGCAGAGAATGAGAGGATACTGATTATTTCAATCTTGGGTACACTAAAAGTCATATGAAAGCTATAATTTACTACCTCAATAAAAGCTACACATTTCTCTTATTGACTAAAGAAAATCAAGTTTGAAAAAAATCCCAAACATATGCTCTGCTCTGTATTATCAGCATGACCATTTTGGTTTGTCTGTTAACAATATAACCATTAATCTTAAATCAAGTTAAATTCATGCTTTCTGTGTAGATATAAGTGTATCTCCAGAGAAGCTGAATTCTGACTTAGGGAATGCTGATTGGAGTTATGAGTGCTTCTGTACTAATATCTTAGAACCTAAGTTCCTTTCTTGAAATTTCTTTAACATGGTAGGGAGTCATTTATCCATCCTACTTGATTCAAAATTTGCCAGTAGCTCTTTCCCGCCAGGAAAAAAAATGACTCATAACCTAAAAATCCAGAAGATGATTTGGTGGGTCAATCTTAGATTATGATTCTTTTCAACTTCTGGATGTGAAATTCCCTGGCTAAATCTTCTGGAGTGTGCTTTCAATTAGTATCTTGACCTTGCTTCTGTGCCCTGAGACGCATTTAACCCAGGCCTCCAGCATTTAATTTACTGTTCTTATTGATCCTCAATAAACACTTTCCAGCATGTACTTATTGAAGGTCTATTTTGTACATAGGATTCTTGGGAACATTAATTTCACAGTGGCTGTCCAGGATAGCACCTGGAACAGTACCATTTGTATCCAGACAATTGACATACATGTACATACATTGAAATTGGGACTCTCTGGTCTAATAATTGACTTAGACTTCCTGGACATTTTTCAGTCAACTTCAATATTTCCTAAAGAAAATTATATTTAAAGAAAAAAATCAATACACTTTTCAGCTTATAAAAAGGAAAATTAACTAGTATGAGAAACTAGACAGCCAATTACAGTGATTCTACTGCCATTGTTTGGTGATGCTGTGACTGGTCTTGATTATTATACTCTTAGCCAATGGGAATATTAACTTTGGAATAGAGGGAAGAACCCATGTGCAAGCAAGATGTGTGGGGAAAGAACTGAGAATCCCACATGAAATGTAGACCTTTAAGAGATGGCATGAATGATAGATAGAGAAGATTGTATTATACTACAGTGAAAATCATATAGAGCCATGCTTCCTCAGTAAAGACAGAGATATCTGGGTAACTATTTACATGTACTGATGTGCTAGATATCAAAAGTAAGAAATGTAAGATCTACTGAACACAGTGGTGTACAGTATTTGCAGCATACTTTAATGCCATTGCAACTAGATGTTGAGATGGGAATATCTGTCACAGTGAGGCTTGCTAGCATTAGTATGGCTTCATAGGATGCCTAATACACCAGAATGCTGACTCTCTGACCAGAAAGATGAAAAGACAGAGATAGTATTACAAAAGAGGCAGGCACATGTACACAAGGCAAAATAAAATATAGAATACATTAATTGAATTATCGAAGCACATGGAAAATTCTTCAATTATTGGCAGCACAAAACTGTGAGAAAATTTGCTTTGTGGTTATGTGGGACAATAGTTGGTTAATTTGTATATCAAGAGATAACTATTGTTAAATAATGGATGAATAATTGGTACACAGGTATTTCATACCAAAATATGACTTAGAGTAAACGCTCCTAATTGTTCCCAAATGTCAACCAATCAGAAACCAACCCATACCTACGAATGCAATCCTGTAACTTTTGTCTTTAAAACCTAGCAGTAGACAGGGAACTTCACTCCCTCTGGAGGCTGCTGCCACAGCTAGCCAGACAGAGATCCTGTCATGGATGGATGAACAATTAAAACTATGCTTTTGCAGTTTAGTGGGTCTGTCATCCTGGTCGTCTCTGGGTACTTTGCAACTTGGGCACAACAATTCTTATGCATTGTGGTTTATATATGAAAGAAACTCACAGGAATTCCTCTACAATTTATAAGAATTTAAGCATCAAATGGTCATTATGTCTTATATGTCATCAAGTTGAAAGAAATAGTTCTAAAGTTCAATAACTAAAAGTGATATTGATGGCACATTCCTAGAGTCCTAGAACTATAGAAGTTCAAACAGGATGTTTGACAAGAGTTTGAAGTTAGCATAGACTATAGAGTGAATTCTAGACTACACAGTCTGGGCTACAGCATGGAAGTCTGTCAAATAAAACAAAATAGGAATCTCAGCAATTAAAGAGACATTTAACTGTGCCAAGAGCTATCATTGTAATATTTTCTATAATGTGAAAATTTGACTAAAAATTAAGCTATCTGTAACATGAATAATAAAACCCCAGAGACAGATATTGGGTTTCAAGCTAAAGATCAGAGAAGCAAAACAGCCAGCCAGTCGCTTTTACCTCTATCTCAGACCAAAATAGACGATCCTGTCTCCCCAATCCTCAGAGGCAATGCAGCCTGCACTGCTCTCCACCAAGTCTCAGACTGCAATTCTCTGAATTCCTGTCTCCTCTTACCTTATATTCCTATCTCTTCCCTGCCATACCACTCCGTTTCCACCTCCCTAGTGATGGGATTAAAGGTGTGAGATCCCAAGTGCTGAGATCACCTTCATGTGAGCTTTCTTTTATGTCTAGATCAATTTTGTATAGTCAGTGTGACCTTGAACTAACAGAGATCTGTCAACTTCTTTATCATGAGTCCAAGGATTAAAGGTTTGTGCCACCATTGCCTGGGCTTTATGGTTGTGGCTAGCTTTGCATTTTGATCTCCAGTGACTTAAATAGATTGTAAACAATATATCACCACAGCTGACAGATGTAAAACAACAAAATCATTGCAGCAAAATGTCAGAGTTATATTTGTAGAAATATGGTAGGTAGATATATTTGTCAGGCACACATAAGAGACATTTTCATTTTTCTGCATAGTCATCTATAATTTCTCCTTCTCAGTAAAGGCTAATCCTTATCCTTAATTTTATATTTGTGATTTTAAAATCTATTTCCTTAAATCAATATTTCTGGAAACACAAATGAGACCCTAACTGAAAGTAAAAGTATTATACACACAGACTCTCTCTCACACACATACATCTATATGTCTGTTATGTGCATTTTGTCAGCACAAATATATTTAATAGGTTGTCAATTTTCCTTTTCTTTTGCTTACATAACCTGCCTCAGAGTGAGTTTTCCCTCAGCACCGTGAAGCCTTTTAGTAGCTCCAGTTTTTATTGCTACAAGAATACTTCACAAAGGCAATAAAGGAAGAGTTTATTTTGGATGACTCTTTGAGGGTCCAGTTCATCATGGCAGAGAATACATGCTGACGGCAGCATGGAACAGCTGACTACTTTGCTTCCATAGTGAGAAACCAGAACAATGAGCGGTGGTACAGCTTACATTCTCTTTTTATACAACCTCAGAAGACCCCAGTCACTGGAAAATGGCTCCTTTACACTTGAGGTGGGTTCCTCCCACCTTAGCACAATCTACAAAGTGCTTTAAGAAATACTCAGAGATTATTTCACAGTGATATTGGATAGCTGACACCATTAACTATCCCAGTGCCAAATGCACATGTTTATCGTATATAACTACTTTTTTCTCTTAATTTCATGTTAAAGATTATAATATAATTACATTTCTCTCTTCCCTTTCCTCCAACACCTCCATTACCCCCATAATACTTCAAATTAATGGCCTATTTTTCATTAAGTGTTATTGCATGCATATATAAGGAGATTTATACATTATATACATTAGAAATATATTTCTCATTACACATATTAGAAATATGTATATTTTACATATAATCTGCTCAATTTAGTGTTACTTGTTATTATCTTACAGACATTCTTTTTAGAAGCATACATTCACAGGACATGTGGAAGTACATTTTCTTCAAGTCTGATTAGTCTGAAAACTTAGAAATATAGATTGTATGATGGTAGTTGTGACTGCCAGCTTTGGATATCACAGTCCATATGTTGGTTCACGATGTTTTTTTCAAGTCTGATACTCTTTTTGTGTGTGTATTTTTTTCTTTCCTTCCTCCAAATCGTCCTATATATACCCCTTCTTGCTCTCTTTAAATCTGTTGCCTCTTTTCCTCAATAATTGATGTTTTAAACACACAAATATACATATGTATATTTGTGTAAATATGTAAACATTTTAAACACACAAATATACATGTGTATATTTGTGTAAATATGTAAACATTACATGCCCAGTCATATTTGAGATGGCAAAGAATGAATTTGTTAAAGTCTACAGGATCAATTTTTTAAATTCTTTTTTTATTTCTTTTTTCATTTAAATTCCAAACAATCTTCTTTTACATACCCCTGGATCAATTTCTAATGCAAAAGAAAATAAATACGAGTAAGAAAAGTGAATATATGACAAGGAGATGCAGGAAGTTTGGATGGTATACATAACTAGATGGAAGCATGAGCCCACACTGTATATGAGTCTCCAGTGTCACAAGGCTGATTAACACATATTTAACAGTCTGTTTTACAATCAGATGACTACTTTGAAGAGCTGGAGTAGAATGCTTAACCAACAAGTACAAGACTCTGGAATGGATCTACAGTAAAACCAAACAAATAATGACAAAAGATAATGTACTGCTCATGCTATAGATCCCAAATGCTAAAAATAGATAAATTTCGAGTGGATATGGAGGCTTAATTATTCTGCTAACAAAGAGGATTACTATGTTAAGGAGACAAAGTCAAGAAAGGACAGAGCTATTAAAATATATGACTTTAGTTACTATAGTCATTATTCTTGGCCTTCGAATCTGTAATTTTAGGGATTCCTGTAAGGAAGCAATCATACTGGGGGACCTGATTGGGGGGAAGGGGGGAAGAGGGAGCTGGGATACATGTGAAACAAGATTATTTATAACCTAAATTAAAAAAAATGTTTAAATACTTCAATACTAAAACCATAAAACATCATCTGTGATATGAAAAACTAACACCCCAATTAGAATGATTTAAATGAGAATGGCTCATATAGGCCTGTGTGTTTGAATGCTTGGTCCCCGTTGGAATTCTTTGGGAAGGATTAGAAAGTTAGCCTTGTTGAAGGAGATATGTGTCACTGAGTGGGCATTGAGGTTTCAAAAACTTGTGAGATTTCCAGTTAACTGTCTCTGCCTCCCTCTTGCAAATCAAAATGTGAGCTCTCAGCTCTGTTTCAGCACTAAGTCTGCCTGTAGCCATTCTTCTTGTCATTATGATCATGGATGCATCTTTGAAACTTCAAGACCCCAGTCAAATTCTCTGTAAGTTGCCTTAGCTATGATCTCTTCTCAGCAATACAAAAGTAACTAACATGGTGTTTTTAAACAAAGTATGCAATACAGTCAGATACTACCATCCACTTAAAATAATGTATTTTCAAATAATATTTGTTTTTAGATGAAGAAATATACCAGAAAAATAGACTAGTATATGTAGGGTGCAAATTGAATTTTTAAAGGTTCAAGACAATTGAAAAAAAAAACAGATTATGCAATCAGACATGTATAAGGAGAAATTGTATTTAAACAAGAAAAGTTCTTTTATAAATCTATATGACCATAGAAAACATTACTGAGAAAAATAGAAGACAAATGTTAGGAATACAGGCAGATGAGAGAAGTTAATGTAAAAGTTTTCAAATTTTCAGATTTGAAGAAAAACAAAATTAGAAGTCAGAAATATAGGAGAAGATACAACAAAGAGAGCAGAAGAAAAGCAAGAGAAAATTATGACATTTGTCCTCTATAAATATCATACTTGTACCTCTGTGTTCATGACACATTTAGGGGGTTTGATGGAGTACTTGTATTTTACTGATTTCCAGATGAGATTTTTCTCAATATGCAGTTTTATTTCACTCTTTCTGAGTTCCCAGAATTACTACTACAGTGTCTTATGGATTTCACTGCTGGGAGGTCTGTTTTATTTGTCTATCATTCCTCTCAGTAGCCTTTTATTCTATTTTGAAAATGTTTATCTTTATCAGTATTTTTTCTAACTTTACCATATAGCTGGCTGTTTAGAGCTTTCATTGTGTTATGAAAAGAGCTTCAATTATTATTTTCAAAACATCCTTATCTTTTTATTTAGTCATGTGTTATTTATTCTATGTCTTTGTTGATAGAATTTGTTTATAAACTGTTTAATTTCCTGTTTAGACCCTATGTATAGGGAAATACATACTCAGAGCACAGCTTTCAAAAGTCACATCTTCAACTGGTCAATGCTTTATCTCATATGTTATTTTTACCATTGTGAACCAGTAAAATACATTGTCTGGCCTAGCAACTCTCTATCTATATTCTTGCAGAGTTATACTTCTGGGCATTGAAGACTACATTATCTTACCACTAATTTGTATTAAATATATTATGTATACATTTATATTTCAAACTTCATTTTTATTGATCTCCATATTTACTATTTTAAATATAAAATAATATTTCATTTTACTAGGAATAATAATGAATATATGTACTATATTGGGTGGCATTAAATATATGTGTATGCATATATATATATGTATATGTGTGTGTAAACATATATAACAGTATGGGACTATAGGAGGAAATTTTGCCAAGCATGTAATCTCTTCTTGCTTCTGTTTTGTTTTGTTTTTCAAGACAGGATGTCTCTGTAGTTTTAGAATCTGTCCTGGAACTTGCTCTGTAGACCAGGCTGGCCTGGAACCCACAGAGATTAATCTGTCTCTGCCTTCTGAGTGCTAGGATTAAAGGTATGTGACACCACTGCTTGGCTATTCTATTTTTTTTGTTTGTTTATGATTTTGCATGATGACAGAGATCTTCACTCTTGTCTTTGCATTCATAACATTTGCCAGAAATCCAGAAATACTGCAAAAATCTAGGGAAAAGAGAAGTCTGACATGACATTTAAAACATTCACTTATTTCATAACTTGTCTTTTGAGATAAATTGGTAATTCTCCTTTTATGAAATTCATCCTTTTAAAGTGTTTAGTGGGTTTACTATATTTGTAGATTTTGTTTTACAAAAGTAGCTAACTTTAGGGTACTTTTGTCTACTCAAAATGAACTGTTCACAGTTACTACCAATGTCTTCAAATTTCCTGGCAACCATTTATCTCCTTCTTGCTTCTATGATTTACCCATTAATGACATTTAATGTAAATGAATCATACAACATATTTGATGTCTTCTTTCTGGATTAGGTATGAGGGCATGTGTCTGCTTCTTTCAGTTCCAGGACCCTATCTGAAAACACCAAAATATAAAAAGCAGATTATTGGTAGAAATATCAACATGAGAATCAATGCTGAAGATGGTTTAAATTATTTAAATAAATAAATGGCATATATAGCTTTAACATAATAAAAGACAACAATTACAGTCTTTCCAATAGATTAAGAAGAAACTGACATACTTCCATATCATTACAATATTAAAAACTTAAATAAACCAAAAAAACTCCACCTAGATATTGAATGTACTAAAACATAATAAAGGCCATGCACTGGTTATATTATGTTTGTGTGTGTGTGTGTGTGTGTGTGTGTGTGTGTGTGTGTGTGTCTGTATGTCTTTGTGTGTGATAGTGATAAAATACTATGACAAAAGGCAGCTTAAGTAAGAGTTTATTTTGCCTATGGTTACAGGGAGCTAGATGTCCATAAGGATGAGGAAGAACTGATAGCAGTAACCTAAGAAATCATATCTCAACTATACCCAGAAGATAGACAGCATGCACTGAAAGTGAATGAGGCTATAAACTCCCGGAGTCCACGCCCAGCAATAGACTGCCTTCAGCCAGAGCACTGGTCTCAAAGTTCAATATCATCCCAAACACAGCCACTAACTAGAGACAGATATTAAAATACATTAGCCTACAAGGGACATTTATCATTCAAACAGCATCACAAACACATGTTATTATCAAACAGAAAGGAGAAGTAAGCAAGTGTGTCAACTCTTACTTGACAAGTATTCCATATGAAATGTAAACAAACCTCTTCACAAGCTTCAAACTCATTTTGCTCTGGTGTTTGTTAGGTTTTAAACAGTTAACAGCGTACTGAGGCTGCTCCATTTGAAGTCTCCATGGAGGGAAAGAATAATATTCATGTGAGCTTGTTACAAATTCTACAAAATTCAGAATTTCACAAGAATCAGACATTACTTCTTTAACAAAAAGAAAGGAAGAAGCCAGGTGTTGGTGGCACATGCCTTTAATCCCAGCACTCAGGAGGCAGAGGCAGGCAGATCTCTGTGAGTTCGAGATTAGCCTGGTCTACAAAAGCTAGTTCCAGGACAGCCTTCAAAGTCACAGAGAAACCCTGTCTTAAAAAGCCACACACACACACACACACACACACACACACACACACACACACACACAAGAATACTCCTCAGAAGGCCTTTGCTAATTTCTAAAATCCTGAAAAAAAATGTGACCTCATAAGACGAATTTAACAATGTTTCTTCTGGTTCCATTTTGAGGAATAATTTGAGGAGTATTGGTATTAGCTCTTCTTTGAAAGTTTGATAGAATTTTGTGCTAAAATCATCTGACCCTGGGGTTGTTTTGGTTTCAAGATTTTAATCTTGTTTAAATACAAGACTGCTTGTATTTCCTTAGGGGTCATAGGACAATTTAAACTGCTTATCTGATCTTGATTTAATTTTGGTATGTGTTATCTATCAAGAAATTTGTCCATTTCGTTTAGATTTTCCAATTTTGTGGAGTATAAGCTTTTGAAGTATGACTTAAAGATTTTCTGGATTTCCTCAGTGTCTGTTAAGTCCCCTTGCCATTTCTGATTTTGTTTGTTAGTTTGGATATTTTCTCTATGCCATTTGGTTAGTTTGGATAAGGGTTTGTCTGTTTTTTTGATTTTTCTAAAGAACCAATTTTTGTTTCATCTATTCTTTGCATTGTTCTTTGTTTCTATTTTATTGATTTCAGCTGTCAGCTTGATTACTTCCTGCTGTCTCTTCCTCTTGAGTATGTTTGCTTCTTTTTGTTCTAGAGCTTTCAGGTGTGCTGTTAAGTCACTAGTAAGAGATTTCTTCAAATTCTTATTCAGCCACTTAGAGCTATGAAATTTCCTCTTAGTGCTACTTTCATTGTGTCTAAGTGTGGGTGTGTTGTGCATTCATTTTCATTCAGTTACCTAGGAAGTCTTTATTTCTCCCTTGACCCTGTTGACACTGCCACTTGATATGCCATGTTTCCTTGATATCCATGGGAGACCTGGCCCTTTCTGAAAGAAATCGAGGAGGAGTGGATTAGGAGGGTCAGAGGGGAGGTGGAGGAAGGGAATGGGATGAGAGGAGGGAGGGGAAACTGAGGTCTGGATTGATATTTTCTTAAATTTGCTCTAAGTAAATAAATGGCAAAAACGCGGAAGGAAAAATTATTAAAATCACTGTTCTCCTAAAAATGGTTTGTTTTTCACATTCTCTCCTGCATTAATATTGTTTTCAGGGAGATAAATCTATCTATCACTATAAATCTATATCTGATCCCTCCAGAGTGATGCTGTCGCTCTGCTTTAATGGTTCATCTGGGTTAGCCTTTCTAGGGAGCTAATTCTTTGCTGTTTTCTTTTCAGTCTTCTCCCCATGGGTCATTTTCCTAGCACTAAGATGTACATCTCTAGCCTGAAATGCTGGAAAACTACTTTTCCTGATGAGACTCTGGATGAGGAAGTCTTTATAAACAGGCACACTCTGTAATGAAATTATAATAGATGGTGAAATCTATGTTCTATCACATACTTTATATTGTTGTTATGTGTACCTAGGGTTTGGGTCATTTCAGAAAATTTCCTGTTATATAAATTGTATGTTATGGCCACCGTGAAAAAGCAAAACTTAAAGAGAGCCGAGGAGGGAACTCCATGTTGACTTGATTTGCACAGATATTTTGCAGCACCTTCTAATTGATTTCAGTTTAATATCAAGAAAATCCAGAAATATTTGAAATAAATACTTGACTATTGACTAGGGGTTTTGTACACATTTGGGCATGTACAATATAATTGTCAAATAACATGTTATTTTTCCTAATTGTAATATATAAATATAATGGTCACATGGTTTGATGGATCATTTTCTGTAAATCTTCTGTATATTTTAAAGACCTGAACATTTTCAGAATAGAAACTGTTATAATCAATTTGACATATTTAAGAATATAGTAAAATGAGATTTTTTTATCAAGAAATTTTAATTTTTAAGAAATTTAGGAATCACATAATTACCGATTTCTCAATGGACACGTAAAGTGTGTGATACACAAGAGGTCACATATTCATACACAATGAATGTCTCATAGACATTAATGAACTCCATTATATAATTTAAAATAATCATGTTTTACCTATAAAACCAGTAAAAAGAAGCCTTAAAGGTTTTTCCTATACTTGCAAAGTATTTGAAAAATTCCCCAGAGTGACTACATATGTACTACATTTACAGTCAATTCACACTCCAATGGGCCTCTGATGATTTAGTTCCATCTACCTGAGGGCCCCAGATCATGCTCCAAGGCCTGAAGACCTACTTCATTTTTACCAAACCAGCGCACTTAATATCCTATTTCTCCTACATTTATTTTGCTTTTTCTATCCAGGTGTCTATTAAAGATGTCTTTCCCTTACATCAACTGGCTGTTACACAATGGGAAAACCACTGATACACTTCTGAGGTCCTTTTGATGGGCTTACTGTAGAGGTCTCCCAACTGACATGTCCAATGACTCTGTGCAGCAGGAAACAGCAACATCAATCATTGCCCAAATACCTTGACAGTGTTTAGAGTCACCTCTGCAGGAAGCAGATGAGAACAGGAGATTAAAATTGGTCATATAATTTAAGGGTATGGACCTCAATTCATGTCCTTGGTTGGGAGGCAGAATGCCCTTGTCCTAGTCCTGGGTAGAAGTCATAAATTCCAGAATATCGGGAGCCTCTGCTCCTTTGTCAGGTTGCTAAATGATTTAAGAACTTCAACTCTTGAGGCAGAATGCTGTAAGGATTAACAGCCTTGGTGGACATCAAGAATGAACCCTACCCACTTTTTTAACATTGAACTGTACTTCAGTTTCCTATTAACACTAGAAAAGGATGCTTTACCATTGACTTTGTGTAGAACCACTGAGGCACAGCTATTCCTTCTACATAAAATTATATAATCTGCTTTTTTTTCTCTTGCCCTACATGGAGACATGAAGTTCTCAATTGCCTCAAAAATTACATGTCATTTTCCCATTTTAAGAGTTAACTCAGCTGAGTCTGATGCGTGTGTATATGTATTAATTTGGGCAAATTTTATATCCTAATTTTTTCAGGAGTATTATATGTTTGCATATATGAATGTATTCATATATGCAAACATATAATAGTAGTCAACACTGCAGTCTTGCCTTGCATTTTCTTACCAAGCAATCAAACCTAAGGTAATAACTGAGTTAGCATTTACCATAAAGAGCAAATTTTCCATCACACACACACACACACACACACAGACACATTTTCTCAATTAGACATGCATTTCTAAATGTTTGAATTTCATTTGTCATTGTGTTTAAATTGTGGGTCATGACCCATAAGTGGGTCACAAAAACAATTTAGTGTATTTCTGTAATTTTATGTGAGATGGAAAGTATAATAGGCTACATCATAACATACTGTAGAAATTCACAAAATATGTGAAAGTTTTAGTTTGATTATGTGGCTAAGAAAAATATATTCATGGGTATATTAAGATGAATGCAAAATAAATTTCTTTCTGTGATAAATTCAATTTAAAAGTGTTTATACATTTAGAATGACTTATTGAATGAATTTTTGGTTGCATTTTGCTAATTGAGCAAAACTGAAAAATATGTATATAAAATCTTTTAAGATTCTACGTAAAAATTAGTGAATTGAGCTTAGAACTTACTAGATTTTAATAAATTAATATACAGGATGCTCTTAGAGTCTGAAATAATCAGATGACATCAAATTATTTACTTGGAACTATTAGTTTAAAATGTAATTTGTAATTGAGTTTTATATATGCATAATTTTATTTGAAGAAATGCGCTAGGTAACTATTGAGTAGTTAAGAGTGATCAGAATTCATTTAGATATGCTGAGATGATTTTAAGTGTGATATAATTTGCTCTTTTCTGGTTTTCCTGAATTGAGCATGACAAGCAGCAAATTCTCTTGGGACCCCTGAGGCAGTGCAGAAAATCTCCCTCCCAGGAACCAGCTCAAGCACCACCACAATTTTCTTGAGCTGGTGGAATTGAGGATAAGCCTGAAGAACTATCCACTCAAACGGACAAGCGCTTCTTGGGCAATGCCAGGCTTAAGTTCACTCCCAGTCCCATGTTCTCGGTGTATGTCCTGGGTGACTGGCAGCACTGTGATGAAGCCCAGGCTGTGGATAGACCCCACATGAATTTCGAGGCACTGAAGAAGCTTAATAAGAACAAGATGTTGTTCAAAAAGCTGGCTGAGACATATGATGTCTTTTTGGCCTCCAACACTCTGGTTGAGACGAGCCTGTTTATCCTAGTGCCAGGCCTAAAGAAGGCTGGCAAATTCCTTTCCCATGTTGACACACAGTACAAACATGGTGGCCAAAATTGAGGAGGTGAAATCTGTGTCAACTTTCAGATGAAGAAGGTGATATATTGGGTTTTGCTGTCCATCATGTGAGGATGACAGATGACTAGCTAATCTACAACACCCACCTGGCTGTCAATTTCTTTGTGTCCTTGCTCAAGAAGAACTGGCAAGGTATTCAGGCTTTGTACATTAAGAACACCATCTGAAAGCCCTAATGCCTGGTCTAGGATGCCCCTATAAACTGTAGTGCTACAAAAAGTAGATGATAGTTAGTTAGATAGATAGATAGAAGACATATATCATATTACAACATTTGTAGATGTTTTAAAACTTTAAGTCCCTCCATTAGAAAACAATAACATGGCATATGAGTACATTAATGTATTCATTGTTATTTTTCACCAGCTTCTGATTTGATTCATGTATCAGAAACATCCTTGATTTAGGAGACAGAATACTGTGTATGGCAAGAGACATTTTGATCTTCAAAGAACTTCTGCAACAAGAAAAATGAAATATTAAATACAATAAATAATGAATCTTAAGTAATCAAATTCTAGGCAGAAATTTAGAAGCACGTAATGATAAAGTGTACCAGAACAGTGGATACAGTGAAGGGTATTTCTCCCATGTAGAATCACATCCTTGTGGGAACAAAATCTACTTGACTTATGACAAATAAGAGACAAATCTTTTAAAGATCCTGGGTTAAGTCAAAAATTGTTAAGAATAGGAATGAATTTGTCAGGGTTCAAGACAAGGATGAAGAAATTGGAACTAGTTATGTGAAGATAAGTGAAGAAAGGAGAGATTTAATAAAAGGTGGGTGCTAAATCATCCAGCATATCATAAACTAATGTAATGTGTGTGGAATTTTATTGTGGTCCATTGGATACGTATTGAAGCATTAGAAAAAAGAAAACACAATCATATTTCAATGCATTAAATAAATATTAGTACCATACTCAAAACTTAGTACATCAAATATAAAGATAGAATCCAGAGAAACTTTGAGATATTTTTTCATTACATATTTTTTGTTTTCATTATAACAGTAGATAAACTATGAGCCCATGAAATAACTACAGGATACCATTTTAAATTATTTTCTTAAAATGTGCATTCAAAATATTTTCCATGATTGACAATATACTAAATATTTTACGCACACATCTCAATGAAACCTTCATACAATTCTGGTCATTATACTCAAATCAAGTAAACACAACATTTTACAGAGTTTAAGTTTTTTCTAAAGGTGTGAAATCATTGAGGGCCAAAACATCTTTTCTGTTCTTTTTTGAGATATGAGTAAGTGAATGTGCCATATTATTAAAAAAACATGGAATGTGATGATGCATTAAACTGTTAAAGCTACATCAAAACAGGAATTAAGCTAGAATGATAGTGATAGGAATAAACCAAGTTTATAATTAGGAGAAGAGCTGTCAAATAATTTATTTAAAATATAAGATAATGGAGAGATGGTCAGCAGTTGGAAGCAATGCTACTCACAGAACAGAATACCCACATGGTACACATAAATACATGTAGTCAAAATATTCATACACATTTATTAAATGCTTATATCAATTTTTCTAAAATCTCCCAGAGGCTTTTCAATGTTACAGAACAACCTATCTATAATGTCACTCTCCTCTTCACTTCAGAACTCTTCTCCTAATGTCTTGTCCTTTACTTGGAGATGTTCAGCTTCATTTGTTCCGTTGTGTTTTTTTTTTCAGTGCTATAGACAGTACCATTTAGATGTCATCCGCCATTCTCTCTTCCTAGATAGCTTTTCAAAGTATTATTTGTATGATTCTTTACTTTATTATTCTGGTCTCTTTTGGGGGAGACTATCCCACACATCTTCTTTCTTGAAAACAACTTAAATAATGATTTTTTTTCGCATTTCATCCATTAGTGTAATTCACTCTTCTTCAATCATGTATATACATTTTTATTAAAGGTTTATGGACTGTCTCACAAATATGTTTCTAGCATCACTGCAATATCCCCATCACCTGTACCCATTCCAGATACATAATCAACAGTAAGTAAATATCTTCAGATAAATAAACCAATGAATGCTACAAAACAGATGGGCAAGCAATCTTTATTGTCACTGAGTAGAATTTCCACTCAGTGGCTTCCCAGCTCTGCTCCATGCAGAGTCAGGAATGCTAATCTAGTTGTGCAGTTCTTTTGTCCTTTCTATTCTCCTGAACGTGGTTGGAATTTCTCATACTCCTCACTTATTATTTGACTTTAGTTCATTACCTCATCTTTCACTACTTCCTTTTCCCCACTTCCTTCATGCAAATTATATGGCTTTAACTATTTTCCAATCTTGCCAGTTGTTAACTTATGAAATTATTCACATTACAGGCAGCCGGCTGGTAGATGAGGTTTTTGTAACGCTACTTAAACTCAATTATTGAGCATCTACCTTTGCCCCTAAGTGTCCTATCTTATAAGCTCTTTTCCTTTCTCTCTCTCTCTCTCTCTCTCTCTCTCTCTCTCTCTCTCTCTCTCTCTCTCTCTCTCTCTTTCTCTCTTTCTTTCTTTTCCTTATTCTTAATTTGAATTAGAAAGAAGCTTGCCTGACATTTCAATTCCAGCTCCCTCACTCTCCCCTTCTCAAGCTCCCCTTCTCCCTCACCCCGCACCAACTTCTCAACCCCCTACCCCATCCCCTCTCCACTACCCAGGGAGGGTGAGACCCTCCATGGGGAATCTTCAAAGTCCATCATATCATCCTGTGCAGGGCCTAGACACTCCCCCATGTGTCCAGGCTGAGGGAGCATCCCTCCATGTTGAATCGGCTCCCAAAGTGCATTTGTATGCCAAGGCTAAATACTGATCTACTATCAAAGGCCTCACAGATCTTTTTCAAAAATCCACCACCTATTGCTATCAGAATAACTTAGTATATTAAGCACCAAAATACTTTATGCTTATTAAAATTTATGGCTGACAGCCTACATTCATTTCTTGAGGTATAAATGAAAATGTAAAACAAACTGCTGAAGGCATTTATAGAGACACTCTGTTACAAAGCAGAGGACCTCTGAAGAGGACACTTTTGAAGAGTGCTTTCGCTTACACCCCTCTTGGATGAAGCCCACAGAAATACGCTTAAAGCTCTCAGGTTTTGTTACAGGTTTCTGCTCAGGGAATGTTTTTAAGATGAGTAATCTGAAAGCAATGCTATGCTGAAAATATAAGATAGCCCATCAGTTTGAAACTTTTCAGGCATGTCCAGTCTGCTGATATTGCAGGACAAATGTTGTCAACTACAAAGTTCATCCTCAGAAACCTCACTGTTGAGTTTTAAAAAAATAAGAAAGCAGCCATGTTTAAGTAAGCCTGCTATTTTGTGTGGTGATATCTTGCTTGTACAAATAAAGCCTGTCTGAAGATCAGAGGATGGAGCTTACCACTAGTTAACCATAGATATCTGGAGGTCTGTATAGACAGACAAAAAAGTGAGATGACTTGCTGGAGAGAGGAAAATAACAGGAACTTGTTAGTTGTAACCTTCCTTTTATAATAGGAAAAGAGGAGAATTGTGGTGATGCATTATTTATGATTTATTAAAGCTTGTCTGAGAATTCAGAAAGCAAAGTCAGCCATAAGCTATAGAAACCAGCCACACACCTTTAATCTTAGGACTCAGGTTTAAGAGGCAGACAGATCTCTGTTAATTCAAGGCCACATTGCATAAGCAAAATTGATCCAGTCCTAAAGAGAAACAGTTCACACAATGAAGAGCTCAGCAATTTGGGTCACACACCTTAAATCCCAGGATTTGTGAGGTATTTAAGACAGGAATAGGGTCTCAGAGCTGGCATTCTTTCTCCAACCACATTGAGGATAGCAAGACATTAAAGACTCAGGATTTTCCAGCCATGCTGAGAAGAGGCAGCAGTCTGAAGTTTAGACAAGCCAGTATCTCCTGTCAGTCTGAGGTAGAATAAAAGCTAGTGGCTGGCTGTTTTGCTTTTCTGATCTTCAGCTTGAAGTATGAATCCCAATATCTACATCTAGGTTATTTATTTTCATGTTACAATTTTTTGTTAAGCTTTATCCAAATCATCTTGAGGTGCACATGACTATAGGCCACAGGTTGGACATGCTTACTAGGTTTTACTCAGAAGATAACTTCATTCATATTTTTCATTTATTAGGCAAGCTTCTATGTGTTAAGGATTTACTAGCACTGAAGAGATGTCTCAGTGGTAAAGAGCGCAGACTGCTCTTCCGTCCTCAGTACCCATGTTGGGTGACTCACAACTGCCTGTAACTCCATCTGAAGGGGATCTGGCACCTTATATTTTTTGAAGCAATAACAGAAGAAAAATGACACCGTCCATGATACAAATCTGCTCCAGTATAACAGCGAAAAGTAATAGTTTCCAAGGCTTTAAACTGAATTTATTTTCAGTTTTGCAATTCAGGAATCAGTAAACTACCATAGTTAGTTTCTCTTAAGGACAGTCTTTGCAGCTAGTAGACAACTTTCATCTCATTCCATGTCCTATTGTCTTGTGTATATACACAGAGAGAAAAAAATGATCCCCTCTCATTATGACCTCAGTCTACCACTCACTTGCCCCTAATTATCCTCTTTCTTCCAAATACAGTGGCAGTGGGAGTGACACATTCACTATATATTTGTAGATGGACAAAGTTCAGTGTATAGAACTAAAAAAGTGAAAATCAGATGTGTAGGGTTAGACGAAAGAGAGGCTTGACTTGGTTCCTATTTTCCTGTGAATAAAATTCCTTCTATTCTTTGTGTGCTGTTTGCATTTATGGGAAGCAATCAGATTAGGGGAAATTAGATTTCTCAGACTATTATCTTATAATCATCTGCTTCAAAGCTCCTTAAGAGTTAACTCCTATGTTATACCTCCAGTAGAAATGAACATCTCTAAATGCAAAATACTGTCCCTAACTCTAAAGTCACACACCAAAGAGTGGAAATGTTTGAGAACCCTTGGCAAGATGGCAACTATAAGCATAATCAAAATGGGAGAGCAACTTGCATGCTAAAGCCAAATTAACATTTTGCATAATGATGAACATTTTAATAGCTCAGTGAATCCATCTTGGAGACAAATATTATTTTATCCTCAAACTTAGGCCCTCTGAAAGAGTTTTCCTTTCATCACTTTTCATGAAAGAGTGGTATTATGGATGGTGGAAAATTAAGCCCATTAGTCATGAATATGCTCAGTCCTTCAGACCCACACCTGCCTCCCTCATTCTCTCATCTAACAAATGTGTATACATAAATGCCTATCAAACAAACCAGATGTTCTTTACCAGAAACTTCAAAAGAATTATGAGGAGTCATGAACACCTGTTCTCAATGCTTTGATGTCAGAGCTTCAAGATCTGAGATTGTGGTTAACAGAAGTCTAGCATTAAAGACATTTGGGGATGAATTCATTGAAAGATGCTTTCCTTGTCCCCATTAATCCTTGCAGATGACAAAGAAAACTGTAAAATGGTACAAGTCCAAAATGAAAGACATTTCAACTCACTCATCTTCAGTGAACTGATTCATCTTGGAGTTAGTCACTACACATCATTTTCTTTTCCAATTTCTCAAAACTCTACTTATTAGAAGAACCTAGAAATGTGTAGAAAAATGAATAAATTTTAGTAACTAGATATTCAATAGTGAAACATAAGTGTTATGAAATTTATACAGAACTCATGGAGCCATAACACTACTTATTTGGATAGCAACCCTTACACACCCATTTATATAGGTAAGGGGAAAGGAAAACCAAGTACTTTTGAATCAACAGCATGATTCTATGTGATAATTAACAAAGAAGATATTTTCAGAAATAGTATACGTATATGTTAAGTATATGATATTATGCATTCATGTATGTAACTTTCTTCTGACCCTAATGTGTCTTTGTGGAGATAGATCTCTGTGAAGACCTAGGGAAATGGAATTGGATTTGCGATTTTGCAGAAGACATCTGAAAAGAAAGACAAGTCTTTATATTAAAATATCACTTTTCTATAGATTTTGTAGGCTTGAAAATAAGGCAACTTTCAACAAAAAAGACTTTTCTTAAGTTTTAACTCTCATTTAATAGATTTAAGCCGTAATAAGTTAGTTGGGGATAAATGAAATGCTGGGCAGGCAAGAGATGATAGATAAAGAAATCCTACCTCCTTCAGGCTTGGGAGGCTGTGCAGAGAGAAAGCCAACAGGAGCTGGGTGACAGATGTCAGAGATGCAGACTGTCAAACATATTCCCTGATTGTCACTGTTCCTAGTGAGGAGATGAAGATGATTCAAGGACAAAGAAACATTTTATCTTGCCAAGATTCAAAAAGACAGCCCTGTGTTTGTTACTTAAGGATAAAATTCAATATATTACTATTTAGTATGGTCCATGTACATTTAGACACCAATCAAAATAGAGTGTTAAAAATAGACAAAGTGAAAAACTGATCAGAATTCCAACGGTAAGATTTTATAAGAAGTCTGCTCATTCTAATTTGTTAAACCCTTGCAACCTCCAGAAAGACTATACATCAGGTTTTAGTTGTTGTTATCTTGTAATTGTGTGAGATCATAGAAACAACATGAAAGATAAATAAAGTTAATTAAGCAAAACTGTTGTTTCCTATTGTATACAACTGCTTCTTATCAGAGATAGAAAATATGCTCAAGCTTTCATTTTCTCTATAGTAAGAAGATAATTATTATCTTTGCATGACTAACGTAGAGGTGAAAGTAATGTAGACCAAGAGTCTAAGTATGAGACTCATTCAGTAAGCAGAAAGTTTTTCATACTGTTGCAGCAGTCTAAGCTTATTAGTGTCACATTTCATGTATCCCCACAGAAAAAAGATAGGAGCCCACCAGTATACTTTTAAAAGCTGAGTAATTAGGAAGCAAAATTACCATATGCCATATGTGGTGGTTTGAATGATAATCACCCCCATAGGCTCACTTGTTTGCATGCATTTAATCACTTAGGGAGTGAACTGTTTAAAGGTATTAGAAGGATTAGGGGGTGTGGCCTTGTTGGAGAAAGTGTTAAAGTGTTTCACCCTGGTCAGACCCAGATACTCTCTCTCTCTTCTCTCTCTCTTTCTCTCTCCCTCCATCCAGATCAAAGCAGGATGTAGCTCTCTGCTACTTTTTGAGCAACACACCAGGCCAACACCATGCTCTTCATCATGATGATAATGGATTAACCCTTTGAAGTTGTAAGCAAGCACGCAACTTAATACTTTCTTGAACAAGAGTTGCCTTGGTCATGGTGTTCTTTTACAGCAATAGAACAGTGACTAAGATACCATGTCTTATTAAAATCACAGAGAAAGAAAACATTTAGAGAGCATAAATAAAGACAACCGCTTATATTCTATGACACTGTAGTTAACAACATTGCTAAGTGATAATAAGTTTGTCTCAGTAAACAAATTAAATTTACTGATTTTTTTCTTAAATTATTTGAACTATAGTATATAGGTAACATATCCCTATTTTTTAATTTTTTTAAATGAGGAACTTTGATCTGGCAAGATGGAACAACTTGATAAACAAAGCCAGTTAATGATATCTGCATTTCTCCAAATAATCACACAGAAAGTTAGTGATATCTATCAAGTGTATTACTTCAAATCCTGACCACAAGTATACAAGTTTTGTGTTGTTTCCACATTTAGAATGAACAAAATATGCTTATACATAAGAAAACAAAGATAAGTGCCCAAATGGAATTTCCCTATGTACAGAATCTGGGGCAAGCCAATAAGCAGTGATCCTCCATGGTCTGTAGGTCAGTTCCTGTCTACAAGTTCCTGCTGGAAATCCATGCCCTGCCTTCCTTTGAAGATGGAGTGTAATGGGGAAATGGCAACTGAAATAAACCCTTTGCTTCCCAAGTTAATTTCATTCATGATATTTTATCACAGCAATACAAAACCTACTAAGTTTGTATCAATTGTTGGATATTGCTGTGACAGAACTGTAACAGGAATAAAAAACTTAGAGACTTATAATGGAATTCAAACTGATAGTCAGAGAAGCAAAGCAGCTGGCCTCTAACTGACCTCTACCTCAGGCAGAAAGGCCTGTCCTGTCCTCAGGAACCCTCAGAGTACAATACTGACTGCACTTCTCTCTATCAAGACTCAGACTGCAATCCTATGCCTTCCCTGTCCAGAAACTAAATCTTTTATGAGACTCTTTGCTTCTTCTTTTTTATACCTCTCAAATCCTGGGATTAAAGGTGTGAGCACTGATTTACTCTCATGTAGCCCAAGATGGCCTTGAACTCTGCCTCCCAACTGCTGGGATTAAAGGTATGTGATCCCAAGTGCTGAGATCACCTTTGTGTGAGCTGTTTCTCTTTTAGACTGGATCAGTTTAGTGTAGCTCAGTATGACCTTGAACTAACAGAGATCTGTCTGTCTCTGTCTCTCAAGTCCTAGGATTAAATGTGTATATCACCACTGCCTCACTCTATGACTGTAGTTATCTTTTCATTTTGATCTCCAGTGACTTTATTACAACATAAATAATATATCATCACGCAGACCCAACCAAATTGTTTTGGGGAGGATTGTGGGGATGTTTGTTTGTAACTTTTTTACTAAAAAAGCTATTGAGTAATCAGAGATTAATGGGCTATCCTGTGGGAGTTTCAAGATAGAGACACTGAAAAAGATGCAGATGGTGAAGGCCTGTCTAGTCAAGTTTCAGAGGGAAGTAAAGACTATCAGAGTGATTTATGTGATATTTTGAGTTAAGAATAATATATAGTTCTGGTCAGTTGGAGCTGAATAATTAATAGCACTCCATTTGCTGAGACAATGGGTACTGTTCACCTGGAGGTTAAAAAAAGATGATTAAGAAGAGACCAAGATTTCTGAGGTGAACTCTTCTGAGAAATGTTTCCTCAGAATCAGTGCCTGTGCTATTAGCCACACTGAAAGGTTTCCCAGGTAGCATGGTTATGAAAGCATGAAGAGATCATGGAAAGAAGTTGAAGCTTGGCACTATGTGGCAGGGTGAGAGTCCCTGGCTATTGATGAAGATTTAGCCCAGCTATAGTAAGAAACCTCAACACTTTTAAGATATGCAATGAATGATAGTCAAGAACAGCAACATATATAGAGTGAAGCTGGAGACTTTTGACAAGCTCCATGCACTGTTAACTTCAAGAACTCAAGAAATGGAACCCGTTGGAACCCACAGATCGTAAATGGCTTTCATACTTCAGGCACTGAATATTTTGCACTTTAAAATGTTTTATCCTTTGATTTGATTATGACTATGCCCTGTTCCTCTGTTCTTTCTTCTTAGAGACGAAAGTGTGTGTGTGTGTGTGTGTGTAATCATCATTTTATAGGAGTCTACAATAAAGTCACTTTGAACTTTGCAAAAGACTTTGGAGTTTTAGAAAGGCTTGGGAATTTTGCAGAGATTTTGGACATTTTAAAGAGAATGAAATTATCAAGTGTTTGAATTTTTAAAGACCATGGGAATTTACACTATGGAATGTTTCATACTGTCATATTGAAATAAATATGAGTTCTTGTATGTAAGCAAGAAAGGAGAGGTTAGGGTTCAACAGTAATGTGTTTATTTACTGTATCAAGTTGATATGTGGTCAGCTGTGCTGGCTATTCTTTTATGTCAACTTGACACAAATAGTATGATCTTGTTTAATTTCCAGCCAGAAACATCTTAAGAAATTTTAAACTAGTGTGAATTGAATTAATTTATTACTTTCGCTTAGCTATGCATTTTATTTCCATAGGAAACACATGTTATATCACAAAGCAGAGTGCATAGTTACTTCTGTATTTAAACTACTAGTTATGTCTGGAAGCACCCTTAAAATTATGATTCATTTCCTCCTTTGGTTGATAAGAACACTGGCATCATTCCATCAAGGTGTGTTGAATACCAGCCCCCCTATCCTATTCATAATAAATGATAGCACTAATTATAACTGAGGCTTCTGGATCTAAATTCCATATGATTTCTACATATTAGAAGATTTAAAAAAATATTCAGAGGTACTCCTTATATAATCAGTTTATTTTTCCTGTGTTATATTGAAGCACCTTCTATTTGCATACTCAGTAAAATTCTATTCAACAAACACTGACTTCTGATGATTAAAGTCCTTATCATGCCAGAGTATTACCTCTTCATTTTATTTGAATTTATAATTTTAGCTAATGTGTAGTAAATATCCAGAAAAGTGGATCATTATATGGGAAATATATCAGTACTTGCTATAAAAATAAGCAAATATCAATATGCCTGTGTCAATTTTTCTCTGTGTATTCAAATTGAATAAATTGTTATAAACTATAATTAAAAAGCTTAAACTCTTTAACTTTCTTTACTAAAGTTTAGGCTACAATCTTGAAAACAGAATACAGCTAAGGTTTACATAATTTTCTATATGGCATTTTACAAATGTAACAATTTATATTTAGTCTAGTCAACACATTATTTTACTCATGAATTTTTTAAATTTAGTTTATAAAAAAGCAAATATGAGCATCTTGAATATGGGATGCATTTGAGTCATTCTACAGGGATACATGAATGGAATATGAACATATTTAAAATATATAAATTTCTTCTAAATAGAGTCTAAGTAGAAATTCAGATTGTAAGTAGTATTCCAACATTCTTAATATATAGTATCAGAAGACATATTTTCAAATAATTTATATGTGACTATCTTACTATTTTAGCTTTAATGCATCTGATTTCTCATAGGACTAAGTTTTTTGTTTTTGTTTTTCTTCCAGTGGTACTTTACCGTAAAACTTAGTTTCATACTTTGTTAGTCACATCTCATGTCCTTTTGCTATTTTCCAACTTCTGAGCTTTGCTCTTTGGAAACCCTTCCTTTCCTTTCTCCCTATTCATACTTGTAAACAGAGCATTGGAGAAAGAGTTCTTGGGTCATTGTGGAAAACTACCTCCTCTGATTTCTAGCTACAGATGATTAAACCATCAGAGGTTTGTTTTATATTTTGTGCAACTCCAGTGTCAGTTAGTCCTGCCTAGTCACATTTTTACCAATACAGTGTACTCAAATATGTTGTTGAGTTTCCATGTATCCAATTCCAATTCTTGAAAGACCAATCACTGGACTCTACTGGGTTTACATCTCTTTCTATATCTAACTTTGAATATTTAGAGCACTACATACAGATGGTAGAATTTGTCCATAAGTTTTATAAATACCTGATTTCAAGGTGTAATCTTAATCCTTTGAGAATTGTTTATTTTTAAACAGAAGAAGACATGATGCCACATTTTTGCTTTGACGCAATACTACATAAGGTTGTATTTAACAGACATATTTGTGATATGTGTAAAAGTTCTTCTTCACCTTCTCCTCCTCATTCTTCTTCTTCCTCTTCTTCACTTGTGAAATTTCATGGATAACAGTATTCTCTCGATGAATTGGTTAGAATCAAGAATTATTCATACACTTATTGCCTTCTTTGAATAGCTTGTCATGTATGTATAGTGTTAACAAGCCCACATATACTTAGAATGGTTTTCCTTAAAATCTTTCACTGTTCTAACACTTTAATAGGTAAACTCACTGTTTTCAGACAACCGAAATGGAATTATCCATTTAGTTATTTAGTATATGGCATTTGTCACTCTTTTCCAGTTTTTATAATCTATTATCCTAGTACCAAAACATGTTGTAAATTTTCAATCAGACAGCACTTCACTTGACTCCACTTAATTCATTTAAAAATTTATGATGCAAACATTGTTATCAGGGAATAATATGTCAAATTAAGTCAATAGCAAAACAATATTTTGAGATTCTTCACGAACTCGTAAGGTAACAATATTTCTAAGTAACCTGTGGCAGAGGTAGAAGAAAGTATGTTTGTAAATTGATGAATTTAAAATACCACATAACAAAAACAATGGGTTGCAGAGAACATAGTGTTGGTAAGGAACTATAGCCACAGAGACTACAAGCAAGAAGGCAAAGATGAATGAACATTTGTTGAAACACTTAGGTAGCTTCTTGAAAAGTATTAGGAAGTACTTATCATAAGACTCAGCATTCTCTTTCATTGCTCTCCCACTCAGTTCCTACCCCAACAAGGCCATCTGGATTCCTCATGTTCTCATGAACCATCTATTCTTTTCTACCCCCAATCATAGAACTTACATCCAGTAATGGATGGAAGCAGATGCAGTGACCCACAGCCAAGAACTGGGCTGAGCTCCTAGAGTCCAGTTGAAGAGAGGGAGGAAGGATCATATGAACAAAGGAGATCAAGAGCATGATGGGGAAAACCACAGAGACAGCTGACCCAAACTAATATGGACTATGCACTAATAGCTAAGGAACCTGCATGCGATCAAATTAGGCACTTTCAATTTGGGTGACAGTTGTTTGGCTTGATATTTTTTGGTGGGAGGTGCTGGCAGTGAGACCAGGACCTATCCCCTGTGCATGAACTGGCTTTTTGGAGCCCATTCCCTATGGTGGGATACCTTGCTCAACCTTGATACAAGTAGGAGGGATTTATCCTGTGTCAACTTGGTATGCCAGACTTCGGTGGCTCCCCAAGGAAGGCATTACCTGCTCTGAGGAGTGGATGGGGAATGGGAAAGTGGGGAAAGGGCGGCAGGACAATGGAAGGAAAGGAAACTGAGGTTGGTATGTTAAATGAAAAAATATTAAAGAAAAAAAGACTGGGTAGCCACACGCTTTATATTACCTCAAGAAAAAGAATGAACCTAAATTTATTTCAAAAGCTAGTAGCTAATGAGAATTTCAATTGCATAGTTACTAAAGGTGGAGTCTTAATGAGAGATGCTTAGATAATTAAAGCATATAGATGGTCTGAGATCTAAGAGTTGGCATCATTCATCTCTGTATGTTAAGGATTTCCTTGCCTTTATATGGAATCCCTCTCTCTAAATGGTGATTTGATGATTTTCTATTAAGACTTTTTGTCTTGAGGTTATCAGTCTTATGTACATTTTGATCATTTGTCAAAGTAGTTAAGTCTATGCATAATTATTGAGAGTAGGTTGTTGATATTATTTTAAAGAGAATTAGGGTACAATTTGTGTACTCAAGAGGGAAAAATAACATTAGTAAAAATATTTCTTGAAATTTAAAATCCAAAATTTTATAATTAAGACAAACATGAGAGATATATTCTGTAGAAACAATATCTTATTGTGTATTTTAAATTGTGGTGTTTAATTATCATCGATTTCATAGCCTCCAAGTTTTAAATTATAAAAGAATATAAATTATAAAATCCTAGTAGTTGTTAAAAATCACCTTTGTATATGTGATACCCAAACTATTACATTCCTATAATTTTTGTTAATTATTTATGACTAGATTGGAAATGCCTCATTAAGCTAACTCTAACCAGATGTGCTTTGAATTGCTTCTTTTATGTTATTCCTATAATAATATTCATTAATGTTTAAACATTTCAATCTCATGGTACAAAGATGTGTACTTTAACTAGAGTAATTTATTGAGAATTCGTAGGCATGAATTAGTTTAAAAAATAGGTTAAATTTAATTTCTAATACATTTTATATTTTTAAAATTTTAGAAAGTGATATACTGTTTATATTCCCAGTATGTCTTGATTCCCACTGAAATTTTTCTTGAATTATTATAAAATATGGGAAATGAATCCTTACTGAATACTTATTTTTAAGTATTTTTCTAACCAATAATGAATTTGTTAATCACTGTGAGTCACAAGGAATACTACTCTATTTTTAGATATAAAAGTAACTCAGTTAAAAGTATTGTCCTGTTTTATAATTCATAGTTACATAGAACACATATTGTGAAATAAGCCATTGAGTGTAGCTTCCTATGATGATGTAATAGCTCCATGTACTTCCTAAGTAATATGTTTGAGGGGAGGGTTGCAAAGATGACTCAGCGGTTAAAAACACTGACTGCGTTAGCCGAGAATGCTGATTCAGTTTCCAGCTACCACATGACAACACTCAACAATCTGTAACTACAAAACCAGGTGATCCAACACAGTATTCTGGTTCCTATGGGCACTGGACACACACTTGTGCACACACATGAAGACAAGTCACTCTTACATGTGAAATAAAATAAATAGACCTTTTAACATTATATGTGGCATTGTAATGGAGTTTTTAAAAGTGGAGCTCTAGATCTAGGTCATTCTGCCAGATTATCCAGTAGGTGGGGCTGTGGAGGAGCTGGTCCTGCTGGTGCTTCCTTGGGCCTGAGTGGGATAGAGAGAGTGTCAAAGACTCAGAGCACCCTCCTAGTCACTGGAGAAAACCATACTGATTAGAGACTTGTCCAAGCATGAGCTCTTATTATTGCAACAGGTATGCACTTAACTTACATATCACTGAGAAAGGCTTTGGGGGCCTCAGCATGGAGTGAGGTGTAAGGACAAATAATATTTCTGCACATTATCAATAGCTGGGCAGAGGCAGTTTTAGATTAGGCCTTGCTTAGTTACCCCTATGTGGAAATGAAAAGCCAAAAACAGATAGCCAAACTGTAGCCAGGCTCAGGAAGCTCCACTGGGCCTCATGCCCGGGCCTCTTTAGGCCCAACAATTCAACTATTATAAACAAAAGGGAATGTAATAGACATTTTAAATAGATATTAAAAATTATATTATATACATACATATAATTAATTATATCCATAGAATCAACTGAAAATTAAAGTTAGATGCTCACCCATAGAAATGTATTTGCCAAATCTATAGTTCCTGAGTGTCTTCCACAAAATGCTTATGTGTTGAAATTTTCTGCTGTGGCATTGTTGGGAAGGTTCTCCAGGATTTGGTAGGCAGTGCCTAAGTGGAGGGAGTGGGTGAGCAGGTATAAATCTCTGGAGGTGTCCTGTTGCTGCTCTTTTCTTTGTCCTTCTCTTGCTTTCTGCTTCCTGTCTACACTATGTAAACAAACTCTTCTGCAATACATTACTGCTGTCATGATGTTCTAGAGTAGTGTATGGAGCCAAGAGCTATAGGATGAATGCTCCAAAAATATATCCAAAATATTGTTTCTTGGTAGAGATATATGGGCACCTCATCTTTGTGGAGTAGGTGTATCCATTCTTTAGAGTTACATCAGGTATTTCAGCTCTAGAAATGATAGATCTGAAATAGTCAATGAATCAATAGTTTCTGGTCTAACTAATATTGAGAATTTAAATATTTGATGATATAAAACCCGTTGATCTCATTTCAATGTATGTAATATGTCAACTACAGCGTTTACTATAACCAAACTATTATCTTTTCTTTCCTATAAGCTAAACCACTGATAGTATTTGGGAGCTAAGGAACAATTTGTGTTTTCATTTAATTTAATATTCTTTCAAAGAGAAACTTTTTTAAAAGTGAAACTGAACACAGCCATGTAGTCCTCAAAGACTATGCCTCCATGTCCAAAATCTGAGACTTTTGTCATATCATGTGGGCTCTAATGTACCTAGGAAGTCTTGCCAACCTCTACATGTCTGTTGCTGGATTCCCCAATAGCTGAAATTTTCTTTTTTATATAAATTTTAATTTTAATTATAAACAAGCTTGCTTCACATGACAATCCTATCTCCCTCTCTCTCCCCTCCTCCCTTACCCCTGGAACTGCACCTCAGCTCCCCCACCCAATCCCCATATCGTTCCCCAGGGAGGGTGAGCCCCTTCTTGGGGAATCTACAGAGTCTGTCATTTCATCCAGGGTAGGTCTAGGCCCTCCCTCATGTGTCCAGGCTGAGAGAGCAGCCCTCCATTTGGAATGGGCTCCCAAAGTTCATTCATGCACCATAGTAAATATTGATCTAATACCCAGGGCCCCAGAGATTGCAGAATCTTCCTCACAAACACCACATTCAGGGGATCTAGATCAATCCCATGCTGGACTATCATCCACCAGTCTGGGGTTGAAGAGATTCCCCTTGTCAGGTCAGCTGTCTCTGTGGGTTTGTTTCATTAGCATGGTCTTGACCCCTTTGCTCATCACACCTCCCTCTCTCTCACTGGGCTCCGTGAGTTCAGTTCAGTGTTTAGCTGTGAGTATCTGTCTCTACTTCCATCAGTCATTGGATGGAGGGAGTGGGATAGTAGGTTGGCACTCCCCTGATTCATGTCTAAATTCCATATATGAGTGAGTACATACCATGTTTGTGTGACTAGGTTACCTCACTCAGGATGGTTTCTTCTAGTGCCATCCATTTGCCTGAAAATTTCAAGATCCCATTTTTTCTGCTGAGTAGTACTCCACTGTGTAAATGTACCACATTTTCTCTGTTCACTTTTCAGTTGTGGGGCATCTAGGTTGCTTCCAGGATCTGGCTATTACAAATAATGCTGCTATAAACATAGTGGAACAAACGTCCTTGTTGTATGAATGTGTATCTTTTGGGTATATGCCTAAGAGTGGAATTGCTGGATCTTGTGGTAGACTGAGCCCCATTTTCCTGAGGACACTCCATACTGATTTCTGTCAGGGGCCTCTGGCCATCAGTCAACTAGACTGCATCACAGACTCACAGAGAAGACGTGACACTAATACTACCCTGCCACCTATTCTGACATAAAGCAAATTCCAGAAACAGGCCTGTAGTTTATCTGTCAGTTAAGGTTTAGCTTAATTGGAATACTCTAAGGTCCTCAGGAGTTAGGCCTGAGCAATAGTAATTGTAATAGATAGGATTGGACCCTAATGTCAGGATATCAAGCAACATAGGAGTTCCTACCTCTGACCTCTTGCCCTGCAGATTAGGGTGCCAGGCAATGCAGCAGACCACCTCTCCTACTGACCTCTTGCTCTGCAGGTGCAAGCACACCCTCATCCATTTCCCTCCTCACTTATCTGATATAAGTCCCCTTGTGATGAATAAAGATGTTGCCTTGATCAGACTCTGGTCTTGGCATATTTTATCGTATTGCCTGCCCCCATCATTCTTGTAGGTGCCCTCCAGCCCCCACGTTGAATATCCCATGGGTTGGGGAAGATTTCAAAGTTGCTGTATGAGTTGGCACTCCCACTAGCAGTGGAGGAGTGCTCCCCTTTCTCCACATCTGCTCCAGCATAAACTGTCACTGGTGTTCTTGATTTTAGGCATTCTGACAGGAGTGAGATGATAGCTCAGAATTGTTTTGATTTGCATTTCCCTGATGGCTAAGAATATTGAGCACTTTCTTATATGTTTTCAGGCATTTTAGACTCCTGTATTGAGAATTCTCTATTTAGTTCTGTACACATCTTTTTAAATGAATCCTTTGGTGTTTTGGAGACTTGATTCTTGAATTCTTTGTAAATTTTGGGGATCAGTTCTCTGTCAGATGTGGGGTTAGTGAACATCTTTTCACACTGTGTGGGCTGCCTTTTTGTCTTGTTGACTGTGTCCTTTGCCTAACAGAAGCTTCTCAGTTTCAGCAGGTCCCATTTGTTAATTGTTGATCTCAGTGTCTGTACTACTGGTATGTTCAGGAAGTAGTCTCATGGAACAATTTGAGCAAGGGTACCTCCTACTTTCTCTTCTAAGAGTTTCAGTATGGCTGGATTTATGTTGAGGTCTTTGATCCATTTGGACTTATGTTTTGTGCATGGTGATAAACATGGATCTATCTGTAGTCTTCTACATGCCAGCATCCAGTTCTGCCATCACCATTTGTTGAATGTGCTTTCTTAATTCTAGCTTCTTTGTCAAAAATTAGGTGTTCATGAATGTATGGATTAATATTGGGGTGTTCCATTTGATTCCATTGAACAATCTGTCTATTTTTGTGCCAATACCAAGCTGTTTTCAGGAGTATAGTTCTATAATAGAGCTTGAAGTCAGGGATGGTGATGCCTCAAGATGTTGCTTTGTTGAACAGGGTTGTTTTAACTATCTTGGGTCTTTTGTTTTTCCATATAAAGTTGATAATTTTTCTTTCAAGGTCTGTAAAAATTGTGCTGGGAATTTGATAGGGATTGCCTGGAATCTGTAGATTGCTTTTGGCAAGATTGACATTTTTACTACACTGATCCTACCTATCCAAGAGCATGAGAGATCTTTCCATTTTCTGGTGTCTTCTTTAATTTCTTTCTTTAAAGACTCAAAGTTCTTGCAACACAGGTCTTTCACTTGTTTGGCTTGCATTACCCCGAGGTATTTTATGTTGTTTGTGGCTATTGTAAAGGGTGATGTATCTCTGATTTATTTATCAACCCTCTTATATATAGAGTTTTTATATAGAGTTTTTTGTATTGCTTATGTAAACTATCATTATCAACTGCAAATATTGAAATTTTGACTTCTTCCTTTCCAATTTCTATCCCCTTGATCTCCTTTTGTTGTCTTATTGCTCTTGCTAGAAAGTCAAGGACAATATTGAAGAAGTATGGAGAGAGGGGACAGTCTTGTCTTGTTCCTGATTTTAGAGGAACTGCCTTGAGTTTCTCTCCATTTAGTTGATGTTGGTAGTTGATTTGCTGTATATAGCTTTTATTATGTTTAGGTATGTTCCTGTTATCCTGTATCTCTCCAAGACCTTTATCATGAAGGGGTGTTGATTTTTAATCAAAGGGTTTTTCAGCATCTAGTGAGAAAATAATGTGATTTTGTTTCTCAGCTTACAGATATGGTGGATTACATTGATGGATTTTCATATGTTGAGTCATCCCTGCATCCCTGGGATGAAACCTACTTGATCATGTTGGATGATATTTCTGATGTGTTATTGGATCCGATTTGCCTCTATTTTATTAAGTATTTTTGCATCAATGTCATGAGGGATATTGGTCTGAAGTTCTCTTTCTTAGTTGTGACTTTGTGCAGCTTGGGTGTCAATGTTGTTGATACCTCGTAAAAAGAGTTTGGTAAAGACTCTTCTGTTTCTATTGCATGGAATACTTTGAGGAGAATTGGTATAAGCTGTTCTTTGAATTTCTGGTAAAATTCTGCACTGAGGCCTTCTGGCCCTGGGCTTCTTTCGGTTGGGAGACTTTTGATGACTGCTTCTATTTCCTTATGCATTATAGGTGTATTTAAATTGCTTATCTTTTCTTGATTTAATTTAGGTAAGTCATGTCTATCCTTTAAACTTTCAAACTTTGTAGTGAATGTTTTCAAAATATGACCTGATGAGTCTCTGGATATCCTCACTGTCCTTTGTTAGGATCCATTTACAATTAAAAACTCCAGCCGGGCAGTGGTGGCGCACGCCTTTAATCCCAGCACTCGGAAGGCAGAGGCAGGTAGATCTTTGTGCGTTCGAGGCCAGGCTGGACCGATAGCCTTCGAAACAATACAGAGAAACCCTGTCTCGTAAAAACCAAAAAAAAAAACTCCTCCATTGTCCTCTCGGAGACCCTTATGTCAAAAGTGGTCTGGTCATTCCCAGTCACAGTGGAGAAAAGTCTCTCCCAGGACAATTAGAAGATCCACTATGCATTGTAAATAATACAGTCTGTTTGATAGACTACCTACTGAGGATGTGCCAGTCGTAACTGGGGGAAATAAAAAAAAAAACATACGTTTTGGCAAACTTCTATAAAGGATTGCAGACCAAAGTTATCAGTTAAAGTGAATAATAAGGTGATTATCGAAATTTTAGACATTGGAGATGACGTTACCATCATAACTCAAAAGTCTTGGCCTTTCAGATGGCCCCTACAAGAAGTAAAGGTTCAATTCTTAGGGATTGGAACCCTAACTCAAGTGAAACAAAGAATTTGATGAGTTGAGTGTATAGGGTGGGAAGGACAAAGAGTAAGACTGAGGTCATATTTTGCAATTATTGCTATAAACTTCTAGGGTCTTGATCTTTTACAGCAATGGAATACACAGATTAAATTTCTTCCTGTATCAGATATGTATCAAATGAGCTTTTAGTGATAGAAAAATATATTGTCAGGCACTACAGAAAACAGATGCCATACATATAGGCTGTACAGAAACAGGATGCTAGTGCCACACCTACAATGGAGCCAAAAGCACAACCCTTAAAATGACTAACAGATGATCCTGTCTGGGTAGGGCAATGGCCTATGACCTCTGAGAAGCTAGAGGCTTTTGAAAAGCTGGTTCAGGAACAGTTAAATACTGGACATATTGAAGAATCTGCCTGCCCATGGAATTTTCCTGCATTTGTTTTAAAAAAAAAGAGTAGTAGATGGAGGATTCTTACTTATCTGAGAGCCATCAAAGTCATTCATCCTATGGCCTCTCTGCAGCATTAGTTGTCACTACCTTCTCTGATACTTAAAGGATGGCAATTATAGTGATAGGTCTAAAAGATTGTTTCTTCACTTCACCTTTACAAGAAAAAAGTAAGGAAAAGTTTACCTTCACGTGCCTACCTATAACAATTCTCAACCAGTATGGAAATTTCAGTGGAAGGTTTTGCCACAAGGAATGTTAAATAGTCCACTTTATGTCGGTATTTTGTGCGAGAACCTTTAGAAATAATTCACAAACAATTTCCACAATCCATAATTTGCCATTATATGGCTGCCCTATTGCTGATAAATTGGAGGAAGGAACGTTGGAAAAGTTGTTTGGGGCAGTAAAGGAAATTTTACCTCTCTGGATTACAGATTGCCCCAGTAAAAAAATACAAAGAGGAGATTACATCAACTGTTTGGGTTATATAATAGATCCACAGAAAATTAGACCACAAAAGTACAGATCAGAAGAGATCATTACCATACCCTTAATGATCTTCAAAAACTACATGGAGAAATTTCTCAACTAGAAGGGCATGATTGAAAACATCTGAAAATGGCACTAGAAGGAAACAAGGACTTAAATAGTCCATGAATATTATCAGCTGAGGCTAAAAAAGAACTAGAATGGGTAGAAAAGAGAATATTAGAAGCACATATGAACCATGTAGATCCAAAACTGGATTGCATTATGGTTATTTCACCATCTAGAAAATATCCCCCAGGAATTTGATGCAGAGGGAAGACATCATACCAGAATAGGTATTACTGCCACATAAACATAAAAAACTGAAGACATGTATAGAAAGATTTCTGATTTGATATTAAAAGGTAAGTTATGGCTTCATCAACTGACTGGAAAGGACCTAGCAGAGACTGTTTTACCCTTAATAAATTAGGAAATTTACTCCTCATGAAAAGATAATGAATAATAAAAAAGGGCTTGCAGTGACTTTTTGTGATTGATCAGTGACAATTATCCCAAAACAGACAGAATCAAATACATAAGGAAAACAATTTGTATTGTTTTCCACATATTGTAAGAAAAACGCCTGCCTCTGGAGTTCTTACATTCTACACTGATGCAAACAATCAGGTAAGGCAGGTTATAAATCAGGAAAAATAAGTAAAGTTGTTCAAAGCCCTTATAAGTCTTACAAAAGGCAGAGTTATATGCCATTCTCATGATACTTAAAGACTTTACAGAGCCTCTCAATATAGTTACAGATTCTCAGTATGCAGAAAGAGTATTCTTACACATTGAGATTGCAGAATTTGTTCCTGATGACACAGAATTAACCTAATTGTTTTTAAAATTACAGGAAATCATCAGAAATATAACTCATCCTATTTATAAAACATACCTCAGATCCCATACAAGTCTGCCAATTCCTCTAGCACAAGACAATGATGAGATTGATCATTTATTAATAGGAAGTGTGTTGGAAGCTTCAGAATTTCATAAGAAACACCACTTTAATAGCAAAGGCTTAAAGAACAATTTTTCTATCACTTGGTAATAAGCCAAGGAAATAGTAATAAACTGCCCTACCTGTTCATTCTATAATCAAATTCCATTACCAGCAGGCAAGTAATCCCAAATGTAATCACTGAAATGAAATTTGGCAAATGGATGTATTTCACTTTCCAGAATTTGGAGTTTGAAATATATACTCCATACCATAGACACATTTTCAGACTTCCCTCAGCTCTGCCCTCAGCTCTGGATAGGCTGATTCTGTTATCACACATCTCTTAGAGGTGATGTCTGTTATAGGTATACCTGCACAAATAAAAACTGACAATGCTCCAGCATATGTCTCCATTATATTGGAATAATTTTCAAATATTACATTATAAAACGTGTAACTGGTATACCTTACAATCTTACAGGTCAAGCAATGGTTGAGAGATCTATCTGCACCTTAAAAGAACTGCTTCATAAACAGCCAGGGGGAACAAATACCCCCAAACACAGATTACACAATGCCTTATTAAACTTAAACTTTCTTAATGCTAACGAGAAAGGATAAAGAGCTGCAGAAAATCCTGGACTACAGAAAAAACTTCTAACCTAAACCAATCAGTGTATTTCAAGGATATTATGACCTCATCTTGGAAACCAGGATATGAGTTATGTTGGGGAAGGGTTTCGGTTTTGTTTCCACAGGAGGAGAAAAACTTTGGATTCCATCAAAACTGATCAAGATTCGATCTGAACAGGAGAAACCATGGGAGAAGGAAAGATGAAAGCTCAACCACAAAGTCATATTCCATGAGGTACATGGAGACCTCACAAAAGGAAAGGGAAATGTTTTGTTTTTGTCTTCATAGGTAAATCCATTTCTAAACAGTGACAAAATACTGAACATATGGATACCTGAAGAAGAGAGGATGGCTACCCAAAGGAACATCAAAGAAACAAGAATCTAATGTTTGGTATCAATGTATAATGCTCTTAATTTTGTCCTTAATATCTATTTTCTTTTACTTCCTAATACTCTTTTAGTCCGAATTCACTTAAACTGAAGCTGGCTTTGGAGTTGGATTGGCTCTCCTGCTCTAAATTCAAGCATGTTATTAAAATAAAATTCAGAATTTCTGTATCATATCAAGGAACCACTGATATGAGACAGAAGTAAATGAAACTAGGGACTGTCATCTGTTTATACTCAATTCTTTCTCTGAAACTATAATTTCCCTCATGTTTACTATCTTCCTTATAGTTGCCTTTCCCAGTATGTGTACATATGAAAGTTGAAATTTCTTTCTTGATATTAGTGTTTGAGTTTGACACAGAGCACAAAGAATTTCCTAACACCCATCTTAAAACACTTCAGAAAGAAAATGGAGCCCCACTTCATCATCTTTAACTGATCCGACTGAATGCTTCTGAACTGCCCTACTTCATTGATTCCTTCTGATCTGACTCGATACATCTGAACTGACAAGTACCGTCCTGAAAGTTGTTTGGGACTACATTGCTCTACACAACTCTGGACCAAAGAACTTACATGGTGCACCGTCTGCACTCTGGCCATAGTCTCAGATAAGACTACAATTAATATTAGAACTTCAGTAAAGAACTTCAATCAAGCATCTCCAGCCAAACAGAGACTGGGTACAAATGTTGTAGCCAGTTCATTTGATACTTTCACTATACTAACATTTTCTTCTTACAGGATCCTATGAGGTTGTCGTCATCCCATTTCATCAGGAAGTAGTTCTGAGAATACTACACCCCATTTCCCTACTGTTGACATTACATGATAACTTATACCTGTGTAGAGTTAGTTTTCAATTGTTTAGGGTTGGGATTGGAAGGAGGTGTTCAGACTTGGACATCTCTTTCAGATAAGTTTAGGTTTAGATACACTTAGGATGTGATATAGGTAGATTATTATATCTTCTGGTAATTTATAATTTGTTAATAACAATTTCTCATACTGTCTTCTTTCTATGCATAAATATCCTGATCATATATGTATATATATATATATGCCTTACATATGTTTGAGATATTTTGTATATTGATACAATTTTGGTTTGTTTTAAGTTTAAATATGTTCTTTAGACTAAAAGGGGAATTGTAGGGAGAGATTTTAGATAGCTGTGCTGCTGAACATGCCTACTTTGGGTATGGCTAGAGTTGCATTTGGACGTGGAAATAAAAGATTATGCAGGAGCGAAGCATGCTCTCTTTGGAGCTTCTGGTTCAGTCTCACAAAGTTGCTAACTCACCTGGGTTGCCAATTTCTCTTGGAAGTACTTTCCACAATAAATAATTACCTATACCCTCATCAAGCATGTGATTTTTTTTTACAGTGACAGTTAAATCTGGTTTTGTCATGAAATATATTGTTTTCTCCATCTATAGTGATTGAAAGTTTTGCTGGGTATAGTAGTCTGGGTTGGCATCCATGGTCTCTTAGTGTTGGTAGAATATCTATCCAGGACCTTCTGTCTTTCAGAGTTTCCATGGAGAAGTCAGGTTTCTTCTAACTCTTTAAGGGATTTTCCCATATCATCTTTGAGAGCCTCTATCATTCTCTTGAAATTGTTTTTAAGGTCATTCTTTTCTCCTTCATTCGTGTTGGAATGTTCGAGTTTTACTGGTATAGAGTTTCTAGACTCTGATGGTGACATATTTGTTTTTCTGTTGCTGAGTGTGTTTTTATATTGTCTCTTTCCCATCCCTTCTTCCAGTGGGTGCAGAAGGAGCCTTTTCCTCTCCTGGTGGCTATGGGACAGGGTTCCTTTCCAGTAGGTGTAGGCAAGTCCAATGTTCTGGTAGCTCTCTCTTCCAAGTCTCGTGGGTGGAGAAATGCATTAGGATTCTGGGGTGCTTTGGCTTCTACCACCAGGATGGAAACTGCAGTGGCAGCCCAAGCACAGGCAGGTGGCCCAGAAACTGGCCCAGGTTTACTTAGTCCCCTGGGTGGAGCAAGAGGCTAGATGATGCTGGGGTGTGTTGGTTCCAGCTTCTGGGATGGAAGCCTCATTGGCTGACCCCAAGCATGGTAGGCATCCCAGAAACAGGCCACAGTTTACCTAGTCCCATGGGTGGAGCAGGAGACTAGGATGCTGGTGTATGTTGGCTCTTGCTGCTGGGATGGAAGCAACAGTGGCAACCCCAGCACCCAAAAAGAAACTTTTAATATTATGGTTTGCTTAAAGTAATATAAAATCTTATAACTCTTTGTTTTCCTTTCTTTATTTATATTAGAAATATTATTTTACATACCAATCCCATAACTCCTTTGTGTAATGTCTACTGTACCTTTGATAGTCTGGACAGAACAACCTTAGACATATGCATGTGTATTGCCATAGCTCTGTTCTGAATTCTAGGAATGTTTTAGAGGGTGAAACAAAGGTTGCAACTAGAATGCCAGATACTCACTAGGAATAGCAACTGTGTATATAAGTAAAAATTATTATTCATAAAAACCATGATACTTAGACTATCAACATTCAACTTGGGGAGTTAAAGCAGAACAAAAGCTGAAGGAATAAAGAAATGTTCCCTATGTTATATCAAGTGTCAGATTTATGGGATGACTGCATAAAGGTGCACAGTGATCATTTCTTAGGAAAGTATGTACATTTTAAAAATTATAATTAAAAAAATCTTTTAGAAAGAACTGTCAAGGAGATACAACATGTTCCACTACTCCTGACAACATGAGTTCAATCTCCAGGAGTCACAGGTTTAAAGGAGAAGGCTTGTTCTCTGACTGCCATGTGGGCAAAGTAGCATGCAGACATGCACACAGCTACAAAAACACATGAAAAGGCAAAAAAATTCAACAACAGCTATGAAAAATTATAAACCACTTTAGAATATTTTAAAAGAGTTTCAGGTCTTATTTCTGTGCACATGATTCCTCCTGTACTGTTCTCAAATGCTAATCATACAGACACGAAGGCCACTGCTTTCTGTGATGATTAATTTCAATTTTGTGAAAACAAGAATTATGCAGGAGGTAAGTGTCTCTATGGGTATGCCTCTCAGTGACAGTCTTAGCTAGATTAATTGAGGTAGAAAGACTCATGGACTCTGCATGGCACCATTCCAAGGGTAAAGACCCTGGATTACAGAAAAGGGAGACAGTGACCTGATCACTAGCATTCCTTGCTGTCTGCTTCATGATTGAAGGTAGTGTGATCAGCTGCTCCAAGTTCCTGATGCCTTAGCTTTCTTGCCATGATGAAAAATGACCTCAAATTGTGAGCCAAAATAAATCCCTTCGAAGAGTGTCCCCCCACCCCCAATGTTTTATCACAGTACGTAAAGAATAAGGAGTTGTGTCCCTAATGGGATAAACATGAACATATTGGTTTTAGGGCTTTGGAACTGTTGTGAAGTAGAATGTGGAAGATTTTTGTACTTTGGATGAAAAAGGCCATTGCACCCTAGAAGCAGAGCTTAATAGAATATTCTGAAAGAAATATGGAAGACAAGAATACTGAGAGTAACACATACAGTATTAGCGGAATTTATCTGGACTGGGTTAAGGGCTATTTATGATATGTTGACCAAGAATCTGGCTTTATTCTGCCTATGTCCTAAGAATAAATGTAAAAGTAATAGATCAATTTGTATGAGGAAATTTCAAAATGAGTGAGCTTCAGGCTGGCACAAAGAAAGCAAATCTAAGTATTTAGGAGAACAGTACAACTGAATGGTAGCACCCTGTGTTGCACTAAGGCAATAGGAAAGGTATCCCAAGGCTTCATGTTATGAAGATCATACACATGAATGAAAAAAGCATGGAATTAAGGTTCCCTGATCCCCAAAGGAAACTGTCTTGGAAGAGTTTTCCCAATGTCAGCACACATAAATTGATGCAGCTGCAGTTTAAGGAGGCTAGGCTATATCTCCTGTTAGCAGCAGAACTAGGTATGGATAACATTTCAGTGCTAGTTTTTTAGTCATAGAAAATGAAAATTTGTGAGGATCATGGAGCCTTGCTCCATGGTTGCAGACAGCATACATAAAGTGTGATAAGAACAGAGTTCCTGGGAGGGGGCCATGAGAGGTCATTGTGGGAAGCTGTAAGATGAAGCTCTGGTTGCAGTAGACACTCTGGGATATTGAGTTGCCAGAACAACAGGATTCTCACCATTAAAAGCTACAAGGATGGAAAAGAACAGGCCACAGAGACTCTGTATGCTCTAGTTTGCCAAGATGCAATAGTGAGGTTAATTTATTATCAATGAAGACATTGTTTTCATTTCCCTGTTTTCTTAAGTAGAAGACAGAAAGTTAATTAATTAATCTTTTTAGTTCAAATTGTCCTTTATAAAGTCTTCTACTTTACTGACATCAGAATTGTATAATAATGATTGTTTTAAACAGAAGAAACTTAATGTATGAATTAAAAATTTACTATAAGGTATATTTTGCTAGCTGTCAACAACTACCTAATTAGTGTGTCCCTTGTAGTTGCAGAAAATATTTTTATGCTTGACTTTTGGCATTTTTTGCTCTAAAACTCATGCAAGCTGCTAGTTTATCCTCCTACATGTTCCCATGGATAAGTACATCCATACTCCTACTGAGAGCATATGTTTGGAGCCCTTGATCTATGACTTGACACATGTCACTTTATCTTACAAAATGAGCTATGCAGTACCTTCATACCACCTGGAAACTTCCTTAGCACACAAACAATTATAAACCCAGGTACTTTCATGTTTCAATCCTTTGACAAAGATACTACAAAGCCAATAAATGTGTTGGAATCTTGGGAAAAAGAGCTAGTACTAGAGTGTTTAAGAAAAAAACCTAAGAGTCTTTTGAGAGCTAAAGGGTTAGCTATGCTTTAGTGTGGATTATTCAGAGATAAACAAAGACAGAAACTAAATTGCCCTTTAATAGAAATTAAAAGAATATTTAATGCAAACAAATGATTAGGAAGTCTAAACTAAAGTGTCAAGATATAAGTGATGACCCTCATACCCTAGATAGTGAGTTATTTAATAAACTAATTAGGAAAGATAAGACTTTTTAGTACATGAGTGGTCAAAAGAATTAAAATTAAAAATTTTTAATTTTCACATATATTGTTTCAAAAATTATTTTTGATATATGTGACTGTGTGTGTGTGAGAGAGAGAGAGGGAGAGAGACATACCACACCTCCTAATCCTTTCCAAAGACATCCAAGTAGGGACCAAATATTCAAAGATATGAGTCCATGGGGTCAATCTCATTTGAACTACTACAATCAGTAATAAAATTGATGGTTTTAGAAGCTATATTATGAACAAGTACTATACCAGGGACATGAAATTATTATCTTGTTCACTTAATGAAAGGATTTACTAGTGAATACACTTATTAACCCAGTTTTAGATAGTTTACATCTCAGGGTTTGTACAACAGAGAATGTAAATGAGTAATGTGTAATTCAATTGTCTTGTTCCTGTGACAAAATAGCCTGACCAAAGCAAATTATGGAAATAAGGTTTTTGCTTACTTTTGTTCACTACTCAAGTTCAGGGATACAGCCGATCACAGTGTGGAAGCTTGGTTGTGGGTGTTGATGGAGACTGATGATTTTGCATTGGCATTTAAGAAGGAGAGAGTGGTGGTTGCTTGTGACCATCTCTCTTTCTCCTTTTTCTCCAGCCTGGTGGTTCATGTTTATCTTCCTATTTCAATGATCATATCTGGAAAACCCTCCGAGACATCCCATAAGGGTTGTCTCTGTCTAGAATCTAGATCCTTTCAAGTTGATGATTAGCATAAACCATGATAATCCACCCTTGCCAACTAAACATCCCAACATATCATTTTAAGAGTGAATCTCCCACTTTTTGTTCTCAGAGTTTCATATCTGTCTCATAATACAAAAAGACATTCAGTACAAATGCAAAAGTCCCCATAATCTTTAATAGTTCCAACGTGTCTAAAAATGTAGATGCAGATTCTCTTCTGAGACTCTGGCAATCTCTCTTTAATTGTTATTTTCTGATTGCTTTATTTTTTAATTTTTGAAATTATAATATAATGACATTTCCCCTTCTCTTTCCTCACTCCCATATGACCCTCCCACAAGTTATATCCCTAAATATAACTTATTCAGTCAGTATAATGTTACTTATATGTTTTTTTGGAAACATCTTTCCCCTCAAAAAAAAACCAACAATTTTCAGACATCCAGTATTCAACAGTGCATAGAAAAGAGCTGATTTAGCGAATATCAAGGAAAGATGGGTCTGGTCTGATGGAAACAAGATTATAACCCAACAAGAGAAATACAAATCCTGTAACTCCATGTATGGTATCTCTGGCTTGTGACAGAACACAGCCCCTCCCTGTCCCTCCCTGTCCACCTGTGCTGCCTGCTGCACATACATGCTCCTCTTAGTTACCTCTATTATATGCATTCAGTGTTTGCTGGCGGATATCGCACAGTTCTGGTTATGTATAACATCATGAGGTCTTCATTGCAACTTAGCCTTGACTTCACAGTTTCACAAGGTGGGCTCATGTTTCTCCTTTCAGAGATTCTGACCCTGTTGTGTATTGCTTGAGTCAACAACTCTCTTGAGCTATGCTCTAATAATCATGATGTCTTTAAACTTACATCTTTGATGAGTGCAAAAATAGTAGAACATGAAAAACACAGGTTCTTTAGTCATCTTGGCTTTAAAAACCTAGCCCTCTGGGACAACAGCCTCTCCATGCTGACCCTGGGAAATGGTTGTATGGGTAAAAGCCTCCCATGACCAGAAAGCATTTTCAGTAACAACTCCATCATTTCAAACTGATTTTCATTTTCCCAACTTGAAGCCTTTGGTAAGTGAGGTCTTGTTATCTGGGCACCATTCCCTGTACAGAATAGGAGGTCTGTCTCTAACTCTTTCAGTCCCTTTTCAGCACCACCTTGGCTGCAATTTTAAACTTGCTGGAGCACTTTTCCTTAACAAACTGTACATTTTATGTCTTTTTTCCCATGTATTACTCTTGGTCTCTTTAGACCTAACTAAGGTGAGCATTAACCATGCCACAGTCTGACTGCTACTGTGTCTTCAAATTTCCTGCATCCATCACTTTTAAATTCAGCTCACACAAATTCTGAAGAAATGTGCAGAATGTTCTCATATTCTTTGTAAGAACAAAACCTAAATGACCTGTAACCTAGTTCTTGATAAAGGTTTTGTTACCCTCTGAAATTTTCTGATTCAGGCCTTTGCTGTCTTTCTTTCTTCAGGATTGTCCATTAAATTCTGCAAACAATGGCTAGGGTTTTTAAGCCATGAGCATCAAAGTCTTACACATTCCTCTCATAAACTCATCCCAAAGTTCTATGAACAATGTAGACATGTTTTCCACAGCTATCACCCTACTTGTACATGCCAATTTTCTGTACTAGCTACTTGTTTTAGCAGCACAGCAGTTTGAGGGCATAGTAAGTAATGTTGAGGAGTCAAAACGGCAGGAACTTGAGAGACCAAATCACATGTCCATATTAATGAAAGAGACAGTGATGACTTTCTTGGCTTCTTTTCATTCAGAGAGGCTCATGGCAGGGGAGGTCATGCGTCCTAAGTTCAAATCTGATATTTTTATTTTAGTATATAGTCATACTGTCAAATGCCCATGTTTATACCCATAATCCTGACTTGCTTTCAGATTTAGAGAAAACTTTTTTCTGCAGTGAATGGTAGTTAATGGAGAGAATCATAATCGATCAAAATGCTAAGAATAAGAAACTGAGAGGTCAGCCCTAAATGGAACATTTATATTAAGCCCATTACTGCCAACAAGACTTGGAGAACATTATGGAAGCAGAGGCAGAAAAAATTTAATAGTTGGAATGTATTAGTTATATTTCTACCAATGTGATAATGGTAGAAATTATCACAGTACCATGGCCAAGACCATTTATAGAAGTAAGCATTCATTTGGGATTATGGTTCCAGAAGCTTAGGGTCCATAACAGTAAAGAGGGATGGCCTCATGTAGCATACACAGCAACTGGAACTGGAAGCTGAGGGATTAGGGTTCATATCTTGAAGTGTAAGAATGGAATGGGCAAAGTACATTGAGAATGGTATGGGACTTTAAATCCAGAAGGCTTCAACCTAACATACTTCTTCCTACGATAACTTCTAAATCTACCAAAATGGTGTCAACAGCTGGAGACTAAATAATCAAACATTTAAATTTTATAGGGCAGTCTCATTCAAACAACACATGGAGATGTGGGATTCTGCTGTGGTATATTATCTTATGGAAATGACATGGCCTTTGAAATCATGGACTCATACACAGTTGTTACCTGCACGAGATTTGAACAAGACCAGTCTAACACAAAATATCCCAGCATAGATGGTTTCCAGACAATAAATGAAGACTGAAGGGCTATTTACAGTTAATAGTTGCTTATGGGAGGTATACTGTTTTTTTGATAATGTGGCCATTTGTATGTTTCCTATGATATAGTGTTGGATGTTACACCTGTGGATATATGGGCATTGCTCACTGCATTTAATTAGTTTTCAGAATAAAATGGACATGAAAGTGGGATGGCATGTTGGGGTAAGATATTGTAGGAGTTACAGAAGGCAAAATTGAGGGTATATATCATATTTAATTGTACACATGAATGAGAATTTCCAAAAATGAGGGAATTTTTTAAGCAATAAAGCATTTTTGTTTCCTTTCCTTCAAAACACCAGGGCATGTACTCTAAAAGGTGAGGGTCAAACTAGAGGACATCTTAGTTTACTGTAAAAATGCCCTAAACATGAAAAAGTGAGCTAACTTAAATCTTCTGAGACTAATTTAAAACCCACGGCACACTGTTCTTTTGGTTTTGAAGCAATGTTTTGGAAATTTCCTTACAAGCATCTTGGCCTTGAGAAAGGACATCTCGGTTTGCACCTTGAGTTTTTGTTTAATAATTTTGTAGCCTTGAGCAAAATTCATCCCTTCCTTAGATACATTTTCCTACCCAATAAATTAGATGTAAAACAGCTATGCCCTTAGTTTGTTATGCGTTTTCATTGGTATTATGCATATAGAACACCTACTGCCAAAGAGAAGTTAAAGGAAAAATATATTCCCTGTAGAACATAAATGGACATTTTTCAGGATGACCTGTGGTGACCATTACAAGGAATGTGGCTGCATGGGATGGGAAAGCCTCTATATTATTTTTCTAAATAACCCCAGTCTTCAATTTGCTTCTGCTTTTCTTGGTAGGAGATAACTTGCCCTTGAGCTCATATAACCCTTCTGAATGTTGTAAATGAATTGAAAGGAAAGTTTAAATGAGAAAACAAATCTCTGTGGCAATTAAGTGGATAATTTTTTCTTTTGTTTATTTTTTATTTAAATTAGAAACAAGCTTGTTTTACATGTCAATCCCACTTCTCTCTCCCCCTCCTCTTCTTCTGCCTCCCACCTACTTCCTATGCATTTTCCTTTCTGCTCCCCAGGGAGGGTGAGGTCTTCCATGGGAGATCTTCAAAGTCTGTCATATCATTTGAAACAGGGCCTAGGCCCTCCCCAGTGTGTCTAGGCTGAGAGAGTATTCCTCAATGTGGAATGGGCTTCCAAAGTCAATTCATGTATTAGGGATAAATACTGATCCACTACCAGAGGCCCATAGATTGCCCAGACCTCTAAACTGACATCCATGTTCAGGGGATCTGGAACAATCCTCTGCTAGTTTCACTGTTATCAGTCTGGGGTTCATGTGCTCCCCTTGTTCAGGTCAGCTGTTTCTGTGGGTTTCTCCACCCTGGTCTTTACCCCTATGCTCATCTCTCCTCCCTCTCTTCAACAGGATTTCAGGAGTTCAGCTCAGTGTTTAGCTGTGGGTTTCTGCTTTTGCTTATGTCTAAGTCTTTGATAATAAGCAGACATGAAAATACAGTCTTATAGAGACAATTCCAGTATACACACAGTATCTCTGAATGATGTTATTGTTAATATACCACTGCCATCTATCCTATAGATAACATCCAATTTTTTCCTCAGCATCCTAAACATTATTAACATTTACTTTAGTATCATTGGGAGTAAAATACTGCTTATGGTAGAAGCTGTATGATCTGGTATGTCTTGATGTATATAGACAAGTCTCTGAGGCCGTTATCAAAATCAAGAGGGTGCACATGTATACTGTATTTGAAAGTTTCTTCATAAACTCTGAGATGTCTTAGCTATCCACATGTAAATAAACACCCTCCACTCTGCAAGCAACTGCAGAACTACAAAAATGCATGTTCGTTTTGTCATTGCATTTTTGGTTTGCATTCAGATAATTATGTTTCTTTTAAATTCTAACATTATAATGAAGGATATTCAAATAGTAAATTCATACTCCTGTAATATACTCCTGTAATTTATACTCCTAAATGGCAAAGATGTGTTATATATTATTGGATCTAATAATTTAAAATATAGTTATGATGATTGCTCATGTATTTCTTGGAGACAGGGTTTTACAGCTTTTATTTCTTGTAATGGCTGTTATTTTTTTGATAGCAGTACATTATTGACCTCCTGATATGCCTGAGAGGCAAGCAGCTCTCTTCACTTTTCTGAAATGTGTGGAATATTTCCACACTTATCTAATTAAGAAGCCGTTACAATTCACCATTGAAGCTTTCTCTATCTGTAGTTCACTTTGTAGAAAAGTTTTACCTACAATTTCAATTTCTTCCATAGTTTAAATTTCTTTAACAGTTGCATGGCTATTCATCTGAACAATTCCTCTTTTTAGCACATAACAATTTGGAAATAGCAGGTTTCAGCATCTCTATTTCTTCTTTTGTGAAATGTGTTACTATTTTTCAAGGAATGTATTTCATCTGATATTGAATCTATCATCATAATTTTAGCTGTAGCATTTTATTATCCTTTAGCAATTTGTTGTTCTTTCTTGTCAGTCTTGCTGGAAATAATATCCATTTTCCTGATGCTTTCAAATACCATATTTAGTTTTGTTGATTTTTCTCTTGGGAATTCTTGTTTGTTTTTTATTGATTTTTAACCAGAATACTACCATTGTTTTTCCCTTGGACCTTCTTGTGTCTGAGTCATCAGTAACTGCCACATATTCTGAGAAAAGGCTTTTATTTCCATTTGATCTTTTCAGTATGTACACTCACAGACCTGCCCATTGATATAGGTATGTCTCTTATTCAATTCCAGAACCGATGAAACTTACAACCAAACTTAACTATCACAAACACCTTTGTCATTTATAATATGGGTAGTATTCCATTTTCTAATTCAAATATTTGAAGATTTCTCAATTATTTTTTCTTAAAAGTGAGCCTCTAATCTCATGACATTTTAATCAAAGAAAGTTATTCTATGAAGTGAATAATTCTAGAACATGCACTAAATTGGTAAATAGATTGAGTACATTTGTAAAAGTTTTGTATCCTGCTATTATCTGGGTAGACTCTTCCACAGATGCCAACTAGTTTTGATAAGTGGTATTTTCATATTGTTATGGGCTTCATGGTTGTTTCAACATTTCTCTTGTCAGTTATTCAGAGTACAGCATTAGGATCTCTCATTGTAATTCCTTCATGTATTTAGCAGCTCTTTTATTAGTGGCATAAACATTTGTGGTTGTTACATCCCTCAAACAAAAAATACATCATTATGAAAGGATCTTCTTTATCCTTATTACAAATGTTACTGTACTGATGGTACCATGCTCTGATCATGTGAGATACATATCTGCTTGAGTCACTCCTCTGAAGAGATGTTGATGAGTTAAAGAACACCCTTCTGAGAGTGGTTCTGACACTATGTTGAAACAGCTGTCCTCCTACCCTCATTTCTCCTTGGATGTCTGTCTGTTAAACCTTCTTGATGTTTCAAAATCCAGGTTGGGGCTTCCTTCTTTATACCTCACTATGTAAAATACTTGCTGCTATATAGAATACTTGCAAAGGCTGTCTTACCAAAGCCTACCCTGTATAGGTATTTGCTTCATCACATTTGGCCTGCAAGTCCCTTCACCAGACTGATCACCCTCATGAAACTTGAGTTTCCACACCATGTACCAAAAGTTCGCTAACTACATCTTTATGGAGAGAAATAGAGCCAGACCCCTCAACTTAAGCACAGTTGTATTAACTGCTTTTTCTGGCTATTACAACTCCCACATCTCTAACTGAATTGATGATTTCTTTCCTGAGTCTTAACAGATGACTTTGGATACTGCCACTTAGAAAGATAGTGGCAAAGGAGGAGCAAGGCAAAGTATCCATCCTTGACAAATTTTGGGCCAAGAGGTTATTTGAGATAAAACACAATACTTTTTTAAAACTATTTTTGTCAAGGCTGTTTGTGTCAAGGTATATCATATGTATGAGATTTTAAATTCAGGGCAAACATATACAGTACAGAAAATAGACTTCCTCATATGTTTCTATTCTGAAATTAAGGTCAATAGTGGAACAATGAGGAATTACAGGAAAGCAAAAACTAAGGGATGAAATTAGATGGGGATGATTAGATGACTAGATATGAGAATGGTCACTCCAGGGCCAAGTTGTTTGCTATCTTCATGGTTGAATCTTATATAGTGCAATCATAAGTAAGCCAAGATTAAAATCAGTGTTTAAAGTTTCATTTTGATCACTTTAACTAACGAGATGTTTAATCTCTTGTACATTAAACATGTCATTCATCTTATGGATAATGAAACCTATTTGCTGAACTGGTAAGAACTGTACAGAATGTAAAGTATCCAGTACATTCTAGGCGTGTATGGAACAGTTTCTATCTTTTATCACTTTAGTAAAGGTTAGATGATCAAAACTGCATTTTCCAAAATATGTTGTCATAGTAAATATTTATGTTTTCTTTTCTCTTTTTTTGAAACAATTTCAGTTCACAATCTCTTTCTCTGTTTCATTGGTAATCCAAATAAACACAGAGTCTCTGAAGGTCTGAGAGACCATCCAGGCTGACAGTCAATCATGAACAGAGAAGCACTAATCAGGGAGGAAAAAAAATGTTTAAAATTTAGTGACAAGCCAGGCGTTGGTGGTGCATGCCTCTAATCCCAGCACTCCGGAGGCATAGGCAGGTGGGTCTCTATGAATTCAAGGCCAGCCTGGTCTACAGAGCAAGTTCCAGGACAGGTTCCAAAACAATACAGAGAAACCCTGTCTGGAAAAACAAACAAACAAACAAAAAATTTAATGACTAACTGGTGCATGGTCATGGCAAAGATTTTTTCAGGAATAAAGGAAGATAGCTGAGAGCAACTTTTCTATTTACCATGTTACTTTAAACATAATCATAACTTTCCAGAAGCAAAATATTTCTTACATAGCTTATTTTATATATCTTTTTAATATTGTATTTCAAAACATGTTTGTAGAGTTTTTTCTCTTTGCTCTTTGGGGGGCAGCCACCCAGCTCCCAAATAATCACAGGGAGATTTATCCTTTCTTATGATTGCCGAACATTAGCTTGGCTTGTTTCTAGCCAGCTTTTTTAAATTTAATTTATTCTGTCTACCTTTTGCCTTTGGGCTTTTACCCTTCTCTTTTTTGTGTGTATCATTTCTTTCCTTCTTATTCCATGTTTGGCTGTGTGACTGGCCCCAAGCATCTCCCTCCCCTCCTTTTCTGACTTCTAGCTCTTATCTTTTTCTCCTTCTATTTATTCTCTCTGCCTAGCAGCCTCACCTAGCCCTCTTCTGCCTACCTATTGGCTATTCATATCTTTATTAGACCAACCAGGTGTTTTTAAATAGGCAAATTCATACAGCTTTACAGAGTTAAACAAATGCAACACAAAAAATGCAACACATCTTTGCATCATTAAGCAAATATTCCACAGCATAAATAAATGTAACACATCACAGCTAATATTCCACAACACATGTCTACTATTTTATAATTGGATATTTTTCCACTTGCCATTTTATTTTTGGAAGTAATTATGATTTTTCCAAGGCTATAACTATTTCATTATGTGAATATAGCAAAATTTCTGTTCCTGATTCATTACATGAGCAACCTTTTAGAAATTTCTGTGCCTGTTCTATTACAAAATATTCTGTAATAAAATTTTGGCAATCACAAATGTTCATACAAAAAATACACTGGTATGGACTATAAATGGTCAATAAAAATAGACAAACATTAATTTAAAAAGAATATGTATCCATTATTTATTTTTACTGTGTGCTTAAGTGTGTATATGTGCACCACATGCATAGAGTTTTTGAAGAGGCCAGAATAAATTATGGATTCCCTGGAATGGAGTTATAGGTGCCTATGAGCTGCCTTATATGGGTACTGGGAACTGAAACCAAGTGTTCTGCAAGAGAGTGTTCTCTGTGGCCCCAATGTGCTAACTGCTAGCCCATATAGGACTGCAACCCATGTCTTTGAGCACTAAATGTGCTATCTAGCCAAATATAATATCTTTAATAAACTTCTTTGTTATACATCTACTAGTCTATTTTATACTAATAATTTTGAGAGCAACATTATTTGTTTCTAAGAAAATTATTCATACCCTTGCTACAACATCTTTAGCTTTGCAATCATATAAAACTTTGTTTCACAGTTAAGGTATCTTGTGTTTTTCTCATAAAATTAGGTCATCAGTGTTTCTAATTTTTTTGTGTATATGGTCTCTTTTTGTATACGTGTTGAGGTACAGGTAGTAGGCAACTTTTCATTGACATATTGAGGTTGTTGACAATGAAAATAATTTGTGTTGTGATCAAAATTATTTTCCATGATTATTGTCACTTTGATATATTTTCCCTTATCATAATGTTCCCTCCTATTAATTTTATATTTAACTACATTTTAGAAATAGGCACACTCTGCATGTATAAAAACAACATTACAACATGATATCTTACAGTCACACAAGCAGCTAGATAAGGATTGGAAATTCCAGCCTTTATTTTAATTTGTTATGAATAAATTTAAGATTTAGAAATTAGTTAAAAGAATATGACATTGGTCAGTCAAAACCAGCATATGTGTAGAATTTATATAAACATATAGCTTAGAAATGCATAATTACACACATGCATGTGCGCACCTGTATACATATAGATTTCTATGTGAGTTTGAATTTCAAAACTACTATATGGTGTAGTTATTGATTTCCCTGTATTTGCAAAAGAGCTTCATGTAATGTTAGTAAGGGTAACAGGAACTTAGTTATAAATTAGTGGCCATAACAGTTTAGGTTGTTTTGCTCAGCTATGAAAGAGGCAAAGACATGTAAAAAATTTAATTTGTCTAGATGTTAACAGATTTGGAATTTCCTTCCCACAAAAGGATAATAGATTCCTTCAAAAAACTAATGCGTGTGGCAAAAGCAACTGAATATACTCATTAGTTTTCCAAACTTTAAGCCATTGCAAGTGGTTTTGATAGAAGCAGCTATGTATGATGCAATACACAATATAAACATTAATGAGCTAAGGGAATGTTTACATGGCAACTACTTCCTAGGCAAAGACCAATGGTGTTAACTAAAAAAAATGTGAGTCTTGTAATTTGAGAAATAGGATCTTAACCATAGCTACCACTGATGGAATATTCAAATCAGAGCTCCCCCCAAAACTAACTTCTTTTCTGTCCTGTTTCTGTCATGTGAAACTGATACTAATCTCTTTCTACATTTACAACAGTCATTTTTTGCAAGGAGGTTATCTGTTACTAGTTTTGGTAAAAGACAAAGAGGCTTTAAGACATATTTGACTTTAGTTAGCTTGTATGGAGTTTGGGGAGTGGAGGGAGAAAGGCAGAAAACATAAAAGAAGATACCGCTGGGCGGTGGTGGCGCACGCCTTTAATCCCAGCACTTGGGAGGCAGAGGCAGGCAGATCTCTGTGAGTTCAAGGCCAGGCTGGACCGACAGCCTCCAAAACAATACAGAGAAACCTTGTCTCGTAAAAAAACCAAAAAAATAAAAATAAAATAAGATACCATGAGAGTATCTTTCCTTTAAGTTCCATCAAAAGGTTCTGACATGCTCTTGTTACTAATAGACTCAGAATATCCCTGAAGATAGAAGGGAAAAATTAACATAATACCTAGGATATCCCTAAGATCATTATTTTACAATGATTTTGAGAATATATTGGCTGAAATAATATGTTATATAAGACAGATACAGATAAACTTAGAGAACATTGACACATGAGTATTTGTGCATATCGACTATTTCTACAGTGTGGATGTGAGTTTCATAAGAAAATATTCCAAAAGACTACATTACCCAGGAAGGGACCTGTTCTAGGACACAGGCTGAGCCTCTATTCATTCTCTGCATTGTTCAAGCATTCCCATTACCAGTTCTCCCTCATTGATTTGTCCGTTTAGATTTCAGTTCACCTCAATACTGTCAGAGACATGTTCTCTTTACTCGAGCTTCCAACCACTCTCCACAGTAATTTGTACTTCTTATATACTTAAACATTACTTTGAAAAGTGTTTGCATAGAATGCCAGGCTCTTGTTACAATTGATTTTTTAGGTCATATTTAATGGAGTGATATGTTGGGTAGAAAGAAGATAAACACCAATTTCCTTGGTAAATAACAGCAGCCTGCATATTTCTAAAACCAGAATTTCCATTTGCAAACCCCAGTCATAACATATTATGCGGCTGAATAGAAAAACAAAAGGTCAAGCAGAACCAGTGGATGGTTTCATAGGCACACCTTTGTTTAGCATTCATTTCTGAGTCTGTAGGTGATTGAAACAAAGAAAGGAAGGATGCTAAGCAGGAATGAAATAAGCAGATGACATGAAGTTGAGAGTAAACGTGTGTTATTTTAGGACAACAAGGAAAATCTTGGTAGGTTACATGGAATTAATATGACCAAAATAATTTTTAACACATTATATATTCTCAAAAAATAAATAAAAATAGTGAAATATTCATATTCTGTAAGAAATGTTTGTTTAGTTTATTAGACACATTTAATGTGGGCAATTTAGAAAGCAAATATAAACCATACAATTAAATTTGAATTAGTTTCTCTAGGGTTGGTTAATTAGTATATTCCAGCATTCAAGACAGACACAACCATACCCTTTATAGTAATATGTATTTCCCATGATAATATATGAGTATGTTGCCAAAGCTCCAAGAGCTAGGTTAGGTTATCACTCTTTGTGTTTTTAATACCTAATTCTTAACTCTATTACATTTATGTTTTATACATAATTATTTGTTAAATTGTTTTCCCTCACACTGCTAAAAAGAAATCTAAAATGACTTGACATGATCCTTAGATGTACGCACTCTCCTGTCTTTTGAATGTGGTAGATTTCATTAGTATTAGGAGATATCCCTCACATAAATCATGTTGCATGACAAAGCACATGGTAGACCATGCATGTTGAGTTATACAAACATTATCTTTTCAAATAATTTCTTGTCTAGTCTCAAAAGTGTAAGAGATATCCTAAATATGAAGAGTTTCAACATTCCATGTTTATTTTTAGAGGCAGAGGAACCACATGGCTAGTAATTTTGGAGTTTTCTGGGGACAAGTACTTTATTTGACCTTTAGCAAGAAATATGGTTCTAAATTTCCCCTCAGAATAGGGCTCCATTAATAACCTACCAGATTTCTAAGCCCCCAAATCAGAGACCAGCCAAGCTAACCCCTTGAAATTTACCCTATGAAATGTTACATAAGAAACCCAATTGACCCTTGTCTGTATCTCTGATAGAAAAAACTATGAGCTCGTAAATAGATAATGTTTCAATCTGCTAATTTTACGTAGCAGTACAGAAAAGATGTACTGTCTCCAAAAAAGTTATCTTATAACTTCTTTGAAATGAAGCCTTGTTCATGATCATTAACCTAGGACTCTGCACAGCATGTGACAAAACATGTTAAAAACATGAATTCATAGATAATGGACTTATGTGGATTTAGACATGGTGCTATATGCACAAGCTGGTAACAATACATTTTAGTATCAATGTGTTTTAGCTTCTGTGTGTTGTTGTGACAAAGACCTCTAATGAAAGCAATTTAAGGGAGAAAGAATTTTTCACTTACAGTCACAGAGGAATACAGTGAATCATGGCAGCTAGGGAGGAAAGCATTGTGGTAGGCACAAGAGATGAACTAGTCATATTGTATACAAACTAAGGAAACAGAGAGTAAAAGGAAGTAGGGACAGTCTGTAAAACTCCAAGGTTCATGTAAATAACTCATTCATCCAGTGAGCTTCTACCTCCTAAAGCAGTGGTTCTCAACCTGTAGGTCAAGACCCCTTAGGAGTCAAAGAGCTCTTTCATAGGGCTCTCATGTAAGATATTTACATTACAATTTCCAGCATTATAGTTATGATGTAGCAACAAAATTAATGCTTCAGGGTCAACACAACATGAGGAACTGTATTGAAGGGATGCAATATCAGGAAGATTGAGAACCACTGTCCTAAATGTTTCACAACCTTACCAAACAGCAGCAGAAGCTGGGAACCAAACATTCTGTGGGAACCTATCAGAGATATTTTTTTTTTTAGTTGAACCACAACACATTGTGAAGAGTTGCTTTCTAATGTGGGACATAGACTTTATCTGTGTACCACATCTCACCAACCCCAATGGGTGTCCTTGAACACTAAGGACATCTCTTGAACACTAAGATTTGACTGTGAGTCTCTGACCTCACACACCTGACAGCTATATCCAGAGAGAAAATATCCTTAATACAGCAGGAGATTTTAGCATAATAGAGGGGAGTTTACAACTTTATGATGATAGTGGATTAAGTCTGAGCCCTTGAATTTTGTGTCTGGAATCCATGTAGTTTTTTTATTTATTCTAATAATTAATTATTTCCAACCCCATCATATTTTTTCCTCCCTTCCTCTTCTCCTCCCAGTCCCTTCTCTTGACCTCCCCTCTTCCCATGCCCTCCATCCACTCTTTCTCCTTTCTCTTCAGAAAAGGGTAGGCTTCTCGTGTATTTCATTCAACCATGGTACATCAAGTTGCAGTAACAGTAGGCACCTCCTCCCTTATTGAAGCTGGACAAGGCAACCCAGTAGGAGGAACAGGTTCTAAAACCAGGTAAGGAATCAACGATAGCTTCTGCTACCACTGACAAAAAGACCAAGGTCCTCTGAGATACCATCTCACTCCTGTCAGAATGGCTAAAATCAAAAACACCAATGACAGTTTATGCTGGAGAGGATGTGGAGAAAGGGGAACACTCCTCCACTGCTGGTGGGAGTGCCAACTTGTACAGCCACTTTGGAAATCAGTATAGAGATTCCTCAGGAAAATGGGAAACAGTCTACCACAGGACCCAGCAATTCCACTCTTAGGCATATACCCAAAAGATGCACATTCATACAACAAGGATGTCTGTTCCACTATCTTCATAGCAGCATTATTTATAATAGCCAGACCTGGAAGCAACCTAGATGCCCCTCAACTGAAGAGTGGATAGAGAAAATGTAGTACATTTACACAGTGGAGTACTATTTAGCTGAAAAAAAACAATGGAATCTTGAAATTTGCAGGCAAATGAATGGCACTAGAAGAAACCAGTCCTCAGGTCTCCAGTGCTCAGGCCAACAGAAAGCAGGCTGGAAACAGACATACACTTACCTCACCCACACCGTGAGTGGAGGATGGGACTTGGAAACTGCAGTCTCTGGACAGGCTGATTCCTGTCGGGCTGGAATCTTGTTCTGCTGTGTTCAGCCCTCAATGTACTTTTTAAAGTGGACTCATGAAAAAATGGAAGAAACAAAACTATATCTTTAAATATATTCATATGTAAAAATTTCCATAAGTGATCTGTGTTGTCAGAATTCAGATACACATTGAGAATTTCTGAACGTTTTAAAAGAAAATCTCGCTAAGATTGTTGACAAATCTTAGTGAACAGTCCATTTCATCTTGAGCTTGGGAACACAGGAGAAGAAAAATTCTAAAGATTTTTCATTTCTGTAAAGCAGTTACCAAATGTATCTAACAGAAAATTAATCAGTTAATATGAGCAGTCTAACTGTTTGAATTTCTAGGGAGGATGCTCTTTACTGTTTGCTAAAACATCAAATTCATTTTTCTTATTCTACTTTAGATCATAGAATGATCTAAACACTAAAAAAATCCACTTAGAATGCTGTTTTACTACCTATGTTTTAGAAGAAGCAAAGAAGGAAAGGGAAGGGACGAAGAGAAGAGAGGAGAGGAGAGGAAAAAAGAGAAGAGAAGTCAATTACCAGTCAAAACTGCTCTCTTGGCTTCAGGAGTACAAGAATTCTCAAAGATTTTTAAAAATCTTTCCAGGTGATTGCAATGTGCTACAAAGATAGGATACAACCATGCTTCTAAAACTTGTCTTTTCACAGTTTTCTACTAATAACTATTGGTAATAGCTTACTATTTATTGGGCCAAAATAAAAGGCAATGGCTCCTTAGTTATCAACTTACTCAGTTACCATTTGCTTCAAAGATTTTAAGGACACCTCGATCTCTGTAGGCAAGACCTGCCCAAGTAAGTCTTTGTTTCATCATACCTAGTTCCTCAAACCTACCTGTGTCATGTATTAAATAAGATTTTCCAAGAGGTCTGACTACTTTCAAATCACTGTTGGAATTAGTATATGCAAACTCCATTTCTTTCAATGACTCCTTCATCCCAAGTGATTATAATTCACTGTATTGTTTATATATGAAGCTGATATTTCATTTCTAATTTTCAGTTCCTTTTGTGTACACACTCTATCTTAGCATCTTTAAGAGGGAAGTGATTAGGAAGAAGAACTCCAAAATTTTGCCACTCAGAAGCTTAACTGAATTTCTGTTAAATAACATTAAAGACAAACATACTTGAAGAAAAATTACTAAAAGAGAGCAAAAATATTAACAGGACCATGAAATTAGACTATAGCAGGAATATATCATATAAATATTCTTAGTTACCTTAGTAAACTCTGATGCATGTAGAAAATAGATTGATAGTAGATTAGGGGAAAAAGGAGTCACCAATTCCTGATTGGAACTCAACTAAAACAAAATCAAGAGAAAAAGGGCAACATAAGGAAAGAGGATAAGAAAAAATTAAAGAGAACCAATATGCACATATGAATATATATGCTTTGTAATGTGTTATTGACAGGTGATTGATTAGGCATGAGTCTTCCTGTCAGTTTTGGTTCCAAACATATAAGACTTCATTAAGTGAGGTTTAGAGCCATGCTTTCTATTATTTTGGACAATAGAGTGAAAAAGGATAGTGAGAAGTGAAGTGGTAGGGATTTGTTGGCATGCTCAAAGCTTTAGAAATCCCTCCTGCATCTTATAATATTGGTGTTCTTTGCAAATGTTCCTTTAAAATTGTGGAGTTTGAGATTCTACACCAGTAAGACCTTAACACCCCAATGCAGATGAAGCAGAAGAGAATGACATTAAAAACAACTTCATGAAAATGATAGCGGTCCTCTAAGAAGATATGAGAAAATCCCTTGAAGAAATGGAAGAAATATATGAAATGACAGACTATGGACACCCCCATGGAGGGCCTCACCCTCCCTGGGGGAATGAGGGGATAACTGGGGGGGGTTGGGGGGAGGGCACGGTAGGAGGGGAGGGAAAGGGAGAGGGACCTGGAACTGACTTGTGAAGCAACCTTGTTTCTTATCTAAATTTAAACTGGAAAATAAAATAAAAAAATAAAAAGAAATGGAAGAAAAAAACCAAACCAAAATAATCCAACATATGCAAAAAAGGGAGGGGAAAAAAAGCAAAAATTGCAAGAAAAATTTCAAAAAGTGCAAGGGTTGAAAACTGAAATAGAGACAACAAAAAAAGTCACAGTCTGAAGGAATCCTGGAAATAGAGAAGCTGGGCAAATGGTCAGGTACTATAGATGCAAGCATAACCAACAGAATACAAGAGATGGAAGAGAGAATCTCAGGTGTTCAAGATACACTAGGAGAAATAAATACATCAACCAAATAAAATTTTAAGTCCAACAAATCCTTAACACAAAATATCCAGGAAATGTGGGACACTATGAAAAGACCCAACCTAAAAAGACACAGGTTATAGAATGGATTCGAATACAGAATCTATCTTTCTGCTACATACAAGAAACATACCTCAGCTTCAAAGAGAGACGTTATGCCAGAGTTAAGGGTTGGAAAAAGATTTTTCCAATCAAATGGACCCAAGAAATAAGCAGAGGTAGCAATCCTAATATCTAACCAATCAGTCTTTAAAGTAAAATCAATTAAAAGAGATGAAGGAGGTCATTTCGTACTCATCACAGGAGAAATCCACCAAGATGAAGTCTCAATCCTGAGCTTCTATACCCCAAATACAAAGGCATCCACATTCATAAAAGAAACATTACTAAAACTCAAATCACACATAAAACCTAACACATTATAGTGGGAAACTTCAACACTCCACTCTCACCACTAGAAGGACCACCATACAGAAATTAACAAAGAAGCAAAGGAACTAACAGAAACTATGATCCAATTGGGTTTAACAGACATCTCTAGAATGAGCCATCCAAACACAAAATAATATACCTTCCTCTTAGTGCCACATGGAACCTTCTCAAAAATCAGCCACATGCTCAGCAACATATCAAACCCAAAGAGGTACAAAAAAGTTGAAATAACTCCATGTTTCTTATCAGACCACAATGGGTTAAAGATAGAATTCAACAACAACACAAATTGCAGAAAACCTATAAACTCATGGACATTGAATAATTCGCAATTGCACCATATCTGGGTCAAGGAAGAAATTAAAGAATAAATTAAAGTCTTCCAAAAATTCAATGAGTATGAAAACACAACATACCCAAACTTATGGAACACTTTGAAAACAGTGCTAAGAGGAAGGTTCACAGCACTAGGTGCCACTTGAAAAAACTGGAGAATAGTCACACTAGAGAATTAACAGCAAAACTGAAAGCTCTAGAACACAAAGAAGCAAACTCACCCCAGAGGAGTAGATGGCAGGAAATAATCAAATTGAGGGTTCAAATCAATAAAGTAGAAACTAGGTGAACAATACAAAGAATCAATGTAAAGAAGAGTTTGTTCTTTGAGAAAATCAACAAGATAGACAAGTCTTTATCCAAAGTTACCAAATGGCAGAGTGTGAACTTGCAAATGAGCAAAATCAGAAATGAAAATGAGGAAATAACAAAGTATAATGAGGAAATCCACAGAATCATTAGGTCATATTTTGAAAACCTGTACTCCACAAAATTGGAAAATTTAAAGGAAATGCACAATTTTCTGAATAGATATCAATTGCCAATATTAAATCAAGAATGAATAAGCAATTTAAATAGACCTATAACCCCTAAGGAAATAGAAGCAGTCATCACAAGTCTCCTAATAATCCAGGTCCAGATGGCTTCAGTGCAGAATTCTACCAGAAATTCAAAGAACAGCTTATACCAATTCTCCTCAAAGTTTCCTATGTAATAGAAACAGAAGGTTATTTGCCAAACTCTGTTTACAAAGCTTCAATAACTTTTATACACAAGCCACACAAAGACAAAACTAAGAAAAAGAATTTCAGACCAATATACATCATGAACATTGATGCAAAAATACTCAATAAAATACTGGCAAATCAAACCCAAGAACATACCAGAAAACTCATCCACCATGAATAAGTAGGTTTCTTCCCAGGGATGCAGAGATGGTTCAACATATGAAAATCCATCAACGTTATCCACCATATAAAAAAGCTGAGAAACAAAAAACACATGATCATCTCACTAGATGCTGAAAAAGCTTTGAAAAAAATCCAACAGCCCTTCATGATAAAGGTCTTGGAGAGATCTGGAATAACAGGAACATTCCTTGGCATAATAAAAGCTAAATACAGAAAATCAACCGCCATTATCAACTAAATGGACAGAAACTGAATGTGATTCCTCTAAAATCATGAACAACACAAGGCTGTCTACTCTCTCCATATCTTTTCAATATTTTACTTGAAGTTCTAGATAGAGCAATAAGACAACAAAAGGAGATCAAGGGGAAAGGAAGAGGTCAAACTTTCACTATTTGCAGATGAGATGATAGTTTACATAAGTGACCCAAAACCTCTACAAGGGAAGTCCTACAGCTGGTAAATACCTTCAGTCAAGTGGCAGGATCCAAGATCAACTCAAGAAAATCGGTAGCCCTACTATATACAGACGACAAAAGGGTTGAGAAAGAATTCAGAGAAACACCATCCTTTACAAAAGCCACAAACAACATAAAATACCTTGGGGTAATGCAAGCCAAACAAGTGAAAGACCTGTATTCCAAGAACTTTGAGTCTTTAAAGAAAGAAATTAAAGAAGATACAAGAAATGGAAAGACCATCAATGCTCTTGGATAGGAAAGATCAACATAGTAAAAATGGCAATCTTGCCAAAAAAAATATACAGATTCATTGCAATCACCATTAAAACCCCAGCACAATTCTTCACAGAACTTGAAGGAAAAATTCTCAACTTTATATGGAAAAACAAAAGAGCCAGGATAGCTAAAACAATCCTGTTCAACAAAGCAATGTCCACAGGCATCAACATCCCTGACTTCAAGCTCTATGATAGAGCTATAGTACTGAAAAGAGCTTGGTATTGGCACAAAAATAGACAGGTAGACCAATGGAATTGAGTTGAACACCCTGGTATTAACCCACACAGCTATGAACACCTGATCTTTGACCAAGAAACTAAAATTATACAATAGAAAAAAGATGGCATCATCAACAGCTGGCATAACTGGATGCTGGCATTTAGAAGACTGCAGATAGATCCATGCCCATTGCCATGCATAAAACATAAGTCCAAATGGATCAAATACCTCAACATGAATCCAGTCTCACTGAAACTCTTAGGAAAGAAAAAGTGGGAGGTACCCTTGAACAAAATGGTACAGGAGACTGCTTCCTTAACATAACTCTAGTAGCACAGACACTAAGATCAACAATTAATAAATGGGACCTCCTGAAACTGGGAAACTTCTGTAAGGCAAAGGACACAGTTAAACAAGACAAAAAGGAAGCCCACAGAATGGGGAAAGATATTCACCAACCCCACATCAGACAGAGGGCTCTTCTCCAAAATTTACAAAGAACTCAAAAACCAAGTCCCCAAAACACCAAAGTATCTAATTAAAAAGTGGGGTACAGAACTAAATAGAGAATTCTCAATCGAGGAGTCTAAAATGGCTGAGAGACACTTGAGAAAGTGCTCAACATCCCTAACCGGAAATGCAAATCAAAATAACTGTGAGGTACCATCTTACTCCTGTCAGAATGGCTAAAATCAAAAACACCAATGACAGTTTATGATGAAGAGGATGTGGAGAAAGGGGAACACTCCTCCACTGCTGGTTGGAGTACCAACTCATACAGCCACTTTGAAATCAGCATGGAGATTCCTCAGGAAACTGGGAATCAGTTTACCACAAGACCCAGCAATTCCACTCTCAGGCATATACCCAAAAGATGGACATTCGTACAATAAGAACGTCTTTTCCACTATATTCATAGCAGCATTATTTTAATAGCCAGAACCTGGAAGCAACCTAGACGATCCTCAACTGAAGAGTGGATAGACAAAAAGTGATTCATTTACACAATGGAGTATTACTCAGCGGAAAAAACAAGGGAACCTGGAAATTTGCAGGCAAATTGATGGCACTAGAAGAAATCATGCTGAATGCAGTAACCCAGTCACAAAAAGACAAACATGGTATATGCTCACTCATTTATGGATTTTGTACATGAATCAGGTGAGTGTCAGCCTACAATCCCACCGCCAGAAACAGAACCTTTTCCAGTGACTGATGGAAGCAAAGGTAGACACTCACAGGTAAACATTGAAATAAACTCCTGGAATCCAGTGACAGAGAGGGAGAACTGATGACCAAAGGGGTCAAGACTAAGCTGGTTTAACCCACAGAAACAGCTGACATGAACAAGGGGGAGCTCTTGGACCCCAGACTGATGGCTGGGAGGCCAGCATGGGACTGATCCAGAATGTGGGTGTCAGTGAGGAGGCCTAGGCCATCTATGGGGCCTTGGGTAGTAGATCTGTATATATCCCTGGCATACAAATGGACTTTGGGTGCTCATCCCACAATGAGGGATGCTCTCTCAGCCTGGACTCTTGTGGGAGAGCCTAAGCCTTGCCCTGAACAAAATGACAGACTCAGGAGAGTCCCCCTGGGGAATGGAGTGGGGATTGGGTGGGGGGCTGGGGGCCTGGTGGGTGGGGAAGGAGGGGAGGGAGAGGGAGCTGGGATTGAGATGTGAAGCAAGCTTGTTTCTAATTTTAAAAAAAATTCAAAAAAAAGAAAGAGGAAGGTGAAGAGGGGAAATAGCAGGAAAAGGGTATTGTAGAGATGGAAAATAACAGGGATTAAACCAAGCTAAGCTTAGGAACCTTTAGAACCCAAATTTTGAATAAAAAGGATAATCATTACAGGAGAAAAGAATGCACTATATAATCTCTGCCTTGCTGAAGAATTGAGACTAGAGAAAAGAGCAGAAAACAGGTGTGGTGACCTAAAACTATAGTCTCAACATTTGGGATGATGAAATAAGTGTGTCAGGAGTCCCATGCTATCCTAGGCTACATGGTATACTGTCTCAACATGGCATAAAGTGGGATGAAAGAGAAGGAGTGAGAGGAGGAGGCCAATAGGAAGAGGAAAGGGAAGAGAAAAAAATGTTAAAAACACAAATCAAAACCATTAACTGACAACACATCTACAGAGAGACATATTAATGCCTGGTGCTAAAGAATTACTCATAAAAGTATTCCACAGTGGGAAAAACATGAAATACATTGAAGATTTACATCCTATTTACTTTACAAAGAAGATTTATAAATCTACAGCTTGTATCTGCCTATAATTGAATGAGGTAAAAGGCTATGTGTCAGGACCAGGCATATATTAACTTAGATATTTAAAAGTTATCTAGCAAGTTCACCTTCCCAGAATAGTGGCTGCCTGTGGCATTTAGTAACTTAATTCTATGAACACTGATGCTTAGTTCAAATTCACTGAGCACAATTACTTCCTTTGTTCACCTGTACTGCTGCAGGCTTCCTATGGCCACACAGCAAACAGTAACGCAGCAAACGAAAAAATGGGTGGTTTTGTTACTTTCAAACTGGATAAACAGTTCTAAAAAAGTAAGACATGAACAAAACTTATAGCTCCCTCTGGATTAATCAGAGGTGTGCTTATATGGAATATTCCTAACAGATATAAATAGGAAGCATAAGGGATAATAGAATTTTTAAGTCAAATGTAAAAGGGTAATTATGAACAACTGCATTAGCAAATATGCAAAATAACTCTGAGGATAGCTTGTCAATATTATTCACAAGCTTTAAATAAGCTGCTTCTTCAAGCTTCAACTTCTAAAATATATTGTGGATTTGTGGTAAAAGTTGACTAGTAGTTATCACAGAGATATGAGGATGTCATCTAAATAAATCCTTATGATAGCAAAGTTTGCAAGTGAGTAAAATGTTAAAAAAATCACTGATTAAGAAAATAAAACTACTTTTATATATGAGAACATCACTTGAGTTTTACAAGTAATTTGATGATGGACATTAACTAAATTTTCATGATGAGTTATATATAGATAGGTGAAGGATTAACAATTTGCTTTGTGGTGTGAATATTTTAGAATTTGGAATGGGAGAAAGAACTGTTAACTTTAATGTAAATCAAAAATAAGAGAAAAGTAAGTAAAAATAAGTCATTTTGTCTACTTCTAGACTCAATACAAAAAATAGTACAGTCATCATCATATTAGGTACAGACTACCGTTGATTTTCTAAAACATCTAGATATATGCTAATGTATGAATATACATTAAGATATTTCAGAGAATTTTATATGATTGAATTTCTAGTTTTCATCCTAAAGAAAAACTATAATATTGGGAAATTTGAGTTAATATGACTTTGCTTTCCATAAATAGCTATTCTTTTTTGGATTTTATTCAGTGAGCCCTTAATAAAGTCTAACCTCTTATAAAATGCCATTTTAAACTTCTTTCCAGATATTTGCACCTGTGTTTTAAAATATTTCAAAACTTCTACTGCAAAGCTCCCAGAATACTGAACAAATTTATTGACAGTCACCACTGAGCAGTCATTTATTAGATTCCTGTGTTAATTAAATAATTAATATATATTTAATTAATTCTATACTATATTATTATGGATTTAGTGGTTTACACAGGACAAATTTATCTTGTAAGACTGAAAGTCTCAAGTTTATAATCTGGGTATCAGCAATAATATAATGTTTATAGATGTGTGGCCAGGACTACCTTGTGTCATTTAGCTTACAGAGCACATCTACATTTCTTGTTTCCTGTACACATATTATTAAGATCTCATTTCTCTTTTCTTGAAAACAACTGGCATAAGGGGTCATTTGATTCAACTTGTCTAACTGAGATATTGCATAATAGTCTGCCTATCTCTAACTTAGTTCTCTTACATAATCATAACCTCAAAACTTTCTCATCTACATGAGATAATAGATTTCATAGGTGAAAATATGAATATCTTCAGGAAACCATTGTTCTCCTTATTCCCCCCCATGTTATGGACACCCATTGTTCAACTCTGTCACTCATACAAATGTGTTCAAGCCACTCCCAAATCCCCAAACCTCAATCTCTTTTAATAGTAAATGATATCCCAGTTTCAGTAACTCAAAATATTTAAACCTAATCATTTAGCTATCTTAAGTTAGATACAGATTAGTCTCTGGGTATAATAAATCCTGGGGCAAATTTCTCTCCATCTGTGGACCTGTAAAACAAGAAAAAAAAAACATCTACTTCTAAATGCAAAGATTAGATAGGCTTAGGATAAGAAGTGTAGACTGTTCAATTCAAAGAGAATGGAAATGGAAATTTAAAGGGGTTGCCATAGCCTGAAGGCAGAATGATACACTGACTTCTTAAGATGATACAGTTTCTTACAACACTGAACACACTCTTGCCGTATGATTCAGCAGTCATGCTCCTTGCTATTACCCAAGAGCTGAAAATAAAACCCACAAAATTCTCAACCCAGGCTGTTTGTAGAAGCTTTAGCTGACAATCATTAAAACAAAATATCCTCTAATCAGATAGTTTGTAAGTAAATGGTGACATCCAGGCAATGGCATGGTGTTTAGACTGAAAGGTGATAAACTAGCATGAAATTAATATTGGTAAATGCTGCATGTTAAGAAAACCAATGTGAAAGGCCTATATAGTATATTAATGTAACTATGTGACTATGGGAAAGATAACTCTATGGGAAGAGTAAAAATGCTAGGCTTTTCCAGGGTGTGAGAGAGAACAGCATGAACATGTGGGGCACAGAGAACCTCCAGAGAGGTGAAGTAATTGTGTAAAGCTATGACAATAAACCTTATCACAATTTATCTGAACTTATAAAATGTAAGAGCAAGATTAATTGCTAGTGTAAACTGTTGCTTCTGATTAGAACACAAATGTTGATAATGTAAGAGACTGCATGAGTAGGAATCAAGGATACGTGGGAAAACTATCTTCTGCTCAGTATTGTTGCCCACCTAAATTTCCTTAGAAAATAGTTCATTTAAAATTAACTCACCAGTCTAAAGCAGTTTTAAATCCCATCTATAAAATGGCTACAAAGTGTTGGAGCAATCCGCTTTGGTTCTGGTCTCCATTTTCTGAGCTAACGACTCCAGTCTCTGATCTTCTTGGGCTTAACCTTTGTAACTGTCCTTTTTGTTAGGAAGTCTGGCATGTTTTTGAAGTTGAGTAGTTTTTTCATTATCCACATTAAGTCATTTCACACTTTAAAGTATTTATTATAGAAATACTCCATACTAAGTATCCTATCAAGTATCTCCGAGATGATATCAGAAAATCTCCAATCCCAGTTGCAACAGGTCACAGCCCAGGAAGACAGCCTCCTACAGATAGAGCTGCTACAGCAGGAGCACTAAGTGTCAAAGAAGCTCCTGAGAGAACTGAGGAGGCCAAACAAGCCACCTGCAATTTGTACCCATGGCATTGTTCAACCTAGGATCAAGGCCTCCTCCTCAGAAGACACCCTGCAAAGCCTCAAGGAGGTGTGGGTATACTAGATTTGAAAAGGATTTTTACAACTGGTGACTGTTTCCAAGGCCAGCCACAGGTTGCTAATGCAGCAAGGTTGTTAATCTTTTAATTAAGCCAGCTGGGTTTTTGTTGTTGTTGTTGTTTGTTTTTTCGAGACAGGGTTTCTCTGTGGCTTTGGAGGCTGTCCTGGAACTAGTTCTTGTAGACCAGGCTGGTCTTGAACTCACAGAGATCCTCCTGCCTCTGACTCCCAAGTGCTGGGATTAAAGGCGTGTGCCACCACCGCTCAGCAAGCAAGCTGTTTAGTTTAATTTTTGTTTGTTTTTTTGTAGGGTTTTGTTTGCTTTGGGTTTTTCCTTATTCTTTTTTATGGTTTAAGGCTTTGATTTCATTTGCTCTTTTTCTTGTTCTTGTTGTTTTGCTATTTTGCTAAGGCTATTTACTGTTTCTATTGTGGTTCCTTTAAGCTCCTATTGAGTAAAATGTCTTTATTTTCTTTAACAAAAATGTGACTGCCCATTCTTGTCTCTTAAATAAAAGTCTCTATTTCCATTACTGTTTCAATACAGCCCAAAATCCTTGTCTTAAAATGTTTTAAAGACATATTAATGTACCATAATCAAAGTATAGACAGGTCAGTGCTCCTCTAGGATTTCTCTAATTCTCCCTATCTTTTCACACTTCTATACATTGCCTACAGTTCATGTATTTTCTTGCCACTTTGACTTGAAGTTGTATCATATTTTGTCCTCTAAAGATTGTAATCCTTCTGCCTCTCTCATATAAGGACCCTCTTGATTGACTCCATTGGGTCCTGCCACCCCCAAAACTCCCCAAATCAGGATTCTTAACCTAATCCTATCTGCAAAATGTCTTAGCATATAAGGTCACATAATGTGTAAATTCCAGGGACTAGGCCACTGATACCTTTAATCTACCAGAGACTTGGGAGATTAATATCTCTATTAGAGTTTAAAACAATAAAATTTGTCTGCCTCTCTACTTTTAAATATAGCAATATTCTTCCCAATCTTTAAAGATTTCTCAGACATATTCTACTCTCCTATTTATACTTGGAGTTATATATCAAAAAATTTTACTTCTATTTCTCCTTTGAGTATTTGGTTGCTCAAACCAGTCTAGCTAAAAATTTCAAAACCTTAAACTAAATTGAGGCATTTGCGTTTCTCAGATAAAGTTCTGCCTCTAGTCTTGAAAACTATAGTAGAAACACAGAAGTATTCTCTACTATTCATTGGGTTTTCTTCTAACTGTTACTCGTGTAACCACTGGTCCTTCCAGAATCAGTGTGGGAATAGAATGGTTTATAGGGTAGAAAGTTAATGTGTCTATTTGCTAACTGCTGTCTTCTATGTTTTGGTCATTATAAGTAATCCATCAGACTTTCCAAAATGGCAATGGTTAATTCTGTAGACTATGTGCAAGGCTTTTCAAGACCCTAAGGTTACTTGTTCATACCATATACTTCCTAACATGAGCCTCTGTCTGCTTGACATGTAGTCACATCTTTCAGCAATTCTAGTAGGAAAAGTCTTTAAAAATGGACCCTAGTTAACCCACAAGACTGCTCCCTTGCATCAAACTCAGCTTAAAAATTTTGCAAAGCTACGCTAATTTTATTTATTTTGTCCATGGGAACTCTGCACCCTTGCCTCTCCAAGTGCTAAGTGTGCTGTTTGTCCAATTTCTTTTAGCTCTCTCCTTAAACTATGATTTCTCAATGTTCCAACAAATCTCTTCTCTTTGGTCCTTTTCTGAACAAGAAACAAGTATGAAATTTTTAAGGGGTTGAACACACTCCAACTCAAATAACAACCTTTAGACAATGCTATTACTTCAAATATTCTCTGGTAACAACATAATGCTGGCCTGCAAGATTCTGCCATTCAGCTGCAACTGAATGCACTCGTCTTTATCTCCATGGAAATTGTGATCTCCAAGACAATTCAAAGCAATACTGACCTGACCAATTTCTGTAAAGCAGCACGGTGTGCTCTTATATTCAGACTTTTCGCCTGTCTGTTTTGTGTGTCACGTTTTCCTCTCTTCTTTAGTATTATTGATAATTTTCTTTGCTCTCTAAATTTTACTAACATATTTTAGGAAAATGCATTGCTTGTTATTTTATATATTTAAGTAGAATAATTTATTGCTGAATATTTATAATTCTTATAAATGAGTTAGATATCTTAGGTTTTCAGAAAATAGAAATTTTATAGAGGTGTAATTCACACTTCCCCTTCTTAGAGAGACTTGCACATGCACCAATGGTCATCCTGTAAAATACTGAAGAGAGTGAAACTCAGACTGTTGCTCATTGTCATTTCTCACCACTTTTTAAGATGCTCTGGCCTCTTCTCTCCCTGAGGTTTGGAGGAGTAAGACATTTCTATACCGTGTATGTCCTCTCTTACTGCTCCTGTGTCTGTAACCACTATTATTGGTCATCTTGACCCAATTATGATTTACATAAAGAACAAATAAAGAAATAATATGATCAGCTATTTTCTACTCTTCTTAAAAATAGAAGTTGATGCAATGATCTTGAAGATTGTCTTTACTCTAGAAACACAGCATTCATATTTATGATATGCTCTTTTAAATTTTATTTGTGGATATCTCTCCCCCTGGTTTTAAAATATGTGGCTTCCAATTTCACTGTCCTAAGTGATAGAGAGATAAATCTGCATCCCAAAAGATTGACATGCACAGCAGAATAGTACAGGATTGGAATCTTATTTTCACTTTTTTCTACTGGTCCTAAATTATGGGGAATATTTTTAATATAAATAATCAAATATCCAGGGTGCAGTTTCCCCTCCCTCTTCTCTTCCTAGTCTCTTCCCCAAACAATTCCCTCTGTTTCCAACCCCTTATCCACTCCCCCTCCATTCTGTTTAGGAAAGAACAGTTTCCCATGAGTATCAACAAAACATGGAAAATATTTTAACTATCCATTTAAAGACAACTTACTACGAGTAGGATAGTTTTAAAACTATCTAAATTTACCTATATTTATGAAATAATCAAGCAACACAGTAACACTCACTATGCTAAAGGACCACTACTGTTCCTATATTTTAAAATCTCCTGTCATGCATTGGTGTTAATATACTAAGGTCAAATTTAACACTCAAACATGATTGCTTCAGCTATTACAGAGTTTTCATTTTAATTGTGGAGTTGAATATCTGTAGGTGGTAATCCAATCCTATAATTCACCAATAACTTCCTATCGGAGATCTACATTCTGAGCAGTGTAGAGATTTTTGTCAAAGGTATCTATGAGGAGGTGACCTTTCTTTGGATGCTTGTGTGGAGTGAAGTAATGAGATAAAGACTTAAAAGCTTAAGAAAGATTGAAGTTAACTAATCACTTATAATCTCTGTAATGGTTGTTCTGATTTTTCCTTTACTCTGTGTCCAGGTTTACTTCCATTCTGCCAGTCTTGCCTTAAACCTGTGAATTCTACAAAAAAAGGCCTGTCAAACAAATAGTCTTTGCCTTGGAATTCACAGTGAATTCCATGAAGAACCAACCCTTTCTATAGATATACACACTATCTCTTTTGCATATTTTTCTCCAACTGGTTGGTGAACAGCTTTTGGAATGCTCTAAATTTATTCAGCTGTGACAAGGAAGGTTACTGGACCTTATTTCCACAAAGACTCAATATCATCAAGCTTTTATTCCATTACATTGAGAGTGGCTCTGCTTCCTTTTCTTACCTAACATAAATGCAAGGTATACAAATATTAAAATAAAGAGTTAGAACAAATATATTTAAACATGCATGCAAGAAATAAAACAGTACCAAAACTATTGCCAAATTCATAGCTGAAAAATTAAACACCAAAACAATTAGCCATCCGTTTAATGACATTGTATACTTTATAATCTTAACTACAATTACAGGAGCAGAATATACTCAATAATTAAAATACGAGGATTTGAAATAATCTTAATGATCCTCTTAGAAGAATTCAAAATGATTCTACAAGAAAAAAATCACTGGCATTAAAGACTTAAAGGAATATTTAAGTGAAAATATCCCTGTGTTAATATTTAATTTTAGCAGTGAATTTTTGAACAATTCATAAAACTAAGCTAAAATCTAAATTTATAGCCACATTCATTTAAACTGAATACTTTATGTTTATGTTTTCCGAGATATGGTTTCACTATGCAGTCCAGTATAGCCTAGAACATACCATGTGACCAGGCTGGTATTGAAATCACTGAGAGACAGCCCTACCACACCAGTGGTGGAATTAACCAGCATGATACAATAACCATAAAGTTGTAGTAGTGACATGTTTACCTTGGTGGTAACCATCAGTTCTCTAACTGGACTTAGTATCTGCAAAACAAGAGAGAAACTACGACTGCTATTGAAAACCTAGCCCATTACCCAGTCGTAGTGAAGTCATGTCACTTTACTCAATCAGCATAACCCTCAACTAACCACATTTTAAATATCTGTTCTTTTACCTGAAGATAAGAATAACCCTCACTCCTCGTCAAGGAAACATTTCTTTGCAACAGAAGGAGACCATTACAGAAAACCACAACCAATCAAAATGCAGAACTATGTAACTCATCCCCAAGGGCTATTTCTACAAAGCAACCCCTGCACCTAAGGCTCAGGGAACATTGCAGAAATCGGGCAGAAAGAATAGTGCACGAAGTAAACGATCAGGTATTTTGTTCTGAGTTTGTGTCTCCTAGGAATGTTTGAAGCTACATTCCTGAAGTTTCACCAACATGGCAACCTAAACATGACCTGAACAAGGACACCACCAACAGACATGCTAATATAGAAGTGAAAAAGCTCACAATGCCTCATCCCTAGACAGAACTACAGGCCACTAAGTAATGCTAAGGGTGTGGGAAACAGTCTCCTCCAGGGAAGTAGTACACCAATTGGTTATCCAATAATAAATGGTCAGTCTTGAAAACATGCATATACAGGTAACAAAATGCAGACTGTATTTATGTATTTAATAATCTATCAACCTGTATCTATATCAACATCAATAAGGAGACCATGAATTTGAACTATATTAAAATGAGACTATGAATTTGAAGGAGAGCAAGAGGGATTTCTTGTGAAGATTTGGGATGGAGAAAAATGAAAGGGAGAATGATATAACTTCAAATTTTTAAAATAATAGTACTCTAACATGAAATAAAATTTAATAATACAAGCACATATCACCACACGCAGCCTTCAAAAATATTTTAAAGCAACTTCTTATTAGAAGCCAGAAGTTCATATTAATTTTAATTTGCCTTACCTTTCACAACAGATCTGGACTTGCTCTCATCTGAACTAACCACAGCTTAGAGATTCTTTGAATGAAATATATTTTAATATATTATTTGTTATTTTTATACTTTGTGTGTATACGATGTATGATGTATGTAGTGTGAGTGTGGGTGCACAGATGCCGTAGAACGTAGGTGGAGATTAGAGGACACTTTTGTGGAGCTGGTTGTCTCCTTCCACCTCCACACAGATTGATTCTTGGTATTGATCTCAGGAAGTGTGTGCCAATCACACAACTTTCAGAGCCACCTTTCGAGTCCGAGAGTAAATTCTTTCTAAGTATATTTTATTATTTCTTTTATGCACCCATGAACTTAAATGCCACAAATGCTTTTATACTTACTTTGTTGAAAATCTTAAAATATCTGTAACATGATTCCCCATGGAGAACTAAGTTCAGCCTCAACCTCTTATGGAAACCATTGTCTTTCCTAATGTAGACTGAGCTTCCTACTTCAGACATTTCAAGCAAACATTTATCTTGTTCTTTCAATTTCCTTTGAAATTGAAATTTTTATCAAACTGGTCTCACTTTGTATTTTTCAATCTTCTGCAGCCCAGACCAAGACATCTGTAATAATCCAAGTTCATACCTGCCATGTCAGACTTGAAGTCTCTTTGGAGTAGACACTATGACAATATGTAAATTGTTTTCCCTAGGATGCAACTGTTCAAAATTTAAGTATTGGTGGCTTTAAAATAAAGACCTTTGTGCCTTTCTCTAACAATATCTACTTAATCACAGACAAAATCACACTGAAAGTGTAAGTGTCACCCAGTTCTTAACTTCATTTAATCATGAAATTCCAGCCAATGATCATGAGACCATCCCTCAATTGTGGATTATGTACACAACCTCCTCTTTTTCACTTGAAAATGGTTTGCTCTCACCTGATACATATGAAAGTCTTAGCTTTCAGTTCAGGTTCCACTTGGGATCATATCTAACAGAACTTGCATATCTCTATTTAACTCTTGAATATCAGTTTGTGTGTGTGTGTGTGTGTGTGTGTGTGTGTGTGTGTGTGTAACTGGTTCCACTCAACATTGTAGGTTGCTGGGAACTGACCTCTCTTCCTCTGCCTGTTGGAGGTCTTTCTACTAAAAAATTCTTTCCAGTACTTATTTTTTCTAAAATAGCACACTAGCTCATTTGAATAATATATGTTCATACTATTTTATATTGATTCCCAGCCCCTATAAATAAAACCTGAACCAACTAGTGTGCCAAAGCTCATTTATGATCTGCATTTGTATCACCATGAGACGCTGCCTTTGTTAATGCTTACTCTGTGGCAGACACTGACCCCTTCAGCAGAAGTCACAGCATTACTAGAATCTGTTCCCACTTGGTGATACAAGATGTAAAGTAGGAGTAGAAAATGACTTTTAACTTTAGTGACTTTACATTTCTGCCCCTATTTACTTTGTGAGAGCCAAGGGGAGAGATTGAAAGAGGAAGCAAGCTAATAAGCCTTGGCATATTTGGCAAACTCTTTTCGTATCTACAATGTATTACTATATGTCGTATGGTATTTAGCAGTATTCCAGAAAGAAATGTGCTTTCTGAAAATGTGTCTTGTCTCTTTCTAAGCACAAACCCAGCATTGCTAACAATAATTCAATTACGATTCTATTTTTGAAAGAGTATGGAATAACACAGCTCAGAAAAATTCTGAATTTGAGTGCTCTTTTTAGGTGATACAATTTAATAATAAAAATCATCTAGAATATTGGACTTCAAGGCCTGGTGAGTAGTCAAAGTGCCTGAGAGATAAATATGACTGGTGACATGAAGCTTAGAAACCACATCAAAATCACCAACCTTTTACAGCATCTTTGAAAGCACCATCATTCTTCAAAGACATGAAGGATGCTTCTCAACCCAGACTCTCCATCTTTTTGCAATGCTTAGTTAGAAGTAGCCCATTCAGTGAAGTAACTATGAGAGTCTATAGACCTCCACAATCAATAGGAATGACTGCACTGGGGTAGCATTGACCAAAATAGGAACAGATTCAAATTTTCATCGAATTTAGTAGAAGAAGGAAATAGTGTCTAAGTTTGCAAACAAGCAAACTGCATTGCCAAATGGTGATAAAGACCAAGAAATGATCTGTGAAAGCAAACAATGAAACTACATGACTTAGTCAGGGATAATTCTTGAAGGAGATCACTCACTGCCTAACTCACCGGAAAGGCAAACATAAAAATCAGTTTCGAAAGTTAATAGTGTAGAATTAATATGGGATTATAGCAATGGTATTTGGCAAAGAACAAGGGATTTGAAAATAAGTTTAAGATTTTTATTTTAAAACCACAGCAAATAATACATTGACATGGCCAATTGACACATATAATTAATGGCAAATGACTTCATCTCCTCATTTTTTAAAATCCTCAACTACAAAAAATTAGATAATTAACTTAGGTAATGTTTGTAAAATACTTTTACACATTGTAGAATAATTACTGTTGTTTAAAATAATGAAGAAGGTATGTCCTGTCAAAAATAGTGGTAACATTGCCAAATGCTATAAAGAGAAGCCTTTTCCTTTGAGAAAGCCTTCCCGCCAGCCTGGTTCTAGAGCCGCATCAGTCCCAAATAAACACACAGGAGGCTATATTAATTATTAAGCTGTTGGCCTTGCTTGTTTCTTACTGGCTAGCTCTGACTTAAGTAATTACCCCATGATTGTTAATCTAAGTATTTCTCTTACAGGAAAACTTTCCAGGCTTCCTATCCCATGGTGTTACCTCTTGACTCTCTGTGTTTCTCCTTCCCAGAGTCCTCCTCGACTCCTAGTCCCACCTATCTTGATTCCCTATTGGCCAGCAGTGCTTTATTGACAAATGCACAGGACTTCCCCCCAACATCTGTTTTCTGTTTAAACAAAAGAAAGGTCTTAACTTTAACATAGTCAAATTATATATAAAAGAACAGTTATCAAGTAAGAACATAGTTACAATATTTTGTCTATCAACATTTAGCAAGATTTAAAGAAAATATCATCTATCTCATTCTTGTGAGTCCAAAGTCCTATATGTAGCTTATGTTTTATCATAACTAAGGAAAACTGCAATTATAACTATCTGTCTTCAACCCCATCAATGACCACAGAAGGATAATATATACAAATGGTGTCAGGAGTGGGATGATGAATTTCCACGTAGAATGACAAAAGCTTTAAAGGAATTTTAGAAACAGAAGAATGGAGAGAAGCACAGATTTTTGGTAGCAGCATTTTCTCAGGTGGGCTCTGTTTTGCTAACGGGAAGCAGAGATTCACACAGCTGGCTTAAGGGGTCTTCCTGACTCAGCATTAAAAAAAAACCAGCAAGGTTCTTTTAAGTGGCTCTGTTAATGATTGAAAGGTGTGTAAGCACAGCTGGAAGTGGCAGTGACCACATCTCCCAGCCGGCAGCTGGAGTCACGCTTATGCCCGCCATCTTGGAAAAACGGCAGTTTAAAACAACCTCGGTTTTAACAGATAAGACACGTGGCCAGAAAAACATAAAGATTTGCGGTAAAGTCAGACTTGGATGAACAAAACCTCTAAATGTTACAGTGAGTTTAAAAATATGCATAGGATTGAGAGAGAAAAAGAAAAATTAAAATAAATAGAGAAGCTAGCTGTGGTGGTGCACTTCGGTAGGATTTGCTGCAGAGGCAGAGGCAGGCAGATATCCAAAGAGAAACCCTGTCTCAGAGAAAAATAAATAAAAGTAAAAGAAATAGAGTAATAATAGATAAATAAATAAGCCACGTAAAGATGGAAAATACACAGAGAGTCTGGATACTGTATGCTATTGTGTTTTTCAGTTTTTTCATTGCTAAGGAAGGAACAACTGCTAAAGTACACTTGATTATAAATGCTGCTGAATTAATTCAACATATATCTTTTGAAAATGCCTTGACTTCAAAATTTAAGTATAAGGGTATGTTACTTGGGAAAGGAGATTTTATTTATGTTTCTACAGAAAATGAAAAGCTGAGGATTCCTTCCAGGCTTCTGTGGTTTGATGAACCAAGACCTCCGGAAGCATTGGACCACGTGTTCCAACAACTGAAACAGCTAAGATGATGCAGTCTTACAGACCCCGAAAATACGGACTTGTTCAGGTTTCTGAGTTTTGTTATGATCCCCATGGTATGAACATCGCCCCCTTCCAGCACGAAGCAGTTTGGAATGAGCGATGTCCTAATTCCCATCTTGTTTATAAATCTTCGTTTTCATTTAAATGGGGTTGTTTATAATTGGTTAATGATCACAACCAATCTCTTTTTAATGGTAAAAAGGGGAATTATGGTATGGATATGGTTATTCATTTATTGATACAAATTCAAGGTCAATTTTGTGATATGTATATTTTTCCTCTTGATTAAGTGTTGTGCTTATACTGATCTTTTAAAACATAATGCATAACTAAATACAGATTTATAGGTAGTTACTTATAATAGTCAGAACTTATAGTTAGGTAAGTTAGGTTTTCTAGATAGATAGAGATGTATTTGAGACAGATAGATAGTCTTCAAACCTGTCTAAGACCTTCAGAAAATGGCATTAAAATGGTTTAGGGTTTTTCTTGACAATGAGAAATATCTGCTCCTGGCAGCACCAATTACGTCTGAGAGGAAGATGGGCATCGAAGAAACTTGTTATGGAGTTTGCTTTCAACATGGCAAGATTAGCCATTTGGGCAAGAAACTGCTCTTCCCTAGACTGTTTGACTGTTGCTGTATAAACTGGACATGCAGGAGCTACAGGAAAGTGACTGCTGAACTCAGTCTTACAGGGTTCCTGCTTCATGGAATAGTCTATGAGACTTTCTGCAGGACAAAGAAAAATGACTGACAGACTGCCAATGCAGATGGACAGTTTTGAAATTTCCTGGTTTGCTGAGAAATCTTCTGGACACATTGTGGCCTATGGGCTGAAGATGGATGCCCCAACGTCACAGAGGAACTTTGGGTGACTATCCAGGTAGCAAGATATCTCTGTCAATCCTAGTGTTTATATATTATACTTCTGTGGTCTTTGATGGAGTTGAAGACAGGTAGTTATAATTATAGTTTTCCTTAGTTATGATAAAAGATAAGCTACATATAGGACTTTGGACTCACAAAGATGGGATAGATAATATTTTCTTTAAATCTTCCTGAATGTTGATAGACAAAATATTGTAACTGTGTTCTTACTTGATAAATGTTCTGTTACATATAATTTGACTATGTTAAAGTTAAGACCTTTCTTTTGTTTAAACAGAAAAGAGGAGATGTTGGGGGGAAGTCCTGTGCATTTGTCAATAAAGCACTGCTGGCTAATAGGAATCTAGATAGGTGGGACTAGGAGTCCAGGAGGACTCTGGGAAGGAGAAATATAGAGAGTCAAAATGTAACGCCATGGGGTAGGAAGCCTGGAAAATTCTCCCGTAAGAGAAATACTTAGATTAATAATTATGGGGTAATTACTTAAGTCAGAGCTAGCCAATAAGAAACAAGCAAGGCCAACAGCTTCATAATTAATATAGTCTCCTGTGTGTTTATTTGGGACTGATGCGGCTCTAGAACCAGGCTGGCGGGAAGGCTTTCTTAAAGGAAGAGGCTTCTCTTTACAAAATGCCAATCACAGCATCAGGTGCAGTTACAGATTGCAGAATGTCAGAGAGACACCAGACACTTGATTGACATGTTCCAGTCAATATTATCTTTGTGGAGAGGCAGCTAGTAGTCTGTCCCTTTCTTTCCTTTATTTGCCTTAGTTACTGTCACAGGTAGCTTTATTTGTCAACCTAACACAACCTAGAATGACTTGGGAAGAGAGTCCCAATGAGAGATTGCCTATATTTGGGTTAGCTTGCAAGAATGTCTGTAGGAAGTTGTATTAATTGAGTTAATTGACATGGGAATATTCAGCTTACTCTGAGCAGCAGCATTCCCTAGGCAAGGATTCTTGGATGTATAAGGACAGAAAACTTAAATCAAGCTGAACCCAAGCAAAAAAGTCAGTGGGTATGCATTCATTTCTCTGTCTTAGTTGTGGGTACGATGCAATGAGGTGTTGGAAATTTCTTGCCTGACTTCCCTACAATCATAAGCTGTAACCTGGAACTGTAAACCAAAATAAAAACTTTTCTCTCCTAAAATGTTCTCTTTCAGAATATTTTATCACAGCAACAAAAATGAAATTAGGACGGTCACTAGAACAGAAAAGAGAATCCATGCTAGTAAATGGTGATTCAAAGGAGACATTAGTACCAAGTCCCTTTCTTCCTTACTGAACTACAGTGACTATCTCTGTAGTGTGAAACACATCTCTCCAGTTGAAGAGCATGTGGCTAGTTCCTACTGCTACTGATTAGATCACAAAGAGGATGGTAAATCTGTAGTGAGTCTATGGACCAGCAGTTAAGATGTGTCCAGTCCTTAGAGAAATGGTCCAACTTAGGAGGTTTCTGTAGAGAAATAGTATTTTGTAATTCCTGCTTTCAATATCTCTATGCTGTCTCTGAAGAAAACATTGTGGGGAAGGCTCCAAAGCTCTTTCAAACAGAAGCCTAAACATCTGACATGTTACAGTTTGTTGGAAATGTAGATTTTGATACTTTTCACCTGGCTTTAAGATGACTCACCAACTTTTATTTTCATCTTTTGAATGTTTCTTCCTTAAAATCTATAATATGTGAAGCTATCTTTGTGACTCCTAAACTGAGTTGCACACAAGAAGCACCTGCATGTTTTTTTTAATACAAAGTGTTGAAACCTGAACTAAGAAAATTATTATTTATTAAAACCAGGGTAGAGTGTGGACCATTCAAATTAATTTAATATTAAATTGTGAATTGCTAGAAAAGATAAGTGGCACTTCAGCACTTTTTCCAGCAGGAGAATTACAGGACATAATTCTTCCATTAGACCAAAGTCACAGGTTAATTACTGACCTCATCAAGTATCTATCAGTAAGAGTTACACTTAACATTTTGCAAAGAACTTATTCTATAACCAATATTCTGCCAAATACTTCTATGTATTTCAATACACTCTCTATTGTAGTTCTTTAAAGAAGTACAAACTATTAGTCCTCTCATTTTAGAGTTAAGAAAATTGAGCTACAAAAATGATGAGAAAAATAACCACATATCTATTATTTCATGTCAGGTATTATTCTACATTTCTAGAAAAAAAATGTTGAAGGATCAACTTATCAACTTTTATTTACTGGCACCCACTACTTGAGAAAAATTAATGACTGAACATTTATTAGAGCTCACTGTTTTGGGGCTTTCAGTCCACAACTAGCTCCATTACAGCGGACCTGAGACAGAGTATTATGGTTGAAGAATACAGCAGAGGAAAAGTGCTCAAGTCTTAGCATCCATGAAACAGGGAGAGAGGGAGGAAGGCAGGGGTAGAGAGAGAGAGAGAGAGAGAGAGAGAGAGAGAGAGAGAGAGAGAGAGAGAGAGAGAGAGAGAGAGAGAAAGCTCAAAAGGGATAAAGACAAAATATTCTTTTCAAAGGCACAACCATGGTCATGAAAGCACTGATTTTTAAGAGCCCCCAAAATAAGTGATACAAATATCCATCAAATTATGGATAAGAATATATGTACTATCTAATTAATACAGTGTTAGTTTTTTATATAAATGGATATATACCACAGGGATTATTGCTTTCTAGAATGTGAGTGAAATTCAGGAATTATTCCAAGTGTAAGACTCCAGTGACTCACTTTCTCACTGTTTCTGCTGTCTATCAATACCATCAAATTATGAATTAATCAATAAATTAATCCTATGATTAGGTCCTAGCATCCTTGAGAAAATCATTTCTAAAAAGTTCCTGAATCATCAGTGACAAGCTTTCAACTATGATCTTTCATGTTCAAGACCCTAAATATACATAGACTTAATACATATATAAAAATATTCACAACAACACTGTATAGATTTGAATAAACAATTAAAAACATTGCTCTCATTTTACAGATGAGGAATTGAAGGTACATGGATGTTAAAAAGAATATACTAAGGTTATATAGTAGGTGTCAAGAATGGGCTTTTTACAATGCAGTTTGGCTCTGAACCAGGCTCTTTGCCACCATCATCATACAGATATGCAAACCATCTCTCAGAAACATTGTGCGACAGGTGTTCATATAGCTACCACACAGGCATCACCGACACTCAATACTCACATGAGTTACTTCTATAGATAATGTTCTTAATGACTACCCTATCACAAATGCTTAGGAGAAATAGCATCTACAGGACTGTTGGCCATATGTAAGAAACTCAGAGCCTTTAAACTGGGAATATCAGTTCAATAAAAATGCTATTGCGGCCTATCTGTATATCAGCAGAAATAGAAATACCAACACTAGATGGAAAAGCATAGTAATCCCTATAAGTTCTCACAGCTCATTTTTGAAATAATTTATCTAAGTATAACAGTTTCTTGGGAAAATGGGAATCAGTCTACCACAAGATCCAGAAATTCCACTCTTAGGCATTTACCCAAAGGACGCACTTTCATACATAAGGACATCTGTTCAACTATGTTCATAGCAGTATTATTTGTAATGGCCAGGACCTGGAAGCAACATACATGCCCTTCAACTAAAAAATGGATAAAGAAAATGTGGTACATTTACATAATGGATTACTACTTGATGGGGGAAAAAACAATGAAATTCGCAGGCAAGTGGATGGAACTAGAAGAAACCATACTGAGTGAGGCAACCCAGTCACAAAAAGACAAACACAGTATGCACTCAGTCATATAAGGATATTAGACATAGAGCAAATGATCACCAGTCTACAATCCACATTGTGAGAGAAGCTAGGAAACAAGGAGGACCCTAAGAGGACATACATAGTCCCCAGGAGAAGAGGAAAGTGACAAGGGCTCCTGAGCAAATTGAGAGCACCCAGGAAGAGGGGAGGGAGGTAGAAGAAACAGAAAGGAAGGGGAGAAGATGAGGAGGGAGGAGAATGTGAAGTATCTGGAAGACTGAGATGGGGAAGCATAGAGGAGAGCAAGAAAAGAGATACCTTAATAGAGAGAGCCATTATAGGTCTAAAGAGAAATCTGTGTATTTCTGCTAACTGGACTGGTGCTAGGAAGAAAGCACATTTGACAGGATTAACTGGAAATCTTTCTCCAGTGCTTGATGTAGGCACTGCATAAGAGGGAAATGTGGCAACTCTGTGTGACTACTCTGTGCCCATTCTCACATACATCACTGGTACTAAAATCTTTGTTCTCAGCACCCTATGATAGACTTTGAAGTTACTGAAGACCACAGAGAACCATTGTTTGTGTGGATTACATAACAAGGTTTTATTTCCTTACAAAATAAATTAGAACTAAGTATATATGAGCTTATTGCATAGTAACAAACCCATTACATGTTTTTTGAAAAACAACACTTTCCAAAACAATCATCTTTATAAGAGAGAAATCATAGTTCCTTTTGATATTTTGGAAAATCTAATGCTGGACTTAGCCAAATTCAAAGGATTCTCATGTCTGCTTATGCATTTAATGTATTGTGATATCATGTGTATTACAATGATGGAAAACTCAATCCTGGAATAGTACAGATGATTTCAGCCATTTGATTTCCTGAAGGAGACTTGGAATCCTCCAGTGGCCTTTCAATCACAGTTTGAGAGTCACCGTGAAAGAAGCTAAAATCAATTATTGTAAAAGAAGGAATATTAAAATCATGACATTAAAAAAGAAAGAAACTGAACTAAAGATTTGGGACATTTTCCCAAACAGCACATATGGACAATTACTCAAAAAGTAAATATATTCAAATACATTAGTTACTTAAGAAAATGCTACTCAAACCCTTCAGTGACATGTAACTTCACATTTACAGAGATGCCTATCATTAAGACTGTACTTACTGTCATGGTAGTAAGGATGCAAAGAGATTGTTAGCCTCATACCCTGCTGGAGCTTGTGAATTGTAACACTACCTTAGAAAATATATCATCAGTCCCATAAAACATTACACACAGAGCTAGCTATGACCCAGAATTTAATTCTTTGGTACATAACCAATAGCAATGAAAATATATGCATATGCTAAATTTTGTATCTCATGGTTATGACAGCACCATTCAAAGAGTCCCTCAAGTAGAGGTAAAACAAACATCTATTAATTCAAGAATGAATAAGAATATGTGCAACATCCTCCAGTACAGTATGATTTGTGCATACAAAATGAATACATGTTACATTCAATGATACTTGCCAGACCACAAATGAAACTCAAGTATACTATTCTGAGAGATTCAAACATCATATACTGTTTGAGTCTATTTATATGAAATGTTCAGAGCTGACAAATCATAGAAGTATAAAGTAGATTAATGCTTGTTAGAGATTGAGAAGGGTCACTCGGGAGTGACTGCTATGAGGCGTTGTTCAGTTTCAATTGATTACAATGTTCTCAAATTGTTGGTGATGTTTGCATAACTTATGGCTCTGCTAAGAACATCTAAGTTTATAGTCTCTGGATGATGCCTCAATAATGCTTTTTACAAACAAAAATCCAGCAGTTCTCCCTCCTCTTAGGAAGATAAACTGGGAGCTTTAGCTCACAAAATTCAGAGTTTTCAGAAGCAGAGTTTTCAGAAGCAGGTAGAAGACACATCTATATTGTACAATCTAACAGCTGATAGACAGGTATTTCAGCGATTGTGGAAGACTGGAATGTTTCAGGTCCAGGGCCAAACTGTCTTGTGTTGTCTTTAGCCCTTTACTTATCATTCATTACCAACTTCTGTGTCTGAACTAATAGCCTGTGACAGTTACCTAAATCTTTTCAGGGGCTGTATTAGCTTATGAGATTACAAGCTTCTACCTACCCAAAAATCTAAGAGCATCAAGTAAGTTGAGGCCTGTAGTAGTTTCCTTATTTTGCTGTAATTTTCCTACATGATGCTGTCATCAATGCATTTGCTATGGTTTCTCACTATTGAACATTACTACTTCAGTGAGCAAACAACAAAAGGGTTCCAGGTACTTTTCATTCTTGTAGGATTTTGGAGTGAAGTAAATCATTGGAAAGCTTCATGAGCACATACTCATTCAGGCCGATGAAGGGCTGAGGCTGCCCTCAAGGACTCCTGACTCAATTTTAAGGGCATGCCTGTCCTAGAGAACTATGCCTGTATCACAGAGCTGAGGGTGCAGGATGACTTCACCTAATAACACACTGAGCTTCAGCCTGACATGGTCTAGACATGGTTCAGTGTTCCTCCAGTTTTGTGAAGCTGGAAGACTGGGAGCCAAATGACAACCCATCAAGAAACATAAAAACATCCATCTGAGTATGCAGCCCTCACTGTGAAGAGGCAAATGAAGAACTAACCCTCAATGAAATTTGAAAATGGACAAGTAAAGAACCGTGAGTAAAAACACAAAGGAAGCCAACAGCAAACAGAAAGGAACTTAAGAAAAATGAAGTTTCATCCACAGTTCCATCCAGCAATGGGCTATGTAGCAGCAAGCCTTTACTAATGTAGTCAAGTTCTGAGCAACCTTCCATGTCCAAGCCATGTTTCCAACATTTCCAAACCTTTATTTGGATTCTCTAACACTAAGTAATTTAAGGCAGGAGAAAGCCATGATTTCAAAACTGTACAGTTAACATTGTTTTTAGCAATTTTTAATAATTCTTGAAAGTGGCCTTCAATGTAATCCACCAAATAAACAAGATGAAAATCAAAAATCACATGATCATCTCACTAAATGCTAAAAAGCCTTTCACAAAATCTAACACCCTTTCATGATGAAGGTCTTGGAGAGACTTGGGATAACAGGAACATACCTTAACATAATAAATGCTATATGCAGCAAACAAACAGCCAACATTAAACTAAATAGACAGAAACTCAATGCAATTCTGCTAAAATCAGGAACAAAATACAACTGTTCACTATCTCCATGCTGTTTCAATATTTTACTTGAAGTTATAGCCAGAGCCATGTGACAACAAAAGGAGATCAAGGGAATACAAATTGGAAAGGAAGAGATCAAACTTTCACTATTTGCAGATGATATGATAGTTTACATAAATGACCCAAGAACTCTACCAGGAAACTCTTACACCTGATTAACACCTTCAGCAAAGTGGCCGGGTACAAGATCAACTCAAGAAAATCAGTAGCCCTATTATATACAGATGATAAAAGTGTTGAGAAAGAAATCAGAGAAACATCACACTTTACAATTGCCACAAACAACATAAAATACCTTGGGTTAATGCTAACCAAAGAAATGAAAGACCTGTTTCACAAGAACTTTTTTTGAGTCTTTAAAGAAAGAAATTAAAGAAGCCCTCAGAAAATGGAAAGATCTCCCATGCTCTTGGATAGGCAAGATTAATGTAGTAAAAATGGCAATCCTGCAAAAGCAATCAACAGATTCAATGCAATCCCCATTAAAATCCCAGCACAATTCTTCACAGACCTTGAAAGAACAATAATCAATTTTGTATGGAAAAACAAAAGACCCAGGATAGCCAAAACAATCCTGTTCAACAAGGCAACATCCAGAGGCATAACCATCCCTAACTTCAAGCTTTATTATAGAGCCATAGTCCTGAAAACAGCTTGGTATTGGCACAAAATAGACAGGTAGACCAATGGAATCTAATAGAAAACCTTGATCTTAACCCACACATGTATGAACATCTGATCTTTGACAAAGAAGCTAAAAATATACAATGGAAAAAAGAAAGCACCTTCAACAAATGGTGCTGGCATAACTGGATGCTGGCATGTAGAAGAGTGTGGATCAATCCATGTCTACCACCATGCACAAAACTTAAGTCCAAATTGATCAAAGACCTCAACATATATCCAGCCACACTGAACCTCTTAGATGAGAAAGTAGGTGGTACCCTTGAACGAATTGGTACAGGAGACAGCTTCCTGAAGATAACACCAGTAGCACAGACAGTGAGAGAAACAATGAATAAATGGGACCTCCTGAAACTTAGAAGCTTCTGTAAGGCAAAGGACACAGTCAGCAAGACAATAAGGGAGCCCAAAGAATGGGAAAAATATTCACTTACCTCACATCTGACAGATCTCCAAAATTTACAAAGAACTCAACAAGTAAGTCTCCAAAACACCAAAGGATCCAATCAAAAAGTGGGCTACAAAACTAAATAGAGAATTTTCAATAGAGGAGTCTAAAATGGCTGAGAAGCACTTGAGAAAGTGTTCAACATCCTTAGCCATCTGGGAAATGAAAATCAAAACAACTCTGAGATACCATCTCACTCCTGTCAGAATGGCTAAAATCAAAAACACTAACAACAATTTATGTTGTAGAGGATATGGTGAAAGGGGGACACTCCTCCACTGCTGGTGGGAGTGTCAACTTGTAAAGCCACTTTGGAAATCAGTATGGAGATTCCTCAGAAAAATGGGAGTAAACCTACCACAATACCCAGCAACTCCACTCTTAGATATATATATACACAAAAGTGGCCCATTCATACAACAAGGATGTCTGTTTACTTTGTTCATAGTAGCATTATTAGTAATAGCCAGAACTTGAAAGCAACCTTGATGCCCCTCTACTGAAGAGTGGATAGAGAAATGTGGTATATTTACACAGTGGAGTAGTATTCGGCAGAAAAAAAAAACCAAAACAATGGAATCCTGACATTTGCAGGCAAATGGATGGCACTAGAAGAAACCATCCTGAGTGAGGTAACCTAGTCACAAAAAGACAAACATGGCATGTACCCTCTCATATGGATTTTAGACTTATATATGTGAAGTGCCAGCCTACAATCCCATGGCCAGAGAGTCTGGGAAACAGAACCTTCATTCAGCGGCTGATGGAAGCAGAGGCCGACTCCCACGGCTAAGCACTGAGCTGAACTCACAAAATCCAGTGACAGAGGGAGGCCGGATGACCGAAGTGATTAAGACTGGGCAAGTTTAACCCCCAGAAACAGCTGACCTGACAAGGGTTAGCTCTTGAATCCTAGACTGATGCCTGGGAATCCATCATGGGACTGATCCAGACCCCCCCTGAATGCGGGTATCAATGAGGAGGCATAGGTAATCTATTGAGCCTTGGGTAGTAGATCAGTATATACCCCGGGTATACAAATGGAGTTCAGACTCCCATCCAACAATGAGAGATGCACTCTCACCCTGAACTCTTGTGGGAGATTCTAGGCCCTGCCCTGGATGAAATTGCAGATTGTGGACACCCCCATGGAGAGCCTCACGCTCCCTGGGGAAATGATGGGATATTGGGGGGGTGGGTGGGAGGGTAAGGGAGGAGGGGAGAGAAACGGAGAGGGACCAGGAATTGACATGTGAAGCAACTTTGTTTCTAATTTATATTTCAATTTAAAAATAAAAAATGTATTTAAATAAAGAAACTCACAACTGGTCAAATTTCAGAGATCAACCCCCCCAAGAGGCACCTGTTCCCAACTAATACATTTACAAAACAACTCCTACACTTGGTGTTTAAGGAACATTGCATAGGAGGAGGTAGGTCATTAGTGGATTTCAAGAATACAGTCTTTGTTCAAAACTAAACTAAACTAAACTAAAATGAACAGGACACAAGGTGTGAAGATGTACACTGTGTGTCTGGGAGGACTTGGGGGTGAATATAACCAAAAGATATTGAAATTATTCCTATTCTTATTCTGCAAGTCAACAAATTATACCATTGAGGTAAGTGACACCTGAATACACACCCTGGGGAACACTTTATCCATTAAATTACAGAGAAGTTCACAATCTCCAGAAAGTAGTGAGTCCAAATTACCTTGCATACAGTGTGATTAGAAGCAAACATTTTCTTGTGATTTTACTAGATCATACTGTGCAAGCATCCCTCATGTTAAATAATTGAAAAAGCCACAGATGATAGTAGCAAACCTGTGGAGATTGACTTTTATTAAAATCATGGATTTACAATGGGACAGAAAACATGAATTCAATTAAAGTAAAGGTAGATCCATTTCCAGTTTCTACCTTTCCTTCATGCCTCCTCATGTCACAAGAAACATTTGAGGCTATGTAATGTTTTCCAGGACATCTCTCCAGATGTCAAACTTTGCCCTGCTTCATTTTGCTTCTTTCTCTGAACTTTACTGACATAATGATTGACAGGAAAGACCTCGTGTCAACAGCTGTGGCTCTATTAGCAATTTCTAAAGAGAATCAGCTTTGCTTGTTCATCATTTCTTACTGGCAGGATACAGAATCTGGCCATCACCTCTCTGTGGCAGCAGAGCTATCATCATTGTAGAGTAATCCTTTTATCTTTCAAGAGAATCATTGTCTCCTGCTCTTTTAAAGGCTTCTAATATGACAGCAACACTGAGGCATACTGTCTATCCCCATACATCATTTGGAACCTGGTATTTCCTTCCCCACCCAAAGCAGTAAAATATTGCTATTTAGGAGTATGCCTATATTTCAGATGCCTGTGTTAAATGCCGAATATGTTTCCAATCACAAGCACAGCTTTGACCATATTCTTACAAATAATGTTGAGCTTAATGGTCAAATTTAAAAATAACATGAAAGATGTTAATGACAGAATTTTCCTTATCAGTGTTGTGAAGACCTACTCTATGAGAAGTATTTGATAGAGCTCATTAAAAATGCTAATTACATAGGATATTTGATTACCTGATGGCATAATATTGGAAGAAGATTAAATTAAAGAGCAAGACCATTTGTTTCAAATATCCGTCCATGCTTTACTACTTGAACATCTTTATTTGACAAAGGACAAACATCTTTGTACATATGTTTAAAATATGAAGTCCAGATTACAGTACACATATTGAAAATTTAAAGAATAACATCCACATGTAAGAGAAAACAATCTACCACAGATGATACAGGATTCTATGGAAACAGTGTCTTCCAGATAGAACAGAGCTGGTGAACATATAAACTCAGAGACTGTGCTAGCACACACAAAATCTCACAAGGTTAAGCCAGATTTGGCACCCAGCACTGAGAAATGTAAGTAGCTAAGTCTTCCACTCCTTACCAAGATGTCATATAAAATTTGTCTTAGTTGCTTTTCTATCACTGCTTGGGTGTGGTGCAGCCTCCAGCAGCACAGGGCCCAAAGGGAAATCCATAGAGTAGGTGCTTACTAGATTTTTCTATCTGAGGGTGTAAGGGGAATAAGACATGCACACTCTCTTTTGATAGTTTCCTTCTTTTTTCTCTATTCTTCCATGTTCTTTCCTTGTCCTCTCAATATCAGTTATAGGAAGAAAGCACTTCAAGATGAAACTTTACAGTCCATGTGACAGAAACAAGGCTCAGCCTCTTCTGATGGACTTAACAGGATCTCAAACAGCCATGCAAAGGCATATTTATTGATTGTTACACAAATGTCTCCACATACCAAATTCCCTAATCTCAATTTACATGTCTTACTGAAGGAGAGTATCACATGCTTCAATGACTCTAGTCCGTTATTAAGTATTGTGGGCAATACACAGTAATACAAGAGCCCACGGTGTGTCTGAAGTAAAATCCTGTCATTACAAATGGAAAGTCTATAAAATCTGCAGGGATCTTTTCTCGTTTCAATATTGATATCTTTCTTTTTCCTTCATTGTCCAATGTATAGGATAATCATATTTATAGATTGCTTAAGAGGAATAGATTTTTGTTTCATTGATCTTCTCTTTTGTTTATCTGACATCTTTATTATTCTCTCTTGTTGGAGGGTAATTTGGTGCTAATTGTTCCTGGTTGTTTTAGATTTAATCTATACTTCACAGCCTTGGTTACTAAATTAAAAGTTTTGGGTACTTTCTTTTGAACATTTCTAGTATTTCTATAGAACAATTTAACATTTGTCTCTGGTGATCTTCTCCTATTAGCCCCCTCCTATCTCCCATTTGACCCTTTCAACACCTCATATAGTCACTTGCCCTTTAACTTTTCTCCCAAATATTGTACTTTTATTCATTATTTGGAATTCCATAAAAGTATCACAATCACACTCACTTTCCATTACTCCCAGATCCATGCTCCCACTCTTGAATCGTTTCCCTCAAAAAAAATACACCAAGTCCAATTGTGTTGCCCATATACTTATTGGAGCATGGTCTATCTCTCAGTGGTCCTTAAAGATAGCCGAGTCTTTCCAGAAGCCAAGTTGATGTCCATATTGTGTACTACCACTCAAAGATCCCATATTGATGTCTCTGGTCTGTCTTATTGTTGGAGGCAATGTTGATGTGTTTGGTCTTTGTTGCCTCTATTTAATTTAATGTACACATCTTTTTCTTTGCACCTGAGATCTTTCCATTTCTTGGTTATTATTTATGTTGGTGCAATGAACACATGCATAAGTTGAATCAGACTTTGAGTGTTTGGAATGCAACCAACTCAGTATCATGTATGATCTTCTTAGCAAGACTTTTAATTCTTCTTGTCGGGTTATTATTGAAAATTTTATCATATATGTTGGCCATGGAAAATGGTTTTATTATTTCATGTGTCCTTATCCAGTTTTTATATTAAATTAATATTGGCTTGGTATTATAAGCTTGGTAGTGATCCTTATCTTGCTGGTTTTGGAATGTTCCAAAAGCCATCTCAGAGATCACAGCAGTAGATTTTCTTCATTGCTTATCACTAATCATTGCTTCTCTAATCTCTGGCAAATCAACATCTTTACATATTTCTGTAGTTAATTATTCTTATAACTAGAATGGCAAAGCTATATTGTTATCCTATCGCAGCTGGAAGTAGAAATTCTGGTGTGTTATTGTTATAAATGATTACGTAGTCACAGTGCTGATTTGTATTAATTTTTAAAGTAACTGAACATTGAAGAAAACACATAAGGCTGTCATAATATTTCCCAAATTCAAGCATCATTTAAAATTCCTTCTTTAAGCAATTATATGAATATTTAAAGAATATGGATGATGTCTTCAACAATGTTTTATATTTAGGCATTTTAACTGTAAATAAATATCAAGTATTTTATCTCTTGAAATCTATATTCTATCCATGAATTATTGGTGTCCCATAAATTTGACAATATTTTATAGTGATAGATGCAATTATATAATAGAAGTCGCTTGGATATGGGGATGGTACCACTTTATCTAGTGTGCTGAGAAAAAGCTTTTGTAATGAGTACTTGAGAACTAAAAGACCATCTGTGAGCTTATTTAATAACCAAGGAAAGAATGATCAAGAATAACATTTTCAACGCAAAAAATAACACTGCTGCTTTGTAAAACAGGAAAAATGAAGCTGACTGGAGTCAAGTGTAAATGAATTTTAAAAATAGTGCTGGAGAGATAAGCATGTGCTAAATTGTATAAAGCTGTCTAGGCTGTGGTTTGTGCTTTTAGAATTACTGCCTAGCTCATTTATACAATGAATCCTAAGGGATAAAATGGAAACAAATGCACTAGCCACTTAGGAAACTGATGCAGTATTCAAGCTGTGACATACTGGTGGTTTGGCTTTAATGTTAAGTAGCTTAAAGTTACACTTTGAGGGCACAGCCAACAGGGTAGATGGATTTGATGGGGAAGGAGAATGATTGTTTGAGGTACAGAGATGATTTTGTTCACTAAGTAACTGCTTCTTTATGGAACATGTTCCTGAGATGAAGATTGTAAGAGAACATGGCTTAGAAAAAACCTCCAAATATATACATTCTCCAAGTGGAAGTGTCAAATAGCTAACAGACTATGTGTTGAACCACAGGAAAAGAAATTACAACTGAAAATAAAGCTATATTGATTTGGCATCCCATAATTCCATTTGTTTCCACCTGATGACACTGTTATTCTTTAGAAATATTTGGTTTGTGTGTCTCTGGATTCCAGTTGCTTACCTTTTCTAGGTCCTATTGGTGCTGCCAGGCATCCAAGTTTCAATTGAACATAGGCAGAGATGGAGTGCCCACTGGTGGGTAACAGTACTTAGTAGGCTGGGGTAAAAATATGCAAAAGAAGTAGTTGATATTTCCCAAACAGGTTTTGGGAATAGTGGTCAGAAGCAAGCAATATATGAACTAGGTTAGCTGTTCAGAAGAAACAGCATAGCTAGGTACTAGAACAATAAAAAAGATGCATGGGGTGTTGGAGAGTTTATGCTCAGTTCCATGCATAAGTGCAGTCCTCGAGTTTGTCAATGTTGTTTGTTCATTTATTTTTTTCAGTTAGAAGTATACATTAGTATGCAAAGTGTACTTATATGTAACTACTATTATTAAGATTTATTTTACTATGTGAGTTGCAATTATGTGGTAAAAACAGGTCTGTAGATATGATGGTGGATTGCTGCAACATGTGCTATTAGTGTTCTGCTAGAATTGGCTATTAGAGGAAGTTGGGTAAGAGCAGATGAGATAATTTTGTTAAATTTCAGGTCAATTTAAATTAATACAAATAAGCAGCTTATTCTAATGAGTGATTTTACGTGGGTTAAAATCATTCCAGAGACCATTATTTTATATTTACTTTAAGGAAGGCAGAAAGGATGTTTTAGGTTTAAACAATAACTCCTAAAATTCTGCTATAGGAAGTTATTTATTGTAAGAGCTACATGATACAAAAATTAATTATATGAATAATTTTAACATGACAGTAAATGTCATTTTATATTCAAATAATAAAAATTGTTATTTTATAAACTCATACAGTTGTATACTCATATATGACAGAAAACATATCTTAAATTTGTTTAATTTGTAAAAGTATAATTTTGGATTTTTCAATAAACATTTTTGGTCTAGAGGTCTCTTTTGTGAATGAAGACTCCTGAAAAGAAACTGTGTCATCAGAGACTGAACTACTGATTAGAATTTCAGTGTTGTGTAGACACTGGAATTTTGCAGGTTCAAAGCCTAGTTATCTTACCTAGGGTTAGTTCTATCCCTGAGGACAGGCACCTCTGTGGCAAAACTGTGACTAATATATCTATTAATGTAGGAAACCGCTGGCTTCCACCTACCAAAAAGCTCAGATAACACCTTGGACCTGGCTTATCCTGCCTTTCTGCTGTAACCACCACTCTACTTGAAACTTTCCTAGACTTATTACTTTGTTCTTCGAAATTGTGAAAGTACTTCCATGATGGAACATGGAATGGTGGGTAACTTAAATCTATGTTCCCAGACCATGGTAACTTAAATTGGCTTTAGAATAAACTGTCATTTATTCCCTTGAAGATGAGAACTAGGGCTTTTGATCAGTACTCTCTAGAGAGCAGTGATGAACTCCAGCTCTGCCATAGCAGAACCTTCGAATATTTAGTCACTGTTATCCATCAGTTGTTTTCCATATGACTCTTCTTTATCTTGATAGATTGCTTAATAACTAAGGGGTCAGCCATCAACCAGGCATGGCTCTCATAGGAAGCTTAATTGTTCTGGCTACTGTTATTGCACTTCTGCTTGTTATATGTTCTGTTTACTCCTGCTAAATAACCACTACCTAGGGGGCAAACCTAGAAAAGGTATTAGATCCAGTCTATGGACATATAAAGGAGGCAAAATAAAAAGCTCATAAAATGATAGTAGTGTGATGTAACAACCAAACAGAAAATATAATATAGATTTGGAAGGCAAATGAGAAAATCTCAGGAACAAAGTGTATGATCAGGATGGCTGAGGTTTTATTGGATGCAGGACCTCCATGGGTAACACTTTGAGTAAGTGTGATGGTGACTAAAGCATAATTGCTTAGTCTGAATTACATGCCTTCAGGTAGATCCTGTCTCTAAGACCTGATGGGAGATTAATACCAGGATTGCCACCGAACACAACCATACAGAAAAAAATGGTAAAATATGGAGAACTGCAAACTGCATGAAAAATAACATTTCAACTCATAATCTAAGAACATAAACTTAGATTCGGAAAAGACACTGAGGCAACATAAAACTAACAGTGAATGCTTTTAGCTCTGTTTTCTAGTCAAAAGAGATAAACAAAGTTTCCTCACTCAGGATAAAGTATGCTTCTACCTCAATAGAAGCTGGTACTTTCCTCCTCTCTAGAATACAGACATGTAGTAAACTGTTAGCTTTACCAACGGTTTTGCAGCTCTAAAATTTATCCCCATATAGAATTAATTCTCTAACAAGGAGATTGTCCTCTCTGAAATCCTTTGCTTGCCTGATGAATGACCTAAGACTGTGTGCTGAAATGACAAGGACTTCAGTGATGGGTAAAAATGAATCAATGATATCCCAGCCAAAAGAGCAACATTCTGAATCCACAGCAGTCAGTGTACAAGAGTCTACCCTATGATTAATTTATTAAGACTTCTAACAAAATCTGGTTCAAAGAAATGTGTTCCTCTCATCAAACTCAAAACTACAAAGTTTATTCTCTACTGTTTTCCTTAGTGTGAAAGTTAAGTAGATCCTCAACAAATGTATACAAAAATAAGGTCAAACAAATAAATAGAAGATAAAGTATGTGTCTTCTACATGTAAATGTTTTTCTTTTTCATTTACTTTTTTTTGTTTTTTTGTTTTTACGAGACAGGGTTTCTCTGTATTGTTTTGGAGGCTATCAGTCCAGCCCGGCCTCAAACTCACAGAGATCCGCCTGGCTCTGCCTCACGAGTGCTGGGATTAAAGGCGTGTGCCACCACTGCCCGGCTTCTTTTTCATTTACTTTTTAAATTTGAGAATCACCCTATGGTTGGTTATAAAGTGGCAGCAATAATTTTATATATTGAGCATTTTACCTGCTATACCTTCTTTATATGGATTATTGAATTGGTTCAGTATTCCTTCCACATGAGCACTTAATATGAGGCAGGCATATCAAGACACAAAATCGAAAACAGTTTCAATCATGGTGTAGCTGATATTCCAAAGGAGGGAATAACACATATTAACATGATAAAGGAATTTCATAACTTATTGAATTAAGTACTCTAAAAAAACCAGTCTCGATATCAAGACAAATAGCCTGTAACTTTAAACGTGGTGTCCCTGGAAGTCTTCATCAAAAACTCATGTTACTGTTTGTAAAAACTGGGGAAGCCTCTTACTCAAGAGGGTATGTGGATGACTTTACCTACTAAGGTAGAAATACAAATACAACAGCATCTCATAATGAGGAAACACCAAATATGTCTCGGCCATTAATATACCTAGTCTTAACATCTGCATTTTAATTTTGTCATTGACTCTTTGCAAGAATCTGTGGACTGAAAAAGTAAGTGAAACAAGCAGAATTCAGTTGAGAGTTCATGTCCAGTCCCTACCTTTCTGTGATCTCTTGCTGGGAAATGTCCTGATGTATTACTTTGGCTCATCTGTATTATTTATTTCTGAATGAAAGCAAGATGAGACAAGTCAAGTACTTGCAGATTATTCCAATTACCTGTTCTGAAATTAAAGTAGTTAAACAAATTGTGTTTTAGATACAGTTTATAAGGCTCAGGAGGTTGGTGATTACATCAGTTCCAAGTTCACTTTAAGGCCACACTTGCAATAATAAAGAATGAACTCAGAACTAGCTTTGTACAGACCCGTAAGGAAAGTGATCCATCATTGAGTTACATACCTAGTGCTCATTTACCCAGTTCTAACATCTAGCTTGGGTGAGGTATTAGCTGTATCCCATATGACCCCACTTAAAGGCCAGTTTCTCATAAAAAAAATTTTAACAGCATTCTAGTAATAAAGTTTTCCTAACTACTTGGAAATAATAATTCAATATAAAGTGAATTTTTGTTTATTCATTACAATGCTAGTTATGCTATATTCCAGGAAAAAATGCACCATAGCAATAAATGAAATATTTGCAGGTAGGTGTGCACCTGAGTTACACTGCATCTTTGGGCCAATTCCATTACCACTGTGAGGAAACAATGGAGAAAGGATGTGTTTTTTAATGAATCAGTACATTTTACAGACCTACACATATTCTTTACAAACATATACATAAGTCAGACTTGTGCTCACTTTCATTCTCAGCAACAAAGTACCTTTTACTGTGGAATAAGTATATGATATTTAAACTATATATAATGTAGAAACCTCTTGTTTGAATTTTACACACAAAATCACTTGACTCCAATGTCAAAATATTATTAGTGGCATTGAAATGAAAACTTTCTCTATCAACATTCAATTTCCATAACCAACTACCCCACAATTTGCTAGGATAAAGCAGACACATTTTATAGTGACCAATCTTATCTGGCTCCTTGTTAAGCCACTAAATAGACTTGTTCTCAGAGAGACAAATTTATCCCTAGAATCTAGTCATATTTTCTCCTTGTGGGGATGTATATATACCTGCTAATACTTAAATAAGTTCACCTAATTTAAAATTTGTACATTGAAGTCATACTTAACTATAACAGTATTTAGAGTAGAATATTTGAATTTATCTCCCTTTCCATTTAACGCTGGAAAAAAACATTTTAGAAAATCTATAACGTTGCCCTAATTGTTTTTCTATATTAACTGTTCTTCTTTGAGCAGATTTTTCCCTCTGGCTTGAGATATTGAATTTTTAGGAGATGGCATAAAATGTGAACTCGTTCCACAGAGTTTACTAGTATATTTATAACTCTTGAGGAGGGAAGCATAGAAGATTCCCTGCCTGAATATTTAGAAAAAAAGAAATTGTATTTTCATATGACTTTAAGAACTTAATGTTTCAAAAATAACCCCATGTTTTGTGGGCAAGGATTTGAACGGTAGGGTCTTTTTTCCTTTATAGAATTGAACTTGTGGTCACACACACGCTACTTATATATTCTATGCCTGATCTACATCTCCAGCCTAAAAGACTTTTACTTTAAATATTCAGTCTCATAAATTTCCCTCAAGGTTCCATATATTATATAAGGAAATCTTAAAATGTCAGTCCACCTAGTATTACATTGTTTTCAAATTGTTTTTTAGCCTGTTTTTTTAAACAATGCAGTCATAATGCTTATAGCCATTTTTTTCAAAATGCATTCAGAAACCCAGTTTAGAAACACCCACATATGCCACTGGGAGTTTTATCTTGGCTTAACACCAATATGCAAGTTTGAAAGAATATCCTCAACAACAAAGAGAAGAATTATGAAGCTATAAGTATTTTCCTAAACTTACTTTTTATCCCTCTTGTGAACTCAAATACTTTTGACTACAATAGTTTCATCAAATCCAGAAAACAAGCATTTGACTCCCAGAGATCTCAGAGACTAAGTGAATATGTATCATCTACTGCCATAATGTGTAATTATATCCACACAATTTCATAGCTGTTTATTATTACTAATTATTAATTATTTTGGTCTTGTATACATTGCTGAACAGAGGCATGCATCAATCAAGGACTGTTTTGCTAGACAGTAGATCAATTTATACACAGTAGGCAGTATAGAAGAATTCTTTCACGCTAACATAGATGTTTTACATAAAGGAATATTGTGTTTGTTCCATAATGTAGTAATGGAGTTTTCATTTAAAAGGCAGGAAATGATAGATTTGGAAAGACAGCAAGAGAACAAAATCCTAAGAACAATGTGACTATTCCATCAACATATTGAAACCAAGACCTGTGAATCTGCTAAGGAAATAAGGAAATTGTTCTCATGGCCCTAACATGATGCTGGTTGAGTGGGGAACAGATTAATTCTGAGAGTCTTAGCCAGTTGTTGAGAATATACAATATAGATGTCATTAGCATAGAAATAAGCAACATTTAATACAGTTTTAAAGTAAAACATATCTTTCCACTGTATTTGTCTTTGCAGTGGCTTCTGCCTAGAACACAGTTCCCTCAGATTGTTGAATGATCAAATCCTTATCATCTGAATTCACTTATTCCTGGAAAATTGTCAATTACTATGTTACAGGAATATGTCCAAAACTGTTTTAAATAAGATTCTCATGTTAAACTGAACTGTAAGTGCTTTCACAAATACATTGTAATTTTATAATTAGTGTTCTACCCTTGTTAAAAACAGCCAAGTATCATGATCATTCTTCAGCTCTTGGTTAGAATGCTACTAGATAGGTTCTGGAGTCATATCACACAATAGTCTTTTTTTGACTTGTATATAAATCTATATGTGAACTGTGTATGTGGAAAGGCCTTGACCGGAGAAATTGTAGACTTGTATGGTACCCTCTGAAACTAAAGGTTTAAAATAGAAAATAAAATATTTAATAAGGAAAGAGATTTACAAAAGACTATTGTTGAGTTGTGAGATGAGAATTTTCTCCGTATCTGTGAGCAGGTCATTGGGGTTTTTAGTTTCAGGTTATTTTGTTTTGAGAACTTTTTTAATGAAAATTCAATTATATTGCTTTTCTGCTTCTTTCCTCCCTCCAACCACACCTTGAACTGTAGGTTTTAACCAAGATATGAGTGCCACTGTTGCACCTTTATGGTTATTGAGCCGTGCTGGCCATCATTGGGACTTGCAGGCATTGTAGCTGTTTAGTACTATTAGTCATATCCCTCACTTGAATGCTTGAATGCAGATCAGTCTTTGAGTACTATGAAGAGAGCCCTTTCCACGGATGTTTCCAGATCAAATCTAGTTCAGATCTTCTGGGTCTGTATCCAAAATTCATAGTGTATTCAGCAATAAGGACTTATCTTCATCCTCTGGTAGGCAACCAAGAGCAACAGCAATAGCATATATTTTTGGAGAGTCTCTAACCAACGATTCAAAAGGTTTTTCATGCCTGATATTAGAGTTTTTGATTAGACAATTCTTGGCAGTAGTATTGTCAACCCAAATGGGATAACTTCATTTGAAATTCGTATGTGTGTGTGTGTGTGTGTGTGTGTGTGTGTGTGTATCAGTTTAGTTTAATAAATAATGATTCCCTATGGTTTTTCTGATTTCATTAGTGTTATGTTACCATACCCCCCTTCACTTTTGTATTGACTTTCCTCTACCCACCCACAATTAAAGCCGATTATTAAGTTTTACCTATTTCCCCATTCCAAACCACTTTTTGTCACATAAAATTCAAAGATATTTAGGAATCTCAAGGAAAAATTTCCTTTGGCATAACAAATAAGATAACTTAAAAATATACCAGTGTTAATTCATGTATTCTCTTGGATGCAGTAACTAAACAGTGTATCCACAAACAATCATAGATTTAATATATGCCTTTTGCTGGGACACCCTGGAAGTTCATCAAATACAATGCATTTTGCATAAGGAAAGTAGATTTACACAGATTTATTGTCCATATGAGTTTATAGAAGGACATTTCCTATAGATATCAGAAAGAAAACTGCATATCCAAAAGCCACAATTTTTTTTTCCTGGATCTTGCTTGTCTTCCATGCTTGAAACTACCATTTGACATTTCAAGATCCTTTGTTATGTGAGTGGATGTTAAAGGGTGTAAAGGGATAAAGTAAGAGGCTCTGGCCTATCAAAAATGGAAGCTGAATTCCCAGCTCCTGCCTGAGAATAATTGGCAAGAAAATGCCTAGCATTTTCACTAGTGCTGGGAATAATGGGCAATAATGTAACATGATACTTTATTATTGCTGCTATTCTTTCAGCTTTGTGAAAAAGTAATCTATCCACTGCTGCAATTACAGGGAACATTTCCCACTTCACTGCACAGTCCTGAGCTGAGCTTTCCTTGCCACTGGGAATGGATGGGAGTATGAGAGTTTTCTTTTAACAATAGCACAAGAAAATCATCAGACTGACTCCTTGAAGAGGGCATAGGTAATTATCTCATAGACTGTAATTAAAATTCCAGACAGTGGGGTCTGAAAATAAGACATGATTCCTCCCAAATCACTGTCTATCTGCCCCACATTGGTAGACTCATGACAGTACTTAAGAGTATTTTTTTACAATAATATACATTTTTTATGTTTTGCCACATTGAGTTAAAAACATTCACTTTGCAATTGTAAGGTGAATGCTTAGGAGTGTACTTAGAGGTCATATAACTCCATCACCACATATATCTTAATAAAGTAACTCCCATGTGTTTGATTTAATAATAATAATCTTAAGGGGCTGTGAGATGCCTCAGTGGTTAAGGGAGCTTGCCATGAATTCTGATGTTTAATATCCAGAAGCCACACGATGGAAAGAGAGAACTGGCTCACATGAGTAGTCTCCTGTTATATGATTGTTTATCACACATGTACACACACACACACACACACACACACACACACACACACAAATAAAATAAATGTAAAAATTAGTTTTAATTTACAGTTCCAGAAAAAATGTCCATGCAAGGAAAATAAATTGCTTTAAAACTCATTAAAGGTAGAAACACTAATTTTGAGTGAGCACTTTCCAATTTTGTTTTTCTTTTACTAAAAGTGATTCTTCTTCTAGCATATAAGGCATTCTATTTTTATTAGGATAAATAAACCTTTTTAGAGAGAGGGTGAGCTAAATAGTAGCAAACTTGGTCTAGATTGGTGATCACATAAGATACACACACCCTGTAGTTATAACGAGATTCTTCATGTGTAAAAGTTGATAAAATACTCAAATTCCTTCCAAAATCACTAAATGAATTATGTTTTCATATGACATCATCTCTGAATTCTTTTGTAATTCAGCAATGTAGGAGATACTGATACAGTAGAAATGTGTTAATGAGACTGAAAATTAGTAACATTTATACCTATTCATAGTTGCTGAATCACTATTAGTCTTTCTTTTTATCCAGTCATTAATAATTTTAAAATTATTTTACTCACATAGTTTTTCCTAGTGGATTTAAGGGTTATACGGCTGGTGCATACTCGGGGACATGGAGGATGAAAAGAGAAAAGTTGGATATGGAATATTTTCTCACATAATATTCTTTCAGTTTGAAAGCAGAGTCACTTTATGAACTCCAAACGATGTTTTGTTTGCTTCTCTCTCTATCTCTCTCTCTTCCTTTCTGTGTTTTAACTAAAAGTTGTTGTTTCTGCTGTATCTTTTTTCTTTTTCTTTTTGTATCTTCCTTTCTTATAGATTCTTTTCTCATACAATATATCCTGTTTACTGTTCTCCCTCCCTCTACTCCTTCCTGTTTCTTCCCACCCCTCCTTCTCTCCAGATACATACCTTTTTATCTTTCATTATAAAAGAACAGGCTTCTAAGAGATAACAACCAAATATGACAAAATAAAACATATTAAGATGAAACCAACACTATCATATTAAGTTTGACATTGAAACTCAACAAGAGAAGAAGAGACCCAAAATCAGACACAAGAGTTAGAGATCCGCAAGTTCTCAATATCAGGAGGCCCATAAAAATACTAAGCTAATAGCTACAACGTATACACAGATGATCCAGTAAAGACCCAAATAAGCCCTGTGCTTGCTGCTTTAGTCTCTCTGAGCTCCCTTAATTGCTTAAGAGGGCCTTATTCTCCTGGTGTCTTCCATCCTCTCTGACTCTTACAATCTTTCTGCCTCCTCTTCCATGGGGTTTACTGAGCTTCAAGGGGAGGGATTTTATAAAGACCTCCAATTTTTCATCTCTCTCTCCTCTAGCATAGCATCTTACTGTGGGTCTCTGCATCTATTTCTATGTGCTGTTGGAGTAAGCCTCTCTGATGATGACTGGATAAGATCATTAGGAATCATTTTACTGATTTTTTTAATAAGTAGTTTTTGATTTTACACAGGGCTCTGGGACATGTAGTCTCTGGTTGTTAGTGACCCAAGTAGTGCCAGATATGAGTCCTTTCCCATGGGACTACTCCCAAAAGTTCTGTGCCACAATTGCCCAGGCATATTTTGCAGAGAAGACAGATTGTAGCTCAAGGTTTTAAGCCTGGCTTCGTGTTCACATTTCTCTTTTAGTAGCCTGCAGAGAAACTCCCCATGTAGGCACTAGCTTGACTTCTCCATGTTCAATGAGTTGTCTCTGCAGTGGGATCCCTGCTGTCAATTTACAGGAAGCAGATTTTTCACTTAGCAACACACTGGGTTGATTGAGGATCCCCATGGCACCCAGTTGGTCAACAACTCAACTGAATGCAACCTAGTCCTGCCACTTGAAGTCTTAATTGGCTACAAGAGATGGTCAGTTGAGATTGCATATCCCTATTATTGGAGTCCTCATTAGGAACACCTATATAGATACCAAGAAATTTCCACTGTACTAGGTTTCCACACTACTCCCAAATGCCTCCTTCCTCAATTTCAGCCTTCTCTCCCTGCTTTTATTTCTCTCAAACTTATACACTTTATATCTCTTTGTGAAGTTCATTTCTGAATTTGGTAACAAGGAAAACTGTAGTCTTCAACCATATCAGAGACCCAAGATGGGTATAATATTACCCGAGTAAACAGGAAGTGCACATCAAACAACTTTCCAAATTATAGCAATGACAAAGAGCTGGCTGCCTAGACAGTTACCCAGGTTCCTCTGCAGTGCTGAGGCATCCTTCTTCATCCTACAAGCCTAGAGTATCTGACAGAATTTTCTGGGAAGCAGGAACTTTGAAGAACTGTCCCATCTTTTCTTGCCAAACATCAGCAGTCATTTTATTGTGTCCAGCTTATTCAATTTGGACAACATACTGCCAGCAGTAGAGGCAATGGCAGATTTTTGCCCAGTGTCTACCTTTGCCACAAATAAAGAATATTACATATGAAAGTTCTTAAATGCCCATCATCTTCTCTGAAGTAAATTGGTGCTGCCAGGAGTAGATGTGTCTCATTGTCATGGAAAGCCCTGTTATTAAAACATCTTAAATACCGTATTCTCTACATCACTGAAGTGTTTGAAGACAACCTATGTAGTATGAATAATAAAAAATCTAAAGACAGATATTGGGGTTCAAGCTATAGATCAGATTAGCAAAGCAGCCAACCATTAGAGACTTCCCATCTCTACTAATGCTCAGAAAAAGGGCAATCGGGTCCTCTGTATCTCCAGATTTCACTGCTGCTCAGACTGCAATGAGTTCCTGTCTCTTCACACCTATATTGCTCTATCCATCCAGCCATGTCACTCCTGTCTCCATCTCTCTACTGCTGGGATTAAAAATGTGAGCTCTGTTTCTCTTTTATACTGATTTACTCTCATGTAGCCCAGGGTGGTCTTGAATTCACAGAGATCTATCTGCCTCTGTCTCCTGAGTGCTGGGATTAAAGATGTGTATCACCAATGCCTGGTCTCTATGACCATACCTAACTTTGCTTTCTGATCTTCAGGAAAGTTTTGTTAGACCATAAATAAAATGTTATCACACAACTATCTGTCAAAAATTTGAGGCTAAATAAAATTTATTTCTGTCTACATCTAAATCTTTACTACAAGATTGATTGTTGTCTTAATTATACTAAATGATTTTATAACTCTCAAGTACTAGAACTTTACATTGCAATTTTAAATGAGATTCATAAGTACAATACCTTAAACAAGAGTAGATATGTATGTATGTATATAATGTTATAATAGAAATAATCTCAAATTTATGTCAATATACAAAAGTCCATACAAATATAAAATACTTGAAACTAGTAGTTGCTTTTTTCTTTTTTCTTTAAATTAGAAACAATCTTATTTTATATGTCAATCCCAGTTCCCTCTCCCTCCCATTTTCCCATGCCCCATTGTCCCCCATCCCATCCCTCTTCTGCTCCATAGAAATAAAGGGTGAGGCCTTCTATGGGAGATCATCAAAGTCTGTCACGTCATTTGGGACAGGGCCTAAGCCTTTCCTCATATGTCTAGGCTGAGAAAGTATCACTCTACGGGGAATGGGCTCCCATTGTCCACTTGTATACTAGGTATAAATGCTGTTCTATTACCTTGTCTTTTAGTTTAAAAGTAGATTCAATAATCTACCTCCAAATACTCATTCCTATACTCCTTTTTTTTCTTTTCATCCCCAAACCTCATTTTTTTCACTAGAAAGACAGGAAGCACAGAGGAAAGGAAAAGAAGGAATACCTTAATTCTTTGTTTAGTTTCTTCTTTGACTGTGACCAATAGCAATTTGCAACTAACTCTCCTAAACAATGACAAACTCATAACCCACCAAACATCCAAAAACCACCCACTCCCCCTATCTGGAATGTGAGGGTTATGTTCTTAAAACTACTTCCTCTTGTTTAGAGGTGACAGCATTTTTAGGGAACCCTGGGAATCGGGATAATGGTCAAGTCTTGTTAGAGTCAGCTGTTATCCAGTCTTAGTATAATGGGAAAGTGCAAGTCTTATCTGAAGCCCTAACTGGAGTAGTCTGTGAGGTTGGATCACCTCAGCAACTGCCGTGAAATTGTCCTGAGCAGTTTTTAGTTCAAAGATGATCTTTGGATGGTTTTTGTCAGCTTAAGGAAATTACCACAATCCAGGTTGATTGGTCATTGTGGGACCCCATCACCCTTTTGGAGAATTCAATGGTCACTGTTGGGAATTTTCACAGTTCACTGCAGAAAATCAAAACATTTTAAATGCTGTATATAACAGATCTCTGGAAGGTTAGATGACCACAGTCTATTAAGTACATCTGTACATCTGAGGTACACAAACTTTGTTCCTAGATACCTGCTTCAGACTCAAACCTGAAAACCTGTGCAGAAATGTAGATGAAGATTTTCTTATTTCTACAAGCAGTTAGTATTCTATGTGACAGCTAATATCATGGCAAAACATATATAATTTTATAAATTTGGAGATAATATTTATGCTTTAAGAAAAGTATAAAAAGTCAAAATAAAACCAAAGGATTATGAGATTAATGACAATAAAATAATACCTTAATTTTGATTTTCTTCTGCCCCATATCAGGTGACTCTGCTGACATGAGACAGAGATTTTGGATTTTCCTTTAACAAACATGTTTGGTTTTAGAGAAGGAGAAAGCCATACTCCAACTCCAATAACAACTTTAATTTTTATATGAATAGGGGTCACAAAAATACCACTTGCCTTTTATGTTCGCACACAGCAGAAATAACACGCATTTGCAGAGATTTATGAAATTCAACAATGTTGGAGTTGTGCTACATCATTAAGCCAATTTACTATTTTTCTTGGGACATTTTCTCTTGATGATTCATCCTACTTCATATGTCACATTTGTCCAATGGTCTTTAGATTTCTTAGTTGGATGCTTGTATTCTTATGAGAGGACAAAAACAAAACCCTGACCCTATCCTAATTTTGGGGCATTCCTTTTTTGCCAGTATATCTTTGTTGAGGTAAAGTGTTTTCTGACAAAAGAAAATGTATTATTTTCTTTTTTCTTTTTTTTAATTTTTATTTTTAAATTTAAATTAGAAACAAGGTTGCTTCACATGTTAATCCCAGGTCCCTCTCCCTTTTGCTTCCCTCCTCCCACGCCCTCCTACCAACCCCCCCAATATGCCCTCATCTCCCCAGGGAGGGTAAGGCCCTCCATGGGGGTGTCCATAGTCTGTCGTTTCATGCAGGGCCTGGCCTAGAACCTCTCCCAAGAGTCCAGGGTGAGAGTGCATCTCTCCTTGTGGGATGGACACCCAAAATCCATTTGTATGCCTGGGATAAATAATGATCTACTACCCAAGGCCCAATACATTGCCTAGACCTCCTCACTGACATCCACATTCAGGGGTCTTGATCAGTCTCATTCTGGATTCCTAGCCATCATTCTGGGATTCAAGAGCTAAACCTTGTCAGGTCAGCTGTTTCTGGGGGTTAAACCTGCCCAGTCTCAACCACTTTGCTCATCAGTCCTCTCTCTCTATGTCACTGGATTCCTTGAGTTCAGCTCATTGTTTAGCTATGGGAGTCTGTCTCTGCTTCCATCAGCCATTGAATGAAGGTTCTGTTTGCCAGACTCTCTGGCCATGGGATTGTAGGCTGGCAATCCCAAGATCTAGGTCTAAAATCCATATATGAGCGAGTACATACCATGTTTGTCTTTATGTGACTGGGTTACCTCATTCAGGATGGTTTCTTCTAGTGCCATCCCTCTGCCTGCAAATTTCAGGATTCCATTTTTTCTGCTGAATAGTATTCCATTGTGTAACTGTGCCACATTTTCTCTATCCACTCTTCAGTTGAGGGACATCTAAGTTGCTTCCAAGTCCCAGTTGTTACAAATAATGCTGCTATGAACATTGTAGAACAGATGTCCTTGTTGAATGAATGTGCATCTTTTGGATATATGCCTAAGAGTGGAATTGCTGGTTCTTGTGGTAGGCTTATTCCCATTTTTCTGAGAAATCTCCATACTGATTTTGTCTTGGAAGTTAGGTTGGATTGAATGACCAATATGTTTGATGAGCTATCACCTCTCCTAATCAAGAGCTTTCTCCTGTTCAAATATAATCTTAATCTATCCTTATGGTATCCATAGTTTTTCTTCTGTGGAAACAAAAACAAAGCCTCTTCCCCAATGTAACACACATCCTCATTTCTGTCCTGAGGTCAACACATCTTTGAAATAAATTGGTTTAATACAGTAGATTTTTTCTATTATCCAATGTGTCTGTAGAGCTGTTGTTTCTTTTTCAATATCATTTAAAAAAATAAGGTCAATAAAGCATTGAGTAATCTACCTCTTAGGATCTTTATTACTGCTTTCTTTTTATTAAGCATATCTTTTAAAATGAGATTAGATCTTCCTATAACTTCTTGTGCTGCTGGATTGTATGGTATACCTGTAATATGCTTTATGTTGTAATATGTAAAAAGCTGCTTCATTTTACTAGAGACTTATGCTGGAGTATTGTCAGCCTTAATTTATACAGGTATCCCCATAATGGTCATGACATCTAATAAATGTGAAACTACAGAATCAGTGTTTTCAGAACTAAAAGTAGTAACCCATCGAAATCATGAATATTTATCTATGGTGTGGTGCACATATTTTAATGTTTCAAACTCTGCAAAATGAAACAAATACACTTGCCTCATACATTCATTTTTTAATACCTTTTGGGTTACTTCCTGCAGGTAATGGAGTTTTAGTATACAATGAGCAAATGGTGCATTTCTTTATGATTACTTGGCTTGTTTCCAAGGGATAGAAAATTCTTTCTTCAAACCATTGCTGTTAACATGGTGTTTCTTATGAAATTCTGAGGCTTTGAGCATATTTATTACATATAGTTGATCAATTTCATCATTACCTTGTGCTAGAGCACCTGGTAGACCTGTATGTATTATATACAAATGATGATTTCTATTTCTGATTATTTGTTGTTGTTGAATAAACAATAGTGCTAATTCTGAATCATCTGGAATAATTTCATAAATTTCAATATATAAAAAAAACACTACATACTGAGAGTCAGAGATTCTAGAAAATCTAGAAATACTATTCTGGTTTCTGAACTGAATCACAAGGGCTTTGAGCCACTTTACTTAAATTTCTTGACTTAAAGTTACCTTTCCTGATTTACTTGCATGAGTAGAGAACATAGGGGCTCCAGAAATTGATGTACCATTTATTATATAAGGGGGAATCCAGTGAATGCTTTTTATGAATTGTAGTCTCTTTTTTGGGAATATTTGTTGCTAATCTCTCTCAAAAAATTACTACAAGCTCTTTGCCAACATTCATTTTCTGTCAATAATGAGGTAATTTCAACATTAGTAAAAGGTATCACAATTTCTGCTGAGTCTGTCTATTTAGTCTAACTGATGAATTCTCAATTTCAATTTCAGAATCAATTCAGAAACATTGTCTACATAGATTTTTAATTTTTCCTCTCTCTGGGTGGTAAAATACCCATTCTAAGATATTATCTTTCCTCTGTATAAGAATTCCTGTAGACCAATGAGTAGAATACAAAATAACCAGAATACAATCAATTTGTGGATCTAGACAATCCACATGTTCATTCTTTAATTTCTTTTCTACCAATGCAATTATCTTTCAGTCTCAGTTGATAGTTTTCTGGGACTATTTAAGACCTTATCACCTTGTATGGTTTTACATAAATTACTTGGCACTTGAGATGTTAATCCAATTATTAAACATAACCAGTTAATATCTCCCAGAAATTTTTGAAAACCATTAACAGTTCATAATTTATCTGTCCTAATTTGAACTTTCTGGGGTTGAATTTTCTGTAAACCTATATTATATCCCGAATAATTAATAGAATCTCCTCTTTGTGTTTTTTCAGGAGCAATTTGTAATTCCCAAGCAAACAAAATTAAAATACTCTTTAATGCTACAATTTTTCTAACGTATTTGTTTCTGAATCAGCCAGCAAGAGACTATCTATATAATAGTAAATTATAGATTGAGAAACTGTTTATGAATTATTTCTAGTGGCTGGTGTAAAAAATGTTGGCACAAGGTAGGACTTTTTAACATTCTTTGCTGCAAGATTCTCCACTGGTATCTTCCAGCAGGTTGAGAATTATTATAAGTGAACATCATGAAGGGAAATTTTTCTTCATCCTGTTATTGTAAATGTATTATAAAAAATCAGTCTTTTAAATCAAGCAATACAGTAAACACTCACTTAGGTAACAACAAAGGCAAAGATATTCCAGGCAGTAAAGAGCGTATTGGTTGAATCACCTTTTAGTACCTCTATAGTCTATTACCATTCTTCATTTTCCAGATTTCTTTTTTTAAATTTATTTTAGAAACACTCTTATTTACATATCCATGCCCCATTCCCTCGTCCTCCCATCCTCCCATGCTTCCCACCAGCCCCCAAACCCACCCCCTACCCACTCTCCAGGGATAGTGAGACCCTCCACGGGGCATCATCAAAGCCCATCACATCATTTGGAGGAGGGCCAAGGTTCTCCTTGTTTCTGGGCCAAAATAATATCCCTCCATAGGGAATGGGCTCCCCAAGTTCATTTGTGGCCAAGGAATAAGCCCTGGCTCTACCATTAGAAGTTCCATAGACTGTCTAGGCCTCCTAGCTGGCACCCACATTCAAGGGGCTTGGTTTGGTCAAAGGCTAGTTCCCTGCTTTATGACTAGGGTGTGTGTGTGCTCTCATTAGGTCAGGTCAACTGTTTCTGTGGGCATCTCCAGTTATGTCTTGGTTTATTTGCTCATCTCTCCTCCCTGTCTGCAACCAGATTCGAAGAACATGGCAAGGGGTGGGGGGGGAGTGGGAGCTGAGATGAAGAGAGTGGGAGAAGAGGAACTGAGAATAGGTCATGGGGGAACAGGAAGTTTGAGTGGTGGGGGTAGAATAGGGGGAAGAGGGAATCATAGGTTAGAAGACAGATCAGGCACCAGTGTGACCTCTAGGGATCTAAAGGGATGACACCAATTGGCAAGCTAAGCAATAGTGGAGAGACCACCTTGAATGCCAATTCCTGATAATTAACTTGATGTCTATAACCATCTAGTGACTGATGGAAGCAGAGGCAAACACCCACAGTTAAACACTGAACTGAACCCAAGGAACCCAGTGACAGAGAGAGGAGCAATGAGCAAATTGGCAAAGAATGAGCTGGCAAAACCAGCAGAAACAGCTGATCTGAACAGGGGAGAGCTCTTGGACCCCAGACTGATAGCGGGGAGGCCAGCATGGAACTGATCCAGCCCCCCCCTGAATGTGAGAGTCAGTGAGGAGGCCTGGGCAACCTATGGGGCCCTGAGCAGTGGGTCAGTGTTTATCCCTGGAATACTAACAGACATCGTGTGTCCATAACACAAAGAGGGATGCTCTCTCATCCTGGACTCTTAGGGGAGTGCCTGGACCCTACCCTGAGTGAAATGACAGGCTGTAGATATCCCCTATGTGGAAGGAATTGACAATAGGGTGGGAGGCTGGGCGGGGATGGTGGGAGGGTGCAGGAGGAGGGGAGGGAGAGGGAACTGGGATTGACACGTAAAACAAGATATTTAACATTAAAAGAATAAAAAATCTAAAAAAAAGGGATATGGTTCAGTGTTTAGCTGTGGGTGCCTGTTTCAATCAGCTACTGGGTCAAGGATCTAGGAATGGTAACCAAGGGAGTCATCAATCTCATTATAGAGGAAGGGCATCAAAGGTAGCTTCTCTGTCACTGCCTGTATTCTTAGTGGGAGTTATCCCTGTGGATCTCCTACCATTTTTTTCTGTGCCCAACCTCTCTCCAAACCTGTACTGGCTCCCTTTATCAAGGCATATCCGTCCTTGCCCTCCTCTGTTCCTCCCCTGTCTCAGTCCTCCTGTTTTCCTTCCCTGCTTCTCCCACTGTCCCCTTTTCATTTACCTCCTCTCCCCCACCCCTGTGCTCCCAATTTGCTATGGGGTCCTTGACCCCCTACCCTTCATTGGGGGACCATGTATTCTTCTCTTGGGGTCTTCCTTGTTTCCTAGCTCCTCTAGCAGTATGGATTGTAGGTTTGTAATCCATTACTCTATGTCTAAAAACCATATATGAGTGAGTAATTATCATGTTTGTCTTTTTCTGACTGGGTTACCTTGCTCAGGATGGTTTCTTCCAGTTCCATTCATTTGCCTGTGAATTTCAAGATTCCACTGTTTTTTCTCAATATATGTTTTTATTTAAATTAGAAACATGAATGCTTCACATATCAATCCCAGCTCCCTCTCCCACCCCTCCTCCCTTGTCCCCCCACCAGCCCTCCCAACCCCCCACCCAATCCCCACATCATTCCCCAGGGAGGGTGAGGCCCACCTTGGGTGGATCTCCAAAGTCTGTCATTTCATCCAGGGAAGAACCTAGGCCATTTCCCATGTGTCCAGGCTGAGAGAGCATCCCTCCATGTGGAATGGACTCCCAAAGATCATCCATACACCATGGTAAACACTGATCTACTACCCAAGGCCCCAGTGATTTCTGTGGCCTCCTCACTGAGACTACATTCATGGTGTCTGGATCAGTCCCCTGTTGGCTTCTCAGGCATCATTCTGGGATTCAAGAGCTCACACTATCCGGTCAGCTGTCTTTGTGGGTTTCACCATCACGGTCTTGACCCCTTTGCTCATCACTCCTCCATCTCTGTTACTAGGTTCCAGGAATTCAGTTCAGGGTTTAGGTGTGGATATCTGTCTCTGCTTCCATCAGCCCCTGGATGAAGGTTCTAGGATGGCATATAGGGTAGTCATCAACCCTATCATCAGGTAGTGGCTATTAATATAGTCTCTCCGCTATTGCTTAGTTTGCCAGTTGGTGTTATCCTTGTAGATCTCTGGAGATCTCACTAGTGCCAGCTCTCTCCTCAAGCCTATAATGACTTCATCTATTATGGTATCTCTCATCCTGCTCTCCTCTATTCTTACCTTGACTCAACCTTCCTGCTCCACCATGCCTTCTTATCCCCCTCTCTTTTTCTTGGTTCCCTCTCCCCTCACCCGATGTTCCCAATCTGCTCAGGAGATCTTGCCCCATTCCACTTCTCTGGGGTATCATGCATATCTCTTGGGAACCTCCTTGTTTCCCAGACTCACTGACACTGGGATTGTAGGCTGACACTCCCCTGATCCATATCTGAATCCATATATGAGTGAGTACATACCATGTTTGTCTTTTTGTGTCTGGGTTACCTCACTCAGGTTGGTTTCTTCTAGTGCCATCCATTTGCCTACAAATTTCAAGATTCCATTGTTTTTCTCCACTGAGTAATTGTGGAAATGTACCACATTTTCTCTATCTATTCTTCAGTTTAAATGCATTTTTGTTGGCTATTACAAACAATGCTACTATGAACATAGTTAAACATATGTCCTTGTTGTATGAATGTGCATTCTTTGGGTATGTGCCCAGCAGAGGAATTGCTGGACCTTGAGGTAGACTCATTCCCATTTTCCTGAGAAACCACCATACTGATTTCCAAAGTGGTCTTACAAGTTTGTACTCCCACCAGCAATGGAGGAATATTCCTCTTTCTCCATATTCTTTCCAGCATAGATTCATTGGTGTTTTTGATTTTAGCCATTCTGGCCAGTGCAAGATGAAATCTCGGAGTTGTTTTGATTTGTAATTCCCTGATGGCTAAGGATGTTGAGCACTTTCTTAAGGGTCTTTGAGCCATTTTAAGTTCCTCTATTGAGAATTCTCTATTTAGTTCTGCATCCTACTTTTTAATTGAGTTGTTTGATGTTTTGGTCGATAGCTTCTTGAGTTCATTGTATAGTTTGGAAATCAGTCCTATGTCAGATGGGGGATTGGTGCAGATCTTTTCCCATTCTATGGATGCCTTTTTGTCTTGTTGACTTTGTCCTTTGCCTTACAGAAGCTTCTCAGTTTCAGAAGGTCCCATTTATTGATTGACAATGTCAGTGTCTATTCTACCAGTGATACGTTCAGGAAGCTGCCTCCTGTACCAATTCGTTAAAGGGTTCCACCCACTTTCTCTTCTAAGAGGTTCAGTGTGGCTGGATTTATGTCAAGGTCTTTGACCCATTTGGGCTTTAGTTTTGTGCATGGTGATAGACATGGATCTATCTGCATTCTTCTACATGTTCACATTCAGTTATGCCAGCACCATTTGTTGAAGTTTCTTTCTTTTTTCCCATTGCATAACTTTATCTACTTTGTCAAAAATCAGGTGTTCATAGGTATGTAACTGAATATCAGGGTTTTCAATTGGATTCCAATGGCCTAAATTATGCTAATACCAAGCTGTTTTAGGACTTTGGCTCTATTATAGGGCTTGAAGTCAGGGATGGCGATGCCTCTGGAAGTTCCTTTGTTATACAGGGTTGTTGTGGCTATCCTGGGTATTTTACTTTTCCATATAAAGTTGAGTGTTTGTTTTTCAAAGTCTGTGAAGAATTGGGTTGGATTTTGATGGGGATAGCATTGAATGTGTAGATTACTTTGGGAAAGATTGCCATTTTTACTATGCTGACCCTACCTATCCAAAAGCATGGGAGATCTTACCATTTTCTGGTATCGTCTTTAATTTCTTTCTTTAAACACTCAAAGCTCTTACTGTACAGTTCTTTCCCTTGTTTGGTTAGCATTGCCCCCAAGATTTATATTTTTGTGGCAATTGTAAAGGGTGATGTTTCTCTGATTTCTTTCTCATCCCATTTATCATCTTTATATTGTAGGGCTATTGATTTTTTTTAGTTAATTTTGTATCCTGCCACTTTGCTGAATGTGTTTATCAGCTGTTGGAGTTCACTCATAGAGTTTTTCAGGTGACTTATGTAAACTATCATATCGTCTGCAAATAGTGAAAGTTTGATTTCTTCCTTTCCAATTTGCATCCCTGCATCTCTGGGATGAAACTTACTTGGTCATAGTGGATTATTTTTTCTGATGTGTTACTTGATTTGATTTGCCAATATTCTGTTGAGTATTTTTGCATCAATGTTTATGAGGGATAGTGGTCTGTAGTTCTCTGTCTTGGTTGTGACTTTTTGTGGCTTAGGTTCCATGGTGATTGTAACCTCTTAAAAAGAGTTTGTCAATGTCCCTTTTGCTTCTAATGTGTAGAACAATTTGAGGAGCATTGGTATTAGCTCTTCTTTGGATTTCTGATAGAATTCTGCACTGAAGCTATCTGGACCTGGATTTTGTTTTTTGGTTTTTTTTGTTGTTGTTGTTGTTTTGTTTTTTGTTTTTTGTTTTTTGTTTTTGGTTGGAGGACTTTTGATGATTGCTTCTATTTCATTGGTGGTTATAGGTCTATTGGAATTGCTTATCTATTCTTGATTTAATTTTGGTAAGTGATACTTATTCAGAAAATTCCCCATTTCCTTTACATTTCCGATTTTGTGGTGTACAGGTTTTCAAAGTATGACCTGATGATTATCTTGATTTCCCCAGTGTCTGTTGTTATAATCTGCTTTTCATTTCTGATAAATAAGTTGATGTTCTCTGCCTTTTGGTTAGTTAAGATAAAGGTTTGTCTGCCTTGTTGATTCTCTCAAAGAACCAACTCTTTGTTTCATTGATTCTTTGTATTCATTTTCTTTGTTTCAACTTTATTGATTTTAGCGCCCAATTTGATTATTTCCTGGCATCTGCTCCTCTGGGGTGAATTTGCTTCTTTTTGTTCTAGAGCTTTCAGTTGTGCTGCTAGTTCTCTAGTGTGACTATTATTCAGTTTCGCCCAATTTGATTATTTCCTGGCATCTGCTCCTCTGGGGTGAATTTGCTTCTTTTTGTTCTAGAGCTTTCAGTTGTGCTGCTAGTTCTCTAGTGTGACTATTATTCAGTTTCGCCCAATTTGATTATTTCCTGGCATCTGCTCCTCTGGGGTGAATTTGCTTCTTTTTTGTTCTAGAGCTTTCAGTTGTGCTGCTAGTTCTCTAGTGTGACTATTATTCAATTTCTTCGTGTGTGCACTTAGTGCTATGAACTTTCCTCTTAGCACTGTTTTCAAAGTGTCCCATAAGTTTGGATATGTTGTTTCTTCATTCTTATTAAATTTCAGGAAGTCTTTAATTTCTTTTATTTTCTTCCTTGACCCAGGAATGGTGCAAATGTGCATTGTTCAATTTCCATGAGTTTGTAGGGTTTCTGTGATTTGTGTTATTTTGAATTCTAACTTTAAAGCATGGTGGTCTGATAAGATACAGGGGTTTATTCCAACATTTTTTGTATCTGTGGAGTTTTGCTCTGTTGCAGAGTGTGTATTCGATTTTAGAGAAGGTTCCATGTGGAGCTGAGAAGAAGTTATATTCTTTTGTGTTAGGATGGAATGTTCTATAGATGTCTGTTAATCCCATTTGGGTCATAACTTCTGTTAGTTCTTTTGTTTCTTTCTTAAGTTTCTGTCTTGTGGTCCTGTCTAGTGGTGAGAGTAGAGTGTTGAAATCTCCCACTCTATGTTTGAGTGAGGTTTTATGTGTGATTTGAGCTTCAGTAATATTTCTTGTATGTATGTGTGTGTCTTTTCATCATAAAGATTATAAAAGATTTGCCTTCCTGTACCTTCCTTTGTCTTATCTGAACCCATGAAAAGATATCATTGGAAATTTTACCTCATAAAATAACAAATGGCCCAACTTTCAGTAAAAGAAAATTGTTGCTTCTACTTTAAAGAGAGCTAGAGAGCTGTTTCTTCTTTGCTTTCATTATACATTATATGAATGGCATTATGCTGAAAATGATAGAATGTTGGAATATCTTTTCACTGAAGTAAAAAGCTGCATTAACCCTTTATGGATTGGTATTGCTACTGAGAAAATCCAATGTATTACTACAATCTTATATTTAGGAAAGTTAGTAAAGTCTTCAGAAGTTGTTTCTTAAAGGGTAGAAATTAGGAAAGACATTTTAAAAACTAAATGATTTTCAAAAACCACTAGGGAAGTTTAATAGAGTTAGACCTATGTTAAAAATTCCCACACAAGTGCAAATTTCAGTTAATGTAACATTATAGTAAGTGAAAAATGTACTTAAAAATGCTCAGTGTCAGCTTATCTCAAATTCCTATGTTGTTCCTGCATTATTAGTTATGCCTTCTCTCAACATCCCCACAGGGTTGCTCTGGGATGAGGTGCCAAGTGAACGGATGAATCTCTCTATCAGTCCAAAAATGGTTATCACTCCATACTTTCTTATGGTTGCTGATTGGTAATTATGTTTTGTGCAGGTCTTTCACAAAGTCATTATTTGGTCAAGACCTGACAAAGATTCATATTCCTAATGAAAAAAAAATAACAGAAGTTTTGTTATATAGGTTGGATGATTTAGCAATGGCTTTTGCTGTGTGTCCCTTTCAAATTAATAATCATTTTTCTCCCAACAAACTTACTATTTTTCATCCAAACATGCTATTTTATTTCCTAAAAGTATCAGCCTTTAGCGGATACCCTCTGCACACAGTTTGTATATGCCACAAAAGATTGTAGAGGTGGTCTGGTTTCTAGAGATAGTTCACTGATTTTTACTTACCCAGGTGCATCTGTACAACAGATGGAAGTATGCATGATTTACATCACCTTACAACATTAGCCTCAACCTCTAAACATTTATTATGATTCACCACATGCATTGCCGGCAGGGTAGCGTCTAGAAACAGTGTGCATCACCTAGGCAGGCACCACAATTCATGATTTATTACAATTCAACATGAATTGCAGACATGGGAAATCCCAGTTAATTTTGACAGTATTAGGTCACTTTCAAATCTTCCAGGACTGAGGGAAATGCAAAGGCAGCTTGCCCTTCAACACTAGCTCTTTCACTAGGAATTAAAACCTAACAGAAACATTAGAATCGTATGCATGCTTTCATCAAAATGCTTCAGCATTTTATTTCTGGTGTCATCAAGGCTGGTGCTTTGCTAATTCTGTCAAGATGGAAAGTGTATTCATTTTGTAATAAATTTTATGGAGGACATAGTTTTTCTTTTTTCCTCCAAGATAGTATCTTTATTATTTATTTGGGAATTTTGTTTTTTTTCTTCTTCTTTTATTTTTTATTTTATTTTCCAGTTTAAATTTAGATAAGAAACAAGGTTGCTTCACAAGTCAGTTCTAGGTCCCTCTCCCTTTCCCTCCCCTCCTCCCGTGCCCTCTCCCCAACCCCGCCCCCCCCCGTTATGCCCTCATTCCCCCATGGAGGGCCTCACCCTCCATGGGGGTGTCCAGAGTCTGTCATTTCATATAGAGCAGGGCCTAGACCCTTCCCCAAGAGTTCAGGGTGAGAGTGCACCTCACATTGTTCTATGGGAGTCCAAAGTCCATGTGTATACTTGGGATGGGTACTGATCTGCTGCCCAAGGCTCAATAGATTACCTAGGCCTCCTCACTGACACCCAGATTCAGGGGATCTTGATCAGTCCCATGCTGGATTCCCAGGCTGATGCCTGGGATTCAAGAGTTAACCTTTGTCTGGTCAGCTATTTCTGGGGGTTAAACCGGCCCAGTCTTAATCCCTTTGATCATCAGTCCTCCCTCTCTGTTACTGGCTTTCTTGAGTTCAGCTCAGTACTTAACCAAGGGAGTCTGCCTCTTCTTCGATCAGCCGCTAAATGAAGTTTCTAATAACATTCACTTCCCATCCCTCCCAGGTACATTCTTCTATTCTTATGTCATAATCCCAACAAACAAACACCAATTCCAATTTGTATTGCCCATATACTCTGTGGGGTATGGTTAAAATCGCAGCAGACAGTCCTTAATGGTAACTGAGTCTTTCCTCACTCCCATGCCTGCTTGAAACCACCAACTATGGAGAGCATGCATGTCAGTTTTAAATACTCTCTTTGATATCTTCCTGTCTGGACCTTTTTTGAGCTTTTGTCAGAGAAGTCTTCAATGTCTCTCATTCTCAGGTATGTGTGTGTAATAATTGATACCACTACAGAAAAGCTCCATTGCCCATAGGTAATTCCCTATGATTTTCTAGTATTCAGATGTGCTAGATAAAAAGTATTTATTCTTAATCAATCAATGTGCTACTCATAAATACTTCTCCCAGTTTTGAGTATTTCAGGTCAAGGCGCAAGCTGTTTGTGGAGTGTTACAAGAAACATTGGAGTCAACAGAGTGGAACCAGTTCATCCTATCACAGAATCAGAATCTATAGATGCTACACAGTGAAATTAGGGGGGAAATGGAGAAATCATTTGTAAAAGGAGACTTTGCTGCCCTGCCTGGTTCCGCAGCTGCTTTTAAAATAGACACTCAGAGGCTAAATATTAACTACAAACTGTTGGACCTATTTGTCAAGCTTATTACTAGCTTGCTCTTACAACTTAAATTAACCCTTGATATCACTGGTCTGCTAGCATCTGGCTTCTTGGGCTCAAGTTGGCATCTGACCTTATTCACCTATAACTCTGCTTAGGTTTCTGGCCTGGCTCTATCCTGCCTTGCTATAGGCCAAAACAGGTATCTTATTAACCAATGGTATTAAAACATATTCACAGCATACAAAATGGTTATCCCAGAGCAATTTTTTTTACTCATTATCACCACATACATTAAATATCAGTGATAGTCATCATTTTAGTTAGTTTTTAATAAAATATAACCAATGTCAAAGATTCATTCTCTAAATTTTAAATTAATTTTTCCCTGGAGTGAATTTTCAGAACGTTTATAATGGAAATATGTAGTGTCCTTCTTCAAAAAGGAAGAATAATGGAACATTGGAAAACAGCTCAAAGCCCTGGATCACCCTCGGGAGTCCTTCTGGCCTACTGCAGTCCCTGTTTAAATGAAGGCAATCATAGGAACCAGAATTGCTTTTAAAATCATCTCTTCTTTTCATTTTTAAATATATTCTTTCATAATTATAAATAATGTATTTTGCTAAAATGTGATTATACATCATGTATTTAGATCATATGAACCCATCATTCTTTCTTATCTTATTCATACTCCTGCAGAACCCCTGCTATCATATCTTTTTTGGTGATCCACTGCATCTAACTGTTGTTGGTTGCAGGGTTTTCTGGGGTGTTATTTCCTTAAGTGAGGGCCACTCACCAGTAGCTAGGCAGTGAGGAATATGACCACTCCATCTTAGCAACCACCGATTACAAATAGTGCCTCAGGGAAGGTTGGTGCCTCATGATCCCCTCTTTCAGCCATGATGGAATGCCGATAAGCCCCAGTTTGTGTGGGCCTTCGTGCAGGTGACTACTGATTGCTTTGTGTATATGGGTGCAAGAGTCATGTTATTTGAAACTGACGATATTCCACAGCAGTCCTTTTGCTCCTCTGGTTCTTACATTCTTTTTGCATTCTTTTATAGAAATTCCCAGGACTTTGTCAGAAATGATATAGATGTCTCAATTAGCAAAGAGTACTCCATAGTCATTTACTCTCATTATTTTTATCTGTTGTGAATGTCTGCATTTACTGTCGCTCATTGTAAATAGAATATTCTATGGTCATGCTAAAACATAAATATTTAGAAGGTGACTTGACAACATGCTCATTACCAAATTATCAATAGTAGATTCCTTTTGGGTCTTATGATCCACCCACCATGCCATAAGTCCTGGAGCAGATCTATAGTACATAGCATGGATCTCCTCCTGTGAAATCAAATCCAATCAGAAAATTTGTGTTTACCCCACAATAGTTCTACCACTACTTTACCAGTGGGCACATGTGACTACAGCGTTCAGAATCCACAGCTAAGTAAGGCTATTGATGTCTTTTCACTTCTGGAAGCCTACATAGCACCTGCTGTCACTATGTAAGCTAGCTAGCAGAGAAGAAGCTTCTAACCTAATCCCAGCTTAATTTGCAAATCTCCAAAATAATAACTTGATCACAGTGAATGATTTTTTATGTCTTTCTGTATTTGGTTTGCAACTATTTTGTTAAGAATTTTTGTATCTATATTTATTGGGAAAATTGGCCTACATTGGCCTATCCTTCGTTTATTGTTGTGCCTTTGTCTGGTTTAAGCATCAGGATAACACCGACTTTATGAAAAGTTTGAAAGTGCTCCTTCTTTACCTGTGTACTAGTTTGAGAAGCCCTGAAGTTAGTTCTCAGAGAAGAGACCTCTCCCTTTTCTATCACCACTATCACAGAGCATTTCCTCTCTTTGGAAGTTAGGAGTTTAATAGCATCTTAAGGAGAAAGAGGAAAGAATCATTCCTTGTTTCCAGTCCCAATTATTCCTGAGAAATTAATATAGCTTCTGATTATTATTTACATCCTTCACTGTATTTTCTTTGGTTTGCAGGCCCAGCAATATGTAACTGTCTGTAGAAGCCACTACCTACACGGGAATGTAAGAGATGTCTTTTAAGCTTACTATGAAGACCCTAATCTCGGTGATTGAAATTCTTTCAACTATTTTGTCTGGTCATCAATTAATTGAAGTTCATATTGTGATTTTTACAAAATTTGACTCTTTACTTCTGTTACTTCTTACTGAATTTTCACAAAGGTTTTAAGACAAATGTGTTTATTTCATTTTTTTCTTTCTTAGCCATCATTATTGAAAATCACTTCCATTTTTTTTATAACAGCAATGTTTTGTGTTACCCTTTCTGCGCTATTAAGTCTCCAGTTCCTGGTCATCCAGCAGTGTCAAGCACTGGAAAACCACTCATGGAGTGGGCCTTTAGTTAAATAAGACATTGGTTGGCCACTCCCACAAGTTCTGCATCAACATTACTCCATCACATCATTCAGAGAGGAAAGATTATAGGTCAAAGATTTTGTAGCTGGGTTTGTGTTTACATTTTTCTTCTGCAAGCTTGCACAGTATCTTCCTCCACCAAAGAGAGTAGAATGTAGGGGTGAAGACTTCATGTAGGTACCAGGTTTACCTCTCTATGCTCAAAGAGAGTAGAATGTAGGGGTGAAGACTTCATGTAGGTACCAGGTTTACCTCTCTATGCTCAAAGAGAGTAGAATGTAGGGGTGAAGACTTCATGTAGGTACCAGGTTTACCTCTCTATGCTCAAAGAGAGTAGAATGTAGGGGTGAAGACTTCATGTAGGTACCAGGTTTACCTCTCTATGCTCAAAGAGAGTAGAATGTAGGGGTGAAGACTTCATGTAGGTACCAGGTTTACCTCTCTATGCTCAAAGAGAGTAGAATGTAGGGGTGAAGACTTCATGTAGGTACCAGGTTTACCTCTCTATGCTCAAAGAGCTGTGTGATTGTTGTCCTTGGCAATGGGAAGCTTAAGGAGAGAAACCCTCTGGCCTAGCCTAGGTTATTTAGGGATCTCCATAGGATCCCTTTGACTGACAACTCAACTGAATGCAACTCAGTCTTACCACTAGGAGCCTTGGGTATTTACAAGAGTTTGTCAGTTCAGATGCTGCATGTCCCATTGCTAGGAGTCCTCCTTCATAGATTCTAGGAAGTTTCCTTTTCACTGGGTTTCCACAGTCTTCAAATGTCCTCCAATTCCAGCTGTCTCTTTCCACATTCTCTCCCTCCATCCTACCTGCTAATTGATCCCTCCCACTCCTGTCAATATTCATCCCCAGTGCACCCACAAAATCTATTCTAACTCGCTTTCCCTGGGAGATTCAAGTGTCCTCCCCTAGACCCTTCTTCTTTACCTAACCTCTCTGAAGCTACAGATTACAGCTTGGTTATCATTTACCTAAGGGCTAATAACTCCCTATACATGAATACATATCACATTTGTCTTTCTGACTCACGCAAGATGAATTGTTTTTTAGTTCCATCCATTTGCCTGACAATTTCATGTCATTTTTAACAGCAGATTAATACTCCATTTTACAATTATGCCTCCAGTTTCTTTGAGACACCTAGGTTTCCAGTTCTTGGCTATTATAAGTTGAGTCACAGTGAGTATAGCTGAGCAAGTGTCTCTGTGGTAGGATGGAGTGACTTTTGGGTATATGCCCAAGTATAATATAGCTCGGTCTTGAGGTAGATCTATTCCCAATTTTCTGAGGAACCATAGTGTTGATTTCTATCGTGTCTGTATTACATTGCACTCCCACTAGCGGTGGAGGAGTTTTTCCCTTGCTCCATATCCTTACCAGCATGAGCTGTCACTTGTGTTATTGATCTAAGTCATTCTGACACGTGTAGGATGGAATCTCAGAGTCATTTTGATTTGCATTTTCTTGATGGCTAAGGATGTTGAACATTTCTTTGAGTGTTTCTCATGCAATTGAGATTCCTATACTGAGAACTCTTTGTTTAGATTTGTACTCAATTTTAAATGGATTACTTGGATTTTTTGATACCTAGTTTCTTGAGGCTTTTTTAAATATAGTTTGAATATTGGTCCTCTATCAAATGTGGAGTTGGTAAAATATTTTCCCATTCTGTAGGCTGCTTCTTTAGGAAATAATTTTCTCTTTTTCCTGGTTTCTGAGAAAGAAAATGCATAGGAATGGAAAGGTTTATGTTGGCAGCAGTACACACACACACACATCTACCATCATCTAGTCCCTGCTGTTCTATAGAGGAAATGTTTCAGGCAAGCTGATTCTTGCATTCTATCAACTTTAGAAGTTGAGTATTTTATCAGGTCTTACAATGAAAAGCTTCACTGTAGCTACAGGGTATACCTATATTATGTAATCACAAATCTAGACTTAAAAGTTCGCTACTCTTTAGCCAACCCTCTATCTAAAAAGGTTTATTTATCCAGTGAAAACGGAATGCTTTATATATTAGAACATGAATTATAAACCAAAGTGTGCTACATAAATATTTCAGAAATGTGTACAATGAAAAGGTCAATAAATGCAATAGTTCAACCAATATAAATATCATACATGGGAAGAGTTAGAATGAACATATGCAGAGCATAGAATGAAATTAACATATTTTTATTTTATGAAACAATTTTAAGGTATAAATCTTGAAAACTTTAAGGGAGATAATTCTGCTTTCATGGTTCTAGTGATACAGATAATGTTTGATCCAAGAAAAACCAAGAGAAGATAAATGTATTAAAAGGTGTCTGGAAGGTATGTTGCTTCTATTCACATTTCTTGATGGAATCTAGTCTTATGATTACAGTTAACTAAAGAAGACTAAAAAGGAAAGGAGATGGATAAGGAGGAATAAGAAGAAAGAAATGAGAAAAAAGACAGGAAAGAAGGAAGAAATGAAGGAAGGAAGGGAAGAAGGAGATGGTATAATACTAAATAAATCATTTTCTGAAGGAAGTTTGGTTTTAAAGTGGCCTTAAATACAGCTCCTCTTATATTACTTTTAAAGTCATTTTGCTACCTCTGTATCACAAGACTGAGTCTAATTTCCTGTTTTGTGTATCAGCTATTGGATCAATTGAACGTGACAGAAGTGGTACTCAGTGGCTACTGGGATGAAGTCCTAAGAAGCTGTACAACTTTCAATTTCCTAGAATATTCATTCTTAGGATCCATTATCAGGAGCCAAGCCACCCTGCTGGGGAAGCTGACAATCAGAGAGAACACATGCAAGTTCTTCATTCAGCACCCCACCTGGGCTCTCAGAGTGCAGCCATCATCAATGAGTGGTGTGCTTAGTGACCCCTTCTCTATCTAACAACTTTGTGACAATTTACAAAACACATATCCCAGGTCACAGTACAGAACCTTAAAGACTTCTTTTTCCTTAAAACTCTTTGTTGGAGAGCAGTTTGCTACACAGCAATAAATACCTGGGACTGGTGATAAATATTTACTTTGGAGGTCAAGTGAAATTTATTTTAATTTCTCTCATAGTTAAATTGTGCATTCATATCTGGCAAAAGGTACAATTGTCCTTTATTATCATTTTCATATTTAAATCTGTGATAGAGTGGAGCTATAATTAACTCTTCATTTTTGTCATCATTAAATCCAAGCAGCCTTTGATACTATCAATGAGTTTTTTACCTTAATTAGAGAAAAGAATGTGAGAATAGGTACTAGAAATGAGTTTAGACACATTGGACCACAGTCTGTGAATATGTGAGGAGGCAGAAAATGACTTTATAGCATCAAATGGAAGAGGAGCAAGCAGCAACATAATGCATAGTGTTTATCTGTGATCATTTCCTCCTGTAAGTATCAATCCTAGAAGGTCATGTAATGAGTCTTGATTATTTGTTTATCTGTACTTCCTTGTCATTAATATATCTATCATCTTCTAGTACCTGTTTGGGTATTATCTTTAAATTAAATAAAAATCATTTTCTCATAATTATTTTAAAATTTTCACTGAAGATGACCATTCTTGAATTATACATATATACTTAACAATCCATATACTCAAATGATCCACAATAGTATTTGCCTTCAAGGATGCAATTTGTCATAAAATGAATATGATTTCCTCATCCTGGGAAAATAATTTTATTCAATACGTGATTGTGATTCTATAAACAAATCTCTATATGTTTCTGAGAATAATTTGTTTTTTCTCTTGAAATTGGGAAGGTCAATGGTCTACTTCTTGATTCTTCCTTCTTACACCCTCCAGTCTCTTCCCTTGAGATTCTGTAATTCATTAAGATTGGTCTCTCTCCAAGAGAGTTAGGTACTAGAGGAAAAGATCCCAAATAAACTAGCTGAGCTTGTATAATGTTAAAAGAGAAATATCCTAAAAGTATCAGTGTTGTCAAGATTAAGATGTCACATTTTGTGACGTATTAAATCACAAAAGAAATGAGAAAAATAAACCTCATGTCTTTACCCATGCACACAGTTTTCAAGTCCAAAGACAGTAAAATGTGTTTTAAAGTACAGTGTGTTAATACTGAAATTGATTAATAGAAAAAGTCGTTGTCCTTCCTTCTAGAGATACCATTGCAAAGCTATGGCTGAACGTGCAATCTGGATTTATGAAGTCCTTTAGTATTGCTTTAATCTTTTGTAACATCAAGCCTGAATGCTGGCAATATAAATGTAACCATGGAAAATTTCATTCAAGAAGGTCTTATGGTAATTTGGCTTATAAAAATGCCACAGGGACACAGACATCAGGAAACCTATTGGGCCCTTTCTTCTTCCTGTTCACACAATTGTGCCAATTCCATTGTCATATGTCATGTGTACATGCCAGGAAGTCACCACAGCTCATGGCAGGCAAAGTTTAATGCTTTGTCCATCCTTAAAAAATAACAGTTCTCCATATGCTCCAGTCAATAGAGCACTGCTGATATTATTTTTACCAGTCAATCCACAAAACTACAAAACCTTGGAGGCTAAATGCAAAAGTAGATACATTGCAATCCTTTACAATCTAAGGGCCTCCTTTGGTAATAAAGGGGGAAAAAATCAATGTTATTTAGCAAAAGTAACAACTCCCAGAGTGTAGGGCTTTCCTTGTTCCTGGAAAATTAAGGATTTTCCAAGGTAAAAATAAATAAGGCCTTTAATTATCTAAAGCCTTATAGAGAACTTTGTTAGGACAGAGTGACAGGGAAATCCTCTGGGTGGCAAAGTGATCAATCATGAAAAGGGAGTTGGACAGGTCAATATATATAACACTGGCAAGCAGACTTTGATCTATGAGGGAATAACCAACTCTAACTTCCTGTAGTGCTATGCCAGCCTCCTTGATGGGAAGAAAATGCATGTTTCAATAAACTCCTTAGGTTGGAATTACTATACAAAACCAGTATAGTTACTTTTCATTACTGATGATGGCCAGAAAGGATAGATAGAGATGAACCTCAAATCAATGGGGTGAATGTCCTCATAGAAAAAGATGGTTCTTGGGATTCTGCTTACTAATGTTTGTAAAAAATAAATTGGAATGAATCAGCAATCATTAGCTACTGTGGCCGGCTCTGTGCATTTGCTAGAGATAATCATCTTTTAAAATAATAATAATAGTGTGTTGGAAGATAGATGTATATCTTATTTACTTTCTCTGGTGGTGTAGGAATGTATTCTCAGATATTCAGACAGCTGAAGTAGGTCAGCTTGGGTTACAAAACAAGTTCAAAACCAGTCTGGGAAATTTAGTGTGACCTTGTCTCAAAACAGACAGTAAAGTAAAAGGTGGGGGTACGGAAGGGTATAATTCAATTCTCTACAGCTCAGTGCTTTGGAAGGATGACCCAGCATGCACAGTTGAACCCTAGGGCACAATTCCCAATGCCACAAAAATAACACATAAGGGAACAAGAGAGATAAAAGGAAGGAGGATGTAGAGACAATTAAAGTGGCTTGGAAAACATTTTACATTAGCTGGGCACAGGAACTAATTTTAATCGTAAAGCAATACTCATAATATCAAGTCATTATTTTTCTATTAACTATACCAATGTATATGAAAATTGAATTTCTTCATATTTTCTGAATTTGTCTTCCTATATTATTATCATGACATTATAGCCAATTCTTTTTGTTGCTTTTGGATTTGAACAGAGTCATCACATACTTTAAGGAAAAAGTTACACTGAATTTCTTTTAATGTGTCATATTCAAAATACTGCATTCAGTCAAAATTAATGATATGCCCTCTTATTCAGGTGTCATATGAAAAAGGAGAATGATAATAAAATAAAATAAAGTTGGAAACATTCTCCTTAGAATATTTATCATTAAAGGAGATGGGGAAAGATTGGCATAAAAATAGTACAGTTTTGACTCTTACACAATCATTCGGCTTCTCATTTTTCTCAACTTCAATTGTAGGAGTTTTTTTCTCTTATAAGGTCTATAAATATCTCAAACTCTAAACTTGATGCTATTGGATAACTTAAAACTTTCTAACTGGCCTTGAAACCTGACCCACAAGAGGGAATGCCATGCCTGGTACTGTATTCCTGGCCAAAAATCCTTGACTGGGGAAGTCATAGACTGAAGGTAGAACCTGGTATTGTTATTTTGCTGAATAATCGTGCTGTCAATATGCCTCCTAGATATTTATGCTTATATAGACCTGTGCTGCTAAGTCTATATAAACATTGTTCACATTGGCTTTTACAATGTGAAGCAGTTAGCCACCCGTGCTGATCGTGAGACACTGAGTGCACGACTCTGGACAGAACTTCTATATTATTCTCCGTAACTCACTACCAAGGCTCAGAAAATACTGTAGAAGAGGAGACTGAAAATGAGCAGAGCTGCAGGATAGGGAGGAGTTCTCTGAATATGTATATCCCTCTCATGAAGTCACAGCAGCAATGGCTACCCAAACAAGACTTGCGGAAGATCAACCACTCATTGGCCCCACTCATTACTGAGGAACTATTGGCCATTGGTAGTTGTGGGGGACTGTGGTGGGGGTGGAGAAACACTGATTTATTACCAGGTTGTCACTGGTAGGTTTTCCGTGCTTTGGTGGATGGATGGATCCACAACCCTGTACTAACTAGATTTAATGGGTTATTTTTTTAAAGGACATGAATTTGGGAAGGGAGTATGTTGAGAGGTATATACAGTGAGAAATTGTAAATATAATCATATTTTATTGTATACATATGTGAAATTCACAAAAATAAAAAAGTTTAAATTAAACTCCCATTTTCTTTTTTTCCATATATTAAACATAGATTCTATTATCATACAATGTAACCTGAATATAGTTTTCCCACTTTTCCCTCCCTTACTCCTTATAGTTCCTCCACAACTCCTCTCTCATCCAAATCTACTCCTTTTCTGTCTCCCATTAGAAATGAATATGCTTCTAAGAGATGACAACAAAACATAACAAAATAAAATATGATAAGATAAAGCAAAAACCACCATATTGACGCTGGACAAGACTAGCTAACAGAAAAGAGCTGTAAGGGAAGGCATAAGAATCAGAGATCTTAAATTCACACATTCAGGAGTATCATAAAATTACTAAACTGAAAGCTATAGTATACATGCAGAGGACCTGGTGCAGACCTGTGGAAGCCCAGTATACATGCTTCAGTCTCTGTGAGTTCCTATGAACTTTGCTCAGTTGTAATCCCAGTTTCCTCCATCCTCACTCTCTTCTCAGTCCATCTGCCTCATCACTATGGGGTTCCCTGAGCACTGAGGATGGAAATTTCATGGAGATCTCTCTTTTAGAGCTGTGTGTTCCAAGGTCTCTATTGCTTTGCATGTAATATCTATAATATATAGCTATGGGTCTCTGTATGCTGTTTCCAATGGCATTAGGAATCTGTTAGAGAACGAACACACACACACAGCATCTTCAATATCTCTTAATTGTTTGGTTACTTTTTTAGCATATAGACTGGCTTGGTTTCTCTTCTCTTATAGACTTTATTTCCTTAGGTTGTCATTGTAAAGTGCTGCAAATATACTGGTTTGCATAAGACAATTATTATCTCTCAGTTATGCAAGGTAAAACCTTAAGTCACAGTATTAGTATGCTAGTATGGTTGGTTGTTTCTGTGTACTGGGAGTAGGGCCTGCTCTATATCTCTTTCCTTGGCTTGTGGAATAGTGAAAGACAGTGACATTCTACTGTGTGTCCTCATACTGTCTATCCTCTGCCTGTCTATTTTTGTGTCCATATGCCTCTATTAAGGACAATTGCCACATTGGAATAAGGTTACAGTACTTCAGTAGAGCCCCATCATAATTAATTACATCTGAAATGACCTTATTTGAAAATCACATCACATTTTAAAGCACTGTATTTCAGGACTCGGGTAAGAAAAGGTTCTGAAGCTGAGCACGGGGGCTCATGACTACTGTCTCAGCACTCGGGAGACTCAATCAATAAGACTGAACTTTTCGGGCCAGCCTGGGCTACATAGTGAGATGCTGTCTTAAAAACAAAGTGGAAAATATGATATCTTAATTTTCATTTTAGGACAATGATGAAGGAAAAGACAAAATTTTAGACAGGTGCTTTGGGACAAACCAATGTAGAGAGAGTTCTATATTCCTAAGCCTGTATTGAGCTGGTAACCTAAAAGCCCAGGTCAGGTGTCTTGGCTTGTTGCTTACAACCTCAGCCAATCAGGTAGCAGTAAACACTTGTCTTAAGGACTGAGATCTTATTCTGAAACTCTTCTTCCATGTTGTTCCACTCTCCCCATTCTCTAATAATAACAAGTAACTACTTTCTCTGCACATTCTTACTATAAAATGCTAAGATTTTTCTGAAATGTTTATAACTACTACTTGGTCATATTTCTGTTGGCTCAAGACATTTGCCCCCAAAACTGATCCTTTATTTCTGAGTGGATTCATTAAGCCTCAATTGATCTTTGTATTTTGGAGAAGTCTTGGTCTCTAAAATTTAATTTAACAACTGTAATATAGGAATTTTGAAAAGATACAATTCAACCTGCAATTCCCTCCTAAACAGTCTTTCCAGCCTTTGAACTGATGTCCCTGATTTTACTTTCTGATTAATGAAAATTTCTTGAAAGAAGATACAATACTTAGTTCTGCACTTTCCTAGAACAGGATCATATCTAATTTCTACCTTTGATCTTGCAGTAACACATTATGAGATAGTGTACAATGAACATTGTTACAACATTGCAGGTAGATGAAGCTTAGGGATTTCAAATCAAAAGGCTAGGACAAATAAGTGGTGAAACCAGGGCACACGTTCATATTTCACTGACCTCTAGTTTCAAGGTATTTTTATTATATCCTCATCCACCCACTTCCTTAGGCCAGTTTCATATCTAACATCTTTTCATGGTGTGTGTGTGTGAGAGAGAGAGACAGAGAGAGAGAGAGAGAATGTAGGAAGGTGTATTAAATATTGGTTCACTTTTTAAAATATTTGCTCTGAAAGGGTCATGCTGACTTGCTTACCACACAGTTTAATGTACTCATTGCTTTGAAATCCTTTCCCTGCCATCTCAAATAGCCTTTTACTTTGTAAGAGAAAAGGTTTAGAATGGAGTGAAGATTGGGTGGGGGTCTGGGGGCCTGGTGGGGGGCGGGGGAGGAGGGGAGGGAGAGGGATCTGGAATTGACATGTGAAGCAAGCTTGTTTCTGATTTAAATCAAAAAAATTAAACAAATATGTAATAAAAGTCCTAAATTAAAAGAAGAAAAAGAATTAATGATAATCAGAAGAATAGAATAAGGAAAAGAAAAAAACAAAAGAGAATGAATTTATCCAAAATATATTGTCTACAACAATGAAAATTAGAAACAAGCTTAAATGACCAAAGAGAAAAACTGCTGTTCAAGTAACTATTGCATATGCACTCAACATGTTAATATGACATAAATACAGTACAAAAATAATAAATTTGAAAGCAATAGGTATGTAGAAATGTATACAACAGGATACAATAAATGGAAAAATCTGTAATTGAAAAAAAGAAGTGATATATCTCCATATGTTTCAAATTTCCTTAAACTAATCCATTATGACTCATTGTCTCCATAGAAAAATATGGAGTGTCTATCTTATAAATATCTAATAAATCATGTTCTAACCTACAACTATCTGTCTTATAAACTCCTAATAAACCATGTTCTAATCTACAACTATTCAGAGATCATTTATCCAGAATGAGAGACAATACAACAACATACTTTATCTATGACAATCATACTTTTTTACTGTAGAATGAAAATGTTGTTACTTTTTTAAATTTATACTTCTTTCATGTATTCCATCCCAACCACAGTTTCCTCTCCTTCTACTCCTCCCAGTCCCTCCCCACATTCTTCCTTCTTCCCCAGATCCACTCCTCCTCTACTTCCCTTCAGAAAATAACAGGCCGCCCAGGGATATCAACTGAACACAGCATGACAAGTTACAAGAAGACAAGGCACAAACCTTCATATCAAGGTTGCATGGGACAACCCAGTAGGAGGAAAAGGGTTCCAAGAGCAGATGAAAGAGTCAGAGACAGCCCCAGCTACAACTGTTAGGAGTCTTATATGAACACCAAGCTAAACAGAAATAACATATACACGGATGACCTAGCTTAGACCCATACAGGCTCCACAATTTCTGCTTCAGTATTTGAGTTCCTATAAGCTCTGCTTAGTTGATACTGTGGGTCATGTTTTTGTGGCATCCTTGACCTTCTGGTCCCTACAGTCCTTCCTCCCCATCTTTTATGAGGATTTCCTGGCTTTACATGTTTGACTGTGAGTCTTTACAGATGCTCCCATCAATTGCTGAATGAAGCCTCTCTGAAGACAAATATGCTAGACTCCAATCTCTGATCTATAAGTTTAGAAGAGTATCATTAGGGATCATTTCTTTAACTTTTTGTTTGTTTGTTGGTGGTGGTGGTGGGTTTCTTTTTCTGTTTTTTTGCCAGTCCAGTTTGTTTCTATGCGGGATCTCTGGGCTATCCAGCCTCGGGGTCGTGGACATCCAAGAAGCTTGGCATGGGCCTCCAGTTGGACTGGCCACTCCCAAAAGGTTTGCACCACATTACCCCTGCATATCTTGCAGATAGGACAAATTGTCGGTTGAAGGTTTTGTAACTGGATTGGTATGCCAGTCTCACCACTGTGATCCTTGCCTTGTTACAGAAGATGGCTGATTCAGGCTCCCTTCCTCCATAACTAGGAGTCTTCACTAGAACCATACTGGTTGATTCCAGGGAGTTTCCTCTGTACAAGGTTTCCAAATGACCTCCACAAAAGCCTCCAAGTCCAGTCATCTATAGGAGAGGGTACAGGAAAATTTATTTATTTTTATTCTTGGTAGTTTGCATAAAACTTTCAGACTCATAAATTAGTACCATAATTGCAAGTTGACTAAAACAATATCATTAGAGGTTCCCTAATGATAAGTCATGATGTGGTGTGTGTTCAACCAAAGAAGACTTTTTAAATCAGCAGCCCAAGTCAAAGTTAGCTGTTGTTACTATTTTGAAAATCAGATGTTTATATATGCCCCAGTTCTAGGACCTGTCCTGGAATAGCACACCTAAATGGCTAGCACTGTTGATATTTCTGCTACTTCATCCATGTTATTTAATAGATGACTGTGGCTAGAGCAGATGCTCAAAAGTATTTATTAAATTAATAAATGAGGTTAAATGTTATTGTGTAGGTTTAGAAATGGGGGTTTAAAGAAAGTAGACTTCTATACATGAATATGCATGGTAGAATACAAATATATATAGATTTATACATACAAATATATAACTATACAACATATATTTAACATATATATTAGTATATCACATTTATTTTACTATGGAAATTTCAAATTTATTCTTCTCTTTAATATGGCTAGAATTTTACCTAAATATTTCATGCTCTTATCTAGCCATCAATGAGTTATTAATTCTTCTGTTACTTGAAAAATTTTTATTTTCTCAAATAAACAACATATGTGTAAGGCTATATACAACATAAACATTGAAGATTATTTACGTGTGTGTGTGTATGTGTATGTGTGTGTGTACTATTTATATGGCATACACACAATGACAGTGGAAAACATCAAGGGAGAGATATCAACAGGAATCATCGAAAATGAAAATTAGGAGAAACAAAAGCTTCCTTCCACTGAAGATATCAACCAAGAAGCCTCCTGCTGTTTTCACTCTCTTCTGATTCTTATGCAAATAGCATTACAGGAAACAAAAATGAGCATGTGAATGCAAAGAAAACAATTTGTGCAACAGAAGCCTTTACTTTCCTTTTGAACAAGCTTTGGTTAGGGGTAAAGGGGGTTAGAAATTGATTTCTGCTCTAGAGACATCACTGAAAACCCCTCAGGCACTCATTGCCTATTCTCTCAAAGAAAAAAATAAGTAATGTCACAAAGAGATGTTGTCTTTGCTCCTACATTTCTTAACTGGTTTTAAACTTTACAATAGCATTATATGTCTATTAAAAATCCACTAGTTGAGTTTTTCATTTTTATTCTTTATAACTTACATATGCATATAGTAATATAATCATTATAGAAATATCTGCATCAGATAATTGTTATATATTAGTAATTACATATGTATACTATAACAATTAGTGCCAATAAAATGTTTAAATCAAGATCAATCTAATACCATAAAGACCCTATTTAAAGATAACACTATGTTAAGCACTATGTCAAAAGGCATACCTGCAATGTCCTTTTAAACCTCAATTCTAACAAACACTTTTTAGCCTCATCGCTAGACACTCATTGAGAAAACAAAGGGTATATCTAGTTGATTTCACAAAAGTCACTCACTGAATCCTGGTCCTTGATACCAGGGTGCTCTCAAACACACTGTGACTGTGTCATTCTCTAAAGAATGGTACACAGCCTGCTGGAGAATTGAATCCTTCGTGAGAATACAATCAATGTATGTCCCAGGAGTATCAATTTTACAGGGCACAGTGTACTCAAAATTGAGAGATTAACTGCAATTCCAATCAAAGTCCTGGGAGAAATGTTTAAAGGAATCAATGAATTCTAAATTTTATGGGCAATTTATGGATTTCTCAAAAATTACATTTATTTGTTCGTGGCACTCAGGATGGAATACAGAACCTTGTGCTTATCAGGCAAGTTCTCTACTGCTGAGCCATGCTCCCAGCTGAGTGAAGTTTTTACAAAACAGGTTTTCCCTAGGAAAACTGTTCCCTAGGGGATAGATGTTAATGGTTTATACTGTGTAAAATACTCATTTTAAGGCATTCTTTTTGAAATTTATTAGTAGTATTAAACTATTTAATCTGATATCTTTGCTATAATTTTTAGAAGATGTATGTTGTCAATACAATTTGAAATATAGACAAAAATCTATATTTTTCTCTTTTGAATAATCTAAGTACACCTAGGATTTTTCCATAAACCTTTGAAAGATTGCTTAATTTTCCCACTCCATCAAAGACCACACAGACTGCAAGAAATCCAGGTAGGCTTTCTGCCTGCCATACTTCCTAGCTGTCTCATTTCATGGCATCCCCCACCCTGTCCCAAGTGTTAGGCCATCTAATGGCTTTGTACCAGCCTCTAACTGGGACAAAGACTGCCAGAGAGCACACAGACTATGGAAAGTTCAGGATACGCAGACCAGAATGCCAGAGAGGAACCAGAAACCAAGGGACAAAACATTCATGCAACAAAGACAAACACAGAAATTGACACCAAAACCTATAATTACACCAAACCCAGATGCCTAGAGTCCACATAAGGACACAAGACACAACAACCAAGGCAATATGTCACCACCAGAATCATACTATAACCAACCCTGAATATTCCAACACAAAAGAAGCACAAGAAAAAGACCTTAAAACCAACTTTATAGAAATGAATGAGCTCCTTAAGGAGGAAATGAATATATCACTCAGAGAAATGCAATAAAAACAAACAGCTGAAGGAAACAAATAAAATAGTTTGAGACATGAAATTGGAAATAGAAGCAATAAAGAAAATACAAATTGAAGCAATTATGGAAATGAAACATCTAGGTAAGCAAACAGGACCCACAGATGTAAATATCACCAACAGAATACAAGAAATGGAAGAGGGACTCTCAGGAACTGAAGATATGATAGGAAAAAGTAAATATATCTTTCAAAGAAAATGTTAACTCTGAAAAGTTCTTATCACAAAACATTCAGAAAATTTGGGACACTATGAAAAAAACAAACATAAGAATAATAGGAGTAGAAAAAGGAAAAGTAGCCCAACTCAAAGGCCACAAAAATATTTTCAACAAAAACATAGAAAACTTTCCTAACCTAAAGAAGATATCTGGTAAAGTAAGATTAGCTATTGCACATGTTATTTTGAGTTAACTTCCTTGGGTTGGAGTTTTCCTTCTAGAAATGTCTGTAGGGCTGGATTTGTGGATAGGATTTGTGGATATGCATTGTGTAAATCTGGTTTTGTCATCACCACTAACAACAATAAGATGAACTAACAATCATTAGTCATTGATATCTCTCAATATCAGTGGGCTCAGTTCACCAATAAAAAGGGTCAAACTAACAGGATGGATGCAAAAATAAGATCCATCTTTCTGCTGCATAGAAGAAACATACCTCAACATCAAAGATAAACATTACCACAGAGTAAAATGGTTAGGAAGAGAGTTTTCCAAGCAAATGGATATAACAAACAAGTCTTTTTAGCCATTCTAATATATAATTAAATTGACTTTAGAAAAAAGTTCACTAAACAGTGTTCTAGAAATGTGGTACCAGGATGTAAGGTCTTTGATGACTTCCTGTTCTGTGTAAACCACTGTCTAATTTTAATCATCTTTTGATTATAAGCTACCCTTAGTATCCAGGGTGGATCCAAAAGATTGTGAATGACACAGACACCTAAATACACATGGCATGCAAGCACAGACACACAACACATAACACACACACCATGTACATATAAAATGAAATAGTCTTAAAAGAAAAAGTCCCATGCCATTTAGAAAAATTACATAACCAAAACAAATTTCTTAGTTTTTATAAATTTAAGCATCTCTTCACATTTGTTAGTTGAGTAAATATTTACCAAGTCACATGTCCAATTAAGTAGGAGACATATGTAATCCTTGTGTTTTTCCATGACATTAGCATACATATAAATTGGTCTTCAAATCTTGTTGATCTTTACTCCTCATATCTTCTTCCTTCCATATTCTTTTGAATGAGGAGGAGTTTAGGAGCCTCCTGCAGTGACTCTTTTTTTTATAAATTTTATTTAAATTAGAAACAATCTTAGTTTACATATCAATCCCAGTTCTCTCTCCCTCCCATCCTCCCATGTCCCCCCCCCCGATCCCCCATCCCATCACCCATTCACTCCCCAGGGAGGATGGGACCTTCCATGAGGGATCATCAAAATCTGTCACATCATTTGGGGCAGGGCCTAGACCCTCTCCCATGTATCTAGGCTAAGAGAGTATCCCTCCATGGAAAATGGGCTTCCAAAGTCTCTTAGTACACTGGGGATACATCCTGGTTCCATGGTCAGAGGCCCCATAAACTGCCCAGGCCTCTTAGCTGAAACCCACATTCAGGGGGCCTGGTTTGGTCCTATGTTGGTTCTCCAGCTGTCAGAGTCGGTCCATGAGTTCCTACTTGCTCAGGTCAGCTGTTTCTGTGGGTTTACCAAGCATGGTCTTGACCCCTTTGTTTGTCACTCCTCCCTCTCTACAACTTGATTCCAGGTGTTCTGCTCAGTGCTTAGATGTGGATCTCTGCTTCTATTTCCATCAACTACTGGATGAAGGCTCTTGGATGGCATTTTAGGTAGTCATCATTCTCATTATAGGGGAAGGACATTTAAGGTACTGTCTCAACTATTGCTTAGACTCCTAGTTGGGGTCATCCTTATGGATCTGAGTATAATTCCCTAGTGCCAGATTTCTCTTCGAACCTATAATGGTTCCATCTATTGATGTATCTCTTTTGTTGCTCTCCTCTATTTATCTCTGGACTCAATCTTCCTGATCCTTCATGTTCTCCTCCCCTCTTCTCTCTCCTACCTCCCTCCCCCTTTCCCCCAATTTGTTCGGAAGCTCTTGTCCCTTTTCCCTTCACCATGGGACCATATTTGTCTCTCTCGTAGTCCTCCTTGTTTCCTAACTTCTCTGGAGGTATGGATTGTAGTCTGGTAATCCTTTGCTCTATATGTAATATCTACATACGACATACGAGTAAGTACATACTACGTTTGTCTTTCTGTGACTGGGTTACTTCACTTAGTATGGTATCTTCTAGTTCCATTCATTTGCCTGTGAATTTCAAGATTTCATTGTTTTTTTCCATTGAGTAGTACTTCATTGAGTAAATGTACCATATATTGCAGTGACCTTTCTTATCCACTTTCTTAAATTCTTTCATAAACTCAATCAGAATTCTGTTAAACAGCAGATTGGAAACAAACTTTGGCTTTCCATTTCCCTCATGTTAAAGTTCAAGTTGTAAAAATTTATATAAAAGAATTTGTTATCCTCCTAACCCTACCTCTAACACTTTATCATTATATTTACTTTTAAAATCAACAACTTCTAGATTTTTCCAGTGTGTTTACCTTTCATCTAGCCTTTCTTGTATAAGTATGATTATCTCCTTAGAATATCACAAAACATACAATCTTTCCTGTTTTTGTAGATGGCTATGTTCATTTTCACAGCCTAGCTCACTTATTACCTTCTCATCTCAGATAGACACCTCTGTCTCATCTACTGTGACTTGGATGTGTCTCCAAAATATGATTTGGAAACTTAACACTCAGTTAAATGTGGACTGCAGTAATCTGTAGATTTTTTTGATTTGTTCATGAGGACTCTGCACATATCAGTGGATTAATGTTGTTATCTTGGGAGTGAGTTTCTTATAGTAAAAACATAAGTGAATTTACCTCTCTTTTGACCACTTTGGTGTCTGTGGTCTTTTCCTGCCACATGGGTTGGTATAGCAAGCAGGCTGTCACCATATGAGGGTCCACCTACTGTTGGATTTCTCAGCTTCCAAAATTCTATGATGATGATTGTGGTGATGGTGATGATGATGATAATAAATTATCTATACTTCTAATAACCAATCTAAATTTTGTAATAGTAGCATGAAATAGAGACACATCCTAGGCCAATAAAAATAGTCTCTTTATGCTATTCCTACATTCACAGTATCTACTCCTAAGTCATATCTCTTAATTTGTGTTGTCTTAATCTTATCCTAAAGAAATATTTGTGACATTAATTACAATGACTGGTGATTTAATTAAAGGCTTCTGCCTTAGTATTTACTCAATCTAAAAAAGTGATATTTGATTCAAATGTCCAAAGTCACATAAACCTGTGGGCGGTGGAGTTTTTTTAAAAATAACTTCGCTAAATTTTTTGAGGTTTTCTTAAGCCTTTAATGTATTTTTGTCTGCAATCCTTGCATTGAGAATGGAATATTGGCAGGATGGTGATATACAAACTCTCTGAGAATTTACATTAATCATTAGAGTGGATGTTATGTGATTATGATATCACCTTTCACTGCAAACATAATAATTTCAAAACATATTTCCAGTGTTATCTTCACTATGTGTTAAAAATATTTAAGAGTTATTCATGTGAGCATAGGCTAAAGTGAATTGCTAGTTATTGATTTTGACATGAAAGTAACATAGTCAATGGTCTCCAAATTTACCAAGGCCATCTACACCACTACTCACAGAAAAAAGGTCTTAATGTCAGGAAAAAGTGAAGTAAAGCTGTGCTAGTGCCGTAATGCTTCAAGAATGCCCTTCTCCCAAGTCTGGACACAATGTAAGAAAAATGTAGCAGTGGTGTTACATGGACAAATGGTGTCATTTCTGAATATGACTGACCAAAAACAGACAATGGAAGAAGCAAAACATGCCACTACTAAGTAAGTGTGAGAACATATCACTCTATGCCAGAAATCGAGGGATACTCAATACCATGACAATCAGCAAAAAGCGAATTGAAATGTCCCTAGGGAAACAAGAAACTCGCTATATACCATAATGTTCTGCCTTCAGTCCAGACCAAAACAAGTGACTCCTGATAGTTAATAATGTTCTGCTATTCAATTTCAGGAATTTTCATGGATTTTAGCTTTTGAAATGTCCTGGCATACCTGAAATGATGTACTTTGTGGCACATGCTATTATTGGTTTCCCTTACATTCGTGTTAAACATTATTCTTTTTCCATCTCTTCTTTGCCTCAATAGCATATGCTGTACAATTTCTTGATTAAGAATGTGTTCTGTTCCTGGGGTATGGAAGGCAATGCACTCTGTTCTCTTGAAGTTTCCATTACTGTTTGAAAAATAAAAGTGTCCCAGTGTATAACAACATTGCCCATAATGGAAACTATAATTATATTATTGACAGCTTACCATACCAACAACATTAAATTTATGAAAGAATCAGGGGAATAGGGTCCTACTGAGTGCATGCCAGTAGTGTGACATATAAAACAGTAATGATATCCTAATAAGTATTGTCAAGGCTTCAAAAGTAAAAGTATGTTTTCATGAAGGTAAATCAGAGGAACTATAGCAAAATGATAAGATACATTAATTCAGTAATTTCTAGAAATACATAAGTTATTTGAATACAAATACTCAGTGGTCATAAATATTTCCTTGACAAAAATTTCATCTTGGATTATTAGCATTTCTTTAACCCAGGCACTTGAAAGGTAAAGGCGGAAACATCAGGCAATGATGTCCATGCTCAGCTATACAATGAGTTTGAGGTCAGCCAAGGAAACATGCTCCCCAGCCAGGGAAAACAATCTTTATTTTCTGTTGATTTGATAAACATGAAAAGGTAGAAAGCCTGGTCTCTGAAGCATTATCATAATTTGTTTCCATCAATTTGATCTAGTACTTAGAAGCAAGAAGCAAAATGACTGTTTCTGTGAAGTTCATAATTTTTACAAAGAAATCCATAATAATAAACCTGGAAGATGCAAGAAAACAGAATTTTGAGAATGCCAGGAAAAGACGAAAATATTTAAAAAAAATAAGGAACCCTTATTCTTTTCCCCCACAAAAGCCACCTTGAGATCATAATGGATGATGGCCAAGCCAGCAATGAGCTGTTCTCCTGGATAGAGAACTTCCACTGAATTTCTGATAAGTTTGCATCATATATGAACCATTTCTAATACATCTCTGTGTGGAATTTCCTATTTCTAAGAGAAGGAGCCTAGAAAAGGTGACTGAAAATAAGGCCGAAAACAAAGACAGTGCTGTTGCTATGATGTCCATACACCAATTGCATTACAGGGAGATGTGCCTACTGCTCTAGAAGCTAAATATAGCTGGAGGACATTGCTATGCATATGCCCACTATAAATTGATTATTAATATATATTGATTATTAATACATTATGATGACAAAGGGGAGCATACACATAACGAGAGAGAAATAAACTGCATTATGTCAGAAGTACAGAAAAACAAAAATTCAGCAAAGTTATTATTCCATGAGTTACTGTCTAAAAGCACACCCACTAACAGAAAGAGAAAATCACACTTCTAAAGGCTACACATTAAGGCACACGTCATTTGACTAAAGAGTAAAGACATTAATAATACCCAAAACAGATATGCAGAAGTTTCTGAGGATGGCTCCCCCTTCATGTTTTAGAAGATGCATTGGACATTGTTGAAGATAACACAAAATAAATGATAGAGGCAGACAGTTGTCATTATAAATAACAGCTATCAATTACTTAGCATGAGGGAGGAGTATTAGCTTCAAACTTAACTAATCTTTAAAGCAGCCCTTGAAAAACTGTACTACATCATTTCTAGTTCACAGGTGAGAAACACAGCTCCTGGAGTGGATAAATTGCTCAGCATTACACAGTAACAAACAAATGAAATGTTCTTTTATTACCAAGATTCTAGTGCAATCAGTGAGTTTGCTATTGGTCACCTGACTAACAACAATCCAATTCTGTAACTCAGGGAGCACTGGAACATGGAAGGCATATTTTAATGATTGGGAATCTAAGAGATGGAGGCAATTTTAAGAGGAAATGTCACAGAATTATAATATGCTCTCCACATTCATGTGAAACTCAACGTATGTGGCTAACTTTCAGAATTTTTAAATTAATTTTATCTGAAAACTTGTTATTTAAAGAAAGTTAAAATAAAGATATTCTGCTTGAAGCAACTATGGATATGAAATGCTGCCTCTATTTTATACATTTTCACATGCAAAAATCATTCTGGAATGAGACAAACATGAACGGGAACTTTAGAAGCTGGGTCCTCAGATTGGAGAGGAATCTTTACAGTGTAATTATGAATTAGTCATTTAGTGTTTGTTTAATAAGAACAGTGTAAAATATTGCATTCAGAAAAAATGAAATAGCAACATTTGCAAAATTGTAAAGGTGGAAGGAACTTCCAGTTTTCTCATGGGGCAAATGGAATATTAGTCAGGGCAGACAGATGTGATGACAAACGTTACAAAGAGTGCATATGAAGTACTTCTCGGTGCCCACCATGGAAGTACCACTAAATGGCAATTACAACCGGCTTTTATTCCATAAAAATGCCATACACTGAGCTGAAAATGTGCTATACATTTTGTCTAGTTTTCTTTAATGGGTGACCAAATGTTATTTTTCTATTTTTGTGTTCTATTGCTTTTAAGGTGAATACAAAAATTCAATTGGATTTCTGTAGGAGGGCCTGGATGAAAAGAGAAAGCCAAATGTATTAAAGTAGAATCAATTTGATATGGGTTATCTCCCTCTGAGTTAAGAATACAATTTTATCATTGTGCTCAGGGATATAATCATTTAGTAAGTGCTCCAATAAATCTGGTTGAATAACTAGGGCTGCTTGAGAAAAGAAACAAAACTCCACGTTATTAGAGGAAATCAGTTCTCTGCAACAGTAGCTGGAAGGACACACTTGGAGGAACAGCTATGGCAGAGGCTGCTGCCTTAACATGTCAACTTCTGGCTTGGATGCTGAATGGGAAAGGTCGTTCTTCAAATGAGATGGAGAAGCCGCGAAGAACAGAAAGCATTGTCATAAACACACTCATACCAGAAACGCATATGAACATATTTACATATTTTTACAATGTCAAAACTTGCTGAATAATAACAAATTCACAAGCCAAATCCATTTCCGTGGCTATAATTTGCTAAGTATCCAAATTTCCCTTGATAGCTAGCTAGCTAGCCATTGTCAAACAGGTTCTTTTATGTCAATACTAGTTACTAATAAATGTTACCTTCTCAGTTTATACCTTAGTGTAATCACACAATGATTGTTTCTATTTTGTATGTAGGAAAAGAATGGCTTCAAATGAGTTCCGGAGACCACAGCACAGTTCAAAGAGGTATTCCGGCAGGCAGAGAGCAAATATGGATAAAAAAGAGAGTTAAGTGAAATTGGTTAAATAGGATAATAATGGATGTAGTTGGAGGACTCACGAGGTCTACATGGAAGCAGAATTGAGCCTGCAGGGTTGAGTCAAGCTCAAGAGGAGTAGGATCATGAAGGTGAGATGCATAACAGATCCAAATGGATAGACTGGTGGTTGAAGAGTTGAGATGGATGGAGACAGTTTAAGTGGGGATAGAGCAAAGATGAAACACTGGGAACAATCAGGTATTCTTTACCGATTTATCCACTGACACTAGGTGGTAAGATAACAGGTTGATGAGACCACCGGAATTGTGGTGTTAGTTGCTCTCCTCCTAATGGAGTCTATAGGAGAGTGGTACACTTTATTGATTTAGTGTATTTGATAAGTCCCTGAGCCTGCTTTTTTTTCTAGTATAGTTTTGCATCTAGTAACTCAGAATGTACTTTGGAAAGTTTACAGGTAATATTTTTCCTGTTTATGTTTAGAAATAAGTTATTTATGAGTCTGTATCTCATGGGTGCTGCTGCATAAATGGTGCTATCTTTGCACACAGTAAGTTACCTGCATTTGCACTCAAAGTGGAGCTAAATGGTACTTGTAAAATGAAATTACTGAAGCAAGTAACATCCCGAAATCCGCTGTTTTAAACATTGTGGTGTAACTTAAGGTTGTCACGACCTGATCTCTGCCATCATCCTGAGGAGAAATTTGTCCTTCAGTCAAACAAAACTGGCTCTATAAAATTAATCATCAAAGAGAAGGGAAGTCATGGGGAAACAATCGCGATTTTCCTAATCACTACTCTCCTGTCATAGTTCCAATTGAACTCTTTTCAACATGTAATACAAAAGGGAATGTGCTAATGTACTGATAAAAATCATTTTCACTGAAGTCTTTGTAGTATTTGGGCAGTTCCAGAGAAATGTTTATGTTCTGTATATTTTTAACATTTAGAAATATATGGGTTTCTCTGACCACATTTCATACTTTAAAGTGGTCTTTTATTAAAGAATTAACTTACTCAGAAAAGTTTTGATTCCATTGTCCCTAGAATTCCAGCAAGATAGCTATAAGAAGTAAGTATTGGTGGTATCCAGTACAGTCAATTTATGTGGCAGAAGTTGGGAGATGGAATGCTTTGTAATAGCTGATGTGATTTTGTGTAAAGATGCCAAACGTTCCCAGGAATATCCAGGAAATAAGGAATGATATGTGAAATATCCCCCTTCCCTTTGCTTCAGAAGATTCTTAAGCTGTGGTTGTCCAAGTTCACACAGGGCAGTCTGAATACAATATGCAATTAGCAGCAAAGAATAATCCAAACAACCGGATTTCATATGAGTGGGTCAATGTGTACCATTTCATCCTCTGTGTAGTTCTAAAGGCGCGACCCCCTTTGCCCACTCCAGCAACATCAGCAGCACAGCAGTTTGGGCTTCTTCGTTTTCTCGCTTATTCTCCACTCCTCATTAGGTAAACTACCTGCTCCCAAGTCTGTCTCAGGTTCTGCTTTTAGAGAGCGGAAGCCAAGGCATCATGAGAAAAATCACTTCCACCACATAAACCCACCCAGTGTTGCTACAGCACAGGCAGCCACTCAGTGTGGTCCTTGGCTTCCTTTAGTCGGTCAGCCTTTGTGCTGACCTAGTCACATCAAATGGGTCAAAGGGTCTGGATACCCACGAAAGTGACTCAAACAAAGAAAGGAACCAATATACATGAAATTTCACAACACACACACACCAAACTATTTTCTCTTTCAGAGAATATTTTATAAGGTGTGATTTTATATCCATTTTCTAAATTTATCACAAATATGTCATTCAATTTAATCAAGCACTATTCTAAAAATAAAACTGTAGAGCAATCTGACTGACGAACATAGACATAAAAAACATGAACAACATATTCACAGAATGAACCAATGTCCAAAAATAATAATCAAGACCAGTGAAGGTGGCACATGCCTGTAATGTCAGTGTTTTGGAGGCTAAGATGATTTTGCACCAATCTGGGAGTTCTATGCTAGCCTGAGCTACAAAATGAAACCCTGTGTCTAGCCACCCAAAGGTGTCATACTTGGCTCCAACTTAATTTAAGAACTGGAAACAATTCAATATTAAAAATTATTATAATTAACCACAATAATAAATAAGAAATTATATTATTAAAATGCCTATAATAGTCCATGAATATTTATGAACCTCTTAGGAACCCAGGAATGGAAAAAGACTCTTTAATCTGATGAAGTATATTTGCTAAAACAGAAATAAAGAGAAAATGAAAGTGAAAAGTGTGAACTCTTTTCTCAAGAGCAAACCATTAATAAAATAGAATATGAAGGATGTTGTACTCAATGGTATTACCTTTAGCATCAGTATTTTATGAGAGGTCTCATAATTCAATAAAGTAAAGAAATGGGATATAATTCCAGAACAAGTTTTCTCAAAGATTCTGTGATTATCCATCTTGATATTCCAAGAAAAGCTCAGCAAAATGTTAAATCAATGAAAAGAAATTCTGCCAAGTAAATCAACCTCTGAAACATACATTTTACATACCACAAAAAAATCAATCCAAAGACTATAGTAAGGAAGATATTGTTCACAATAATAATCATAATGTAGATAATTTCTCTAACAAATCAATTTAAAAATTAAAATAAATACATACTGACAAAAGACTTCATTAAGCTTAGAAGATGACAAATAATTACATGAAAATTGTTTACAAAATCGTCAACATTGTTATTCATCAACATAATAAATTTAAATTAAGATTAAAGTAAGATGTGAGCACATACTGCAATCGCTTACATTATATCTGTTAAAGTGATGGCAGCAGCTACAAGCAGTAGTTCATGGTAGCTTCAGTGCTCACACTGCTGTGCTGCGGAGGACAGTTGAATGTGGAAAAATAGTTGATAATAAGTAAAAACTCTTGCAAGCAATAGTTTCTTGGTGTTTATCCAGGAGAAAGAAGAGGTATGTCCACAACAAATTTGTGAATTAATAATGCTTCTGACATTTTTATTTGTAATCACTAAACCTGGAAACAATCAAGAATTCTACAGGTGAGTGGACAAATCATTGAATGTCCTTTTAATAAAGGTTTCTTAGAACTAGAAAGACACAAATTGTCAGCAGATAGAAACCAATGCATAAAGCCACAATCGGTCAAAATGCAGAGAGCATTGACTGTGGGGTGCTCAGCACCAACTGAAATACCCATGGCACAGCCCCTGCACCTAAGGCTCAAAGACCACTGTGAAAGAGAGGGCAGAAAGACTATGAAAGCCAGAAGGCAATATTGGGATTAGGATGTCTGTTGCCTGACAATGCTGTGTGTGTATAATATATGATAATGTCATATGCACAAATGTATGTATGTATGTATGTATGTATATGGCATGGAAGCTGTGCCTAGAAGATCTCAACAATATGACTGCCTGAACAAGATATAAAAATGATATCATCAATTAGCATGTCAACATGGATGAGAAAATTCTCTGACTTTGAAGATCCCCTATGGAAGGCCTCACCCTCCCTGGGGAGCAGAGGGGTAATGGGGTGGAGGCTGGGTGGCTCGGGGCAGGCAGGGAAGAAGAGGAGGGAGAGGGAGCTGGGATTGACATGTGAAGCATGCTTGTTTTTAATTTAAATTAAAAAATGCAATTGCAAAAAATTTCTCATAAGGTAATAAAAGGTTTATTTTCTTTTCCAACTCTCAGGTCAGGTACTCCACCTCTGTCTCCATGATGCATGCTGTGAAGCTCTTCACTGAACTGCTTTAGTCTTCCACACTCACCCACCAAGATGGACTGAAATCTTAAAATCGTTGTTCAAAATAAATCCTTCCTCTTTTTAAGAAACAACTAATCACAAAATCAACTATCAAGCTAATCACAAAATTCAATGCAAATTATAATCAAGGCATTTTGCAACTTCTCAACCAATTTTAATGTTTATCAAGACAAACTGTAATGTTATAGTCATAAAATGTGTGAAATTGGATCAGGGAAAAATAGACCAACAGGAAAATTGACCATTCAAGTAGAAACTAAATATTTTCTAAGATATTCATACATGTTACAGAAAACACTAAAATTTGGGGATATGTCTCAATGCATAAAGTATCTGCTGCACAAGCATGAGTACCTGAGTTCAGAGTCCCAAGAGCCATGCAAATGTAACTTCATTGACATGTAAATTATAGCACCAGGACAGAGGAAGAGGAGTCTAGCCATTTAGCAAGGTGACTCCATTCGAACATTAAGGTGGTGAGTAATAGAAGAAGATATCCTGTATTGATTGTCCTTAGGCCTCTACACACAAGTACAAATATATGCATGCCCACCCTTATGCACATGAGCACACAGAAGCAAACATGCTCTAACATATACACTACACACATGTACGGTAAGGAACAAACAAAATGAATGTGGAAATATGGTTAAATGATAAATGACATCCAAACAATACATTTCCATTACTAAACCGTGTAGAAAATTATTATGCATATAACATAAACTAAATACGAGCAAAGAAAAGATTTAAATACTATATTTTAAATTGATGATATTATTATAATTTGTGAAAGTTTTTTTCCTTGAAGAAAAACAATACAGTAAGGATTTGTATCTCTAAACTAGGATTTTATTTTTACATATGTAAAAGGGACTATTGAGATGAAGAAAAACTGGAATATAAAGTCAACAAATATTATACAACATAGCAAAAACTTTCAGATTTTATTATCAGTCAATGAATATAAACTCTCCAATAGAAACTGGGAAAAGGTTGTGGGTTGATAATTCAAGAAGGATGTAACAATGTGGCAAGTAAGAAATAAAACAATACTGGTTAGTAAACAAAAGCAAAATAAAATGAGAAGTCATTACAAAGCATTACACTGGTAAAAGTTATGACTGTAAAATGCTAAGAGGATATGAGAATGTATATCTTACACTCAGAAGGCAAGAATGTGAATTGGTATAGCAACTTTGGAGGGAACCCTGTAAAACTGCTTATAAACATATTTACAGTTCAGCAGTTCCATTAGCAAGCATACTAACACATGCAGAATATCTCAAAGGTTGGTGTAAAAATATTTACATAGGAGCATATACTAATATTGCTTATAACATGAAAAATAAAAGTAATTCAAATACCTAGTAGTAAAAGAGCAGAGATTTCAACTGTGTCACAATACAAAGACATATAGGCACACACACACATACATATACATACACAATATATATTTTAATGTATAAATATTTACATAAAATATAAATAGAAACTACTTTTCTATTATACATAATAGAAAATATTTTCAGAAAACACAGAAGAATCACCAGGTTAAGAAAATGATTCACTTAGTAATTTTAAAATATGATATTGAATAGGCAAAGGAATCTATTTGGATTAATATGCAAAATAAAATTTTAACACATTAAAAGCATAGTGAATAATTTAGTAATTGTCATAGATATGTGTATGTGAATATCTTCTTCTCTTGTAAAACTGTCTTCTTCCATTTGTTTTAAGGTTGAATTTCTGAAGTTGTTAGTTTTAAGTCATTAATGAAGGCAGTTGTAAGTAGGAATCCTTGTTTCCTTCTTTATAAGTTGATCGATATTGTGGCACATTCACATTTCCCCACCTACTTCATAACTTCTGGAGTTTCTCCAGAATGTGGTGTTCCAATGGAAGATGAAGAATAATAAATACACACTGCATTTCAGCACAGAAAGTAGGAACTGAACAATGTTCTAAAATTAATGATAATTCCCTTGAGAGAATGTGAAGAGAAATTGCATGTGTAGGAAAATATTGAATTTCAACCATATTAGTGTTATTTTATTTGTTTATGAAACACAAGCAACAAAATGGTATGTACACTGAACTAACACAAATGGGACAAGGAGAGACAATGCACAGTGATTTTTTATGACATTGTAGGCAGTTTCAGTTAATAAAGTTATCACAGCTGAACCTATTATTGGAACTGAGATTGCAACAATACCTTGGCTGATTACTGGATTTTTGTCACTTTATGTGAAAACGTCTGATAAAGTCCAAGTTGATTATTACATGCAGAAAACATATTTCCTGTCCCACTATATTAGTCATTCGCTGAAAGGAAGTGTGTGTGTGTGTGTGTGTGTGTGTGTGTGTGTGTGTGTGTGTTTGGGATTATTGGAGTGGACCACAGAGGCTATGTTCCAGATAGTACTAAAGTGGCTATCTCCCTATGGAAATGCTAAGATTCTGATAGTTGTTCAATCCACAAACTGTATGATTAACAGTCTTAGTCTGGTGGTAGAGTCCTGGGAATTCTAGAGAGTTGCTGGTCTTCAATATACATTGGAATCTTGAGGAACTGGGTTTTGATGCCAGCAAAGGATGACTCAGCAACAGATAGATAAACTTGCCGGTGACAGCAAGAGCAAGCAGGCCAAGGAGGAAAGCCTCTTCCTCTATCTTCTTTCATGTCACCCCCTTTTCATTGCTCAAGACTAGTTTTATTATTTTTATCTTATTCATTTCTTTTATTTTTGATATTATAATATAATTACATTAATTTCCCCCTCCTCTCTTCTCTCTCTAAATTCTCCTATATATACCTCATTTCTCTCTTTCAAATTCATGATCTATTTTTTCATTAGCTTTTGGTACATACATATACATGCATTCATATATTTTTTCTAAATTTTTCCGGCTGCCGCCAGAAGGTATAACTCAGATTTTGGGTTAGTATTGCCATTCCAAATGATCACTCAAGAAAATTCTTCACTGGTATGGCCAGTTCTTTGAGTTTTATTTGATTCCAGATATAGTACAGTTGACAATTAAGACCAGGCATCACACCAACCTTGGCTACCTTTGTGTAAGATGCTGGAATTCCAAACATAAAAGGTGTCACCAGAGAATGTAAGTAAGGATAATTTTCTTGGTTTCTGGGAGACGTTGTTTGGGTTATGCTGTGGAATAATACTTTTGTACACTGTGAAAATATGTTATTCTAAGTTGTTAATAAGGAGCTTATTGGCTCATAGTTAGGCAGGAGGAGATGAGGCAGGAAAACTAAACTAAGAGGATTCTGGGAAGAGGAAGGGCAGAGTCTCAGTCACAAGCAATATGTAGAAGTGACATGAGAAGTTCATAGATGAGACAAACGTGTCTTGGGGCAACACATAGATTAATAGAAATAGGTTAATTATGTTGCAAGAGATGGCTAGAGACAGGCCTGAGCTATTGGCTGAGCATTTATAATTAAATATAATTATAATTAAATTATAAATCTTTGTGTAGTTATTTGGGAAACAGCTAGCAGAAAGAACTGATCAGTGGTCAAACGGAAAACTCTGCCTACAAGAGTCCTTTCGAAGACTTCCTACAGCTTTTTGGAAATTGGAAATAAATTTTATTTCAAGAGATACTGAATATTCTTGTGTTAGGATTATTCTTCAAGTGAAATTATTTTATTCTTGAATTTTTACATCAAACAAATGATTCTACAGTAAGCTATGAATTCCTGGAATGACATGACATAAAAACTCAATAAAGTATATCCAAACCACTAGTTATAAGGTAGATAGGAAATATAACTATTTGTACTATTGATTTTACAGTATAAGTTCCCAACATTTCTGAATATTATGCATCCTCAAATAATGTAAAATGTCTTTATACCATAAGTATCATGAATTTCAGCATGCTTGCATCTATATTCCACAGAAAATAAGGATTCCACAAAAATATGTTTGCAGCTGGCAAGGTACTAATCATAACTAGTCTCAACACTTTATAGCCAGAACATAAGTACAAACACATTCTGTAATGCCTATATGTGTAGGTAATATAGCTGAGAAAAACAAAACAGTACTGTGTTACACAAAGATTATACAGTACTATTTGAAAACAGTCATCTTCTTCCCTTCCTGGGATTTGTTAAGAGGAAACCATGAAAACTAAACAAAAAATGGTTAAAGATGTATACTTGAGTCTTTTCATCATCAAATAATGATTAGGACCATATACAATATTCATAGGTATTTTACCTGACTTGTTTTAATAAAGATATCAACCCTCAATAACAATAGCCATGGAAAATGTTAGTATTGCATTTCAAAAATTCTGTACATACTTTGGCTTACTGCTAAGCTTACACACCACTATAGGTTCTTAATTTGTAGAAGACACTTGCAGTAAATAGATCATGTTACTCTTGTTCTTTTCTTTTCTTAAAAAGAAAGATACACTATTGAGAGATAGAGAGAAAGGTATAGAGGAAAGATTGGATAAATAGATGATAGATGATAGATAGATAGTTAGATAGTGTGTGTGTGTGAGAGAGAGAGAGAGAGAGAGAGAGAGAGAGAGAGAGAGAGAGAGAGAGAGAGAGAGAGAGAGAGAGAGAGAACATTACTCTCTTTAAGGAATATAAGCTTTAAAAAAATTATGGACTTCCTAACAATGATGTTTTATAAGGATCACTTGTAGTTAGAGAAACAAACTTTTGTCCACTGAAGTTGCTGAAATGTTTTGATTTCAGCATAGATGAGAACATCATTTACATTCCCAGCCTCTGCAAGAAGAATGTGTACTGTAATAATAAAACTTAGTTCCAATGTAGATAAAACTTTAAAATAGGCCATGCAGGATACAGTGCTCTCCATTCCTGCTATATGAATTTAACATGTTTTTTTTACCTTGCCTTTGAAATTGACTTTTCACCCGGGCTGCACGGAACAGTACTCCACAGGAGAAGGTATAAAGGATTCTCATTCCACATTTATACACAGGTGGCATTCACAGAAATAAAGACAAAGAGAATAAAAATGACTACAATTATTGATGGGAGGCATATATATATATATATATATATAGAGAGAGAGAGAGAGAGAGAGAGAGAGAGAGGTCACTATGGTCTTATTCATTCATTGCTACCCATACACCACCCTGGGTACTCAAGACTGGGCTGTTAGGAAAACATTCATGGCTCATCTAATGCCCCTCAGCAGAGGCAGGTGCAAGCTACCCATATGCCAGCCTGGGTCCTGGAGACCAAGGATGGCAGAAGACGTCCACGGATGCCAGGTGTGTCCCATTATGTTAGCCAACTGTGTGGTGGAGAAAAGGAAGATAAAGAGAAGCAGAATGGCTCGTGTGCTGTGGAAATAGGTGTGGAATGGAAGAAGTAAAGGCAGTGAGGAGTAGGCTTATGTGGGCAGCCTTCTTGCCACCTGAAGCCACAGTGATGTCCAGACCAGGGCTACTGTCAAGGGCCAAATCTGGGTCCCTGGTCTTACCACAGCCAAGGGCTATGTGGCCATCCATGGCCCATGTTGACCCAAAGGCTACAAAGATGCCTAGTGGATGTAACACACTGTGGCTACTGATGTCACCAGGAGAAATGAAGAGATTATGGAAAGGTTGGAAAGACATAGGAGCGGAGGAGTGAAGAGGTTATTTCTTTGTTTTTGTTTTTCTTGTTCATTTTGTCTTTGGTTTTTGTTGTTTGTTTTGTTTTGATTTGGTTTAATTGTTTTAAATTGTCTTTTGTGGGGGCACTGCTGTGGTGAGGGGAGTTTATGGGGACGACTGAGGGATGAGCAGAATTAGGGTGCACAATGTGAAATTCCTAAGGATTCAATAAAGAAATTTTATTAAATAAAAAAATGAAATTTGTGAAAAATAGCACAGTTCCCGCAAAGCCTGGGGAGTGAATACCCTCAAGCAATATCTCAGAGACCAACACAGCCATCCTCCCACTCATGCAGATAATCAGCCTAAAATATGCTGCTTAAAAAGGATGACTTTGCAGAGAAGAGACTTATTATCAAGACATTCGAGAAACAAGTTAGTGTTGCCTATGAACATGGCATTCTGGAGTGCTAATTCCTACTGGAGTGATGATGATAGGCAACAGCAGAGCACTGTGTGTATTTTATATAGAAAAGGGCTTTGTTGCAACTAGAAAATGTCTAAATGTGATACATGTGGTGATGTGAAAATATTTTGCAATACGTTTTGAGAAATGTTGCAATAATGGCATTAAACCCCAAAATGCAACCTTTCAAATACTTGCTATATACGCTGTTTTTTATGTTCTATAATTAAAAGTAACTTCACATGTTTGTTTTTCTATCTGCTCTGGGAGACTTGATTTAAAAGTTTTGCCACTACAAGATGATTCTTCATATGACTTTTGCAGCTTTTCACACTGATGTTGCAACCACATCTGGATTCTTCCTTCCAATAAAGTTTCAAGCTAAGAGTTTGGTGATATCTGTGGCATCATAATAGTTTACTCTAGTGACATTTCCCCAGATGCAACTTGGTTTAAGTTCTTGGTCCTTGGCCAACTCAATATGTGATCCCAGCACTTGGGAGGTGGAACAGACGGATTAACATTTTACTCACACATAAAATCTTGCCAAAATGGAATAACTTGTCCTTTTGGTTTCTTCATAAAAAATAAATAGGATAGTCTGAGTTGAATTTACTTTATTCTCAAAATGAGGCTTCACACCAAAGCTTCTCATATAATACATTGGTTGTATCAAAATCTTAACAAAACACAAATGTTGGCATCCATGCTCAGAGGGACTGATTCAGTAGAATTATTTTTTTTTGTTTCCTACTTTTTCTCAGGTATTTCTGAGGGCTGAACCTGGTGTAAAGAGAATTGTCATTGCACTTATTTTCTGAGTAGAGGAATAATTCATGATTATTATTTTAAAATAAAAATATTAACGTTAACAAATTCACACAAGGCGGTCCTATTGTGAGCTTTTAATAAAGATAATTTGGTGTCGTAAGCTTTTTTCAGATTCATTAGCATTTCCACCTGCTTGTGTCACATTTACCTATTCTTGATTGATGCGGCACACATCTGTATGATTGCCCATTCAAATCCTAAACTTTCTTCAACAGTGAATGCAGATATTTTCTTATCTACAACTGTCTTCTATTAGACAACTGGCAGGTATTAATCTCCTTCTTCTAAATCCTGAAACAACTGCACTTATGAAGACATTAAAGTTCATTATTGTCCTAATATGTAGTTAATAAAACCACATCCCTGGGGTTAACCAAAAGGCAAAATCCAGTATTTCTATTCTATTCTCTAGAAATGCCAAGTATAAATCTTGCTGGCTTACATACAACAAAATTATAATTAACTTGCAGCTGTGCTCAAGCCTGGAAATCTATTCTTAAGACAGTGAGTGAGCAACAGAGCTCTGCTTACAGCAGGATGGCATGCTTTATTATCTCCCCATGCCTGCTCTCTTCAAAGCTGGCTTTTAAGTTCCAGCAAAACCGAGCTTGCAGTGAACTTATCTGAAGCAGCCCCAGATAACATTTCATCTGAGTTACTTCTTAAACTTTTACCCTCTTAGGGACTCCTGGGAGTTCAAAAGAAAACAATTACCTACACTTGCTGCTTTTCAATTTGCAGTTCCTGTTTCACACCACAATTATTTAAGCATCTGCCTGTGTGCTTAATGCCTTCCCTCTTCCTTTTGCTTCCTGGCAAAGAAATACGGTTTTGCTCTTACACCGGCCCGTTGTTCTATGCCGCCTTGCTGAACATCCAAAGCAACGGGGCCAAGTGGTCGTCTGATAAAATCTCAAAAATTTTGAGATAGAATAAGCATTTTCTTTTTGGAAGTTAATTACTTTAGGTATTTATTTTGTTTTATTAACGTGGTCAACAATATAACTACATATAATGCACTGTGATGATATTCCCCAACCACTCTTTCACCACAACTTCTAGCCATGCTGATCTCTTTCTTCCCAGTTTGCTCCTCCATATATTCATTGTACCTCTTTGAATTTATTTATTTTTCAGAGTTCATGCAGACAGTCACATCTGGATGTGTTCATGATTACAATATCATTGCACACACAGAAGGGGGTGTTCCCCATCACTCAGGGTTCACAGTCCTTTCCCACTTTCTTTTATGATGGACTTCAGAGTGGGTGACATAGATACAAGCCCTCCACAGTCTTACATTCTCAGCACTTTGACGTATTGTGGATCCCACATTTGACCATAGCCTACTGTTGAAAATTACTTCTCTCACTAAGACTGGGAGTTATACTAGTCCATGGTTATAAACACGTATATCTAGGTGACATCAGTAGTAGAGAGCACACAGGACTCAAGATCTCCCTACCCATAAACTTTTGGCCACTTCTGCAGTGCAAGACTTTTATTGCTTACTTTGAACGAGGACTCAAATTCAGTCATTAAATCAGTTGGTTTATCCCAGAATATTCATGTCACTATTGAACCACTGAGCATATCTGGCAATGACGTGATAGTGTTATTCTTAGTACATTCTACTACTGTGAATGCTAGCCCTGTCTCTGCTTGGTTTCTACATGTTCTGTATCCAGGCTGTGTGGTGCCTTTAACAATAGGGTCTTATTGTCTAGTTCTGGTCAGTTTCAAAGTACAGTAGCAATAATTGTATTGTTTTGGAAGTACCCGGGGCCTCTTAGGTATACACACCTGTGACTAGGATTTTTATTTTAAAACTTATGACTTTGAGGAACAATGCTCACCCCACATACAGAGTACTTCAATTCAAGCTCCTTAGTTAGTATAAAAAGCAGTAGGTTCCTATGTGGATTTTTCTTTCCCCTCTAGTTTATATTGACCTATCCACATTTACTTTTCCTGTATCTCCTACCTCCATGCATCTCCAAATATTCCCTTTCCTATACTCTTCTCTGCTACTTCCATATAGCATATGCTTAATATCCCATTTCCCCTTCAGGTTTTCTACCTCATCCCTTAATCTCTCACGACATTTTTTCTTGCTACCTGCCTTCTACTGATACTCTAACTTAAAGCATATATATATATATATATATGTGTGTGTGTGTGTGTGTGTGTGTGTGTGTATCTTCAAGCCTAAGATTTCCATATGAAAGAGAACAAATAATGTGATGGGTTTCCTTTCCTCACATCCTTGACAGTACTTTCCATAGCTTATTTTCTTGACAAAAGGCATTCCTACTATAGTGAAGTGTGATTTTTCCAAGATAGAGGTTGTTAGCTGTTTATATTTTTTGTTTTTCACTCTGTACCATGTGGGCAGCCTCAGTGTGGCAACTGCACCCCTTGATTCACATTTGAAATATGGTAAAGTCAGGAAGTAATCATTCCTCTTTTCAGTTAGGTAGACTGAAGTACCCAAAATAGTTTTTGCACTAATTGGCTGTATAGTCGTAAGTTATCAATGCTTCACTTGACAAGAGAAGTTGTAATCATCTAAATAGTTTGAGTATTTCTTAGAGATAGGGGTAAGTTAATTCAACGGAAACCACAATAGTGCCTAACTATTAAGTGAGAAGAGTCTGTATGTGGTGGGGGTTTGGGGATTGTCATCCATGCTGCCAGGAAACAGGTGGCACAGTTGGCAAGAACATTTTCAGATTTCCAGGCAGTGCTTCCTTTGACCCCGGCTGCCGGGGATATGTCAAAGGGCCAGAAATTGTCTCATGGATGTTGATGCTCCACCAATGTCTTCAGACTCTTCTCTTGAGTTGTCTTTAAAACTCTGGTCCGTTATTTTCATGTTATAAACATTCTATTTGTTAGTGAATTTTAGATCTGTAAACATCCAAAAGTAATCAAGACAAGCAAAAGAAATTACACAAAGAAATTTTGCATGTCATGTAAATGAGAGAAAATATTAAATAGATAGGAATGTTTTCTTGTATAATTCATTCAGTTCCTGGTAACAATACCAGCATTGGGATGTTTAGTTCGGTACTTTTTCTTTTGAATGGGAACACATCATCTGAATGTAACTAAGATATAAAACTCTTTAAAACATCTCAGTTCTTTGGAGTAATAAATCCACGTCTTTTTTTTCAGCATTTTCTTGCTTTCTTTTTTATTTGATTTTTTAATTTAAATTAGAAACAAGTGTGTTTGACATGTCAATCCCAGCTCCTTCTCCCTCCCTCCTTCCTAGCCCTCCAACAACAACCCCACCCCTACCCAATACCCACTTCGCTCCCCAGGGAGGATAAGGTCCTCCATGGGGGAATCTCCAAAGTTTGTCATTTCACCCAGGGCATTGCCTAGGTCCTCCCCTATGTGTTGAGGGTGAGAGAGCATCCCTTCATGTGGAATTAGTTCCCAAAGTCCATTCGCATACCAGGGATAAATACTGATCTACTACCCAAGGCCCTATAGATTGTCAAGGCCTTCTCACTGACATGCAAATTTAGGGGTTCTGGATAAGTCTCATGCTGGCCTCTCAGCCATCAGTCTGGGGTCCATGAGCTCCCCCTTGTTAAGGTAAGCTGTTTCTGTGGGTTTCCCCTGCCTGGTCTTGACACCTTTCCTCATCACTCCTCTTTATCTGCAACTGGGTTCCAGGAGTTCAGCTTAGTGTTTAGGTGTGGATGTCTGCTTCTGCTTCCATCAGCCACTGTATGAAGGCTCTAGGATGGCATATGAGGTAGTGCTCAATCTCATTATTGGGGAAGGGCTTTTAAGGTAGCCTCTCCAGTAATCATTGATGCACAAACTCCATAAATTTAAAATTATAAACTATGGACCCATATCACTAAATCATCTAAAAATATTAAAAGCAACCATTTGTAAGTTAAAATCTTTCTCATTTCTTGCAGACTGACTCCATCATGAAAGACTACCTCTTCTAGATGTCACATCTATAAAATGTTAGTTGGCTGGACTGCCACACTTTACCTATCTGGTGTCAAGTGCATATCAGTGTTTTACAGCATTCTTGTTCACTAGCACTAAGGCTCCAACTCTGTTTCAAAACTGAAAAATAATATTCTTAAAAAAAGAATTAGACACAGGAAAGACATGAGCCCCTCCAACCCCAACCCCAGCGAGTCCAGCTTCAGATGAGATTGGGTCTCCGGCGGGGACCGCCCACCCATCACCCATCCCCCTTGATCTTCCGGGCCGCTCCTGGCATCCAGAAGACCTGCCCACACAGGAAAGACATCAGCCCCTCCAAGACCCCAACCCCAGCGAGTCCAGGTTCAGGAAAGACATCAACCCTTCCAAGACCCCAACCTCAGTGAGTCCAGCTTCAGGAAAGACATCAGCCCTTCCAAGACCCCAACCCCAGCGAGTACAGCTTCAGGAGATCTAACCACACAGCAAAGAAGTCAACAATTCCAAGACCCCAATGCCAGCGAGACCAGCTTCAGGAAAGACATCAGCCATACCAGTACCCAAACTCTGTGTCAGCATCCCCAGCTTCAGCTGCAGGAAGGAAGGAGACCAGTGGAGACGGAAAGACCCCACCAGCACCCACTGAAAGAAGAGATGGGAAGAAGACAGAATAAGAGATCACTCAGCAATAGAAACACCAACTTGACCCCACCAGAATCTAGGGATCCAACACCAACAAGACCCGAAAAGCACTACATAGATGAAGAAGTGGAGACAGACCTTAAAAATTATTTCATGAAGATGATGGAGACCCTCAAAGAAGAAACGAGGAAATCCCTTAAAGAAATAGAAGAAAAAACAAACAAAAAATCCATGAAATGGGGGAAAAAAATTCAAGAAATAAACAAGTCTCTCAAAGAATCTAAAGAGCACCAAGAAAAAACAACCAAAAAAAATTAAGGACACAACTCAAAAAGTTGAAGGATTGAAAGCTGAAATAGAAACGATAAAGAAAACACAGAATGAAGGGATGCTGGAAATAGAAAAGCTCGGTAAACGATCTGGAACTACAGATGCAAGTATCACCAATAGAATACAAGAGATAGAAGAGAGAATCTCAGGTGTTGAAGACTCATTAGAGGATATAGAGTCGTCAACCAAAGAAAATCTCAAAACCAACAAATACTTAACACAAAATATCCAGGAAATATGGGACACCATGAAGAAGCCAAACCTGAGAATAATAGGTATAGAAGAAGGTGAAGAAATTCAACTTAAAGGTACAGAAAACATATTCAACAAAATCATAGAAGAAAACTTCCCTGACCTAAAGAAAGATATGCCTATGAAAGTACAAGAATCTTACAGAACACCAAATAGGCTCGACCAGAAAAAGAAGTCACCTCGCCATATAATAATCAAAACATCAAACCTACAGTGTAAAGAGAAAATATGAAGAGCAGCTAAAGAAAAATGCCAAGTAACATACAAAGTCAGACCTATCTGAATTACACCTGACTTCTCAATGGAAACGATGAAAGCCAGAAGATCCTGGACAGATGTCCTACAAACGCTAAGGGAACAAGGATGCCAGCCCAGACTACTATATCCAGCAAAGCTCTCAATTACCATAGATGGAGAAAACAAAATATTCCATGACAAAGCCAGATTTAAACAATACGTATCCATGAATCCAGCTCTACAGAAAATGCTAGAAGGAAAACCTAGAGCCAAGGAAGATAACTACATTCACAAAGACACAGGCAATATATAATCACACTTTACAAAACACCAAAAGAAAAAGGGAGGAGAAACTACACAAAATAACTTCACTAACAATAAATCAAGCACAAGCAAGGATTGCCAATCAACGGTCATTAATATCCCTCAATGTCAACGGCCTCAACTTGCCTATAAAAAGACACAGACTAGCAGAATGGATACGAAGACAGAACCCTTCCTTCTGCTGCATACAAGAAACACATCTCAACATCAAAGACAGACGTTATCTCAGAGTAAAGGGTTGGGAAAAGATCTTCCAATCAAACGGTCCCAAGAAACAAGCGGGTGTAGCAATCATAATATCTAACAAATTAGACTTCAAATTAAAATCAATCAAAAGAGATGAAGAAGGACACTTCATATTCATCAAAGGAAAAATACATCAAGACGAAGTCTCCATTTTAAACATCTACGCCCCAAATACAAAGGCACCTACATTCGTGAAAGAAACATTACTAAAGCTCAAAATGCACATAAAATCTCACACACTAATAGTAGGAGACTTCAACACTCCACTCTCACCGCTAGACAGGACCTCCAGACAGAAACTTAACAAAGAAACAAAAGAACTAATAGAAGTTATGACCCAACTGGGTTTAACAGACATCTATAGAACATTGCACCCAAATACAAAGGGATATACCTTCTTCTCGGCACCACATGGAACCTTCTCTAAAATTGACCACATAATAGGAAACATACCAAATCTCCACAGATACAAAAAAATTGGAATAACCCCCTGCATCTTATCAGACCACCATGCATTAACATTAGAATTCAACAATAACACAAATCGCAGAAACCCTACAAACTCATGAAGATTGAACAATGCACAATTGCACCATCCCTGGGTAAAGGAACAAATAAAAAAAGAAATTAAAGACTTCCTCGATTTCAATGAGAATGAAGACACAACATACACAAACTTATGGGACACTTTGAAAGCAGTGCTGAGAGGAAAGTTTATAGCACTAAGTGCCCACATGAAAAAACTGGAGAACAGTCATACCAGAGAATTAATAGCACAGCTGAATGTTCTAGAACAAAAAGAAGCAAACTCCCCCAGGAGGAGCAGATGCCAGGAAATAATCAAATTGAGGGCTGAAATCAATCCAGTAGAAACCAGAAAAACACTGAGGAGAATCAATGAAACAAAGAGTTGGTTCTTTGAGAAAATCAACAAAATAGATAAACCTCTGTCCAAACTAACCAAAAGAGAGAGGGAGAGCATGCTAATTAACAAAATCAGGAATGAAAAAGGGGACATAACAACAGACTCTGAGGAATTCCAGAGAATCATCAGGGCATACTTTGAAAATCTGTACTCCACAAAATTTGAAAATTTAAAAGGAAATGGACATTTTCCTGGATAGATATCACTTGCCAAAACTAAATCAAGAACAGATAAACAATCTAAACAGACCTATAATCCCTAATGAAATAGAAACAGTCATCAAAAGTCTCCTAAACAAAAAAAGCCCAGGCCCAGATGGCTTCAGTGCAGAATTCTACCAGAAATTCAAAGAAGAGCTAATTCCAATACTCCTCAAAGTATTCCACACAATAGAAGCAGGAGGCTCACTGCCAAACTCTTTCTACGAGGCTACAATTACCTTGATACCCAAGCCACACAAAGACACAACTAAGAAAGAGAACTATAGACCAATTTCCCTCATGAACATTGATGCAAAAATACTCAATAAAATACTCGCAAACCGGATTCAAGAACACATCAGAAAAATCATCCACCATGATCAAGTAGGCTTCATCCCAGGAATGCAGGGATGGTTCAACATTAGAAAATCTATCAATGTAATCCACCATATTAACAATCTGCGAAAGAAAAACCACATGATCATCTCACTAGATGTTGAAAAAGCCTTTGACAAAATCCAGCACCCCTTCATGATAAAGGTCCTAGAGAGACCAGGGATAACAGGAACGTACCTGAATATAATAAAAGCAATATACAGTAAACCAACAGCTAACATCAAACTAAATGGAGAGAAACTCAAAGCAATTCCTCTAAAATCAGGAACAAGACAAGGCTGTCCACTCTCTCCATATCTCTTCAATATTGTACTTGAAGTTCTAGCTACAGCAATAAGACAACAAAAGGAGATAAAGGGGATACAAATAGGAAAAGAAGAAGTCAAACTTTCACTATTTGCAGATGATATGATAGTTTACATAAGTGACCCAAAAAACTCCACAAGTTTACTCCTAGAGCTGATAAACACCTTCAGCAATGTGGCAGGATACAAGGTAAACTCAAAAAATCAGTGGCCCTATTATATACAGATGATGAAGTGACTGAAAAAGAAATCAGAGAAACATCATCCTTTACAATAGCCAAAAACAACATCAATTATCTGGGCATAATGTTAACCAAGGAAATTAAAGACCTGTATATCAAGAACTTTGTGTCTTTAAAGAAAGAAATCAAAGAAGATACCAGAAAACGGAAAGATCTCCCATGCTCTTGGATTGGTAGGATCAACATAATAAAAATGGCAATCTTGCCAAAAGCAGTCTACAGATTCAATGCAATCCCTATCAAAATTCCATCACAATTCTTCAAGGACCTGGAAAGAACATTAATCAACTTTATATGGAAAAACAAAAGGCCCAGGATAGCTAAAACATCCCTATACAATAAAGGAACTTCAGGAGGCATCACCATACCTGACTTCAAGCTCTATTATAGAGCTATAGTCCTGAAAACAGCTTGGTATTGGCACAAAAAAGGCAGGTAGACCAATGGAACCGAATCGAAAGCTCTAATTTTAACCCACACACCTATGAACACTTGATTTTTGACAAAGAAGCTAAAACTGTACAATGGAAAAAAGAAAGCATCTTCAACAAATGGTGCTGGCATAACTGGTTACTGGTATGCAGAAGACTGCAGATAGATCCATGTTTATAGCCTTGTACAAAACTTAAGTCCAAATGGATCAAAGATCTCAACATAAATCCAGCCACACTGAAACTTTTAGAAGAGAAAGTGGGAGATACTCTTCAACGAGTTGGTACAGGAGACCACTTCCTAAACATAACACCAGTGGCACAGGCACTGAGATCGACAATTAACAAATGGGATCTTCTGAAACTAAAAAGCTTCTGTAAGGCAAAGGACACAGTCAAAAATACAAAAAGGCAGGCCACAGAATGGGAAAAGATATTCACTAACCCTACATCTGACAGAGGGCTAATCTCCAAAATTTACAAAGAACTCAAGAAACAAATCTCCAAAACACCAAAGGATCCAATTAAAAGGTGGGGTACAGAGCTAAATAGAGAATTCTCAGTAGAGGAGGCTAAAATGGCCAAGAGACACTTAAGAAAGTGCTCAACATCCTTAGCCATCAGGGAAATGCAAATCAAAACAACTCTGAGATACCATCTTACTCCTGTCAGAATGGCTAAAATCAAAAACACCGAAGACAATTTATGCTGGAGAGGATGTGGAGAGAGAGGAACACTCCTCCACTGCTGGTGGGAGTGCCGACTCATACAGCCTCTTTGGAAACTAGTATGGAGATTCCTCAGGAAAATGGGAATTAATCTACCACTAGACCCAGCAATTCCACTCTTAGGCATATATACAAATGAGGCAAGTTCATACAACAAGGGCATCTGCTCCACTATGTTCATAGCAGCATTATTTGTAATAGCCAGAACCTGGAAGCAACCTAGATGCCCCTCAACTGAAGAGTGAATAGAGAAAATGTGGTACATTTACACAATGGAGTATTACTCAGCAGAAAAAAACAATGGAATCTTGAAATTCGCAGGGAAATGGATAGCACTGGAAGAAACCATCCTGAGTGAGGTAACCCAGTCGCAAAAAGACAAACATGGTATGTACTCACTCATATATGGATTTTAGACATGGATCAGGATAGTGCCAGTCTGCACTTCCACTGATAGAGAGTCTGGGAAACAGGAAAGAACCTAAAAGATATGCATATATGCATAGTACCCAAGAGAAGAGGATGGAGACAAGATCCCCTGAATGGATGGGGAACACGGCAAGGAGTGGGGGGGGAGTGGGACCTGGGAAGAAGAGAGGGGGTGAAGAGGAAGAGAGTTGGTCATGGGGGGGAAAAGGAAGTTGAGGGGGTGGGGGTAGAATAGGGGGAATAGGGAATCATAGGATCGAATACATATCAGGCACCAGAGAGACCTCGAGTGATCTAAAGGGATAACACCAATTGGCAAGTTAAGTAATAGTGGAGAGACCACCTCAAATGCCCATTCCTGATAATGAACTTGATGTCTATAACCATCCGGGAGCCTTCATCCTGTGACTGATGGAAGCAGAGGCAAACACTCAATTAATCACTGAACTGAACCCAAGGAATCCAGTGACAGAGAGAGAGGAGTGATGAGCAAATTGGCAAAGAATGGGCTGGCAAAACCAGCAGAGACAGCTGATCTGAACAGGGGAGAGCTCTTGGATCAGACTGACAGTGGGGAGGCCAGCATGGGACTGATCTGGAACCCCAAATGTGAGTGTCAGTGAGAAGGCCTGGGCAACCTATGGGGCCCTGAGCTGTGGATCAGTGTCTATCGCTGATATACAAACAGTCTTCGTGTGCCTATAGCACAAAGAGGGATGCTCTCTCAGCCTGGACTCTTAGGGGAGTGCCTGGACCCTACCCAGAGTAAAATGACAGACTCTGATATCCCCTATGTGGAAGGATTTGGCAATAGGGTGGGAGGTTGGGGGGAAAGGGGTGTGCGGGAGGAGGGGAGGGAGAGGGAACTGGGATTGACATGTAAAACAAGCTATTTAAAATAAAAAATTGGAAAAATAAATACTAAGTGCTTTAACTGTGGTAGACTAGGACATCTGAGTAGGAATACTAGAAAAAGCATTCCTAGAAATAATGCTTCTACCAAGAATGCTTCAAACAGAATTCCTCAGTCTTCTGGTCTCTGCAGGAGGTGTCGTAAAGGCAAACAGTGGACCAAGGAATGCTGGTCAACTACAGACAGACAACATAAACCTTTGCAGCTAGGAACCATGTCCAGGGGCCTCTTACAGGCCCCCAGATCAAAGGTGGTCCTGTCTTTCCCAGTAACAGTGGAGGACAGCCTCTCCCAGGACAATTAGAAGATCCACTGCCTATTGTAAATGATACAGCACTGGATGATATACATTAGCTACAGAGGATAAACCAAGTTTAATTGGAGGAAATTAAAAAAACGTATATTTTGGCAAACTTCTATACAGGATCACAGACCCAAGTTGCCAGTTAAAGTAAATAATGTTATTGCCGGGATTTTAGACACTGATGCTAATGTCACTATCATAAATCAGAAGTATTGGTCCCCGAGATGGCCTCTAAAAGATGTAAACATTCAATTCTTAGGGATTGGAACCCTATCTTAAGTAAAACAGAGCACTAGATGGGTTGACTTTATTGGGCCAGAAGAACAGAGAGGACGATTGAAACCATATGTCGCAGATATTGCTATAAATCTCTGTGGTCATGATCTGTTACAGCAATGCAATACACAGATTAACATTCCTCGTGTTTCAGATATGAAGCTCTTGTTGGTAGAAAAAATATTGTAAGGCACTACAGAAAACAGATGTCAAACATACAGGCTGTACAGAAACAGGATGCTAGTGCCACACCTATAGAGCAAACAAAAGCTCTACCCTTAAAATAGCTAACAGATGAACCAGTCTGGGTAGGTCAATGGCCTAAGAACTCTGAGAAGTTAGAGGCTTTGAAGAAGTTAGTTCAGGAACAGCTAGATGATGGACACAGTGAAGATTCAAATACTCCATGGAATTCACCTGTATTTGTTATCAAAAAGTAGTCTAGGAAATGGAGAATGGTTACTGATCTGAGAGATATCAATAAGGTAATTCAGCTATTGGCTCTCTACAACCTGGGATGCTACTAACTTCTCTAATACATAAGGATTGGACAATTATAATTATAGATTTAAAGCATTGCTTCTATACCATTACAAGAAAAAGACAGAGAAAAGTTCGACTTCACAGTACCTACCTATAATATTCTCAGCCAATACGGATATTTCAAAGGAAGGTGTTGCCACAGGAATGCTAAATAACCTGACATTGTGCCAGTATTTTGTGCATAAACCTCTGGAAACAATTCGTAAACAATTTTCACAATCGTTAATATATCATCACATGGATGACATATTACTATCTGATTCAAATAAAGGTACTTTGGAAAAGATGTTTGAAGCAGTAAAGGAAACTTTGCCTCGCTGGGGATTACAAATTGCCCCACAAAAAATACAAAGATGAGATTCTATTAATTATTTAGGTTATAAAATAGACTCACAGAAAATTAGACTGCAGAAAGTAGAGATTAGAAGAGTTTGTTACCAAACTCTTAATAATCTTCCAAATGGTTAGGAGAAATCTCTCAACTACAGACAATTATTGGAGTAGAAGGGCATGATTTAAAACACCTGAAAATGACCTTAAAAGGAAACAAAGACCTAAATAGTCCAAAAATACATACAGCTGAGGCTGAAAAAGAATTAGAATAGGTAGGAAAGAGAATGTTAGAGGCACATGTGAACCATATGGATACAAAAGTTGACTGTATTCTAGTTATTTTACCATCTAGAGAATACCCCTCGAGAATTTTAATGCAGAGGGAAGACATCATACCAGAATGGGTATTTCTGCCACATAAACAGAATAAAAAACTGAAAACATATAAAGAAAATATCTCTGATTTCATATTAAAAGGTAAATTAAGGCTTTGTCAACTGACTGGAAGAGACCCAGCAGAAATTATTGTATCTTTTACTAATGAGGAAATTTCCTCCTTATGGAAGGATGAGTATTGGCAAATGGCTTGAGATTAACTTTTTGGGAATGATTATTAACAACTATCCCAAAACAAAGAGAATCAAATTCATAAATAAATTTGTATTCTTCCATGTATCATGAGAAAAACACCTATTTCTGGAGTTCTTACATTCTACACTGATAAAAAACAAACCAGTTAAGGCAGGGTATAAATCGGGAAATATAAGTAAAGAAGTTCAAAGCCTTTATAACTCTGTGCAAAAGGCAGAGTTGTATGCCATTCCCATGGTACTTAAAGACTTTACAGAGCCTCTCAATATAGTTACGGATTCTCAGTATGCAGAGAGAGTTGTCTTGCACATTGATACTGCAGAATTTGTTCCTGATGGTACAGAATTAATCTCATTGTTTTTACAATTACAGGAAACCATCAGAAGAAGAACTCATCATATATATATATATATATATATATACATATATATATATATATATATATCACATAAGATCCCACACGGGTTTGCCAGCTCCTCTAGCACAAGACAATGAATGATGAGATTGATCCTTTATTATTAGGAAATATGTTGGAAGTTTCAGAATCTCATAAGAAATACCATGTTAACAGCAAAGTTTAAAGAAGGATTTTCTTTCACTTGGCAACAAGCCAAGGAAAAAGTAAGAAATTGCCCCACCTGTTCATTCTTAATCCTAATTAAAAAGGACAAACTGCTGCGGAAAGACACTGGACTACAGAGAAAACTTCTGAACTGAACCAACTGGTGTATTTCAAGGATGTTATGACTTCTGTCTGGAAACCAGGATATGTGTTACATTGGGGAAGTGGTTTTGCCTTTGTTTCCACAGGAGATGAAAAACTTTGGATCCCATTAAAATTAATCAAGATTTGATCAGAAGAGAAGACACCTCAGGAGGAGGAAGGATGACAGTTCATCTACAAGGTCATATTCTACCATGGATCAGGTAGCCTCATAAAAGAAAAGAGAAGTGGTTTTTTTGTTTGTTTGTTTCTTTGTTTTGCTTTTGTCTTCACAAGATAACTCAGCTCCAAACAGCGAAAATATACTGGACATATGGACACTTGAAAAAGAATAGATAGTTACCCTGAGGACCATCAATCAAACAATAACTCACTGTGTGGTATCAAAGTCTAAATCTCTCTATATTGTTTTTATAATATCCATTTCTCTTTGTGTCTTAATATGCTTTATTCCCAATTCATTTAACTGAAGCTGTTTTTTGAGTTGGATTGGCTCTCCTACTCTAGATCCAAGCGTATTGTTTAAATAAAATTCAGAATTTCTGTATTATATCAAAGAGTCATTGATATGCGACAGAAGAAAACAAAATTAGGGACTGTCATCTGTGGATTTCTTTTTCTTAAAGACTAATATCCTTCATGTTTACTATCTTCTTTTTGTTGCTTTTCACAGTATGCATACATAGAAAAGTTAAAAAGAAATTTGTTAACATTAATGTTTGAGTTTTCCAGAAAACAATGAATTCTGACAGCAATCTTCAACCACCTGGAAATGAAAATAGGGCCACACTTCATCGACTCTACCTGATTCAACTTGATGGATCTGAACTGCCCCACATCATCGAGCCCATCTGACAAGTACCATCCTGAAACTGGCTTGGAACTACATCACTCACCACAACTCCAGACCAAGGAACTGATACACTACACCTTCTACAATCTGGCCGTAGCTTCAGTCAAGACCTTCAATCAACACTAGAACTCGAGCCAAGAACTTCAATCAAGCGTCTCCTGCCTAACAGAGATTGTAAAACCTAATTAAGATTCTTGTTACACTAGCATTTTCTTCCCACAGGTCCCCATGAGATTGTCATCGTCCCACTTCAGCAGGAAGTAGTTTTGAGAATTCCATGCCCCATCTCCCTACTGTTGATATTGCAGGATAGTTTACACCTGTCAGTGTTAGTTTTCAATTATTTTGGGGTTGGGATTGGAAGGAGGTGTTCAGACTTGGGTATCTCTTTGAGATAAGCTAAGGTTTAGATGGGATAGATGTTTGAGACATTTTGTTCATTGACACAAGTTACTTTCGTTTTAAGCTTAAATATCTTCTTTAGACTAAAAGTGGAACTGTAGGAAGAGAAACTAGGACTATGCCACTAGCCATGCCCACTTTGGGCGTGATTAGATGTGCATATCGATGTGGTTAAAAAAAGGGCAGTTAACTGTGTCGCTAACCACGCCCACTTTGGGCATGGCTAGTGGCATGTACAGAGGTGGTAATACCAAGCGGTGCAGGAGAGATGCATGCTCTCTTTTTGGCTTCTGGTTCTGTGGTGAAAGTTGCTGACTTACCTTGTTTGCCCATTTTCTCTTGTAAGTAATTGCTACAATAAATAGTCACCTATTTCCTCATCAAGTGTGCTGTTTATTGTTACACCATCCAGCAGCAAGTACACAGTTAACTCATAGCCCATGGAAGATTCAGGCCTTAAACAGAAAAATGATTAAAATTGCAAAATAGAGGAGGTAAAATGAAGGTAAAAAACACTGGATACTGCCAATCATTTGCTTTCTTCCAAAACAAGGGTCTCATATTCATGTGGTTAGGGTAAATTAGGAAGAAATTATGGTAATAGGGAGCTTTGTGTGGATCCTTTCCCCAGATGCCTCCTACACAAGGATGCCATTTGGTCACAGAAAAGGAAGAAAAAATTTCTCTCTTGTGGGCTCAGTAGCTCAGCATTATTGATGTCTAGGAAATCTGGTTACCAAGTCTTCCTACTTAAGGACCAATTTCAATTTCTGATGACTTCATCTGTAACTATCAAATCTCTGCATGTTGCTTACTATTCTATTAGTTGATGATCATTCCATTGTGTTATCCAATGGTCAGTGTTGGACCTACAAGCACTTAATCTCTTTGTACTAAGGAAACAATAGAGATTCCATTAATTTATTTAACTATTTTTCTGCATCACATATTCTCCAGAGAATTGTTGTTTTGTCTTAAGTCTCAGCATGGACAATGGTTTAAAGAAGAAATATATTGTGCCTTATTTAAAATACAGTCTTGTCTGTTTTATTATTGCTTTCACTCACCCTTGCTGACTCAAAAGACTAATATAACATGATGACTATATCATTAATTATACAGCTTAATGCAATGCAACAATATAATCAGCACCTTCTACAAATATCATTAGGGCTCTGTAAAACATTTTATAGGAACAGCATATATCTATGAAGACTCAGTGTTCTTCGTTGTACTTTCCTTGTTTTAAAAAAAAACATGTGAAAACTTAAAGATAAATAGCTTTTAGTTCTTACTTCTCTACAAATAATTCCAGCTTTTCCAAGGCCTAATTAACAGTCTCTCTGTTCAGATGATTAAACTCTCCTCCTTTATCTTCATTTTCTCTGAAAATAATTTTATGTATGGCCATGATTCAGACTCATAACTTTAACAAGAAATGCAATTATAGCATGAGGAATGTGCACCAGCAGGGTATACAACCCTGAAATAAGCTATATTTAAGACAGAAGATAATCTGACTTCTGCATTACTTAGTCTAGAAAAATATTTAAACGACAGTTAAAATTCAACTAGGGCAAATTCTTAAGCCCATCTCTTAACCCACAGTGTGAAAACACAGATTCACCATGGAAGAATTTCAATATATATATATCAGAATTTTTAAAAGTACCAACAATAACAAATTTCACACTTCTTTTAAATGTTTGGTCCCTAAAGAAAATAGCAAAAAGCTGTGAGAATATAGTGAAATCAAGACAAGAAGCTTGTTGATGGTGAAGTCATCTATTATGAGGTTGCTCCTGTTTCTCAAAAGATAAAACCCTTTGGACAGAATCCAGTACACTGCAGTCCCTGAGCTAACAATTTCTGGTGGAAGCTTCAACTGCAGCGGAGACAGTCTGTGAGATCAGGACTAGACCATTTCTTTAACCTTTCTAATTCCTAGATTTCTGTCCCTTCAGGCAATTTATCACACGGTACTGATAAATGAGACAAAGCTGAGCGTTCATTTTTACAGGAATCACAAACAACCTGCAATTAATCATACAGCTGTTCTATTTTAAAGAGCTGTTTGAAGAATTTCAGTTGCCAGTGCTCTGACACACAGAAGGACAAAAATAGGTGAATATTGAAGTTAAAAGAATCTTAACTTAAAGATTCTTAAGGAAAAAACTTCTTGGGCAGTTGCTTTTCTCACTTTTTTAAATTTGGAAGAACTATAGGCAGCTAATGTCTGCTATGAAGAGAATCAGCCACTCCCAGAGATGAATGTTGTCCAGTTCAGATTGGTCAGCCTTGAAATTATATAAACACCACCAAGAGAAACAGACTCAGTAGGCTGTATTTATCAATATCTATATAGATATTCGTGAATGCATATTCATATATATACACTCTAGTAGCAGCAATAATTATTTGAAAAGGGGCTATCAACTTGAAAGTGGGAAGATAGGGGAGGCATTGATGGACAATAGATGGGAGAGCTCTGAGGGAGTAAAGTGAAGTAATTCTACTTCAATTAAAACATATTGAAATATTTTTAAAGATGTATAATTAAAATCACTTATGTGGTAGAGACTGAAATGTATGCGTTTGTACTTCTTTACAGCTGTTGTGAAGTAAAGGAAAGGGAAGCAAGAGAATCAGAAGACAATGAGTATTTAGGAAACCCTAAAGTTCATATTTTAATGTCAGTCTGTGCTCAAATATATTGAAGGAGCCTCCCTGTCCCACGGAAACCAAGGTGGACACTTTCTCCTTTGGGGTCACATCACAAGAGTTCTCTTCTCCTGGAGTAAAGCTTTGGTTCTCATTTGTATGCCACGTTGGTATTTTCAAAACACATTTTAATTCATCCCTGAGTGTTTGCACCTGTGTGGTTAAATCATTTAGATATTTTTGAATGTAATTTTTCTCTTAGAAAAAGTGAAACTTGTGCATCATTTCTAAGAACTTCTAACTTAAAAAGAAAACTTCCCAAGAGTATGCAACTCTACTTCTCATAAATGGATGGCAGTTAATTTCTCTTTTCAAGCAAATCTTTAAACCTTTAAGGACGTTGTTTTCCACTTACAAAACCCACTAAATTGACTTAGATGGTCTCCAGAGTCCATTTTGACTTTAATATCCAATCACTCTCTATGCTTACTGTTGGAACTAGTATTTAATCATTTTGCATGTCAGTATATAATTTAAAGTTCAAACAGTATCTATTTTTCATTAGGTCAGTCCTAAAAACAATCCATACCTTCTTTCCGAAGTGAAAAACCTAAACAAGATATCAAGTGCATTTACTTTATTACTAAGATTTAAATGTAAATTCTTCAAAATATGTGAGAGAAAAGTAGCTTATGTGCCACAGCTGCACACTGCAAACACTTTATCTCCTTGTGTCATGTGTTCTCAGTCTCTAACTTAAGCTAGTCCTGATTGGACCAGAGCCTTGCTTTGTGTCACTTCATTTATTGACAAACAGTACTTTCTCACGATTTTTCTAAAAGATGAAAGTGAATGATAATTCTTGCCATCAATTAATTTAATTTTAAAGTAGTAGTGTATAAGCACATGCCTCTAGTTTATACAGCCATGATGGGATAAAGGACACGGGAAATGGTTAATGGATTGAGGGCAGTACATCATACCTCAGATTAATTAAGAAACTGTCTCTTAGTAGCACTTAGAAGTAAGAGACACTTCAGTCCAATCAGTAACTGAACTTAAAAGGAGAAGGATGAGACGATGGAAGTCACAGTGCCATGTTCTTCTCTTCTAAGTAATAGAGATCTATTTTCATATTTGAAGTACAGTGGTAGATGACTAAAAGCCATGCTTGTCCATTCACTAAACAGTAGCCTTATTTGTTCTTTTTTGGACTCTTACTGTATTTCCAGCATTGAGCTAAGCACTGAAAAAATAGAGTAATTAAAAATAACATGTTATTATCCTCAGTGGATGGAAATATGGCATGCATTGAATTATGCATTTTAGATCTCAATAAACTCTAAAATGCTGTAAAACACCCATGTGAAATGTCCTATTCCTAACTGAAACATATCAAAAGGAATAAAATTATGGTCTATGAAGTCACATGCATGACTTTTTAATGTACAATACAATGTGTATTGAACTTGAATAAATATGATCTGAAGAATCAGATGTTATTTCTCTGATTCACTGAGGATCCTCGCAAACACTAAAGACTGGACCTTACACCTTTACTTGTTTCCTTTATTTTGAATTTATAATGCACAGCTGGTAGGAAATTATGAGCACTGATGATTTAAGTATCTGAAAAGGGATAAGATCTCCTGAGCAACTTGGGAGTAGTTAGGCGAAAGAGGAGGTGAGAAGAGGGGAGAGAAAGACATGAGGGGCCAGGAAGATTGAGTCGGGGGAAGAATAGAGGAGAGCAAGAAAACAGATGCCTTAATAGAGGGAGCCATTATAGGTTTAAAGAGAAATATGGCACCAGAGAAATGTCCAGAGATATACTAGGATGACCCCAACTAAGCAATAAGGAAGAGGCTATCTTAAATGTCCTTTCTCTATAATGAGATTGATGGCTACCTTATATGCCATCATAGAGCCTTCATTCAGTAGCTGATGGAAACAGAAGCAGATACCCACAGCTAAGCACTGAGCCAAATTCCTGGAATCCAGGTATATATAGAGAGGAATGACAAGCAAAGGGATCAAGACCATACTAGAGTAACCCACAGAAACAGCTAACCTGAACAAGGGGGAGATCATGAACCCCAGACTGACAGCTTGGAAACCAGCATAGGATGGAACTAGGCTCCCTGCACATGGGTGTCAGTTAGGAGGCCTAGGCAGTCTAGGGGGCCCCTGATAATGGAACAGCATTTGTTCGTATTGTGTGAATGGACATTGAGAGCCCATTCCCCATGGAGGGATACTCTGTCAGCCTAGACACACAGGTGAAGGCCTAGGCCCTGCTCCAAGTGATGTGACAGTCTTTGATGATCACCTATAGAAGACCTCACCCTTTCTATGAAGTGGAAGAGCAATGGGATGGGGATTGGTGGGGGGCTAGGGAGAATGGGAGGGAGAGGGAACTGGGATCGATATATGAAAGAATATTGTTTTTAATTTAAATTTCTTTAAAAGGGAAGAAAAAGAGTCTGCCTTACATGTCTTATTTTCTTTCCGAATACTCCTGAGACTACTTTTTGATGATTATTTTTCACTTTAATTTCATCACAAGATGTACAGAGGTTAATCTTTACATAGATTTGAATATTTCAACCAGATGGAATGAATAAAAAGAGTAGTCACAGAGAGAAGCTAGGAAATTGGGGGAAGCTGGGAGTGGGAGAGGTGATCTTCCCCAGGGAATACCAATTGGTTGTCCTATGCCAAACAGTCAGTCCTGAAAACGTATATACAAGTAACATATATGGACTGAGCTGGTTATAGTTAGGAATATATGTGTTTATACATTTGCATTCAATAACAATTACTGAAAAAAATTAAACCATGAATTTGAAGGAGAGAAGGGAGTGTTATATGGGAGGGTTTGGAAGGAGGAAAGGGAAGGGAGAAAAGTTGTAATTATAATCTCAAAAAGACAAAGAGGATATCTGTCTGATCCCAAACCTATTAACAGAATTCTCTTCTGATAGAGAGGAACTGGTCAATGCATGAAATAGACAGGAATGTCTTTGACGAATCCCAAATGAAATATTTCAGTCATAAATGATGTCCTTCTGTCTTTCACACAAGTTGCATACCATAGCTAAACAGGATGCTTTTCCTAGCTGAGCATGAGCACACCATGATCATTATCATAAACTCAGTGATGTGAAATTAATCTGAATACAAATTAATGAACATATCAATTAATATCTATTTACTGCCAGAGGCTTTACCTAAACATGTTGTGATCATAAGGTAAACATATTACTGGTGTTCACTTAACTATGCATGGTAAGTAATGAATGAATAATGACCTCTGTTTTTGCCCAAGACTTTGAGAAATGCACCATTTACCCAACACTTATGAAATATTTACTATCTCTTAGGAAAGGCAATGACTATCAAATTATGTATACTACTAAATGTTCCAATAGTTTAAACAATGTATATCAATGAGTCATTTTATTTTTTCTGATAGAATGCTTGAAATATGTTTTCCTATCTTCTAAGCTGTGGGTATGTATGACTGCATCATTTTCCCACATATATATGATAATGTACATGTCAATGATATAATATAGAATATAGAAGGCTTTTATTCTGCTGTAAACCCATGGAAACACTTTAATGCAACATTTTGGTAATTTGAAAAACAGTTCCGCAGTTGTTCTGAAAATGTGGTAATTATGAACAACAGAATTATATCCAGCTGAAAAGCAAACTGAAACTATGAGATTTTTAGGCACATGGATGGAGCTGAAAAACGTGGTGCTGAGTGAGGTAACATGGATCCCGAAAGACAATAATCAAAATAGGGAGTTCCTATAGAAGCCAGGAAACGAGAAAGGGGTCACTGGGGAGAGGGGAAAAGGTAATGATAGGTAGATGACAGAACATAGATTGCACAAACGCCCGGCTCTAACTTTCAACCTCTATAAATATACAGCAGTACTATTCTCAGACCTTTTCAGACATACTTTTTCTGCAGTGTGTGGTGGTCAACAAATAAGTTCATAACTTACCAAACTGCAGAGAATAAGTGTCTGTAGTACTTTTCAACCATAAATGGAATACAATATCTCTAACCATTTCTCTCTAAGGGTCAAGGACCATCATGGTAGTAGCAGCAGAAAGGGTGTAAGAGCCTGGGATCAGGGAGGAATAGAACAAACTGGACTTTGTGTATTTAGAGAAAAATAGATATCAAGTTGGTTTAAGGGGACGCTTATGGATCTCAGAGGGATTAGACAATGAATGTGATTAAAGTATATTATATAATATATGAAATTCTGAACGAATTATTTTTAAAAACAATCTAATATCATACATCTAAGTGAAGCAGCAGCGAGAGTTTAAATGTGTTGATCAAAATTAATATACTCTCCATTATAAAGGAACTCATGGATCAGTGAAGGTGTTAAACACAAAAGAAAGGTATGAATTTATGGATATCTCCTAATCGTTGGAGGCCTGTACACACATATATTCCTTCTAAAATATCCAAGGTGATTTAAATAAATAATATATAATTTGTTAACATTGAATTTTGGAACTATATTTGTTAAATAGGTCAAATTTACACATTACTAACCCACTACTTTCCTGTAATGTTGTGTTTCCTTTCCCATTATGTTATATTTACTTCCCAGAACATTGAGTTTAAATAATTAATATGATCCAAATGCTGCTGCTGAATTCATAGGTCTGGAATTTGTCCTGAAAGTATTTAAACATAGCTGGGAATGATGTTTCTAATGCAATCTGTACCACTAATGAGCTATATAATGTTGGTAAGAAGAAAAATTGATACTTATAGAATCAAAAAAGTCTTCATCAAATGGAATCAGGGAAACATTATATTTAAAAATCAAAGTTACTTTGGTTTTAAATATATTTAATAGAATAGAATGGGTACTTCATGATTAAAATACTTTAAATGTTTTTCAAGGATTCAAACTTTCACTTATGCTTTAATTTTGTAAAAGTCTTTTATTTGTGTCTACTGTTGTATATCTATACTATACTGTTGACAAACAAGACAGAAAATGAGAAAGTTTCATTAGAAATGCCTTATTTAAGTAATTCAAATAAGACAAAGCATAGAAGTGCATGTTTTAGAATTTTATTTGAAGTTTTACTCTTAAATTTATTTATTTTGTATATGAACACACATATATGAATGTGCCAAGGCATGTGTGTTGAGGTCAAAGGGAAACTTTTAGGAATTGTTTCTTTCTGCCCACTCTCTAGGGTTCAAGAATAAAAATCAGGTAACAGACTTGGCAGTAAGCAACTCTACTCACTGAGATATCTTACAGGTCTAATTAGAATTTTAACAGATAAATCAAATACCATGTTAGGCATCACAGAAATAAGATTCAATAGAAGCCATTGATGGTGGTACATGCTTTTAATACCAGCACTTGGGAGGCAGAGGCATGTGAATCTCTGTGAGTTTGAGGACAGTGTAGTCTACAAAGAGAGTTATAGGACAGCCAGAACTATACAAAAACCCCTGTCTCAAAAAAAGAGAGATAAAAAAGAATCAGAAGAAAAACAGAAGTTAGAATTGTAAAACGCACAAATTATGTAGAGTGAAAACATTTGTATATAAATGGTTTTACAGAGTAAAGCTATTTCATTTTAGTGTAAATTAATTCTTTAGTATTTCTAACAGCTATCCATATTATTGTACTAATGTTATATATTGCTATAAGAATATTTTTTCAGTCTAATATAAAACAATTTCTTAGTCAAGAACAATTAAATATTTTCCCTCTATGATATTCTGACATTCAATATTGTGAGAAAACAGGTAAGAATAGTCTGAAATTTTTTAAATGTTGTATTTAGGACAATTTTAAGTTCACAGCTGAACTGAAATAGAGAAATTCCATTCACAGTTCACCTGGACACATGCAGACCTTCCCACATCACTAACATCCCTTTCCTGATAAGTACATTTCTGTTCAATGGATGATCCTCCAGTGGTTCATTACAACCACCCCAGTCCACAGTGTGCAGCAGGAGTTCCTGCCAAGATTGTATCTTCTGTAATTTGAACAAATGCGTGGTGGCCTGTGCCCACAAAGATGGTGTCATAAAGAACGGGCTCATGGCTTCAAGATCTTCCCCCATTCTCCTTGTGCCTCTCCCTTCTCTCCTAAGCCACAGCCCTTACAGACTTTTTTGAATCCCCACAGTTTTGCTGGATCTAGAATTCCATGTAGGTTAAGTCACAGAATGGAGCCAGATTTCTTTTCCAACTGGAAAATATTTTTTCTTAGATTTTATGTGGCTACTGCACTTTTGATCTTTAGACATTTCTCGGGTATTACTGATTGTTAGATCTTTTATTTGTTTTTTTCTCTTTACAATTAATTGATCATTTTGACATTCATAACTGTGGTGGTTTGAAAAAAATGACCCGCATAGAGAGTGTCACTATTAGGAGGTGTGATCTTGTTGGGAGAAGAACATCACTGTGGAGCATGGGCCTTAAGGTCTCCTGTGCTCAAGCTATGCTCAGTGTCACAGTTACTTCTGCTGCCTTTGGACCAAGATGTAGAACTTATAGCTCCTTCTCCAGGGCTGTGGCTGCCTTCAGGCCATCATGAACATAATGGAATAAACCTCTGAAACTCTAAGTCAGCCCCGATTAGACAAATTTTCCTTTGAGTCATGGTGTCTCTTCACAGCAATAGAAATCCTAAGAAAATATCAAAGTCTTCTATTTCAATCTTCTATCATCACTGTCGACTTTGAACAACCATTTGTTCATCCTGAGACATCAATTATTTCGGTGTTTTTTCAGCACCTACTTGATCTTCGATTTGTATCCCTTTTTCTGATCCCTCTCCCTGCATTCTGGAAACATGAAAAGCTCATCTGTCACAGTGTAGATCTATTTTCAGAACTTTAAAATTTATTCTTTGACAACTTCATATAAGAAAATAATATATTTTGTCATATCCACCCCTATTATTTTCTCTTAGCTACTATCAATTCCAGTCGAACCTCTTTATTCCCAATAAGTATTTCTCCTACTTTCTTTTCTATTTTGTGTTTCTTGTCTTTTTTTCTATTTCATGACCAACTGAGTATAATTAGATTTGGTTGTATGATGCTAAAATGAATGTACTGGAGCATGGACATTTTACATTGACTACACCACTGGAAAGAAAATGATTATCCCTCCTCCAGCAACCACTAATGGCAATGGTTTCTCAGTAAGGGTGGGGCCTGATGAGCTTCTTGTACAACCAAGATGGAATGTTGAGGACTCCATTTTGAGCAGGTCTTTGTGCAGAAAAGCAAAGACACTGTGAGTTTAATATCCTTGAGTAAAGACATGAGCCTCTCAGGCATGAAAGTCTTTTTTGTTCATATCAGTATTGGTTGTCAAGATATTAACATTTTTTTCATCCTGTTTCCCAACTTTAATCCCTATACAAGAACATAAATAGATCCAGTAAATCCCTGTACACACTGTGGGTTTTGTCATAGAAGAGGAATTCTAAGTTTATGAAATGTGAATTTTTTTGTAGTGGACAATAGATATACTGAAATTGTGTTCCAGAAAGAAATGTTAACTTGTTGTACTAAGCAGCTGAAAATAAAAGGAAAAAAAACCTTTGTCCTAGAAAAAATATGTTTATGTACCAATGCTATTTAGCATAAAGGAATTTTAATAAGATATTTCAAATCAAAGAAGTTACTGTTCTACTTACAACAGATGCAAATCAAGAAAATTGTCCCAGAACATATACAAGTTAGAAATCAGTTACAAGTAACAGAAAAGCTAAGTGATGATGACTAAACTAGATGCTAATGTATTCATCTCCTTGCCTATGACTACACAACATTGTCCAGAGGTGAGTGGCTCAGAACTGATTATAATAACTCACTAGTTCACTGTTTTGCTTTGTTTTTTATTTTTTTGCTCTTTAGAGGGTCCACCACCAACCTCCCAAATAAATCATATGGAGGGTTATTTTTACTTATAAACACCTGGTCTTAGCTTGGCTTATTTCTAGCCTTCTTTTCTTAAATTATCCCATCTACCTTTTGTCCCTGGGCCTTTATATCTATATATATATACCTTTCTTTACTTCTTACTCTGGCTTGCTGTGTAGCGGGGTGGCTGAACCTTAGAGTTCTTCTCCTTCTCCTACTCCTTGATTTTTGCCTCTCAGATTTCTCCTCCTATTTACTCTCTCTGCTGCCAGCCCCACCTATCCTTTCTCACACCTTGATATTGGCCTTTCAGATATTTATTAGACCAATCAAGTGTTTTAGATAGGCAAAGTAACACAGCTTCACAGAGTTAAACAAATGGAACATAAAAGAATGCAACACATCTTTGCATCATTAAACAAATATTCCACAGCATAAAGAAATGTAATACATCTTTAACTAATATTCTACATCACTGTTACTGTCAAAAGCCAAGAAAGGTTCTTTCATTGATCCCATGGTGTTTTGTGTCTGTTACAACACAATATGATGTGTATATTCAAGAGAATAAGAATATGGGAAGAACAGTACCCTAACTGATAAACTCAAACCTCCTGAAAGCTCTCAGCCTATATCATCATCATAATTATTTTATAGTATATATTGCAATTATTTATATAGTAGCCATAACTGCAAAGCAGTTTGAGGAAGTAGGTATTTTTAATTTGGGCACTTTCTTGTTAACTGTTCTGTATTGATGTCCCTCTGTAATGGGCCTCAGTTTGTGACCTAGTTCTAATCTGGAGAGCTGTGAAAATCAAAGAGATCCTATATGAGTAGTGATCTTGCTGCTCCCATTCCCTTTGTCTTACCAGGTACAATACCTGCTGTCCTTGATGTTCAGTGAGGCAGAACAAAGCTAACTGCTTTCATTGGCATAGCTGGGATTAGTACATTTGTCTACCCACAGTATTTACAAGGGGGAGAAACATTCCACATTTTAGAAATATTTGAGCAGGAATAAAAAATTAAGTGATTTTCAAAATACAAGTCAAATAAAAAATGGAGTCATATGCCAGTGTTACAGTTCTTTATTTTATGTCATTTCTGTGGGTACATTACTCAATGTAAATCATCATTATCTCTTTGAAAAAATGTCTTAGAACTATTTGTTTCTGTCTTCTTGGTTATGTCTATATCTTGGCATGGAAATAACAGGGAAAACATTCTCCTCTATTTGTATTCTTGTCTGTGACATTAACTAGGTATCCAACATATCAACAATTCCAGGAGGAAGAGGTAGCCTTTGTCATCACCAGGCTTGTATTTTTGATGCTGAGTTTTACTACACTTGAAAGCTAAAGAACTCAGAGCAAATTTCTTCATTTTCTACAGTTGTAATATCTCAACACAAATATCCTGTAATTCAAAGATGTCTCAGAAAGATATAATATATGTATATATGTAATTGTTTTCTGAATACATTTCTTGTTATAATTAAGTGTTTCAGAAAAGAACCTTAGGGGTATAAAAGACAGGTATTTGGTTGTCCACTCTGACATTTGTTTTGTCTTTTACATTAGAGAAGTCATTTAGCTTCTCAACACAACATGTCCTATCCTATGAGATAATAAGCATAAAAATACATAAGGAATTCTCTAACGCATACCCTTAACCTCTTGGCCACAACCATGTACCAGCAAAGTTAACAAGGTTTCTGATACCAAATTCCTACTACAGCCCTATCTAGCTCCAGAATAACTTGCTAGTGTCTACAATTTGCTTCTGGACAAATATACAGTCTCTACTTAATTCATAGACACAGTTCTAGTACATATTTGTTGGCTTTACGGACGCTGTAACGATACGCGACACACAATTAAGGAAAGTGAAGCTAAGTATTTAATTTAGAAAATTACTCACAAGATACCAAACCCCAAGAAGCCCAGCAGATCTCAGCTAGCGACTGGACCGGAAGCCGAACTCCAGGAAAAGAGAGCGAGACTTCCTGTGCGCTGTCTTTTATGCCTTCCCCCGTAACGCCCCTAGCCATGCCCAAAAGTGGGCTTGGCTAGTGACGTAGTTCCGCCTACGTATGTATACGTCTTTACGTCCAGCCGTATACGTCTTTAGTCCTGCCTAAAGTGGGTGTGGTTAGCGGTGTGGTAAACCGCCCTTTTATTACCTCATCTGTATGCGCCTCTAGTAAGTCACATGTTTAATGGCAGCATCAGACTTCCTCCTACAATTCCCCTTTTAGTCTAAAAAAGGACAACTAACTTGTGTCCATGAACAAAATGTATCAAACATCTATTCTATCTAAACCTAAACTTATCTTAAAGAAACACCCAAATATGAACACCTCTTTCCAATCCCAACTCTAAAATAATTGAAAACTAACACTAACAGGTGTAATCTTATAATATCAATAGTAGGGAGAGGGGACGTGGAATTCTCAAAACTACTTCCTGCTGAGATGGGACGATGATAATCTCATGGGGACCTGTGAAAAGAAAATGTTAGTATAACAAAATCTGAGTAGATCAGACAGTCTCAGTATGGCAGGAGATGCTTGATTGAAGTTCCTGACTGGGGTTCTAGTGTTGATTGAAGCTCTTATCTTGAAGCTCTGGTCAGATTGTAGAAGATGTGCTATTTCCGTTCCTTGGTCTGGAGTTGTGTCGAGTGATGTAGTTTCAAGCCAGTTTCAGGATAGTGCTTGTCAGGTGGAGTCAATGATGTGGGGCAGTTCAGATGCCTCCAGTTTGTTTGATGGTCCTCAGGGTAGCTATTCATTCTTCTACAGGAATCCATAAGTCCAGTATTCTTTGCTGAGTTTACCTGTGAAGACAAAACCAAAACACTTCTCTTTCCTTTTAGGAGGTCACTTTACCCATGGTGGACTATGAATTTGTCGATGGGCTGTTATCTTCCTCCTCCTGATATAATTGATTCATCCTCTGGAGCTAATGTATTATCCAGTGCCGTATTATTTTCAATGGGCAGTGGATCTTCTAATTGTCCTGGGAGAGGCTGTCCTCCACTGTCACTGGGAATGACCGGATAATCTCTTTTCGGGGCTCGGTTGGCTTTAAAGATCTACCTTGTCTGTCTATTTTGGAATAGCATTCATCAGTCCAATGGCGCCCCTTCCCACACCTCCTGCATAGACCAGGAGGCTTAGGCCTTCTGTTTGATGCATTCCTGGTAAAAGCATTATTTCTAGGAATGCGTTGTCTACAGTTCCTACTAAGATGTCCTATTCTACCACAGTTAAAGCATTTTGCATCTTTACGCCTATTTAAATTCTTTGAGATTGCCTTCCCTACCCATGCCTCTATATCATCACAGGTAGGGTATTTGGCATCCTGGTGCCTCCTCAAACCTGTAGAAATAGCTTCACCTACCCAAGCTCCTGTATCCTGACTTTTACATTCCAGGTTCGCTGTATGCAGAACCCATTCCTCCAATGGCGCTGATCTTATTTTTAATGGCCAAATTACCTGCCTGCATTGAGGATTCGCGTTCTCATACGCCAAAGATTCTATAAGAAGACGCCTGGATTCTGGGTTCGCTACCTGTACTTCTACTGCTCTGGATAATCTCTCTAAAAATTCAGTGAACCTTTCCCTTGGGCCCTGTAATACCTTGGTGTAGGGTTGCATTATCTCTCCTGTTTCACAAACCTTATCCAAGGCATTTAAAGCAGCTGTACGGCACAAAGACAACATGTGCTCATCATATGCAGATTGAACCTGCGTGTCAGCGTAAGGACCCTCCCCAAGAATCTTGTCTTGGGGTACTTCATGACCGTTCTGCAATTCCTGAATCTCAATTGCTTTTGCTTCTTGCCTCCACAAAGCTCTCCATTGAATTTGGCAAGAATTTTCGAGCACTGCAGAGGCTAATTGGGCCCAGTCTTTTGGGGTTACTTTATTTACAGTAGCCCATGAGGTTAGGAGCTCTCTGACAAAGGGAGAATGAAGACCATACATGACAATGGCCTCCTTAATATTTTTTAGATCCTTCATCTGTATAGGCTCCCAGTGATAAGCAATGGGACCATTTGATTGTTTTTTCGTTGCTGGTTTTTCTGATACAGATACTGGAAAAACCATAGGGGAACGCATAGCAACCTTAGGGAAATCATTCCGGCATTTGAGAAGCTTTGGGAAACTCCTGTCCTGACCTGTTGCCTGTATTTCTGATTCTGAAGTATCAGATTGAGCGTCTTCTAAATCCTGCAGTCTATTCATCATTGTTTCTCTGAGCTCTTGAAGTTCTTGGGACAAATGATTTTCTAAGGATGTCATGGAATCTTTCATTTTCTTACATTCATCATTTACATGTGATTCCAAATTTCTAATATTCTCATCCTTAGCAAGTACCTCAATAGCATGTAAACTGCCTTCTACAAATGATATTCTATCAGTTAGTTTACCATTGCTCTCAGACATGGAACAATTCTTTTCTGCTAGCATTTCAATTTTATGTTCCAGTCTTTGTAATTTGCTAGTGAAATCATCAAACATGGAACCGTGTTTGTCGTTAAATGTTTCCACATTATGTTCCAATTTTTCAATTCTATCTATGGAACACATTTTTCCTGAAAATAATTCAATTTTGTGTTCCGTCTCTTTAAACCTGTTCGTCAGACCTACATTATCATTTTTAATATCCTGAATATTTTCTACCAACCCTTTCTTACTCTCCTGCAATGAATTTTGCATTTCCTGAATCCTTTGTATTAAGATTTCAAAACTATCCTGCGATGACTGCATGACCTGTATAAGTTTATTCCTATTTTTGAGCCATTTCATTAACAAAATTATATTGATTATGAAGCTAATAATCACCATCATGGGTAGGAAGCACCTTTCAGGTAGGTCCTCAACCCTTTCTAAAATCCCATCCATACAAAAACCAAGAAAATTCTTAACATCCTGCATCATAGTGTTAGCTGTTGACATTGTATAAAGCAGTTAAGTTTGTTACCAATGGAGTAACTCAGGCCAAAATCAACAGGCTGCCAGCGAAAGAGCACGTGGCCGGAGTCAGCTGGCCGCCAGTAAAACAGCACGTGGCCGCTTGAGAAACCTTGGAATACCTAACCTTACCGGCAGGTAGAAGGTGCTGGTTCCTGGCGGCAGGAATCGTGCCTTGCCGAGCGAAGTAGTGAGGAACTTAGCGAAAGGAGAGTCCACGTGTGCCTGGTCGGGCCGAGAGAAGCCCTGGGTCCCGATTCCAATCCCGCTCCGACACCAAACTGTTGGCTTTACGGACGCTGTAACGATACGCGACACACAATTAAGGAAAGTGAAGCTAAGTATTTAATTTAGAAAATTACTCACAAGATACCAAACCCCAAGAAGCCCAGCAGATCTCAGCTAGCGACTGGACCGGAAGCCGAACTCCAGGAAAAGAGAGCGAGACTTCCTGTGCGCTGTCTTTTATGCCTTCCCCCGTAACGCCCCTAGCCATGCCCAAAAGTGGGCTTGGCTAGTGACGTAGTTCCGCCTACGTATGTATACGTCTTTACGTCCAGCCGTATACGTCTTTAGTCCTGCCTAAAGTGGGTGTGGTTAGCGGTGTGGTAAACCGCCCTTTTATTACCTCATCTGTATGCGCCTCTAGTAAGTCACATGTTTAATGGCAGCATCAGACTTCCTCCTACACATATTACTATAACATTATAGTCAAAATTCTTTGGAAGAAACAAATATATTTAACTGAACTAATCTATTTGAGATGGACGTATGAACTAATTAATTACTATTTCTCTTCCCTGGTAACTAGTTGAGCATGACACAAGGTACCAAATGCAAAATAAAGTTTCAATTTATTAGTGGGTTGAAAAATACCTTTTATCTTAGCCAAAGGCTGAGAACAAGGGATTAAAGAACAATGCACAACTTTACATTAGAGTCACAGACAAGTGCCCCCCTCAGACACTCAGACAAACACACACACACACACACATACACACACACACACACATGCATTGTCTATTTACATTTTGCAATAATGAACAGGAAACTCAATCAAGCTGATTCAACAAATTCACAGTGAATGGAATCACTTCAGTAGAGCCTCTGGCTTAAATATATTTTGATGAAAGAATAAATGGCCAGTTTGTCTGGTACATGCTGGTAGGATATGATGTGCCAAATAAGGGGTCTCCTTGCATGCAATTTAATATCATTCGGATGGTGACTATACAAAAATACCCTTGAAAATACACACAACACCATCTTAGGAAAACATTCTCCAGCAAACCAGCTTTTAAGAACACAACTTACGTGCTTGTAGGATGAAATGGAGACTTGAACAGGTCTCGTTGTTATTTTTTAAAAAACCTACCATGAAACGAATTTGGAAATATATTTCCCTCATCCAGTACTTAACATTTCTTAAATTGCTTCATAGGTGTTTATAGACATGATAATTTTCTATATCAGTAATCCTGTCTTACATGTATAACAAATCCCATGAAGTACCCAGTACTAGGTTGCAAAAATACCAGTACTAATGTAGTGACTGAACTACAAAGAAAGAAGCCACAAGCAGCTAAATTCTCAGTGATGGTACAATGTCTCCCACCCAGAACAGGTGAGAAAAAAAACATCAGCAGATGCTGGTCATAAATGCTACCTCAGAATTAAACCCAGACGGTTGCTGCAGTTCTCCTACAATAGATCATTTCCTGACCAAAGAGATTTCTATGAATGTGCACATGCTTAACATTCAAAGTCTTGTCACATGAAGAGTGGAATGGAAAATCTTAGTTCAATATTTACTCAAAGACCAGTCTACCAAGGAGAAAATAAAATCACCCAAGTACACTGAGAATGACAAAAAAAAGTTAGGAGGTTGGCGAGAAATTCATTATATGCAATGAATTTTAATCTGTTCACCCATGAATTCATCTTCCTCTCTTGCTAGAGGTGATTCCACACGGTCAGTTTTTCTCTTGGCTTAGTCATTCTTCCTAAAACTGCTGGTTCTAACATTCATGGGAAAACTGTAATAAACATCCGTGTTCTGCGAGGGCAGCATGTGACATAAAGCAAACATAAATACTTTAACACACTGGATGAACTCAGAAATGCAAAGATACATAAGTTTCTTCGGCATGTGGTCAAGGATCCCAAAATGAGCATTGACATTCTGGGCTCAGTACAAACATACTGTGATTCTGACTTAACCAGCAGCAGAAGTCAGGCTTTGAATTTCATATTATTTAAGTGGTATCAATATATACTGATACAGTGATCAATAATCAAAGTGATTATTTGCTAGCACAGTTAATGAGCAGTAATTTGCCTGCATATCTTGATTCATTTTTATTTAAGCTTTAAATTATTTTAACTAATATATGTGACTCATTCCAGTGAATTTCTTTTAAAAATGTGGCCCCTTTAGTACCAGTGCCTTATTCATACTTTTAATCTGTTGGTTACCATATAGCAGTCCTGTCCCTGTTCTTTATGGCAATGAATCAATATAATATTCTTAGCTCAGGGCAGGGAAGTTTATAGTATATTACATGGAAATTATTATATAACAAGAAAAAAGTGAAAGCCTGAGTGAAAATGATTGTGGATAAATAGCAATAAATGTTGTCATGTGGAACAAATGCCATTGGAATAACCAACCACTTCATGATTCAATTTAAGGCACACTCTATGAGATGGAACCCTTACATGGCATTACAAAAGTGATCAAGAACCTGAGACTAGATAGATCATGAGCCTAGGGGAAAATCTACTACTAATCATCCTGTTAAAGGAATATAGAAATAAAATGACTCCTGATGACATACTACTATACCCATAGATTGGTTGTTCACTCAGCCCTCCTCAGAGAAGCTTCTTGCAGAAGATGGCAATTAACAACGAGATTCATAACTGGACAATATGCAGAGTGAGAGACTTTGGAGCACTCAGTCCTAAATGGAATGTCTTCATTAAAGCCCTCACACCAAGGCCCAGGAATCCATGGGAAATAGAGGCAGAAATAATGTAAGTGCCAGAAGTGATAGATGACTCCAAGGAAACACTGTCTTCCAGACACAATAGGACTGATTGATATACATAAGAACTCACAGGTACTATGAAAACACAAAGAAGCCCTACTTTGGTTCAAAGCCTACAAAATTCCAGCACTGAGGTGGGGACGTGGATACAGATCCTACTCCTAACCAAAAAGCCTTTAGAAATTGATATCTGCTAGGAAGGGAAAATCTGCTTTTTCCAATGGAGTTTCATAGGGTGTATCAATCTCACTCCGGGGCAGGCCCTACGCCCAGAAGTTAGCCTGCATATAATGGACTCCATGTTATTTTGTGTGCTTTTTGTCTTCGTTTTCTTTTTTTTGTCATATTGATTTTCTATTTTGTTTGTTTTTAATGGTTTTTAATTTTATTGTTGTTGATCCTGTTATTTATTGGAGAGATAAAAGGAGAAATAACATGGAGTTGAGTGGGGAAGAATTGGGGATTCTGGGAGGAGTTGGGAGAGGGAAAAGAATATGGTCAAAATATGTTATACAAAAAATTAAATGAAAATTAAAAAATAAAATCAGGAAATGAAAAAAGATGTCATTTATGAATAAACCTAGAGCATTTTTACATTTTATGATTATAAATAGAATCTTAGGCAAACTATGGTGATTGCTGAGGTCCTCTATTGATATATAATTCCTGAGTTGGTGACAGTCCCCTTCCTTAGTACATGTCTGTAACTCAGAATAAATGACAATACTTTATCATTTCTTCTAATTCTTTTTTAAATTTCTGTTCATTAGCTATAGGTCTTAATGCCTACCTTTTCTATATTCTTCATCCAAGATCTCTTCAGTAAGGAATGTGTTAATTACTTGCATGCACCTGTTTTTTACAAAGTCATGCCTTCAGTTGCCAGCAATGCAGTGAGCTTCCTGGCACTAGAAGTCAGCATTCTGGAGGGATGAAAGCCTTCTTGTTTATGAGTTTGCAGAGCTGGGAACTGCCGAGCGCTCTCAGCCCTAAAAATATAGTTCTGAATCTACATGTCAAATACATATTTTCATCAGCTACCTGTTTTCCTTTCTGACTCCCACCATGCAAGTCATCTAAAGGAACACCTACAGCCAGTTTCTTCACGTGCCAGAGACCTCATGCTTGGGAGTATTACTGCTTTCATATATCCTCCTTCCTTCCCTCCCTCCCTCCCTCCCTCCCTTCCTCCCTTCCTCCCCACAGTGCTGTAAAGGAAAAGGATAGAAATAGACAGAGACATACAGAGAGACAGAGAATTCTGCACATGATATACAGCCCAGTCCTATGAAAATACCCACAATCCCTGCCAGAATTTTACCACAGAGAAACACATAAAACTGTAATTCTCAAGACTTAAAAAACAGACTAATGTGTTATGTAAGTAAGGTGCCATCAGACTACCTAAGACATAGTTTTTTTCAAAATTTGTGTATGTTATCAGAGACAGAAGATAAAGGATTCTAAGATGATTAAGTCAAGGTTATTGGGCTCTTGTGCTTTGAATCAGATGAAGTTACAATGATATGAAAGCTCAGGTTTAAAATACACTCATAATACTTTGATATTATGAAACTGATATTATATAATTATATAGAATTTCTGAAGAGTAATCCAGCTATAAATATATAATAATCCAACTATATGTATTATATATATGAAATTTGAGACATCAACTGGTTATTTCCTCAATATATAGTTTTATGTATTCATTATTATTAATATTATAAACAATAAATACCATATTATATATCATTTAAATATGTATATATTTAAGAACTAACCAGTTGCTATCTCAGATTTTAGGAAAATGGAAATGAAATATAGAATCAATTTTTTTATTAAATTTCAAATTCTATTGGTCCAAAGATATTCCTCTTATGCATAACACATTGCTGCTAGTTCTTATCTAGTTTATTTGCTTATTGGCACAACATTTTAAAATTCCTGAACAATGAGAGCAGAAGTATATATAAGATTGTATTTTAGAATGTAAGGTAACTAACAAATATTGACTGGCTGTCTTCAGATACTCATTTGTAGAAAAATCAACTTGAAATGTATATCACTTTAAAAGCTGCTCAACAGTTATGTAAACTATAACTATAACTGTGAGTCACACAAAGCAAAGACAGAATATTTTCCTTTCTTCATGTGGTACATTGAGTTGCTATATATATAAGACTGTGAAGCAAATAGATATCTAAAGAATATTCTTAGAGCTTTTATGCAAATGAATAATTACATTTCTTGCTAATGTGGGTATATGGGAAGATGAAAAGTTTGAGGGACAGGGACAAATTACTTGTTTCAGATTCTATCTTATAGGTCTTTCCTACAAATATGCAGAGACATTTTGAAGGAATGGTTGAAAATGATACCACAAACAATGATATGGGAGTCACTGACCTCTTGTTGAACTCTGAAGCCACTTTCAGGGGGTAATATTATATGACAGAGAAGATAGAAACCCTAAAATCCTAGGACTGAACAGGCTAACATATTACCAAAAGCCTAAGAGGCAGGAAAGAGTAAGAGAAAGATGTGAACTATGGCAATACTATTCTGGTACAATTGGTAGAATGGAAGATGAGTATTAGTGGCCAAAAAATGGATAAAACATGGAAACATTAAAATGTAGATCTGGAAAGAGGGAAAGATATGAGATGATGTTTGAAGAAATTTGGAGGATATGAACCTATTTGTGAGAGAGAAAGGTGTTGAATAAAGAAATTAATTATTATTAAAGAAGACAAATGCTAGACTTTGCGGGGGAAACTCATTCTTTTGATTCCTGACTTCCCACTAACCTCTCCTGTACAGTGAACAAGTTAGCAAGTAAGTATACCCTGACATGCAGAGGCCACCAGACCTTTCCTGCCATGGAAACCTGTAGAGGGACCTGGAGGCAGCCATTCCTGCCTTCCCCCTCCACCCTCCTGTAAAGCGAGCCATCAAGGTAGAGAGCAGGCATACAGCGAGTGCGTCCCAGAGTGAGAAGAGGATAGACTCTTGAGCCCATATGCATCAAAAGAGGGAGAGACCCCACCTATACTCATTGGAATAAGAAATGGCAAGATGACAGAATAAGAACATATCCAACAAGAACAAGTCTTATCTTACTCCACCAGAGTCCAGGGACTCTACACCATCAAGAACTGAACATCTCAATACAGATGAAACAGAAGAGAATGACCTTAAAAACAGCTTCATGAAAATGACAGAGTCCCTCAAAAAGGATGTGAGAAAATCCCTTAAAGAAATGGAAGAAAAAACAGACCAAAAAATAAAAGAAATAAACAAATGTCTTAAAGAAAGCCAAGAAAAAACAATCAAATAGATGGGTGAAGCAATTCAAACAGTTCAAGACCTGAAAAGTGCAATGCAGACAATAAAGAAAATATAAACTGAGGGAATTCTAGAAATAGAAAAGCTGGGTAAATGAGCAGGTACTCCAGATACAAGCATAACCAACAGAATATAAGAGATGCAACAGAGAATCTCTGACTCTGAAGATAAACTAGAGCAAATTTATTCATCAACCAAAAACAACTTAAGTCCAACAAATCCAGTAAATATGGGACACATGAAAAGACCATACCTAAGAATAATAGGTATAGAAGAAGGCGAAGAAGCCCAGCTCAAAAGTGCAGAAAACATACTCAACAAAATCCTAGAAGAAAACTTTCAAAACCTGAAGCAGGACATGCCTGTGAAAGTGCAAGAAGATTATCAAACACCATATAGACTGGACCAAAGAAAAAAGTCCCCTCACCACATAATAATCAAAACCCAGAACATAAAGAATAAAGAAAGAATATTAAGAGCAGTGAAGGAAAAAGACCAAGTAACATATTAAGGCAGACCTATCAGAATCACACCTGATTTCTCAATGGAAATCCTGAAAGCCAGAAGATCCTGGATAGATGGTCTAAAAATACTAAGAGACCATGGATGCCAGCACAGACCACTATACCCAGCAAAACTCTCAATCACTATAGATAAAAAACAAGATATTCCATGAAAAAAACAGATTTACATAATACATATCCACAAATTCAGCCCTACAGGAAGTCCTGGAAGGAAAACTCCAATGCAAGGAAGTGGAATACACTCAGAAAAGCATAGGCATAGATAATCTCACTTTACCAAAAGCCAGAAATAGGGGAAAAACTCACACACAATACCACCACCAAAACAAATCTGAAACAAAAAAAGAATCAACAATCAATGGTCATTAATATCCCTCAATATTAATGGTCTTAATGCCCCATAAAAAGACACATGCTGAAAGAATGGATACAAATACAGAATCCATCCTTCTGCTGCATGCAAGAAATACACCTCACCTTTAAAGACAGATGTTCCATCAGAGTCAAGGGTTGGGAAAAGATTTTCCAATCAAATGGCCCTAAGAAGCAAGCTGGTACAGCTATCCTAATATCTAACAAATAGACTTCAAACTAAAATTAATTAAAAGAGATGAAGAAGGCCACTTCATATTTATCACAGGAAAAATCCATCAAGATGAAGTCTCAGTTATGAACATCTATGCACCAAATGAAAATACACCCATATTCATAAGGAAATATTACTAAAACTCAAATCACACATTAAAGACCACACACTTATAGTTGGAGACTTCAACACCCCACTCTCACCACTGGACAGAACCACCAGACAGAAACTTAACAAAGAAACAAAGGAATTAACAGAAGTTATGATGCAATTGGAATTAACAAACATCTATAGAACATTCCATACAAACACAAAATAATATACCTTCTTCTCAGCACCACATGGAACCTTCTCTAAAATCTACCACATTCTTGACAACATAGCAACCTCAAGAGATACAAAAAATGGAATACCCCCTGTATTCTATCAGATTTAAAGTTAGATTCAACAACAACACAAATTGCAGAAACAGTATAAACTCATGGAAATTTAGCAATACACAAATGCACCATTTCTGGGTCAAGGAAGAAATAAAAAAAAAGACTTCCTAGAATTCAACGAGAACAAAGATACAAATAACCAAACAAATGGGACACTTTGAAAGCAGTGTTGAGAGGAAAGTTCATAGCAGTAGGTGCCCACATGAAGAAACTGGAGAATAGTCACACTGGAGAATTGACAGTACAATTTAAAGCTCTACAACGAAAGGAAGCAAACTCACCATGGAGGAGTAGATGCCAGGAAATAATCAAATTGAGGGCTGAAATCAATAAAGTAGAAACAAAGAAAACAATATAGGGAATCAAGGAAGCAACGAGTTGGTTCTTCAAGAAAATCAACAAGATAGATAAACCTTTATCCAAACTAATCAAGAGGCAGGGAGAGTAAACGCTATTTGACAAAATCAGAAATGAAAAGGGGGACATAACAACAGACACTGAGGAAATCCAGAGAATTATCTAGTCATACTTTGAAATCCTGTACTCCACAAAATTAGAAAATGTAAAGGAAATGGACAATTTCCTGGATAGATATCACTTACCAAAATTAAATCAAGATCAGATAAGCAATTTAAATAGACTTGTAACTCCTAATGAAGTAGAAGCAGTCATCCCAAATCTCCCAACCAAAAAAACATCAAGGACTGGATGATTTCAGTGCAGAATTCTACAAGAAATTCAAACATGAGATAATACTGGGACTCCTCAAACTATTCCACACAATAGAAGAGGAAGGGTCATTGCCAAACTCTTTCTATGGGGCTACAATTACCTTGGTTCCCAAGCCACTAGAATACACAACTTAAAAAGAGAACTACAGACCAATATCCCTCATGAACACTAATGCAAAAATAATCAATAAAATACTAGCAAATCAAATCCAAGAACACATCAGAGAAATCATCCACTATGATCAGGTAGGTTTCATTCCAGAGATGCAGGGATGGTTCAACAAACAAATATCTATCAATGTTATCTACCATAAAAAAAACTTCAAAAGAAAACCACATGATCATTACACTAGATGCTGAAAAAGCCTTTGACATAAACTAATAACCCTTCAAGATAAAGATCCTGGAGAAATCAGGGATACCAGGAACATACCTGAACATAATAAAAGCAATATACAGTAAACCTACAGCCAATATTAAACTAAGTAGAGAGAAACTCAGCGCAATTCCTCTAAAATCAGGAACAAGACAAAGCTACTGATTCTCGCCATATCTGTTCAATACAGTACTTGAAATTCTAGCTAGATCCTGAACATAACTCCAGTAGTACAGCCACTATGATCGACAATTAATAAATGGGACCACCTGAAACTAAGCTTCTGTAAGGCAAAGGACACAGTCAACAAGACAAAAAGGCAGTCCACAGAATGGGACTGATCTCCAAAATTTACAAAGAACTCAAGAAGCAAGTCTCCAAATCACCAAAGAATGCAATTAAAAACCGGGGTACAGAACTAAATAGAGAATTCTCATTAATGGAGTCTAAATTTGCTGAGCTATACTTGATAAAGACTCAACATCCTTAGCCATCAGGGAAATATGAATCAAAACAACTCTTAGATACCATCATACTCCTGTCAGAATGGCTAAAATCAAGAACACCAATGACAATTTATGCTGAAGAGGATGTGGAGAGGGGGAAACACTCCTACACTGTTGGTGGGAGTGCCAATTTGTAAAGCCATTTTGGAAGTAAGTATGGAGATTCCTCAGGAAAATGGGCATCAATCTACCACAAGACGCAGCAGTTCCACTCCTAGGCATATATCCCAAAGATGCAAATTCATACAATAAGGACATCTGTTCCACTATGTTGATAGCAGCATTATTTGTAATAGCCAGAACCTGGAAGCAACCTAGATGTACCACATCTGAAGAGCAGGTAGAGAAAATGTGGTACATTTACACAATGGAGTACTATTCAGCGGAAGAATCAATGGAATCTTGAAATACGCAGGCAAATGGATGGCACTAGAAGAAACCATCCTGAGTGAGGTAACCCAGTCACAAAAAGACAAACATGGTATGTACTCACTCATACATGGATCAGGGTAGTGCCAGTCTGCAATTCCACTGACAGATAGTCTGGGAAACAGGAAAGAACCTAAGAGAGATATGCATGGTACCCCAGAGAAGAGGAATGAGGCAAGATCTCCTGGACAGATTGGGAACACGGCAGGGGGTGGGAGGGAGTGGGAGCTGGGAAGAAGAGAGAGGAAGAAGAGGAGGAGAGAGTAGATCATGGGGGAGCAAGAAGGTTGAGTTGGGGGGTAGAATAGGGGGAGAACAGGATGAGAAATAATATGATAGAGGGAATCATAGGTTTGAAAAGAGATCTGGCACCAGTGATATCTCTAGGGATCTACAAGTATGACATCAACTGGCAAGCTAAGCAATAATGGAGAGACTACCTTAAAGGCCCATTCCTGATAATGAACTTGATGACTACCTTATATGCCATCTCAGAACCTTCATCCAGTGACTGATGGAAGCAGAGGCAAACACCTACAGCTAAACACTAAACTGAACTCATGGAACCCACTGACAGAGAGAGAGGAGCTATGCGCAAATGGGCAAAGAATGGGCTGGCAAAACCAGCAGAGACAGGCGATCTGAACAGGGGAAAGCTCTTGGACACCAGACCTACAGCTGGAAGGCCAGCATGGGACTGATCCAGACCCCCTGAGTGTGAGAGTCAGTGAGGAGGCCTGGGCAAGCTATGGATGGGGTCCTGGGCAGTAGATCAGTATTTATCCCTGGCATACAAATGGACTTCGTGTGTCCATCACACGAAGAGGGATGATCTCTCAGCCTGGACTCTTAGGGGAGTTCCTGGACCCTGCCCTGAGCAAAATGACAGACTCTGGATATCACCTATGTGGAAGGAAAGGGAGGCTGGAGGGGATGGGGGGGTCACTGGAAGAGGGGAGGGAGAGGCAACTGGGATTGACATGTGAAGCGTGCTCTTTAAAATTAAAGTAATAAAAAAATTTAAAGAAAAAATATTTTATCTAAAAACTATTAATAAAAATTTTAGATTCACAAAGAAAGAAAAAAACTGAATCCTTCCTTGTCAGGGAATTTAACATTGTGGAAATTTATTAATCATTAATGTTAGTTGATTTAAATTTCATGCAACTGTTGGCTAATACTCACACACAGATACATATAACTGTGTGTATGTATGTATATATATATATATATAAAATTACCTCTTAAAAATGCATTGTAATTGATGAACTGTGATTGATTCATCTACTCAAAATATAATTTATAAAATCTTAGGACAATTGTTTTAGAAAATAACTTTCTTTTATTCACCTTTCAACAAGAGACGCAAGGTGGGAGTTACACACATATTTATAATATAATATAATATTTATAATTCAATGTGGGAGTTATAGACATATTTATAATGTCACAAAACCATAGATGAATTTTTATGTACATATGAAAAGCCCTTTTGGGATATTTATAAAAATAAAGGAATAATATTAATGGCTGGAGCATGCATAAAGATATTTACAGGAGAATAAAGAAATTAATTCATAAGAAGATGTTCTTCAGAAGAAAATGATCACAAGGTTTTATTAGTTCTGTATTTCAGTACAACATACATTTCAAAGAACATAAATTAAGAGTTTTGGATATAGTTTAATTGTAGAGCACTCACATGGCATGACTGATAGATAGCACTAAACACATACACCCCAGACAACATTAGTAAACTAAAACATCAATAAATATGGGTTAGATACTTAGGAATGCAAATAGACCTGAGAGCTCTGGCTAGGCACTCATGGTGAGATTTGGGTCAACATTTTATTGAGATCTGCATCATCTGAAAGCTTGAATAGAGTTGAACAATCTGATGCCAAAATAGTTCATCCACATGGCAGGTAAGGTGGTGCTGGCTATTGGTAGGCGGCTTCATTGAAGTCTTCTCCATCCACCTAGTTGAGTACAATCAGGAGCCTAGAACTCGAACAAATAAAAGTTATATAATATATGAGTAGTAACAACCATGCATTATTGAGAATCATCTTGCAGGGCAGATAATATACCCAGCATAAATTACTTGTTGTAAGAACCATGCATCATTGGGGATCATCTTTCAGGACAGATAATATACCCCACACAAATTACTTGTCAACTTCTAGGAATGTATCAAAGCATAAACTAAAGCTCATAATTGATCTTGATTGCTGATTCTGTCTCTGTAAGGATGTTATGACTTTTCTCCAACTTTTATATAATGTTTTAGTCTGTTCGGGATTCAATAGCCAAATGCTATAAGCTAAGTTACTGGACTAATGAAAATGTGTTTTCTTAAAGATTTTGAGGCTTAAAATATAAAATTAGTTGGCAGGTTTGGCATTTTAATGCTGTCTTCTTGCTGTGTCCTTACATGGCAGTTGTTTGAACTGTATGTGGTCAATGTCCTCATCCCCTCATAAGGACATCAGTCATATTTCAGGAGAGTATATTCCCGAACCTCAGTTAGCATATTCCCAAACCTCAGTAAACCTCATTTACCTTGTGAATGTTTTCTCTCAATATATAGTTATTAAGAGTTAGGATTTCATCTTCTGAGTTTTGGGGAGGCACAATTTAGTTCATAATGATCATGCATCTGTATTAACATTTCAAAGAGTATATAATATCTAATTCTATATATATTTGAGTGACTAGGAATGTCAAATATGTCAAATAATTTGTTAGTATGCCCAATTAAACTAAAGTTTAAAAAAGATTGCTTTATTATTTATGAGAAATTATAGGTTATTCTTCAAACTATGTAAGTGACATCCAAGGACTGAAAAACATTTTACAACACCAGTTTCTACTCAAATATTGTATTTTTAATAAATACTGTCTCCTTAATTCTGTATTAATATCACTTAATATAGTCCACCTTGTATACAAAATTGTTCTGTCTTCATAATAACAATTATCATAGCCCTCCCTTAAGTATGATATAATGATTAGTGTCTTCATGTCACTCAAAATAGCTTTGTCCCATTTTTAATATATTGATAACATTTATCATCATAGCCACTCCTAAATAGGATATAATGATCTATACATGCATAGCGCTTATCATCATAACCATATATATGATAAAACTTACTGTGTTTACTGTTCGTGCCTATCACTTAGAATGATTCAGTAATAGAAATTGTCTTATCCCAACAAAAATGTGATGGTTCATTTATTTGCAAAGCTTTAGTTTTATCTTCCATATGTATATACCACCATTCTCCTGGACAGCTAAGAGAAATTGAGGAAAGGATGCTCAAATTAAAAAAAAATGTTAGCAACTCTACGCACTCTTTTTCATCAAACAATTTCAGAAAGAAATTTATAGCAAATTCACTTGTATAACAAATATTTACATATCTGTAATTTCCACATGTGTAATGTTTTATCCTATGAAATAAGAGAGCCAATAGAAGTATGGGGTAAATAATATGATATTAATTTAAATATGACATGGTCTATAAAATATTTGCAATGTTAAATAAACAATGTGTAATTACAGAATTAAAGAAAGTCTTCTTGGTGAAAATGGCATGTGAAATTGAGAGAGAAATAACATTCTGACAAATGAAAGTGGAGGAGGACCTTAAGGGCAAGTATTAAATCAGAAAAACACAGACCTGTGAATGCCAAGATAGAGTGAGCCTTACCTACACTAATTTGTTTGAATCTAGTGTCCAGAAAATAGAGTTAGAATACAGTCTTGGTAACCCCAAAACAGACATTATAATTTGGGACTTCTCTAGTTATCAAGATGAATCATTGAACATTTTCTAGTGAATGATGAGCATGCTCATTCAATAAATACCCCAAGGAAGATTACATTGGCAGCAATGAGCTGATTTATTTTATGAAAAGAATTTTTGAGATAATAATGCTAATTATGTAAATCAAAACTTTTTATTTTTATTTTTTATTACTTTAAATTTAAATAGCTTGCTTCACATGTCAATCCCAGTTCCCTCTCCCTCCCCTCATCCCCCAGCCTCCCACCCTATCCCCACTTCCTTCCATATAGGGAATATCCAGAGTCTGTCATTTCACTCAGGGCAGGGTCCAGGCACTCCCCTAAGAGTCCAGGCTGAGACAGCATAACTCTGTGTGTTATAGACACAAATGAAGTCTGTTTTTATGCCAGGGATAAACACTGATCTACTGCCCAGGGCCCCATAGGTTGCCCAGGCCTCCTCACTGACGATAAGAACATTTTATAACAAACAGAATAAAGCAATACAGTTTTAAGTAACATTAGCTACTGTGAAGTGAAAACCTTCTACAGAAACAGTAAGTCACCACGAATTACAGGAAAACATTTGGTGATATGCAGAATTTCTGATGAATCTATAGATTATATAGAAGATAAAAATAATCTCTCATTTCCTTTGTTAAAAATGGTCTAAATATCTCATGGTCAGCTTATACATCAACCAGGAGAAAATAAAAATTGGCTTAGTCTTTGGCAGGAAAGAATATTAAAATGTCTATGAATTAAACAACTGAAATTAAAACTGTAGCAACAGTTAGACATATTTCACCCTTCCCTCACGTTTAGATATTATGTAATGGGACAAATGAAATTCATTTTTCTCAAAACTATACAACCTGCTGCAATAAAGCCAAGTCTTATGCTATGCCCCATTCTCTCCTGCAAGTCCAGGGTTACTCTTCGTTACATTGATTCTTTGTATTGTTTTCCTAGTTTCTAATTTATTGATTTCAGCCCTCAATTTAACTATTTCCTGGTGTCTGATCCGCTGGGGGTGAGTTTGCTTCCTGTTGTTCTAAAGGTTTCACTTGTGCTGTTAATTCTCTAGTGTGACTATTCTCCAGTTTCTTCATGTGGGCACTTAGCGCTATGAACTTTCCTCTTAACACTGCTTTCAAAGTGTCCCATAAGTTTGGGTATGTTGGGTCTTCATTCTCATTAAATTCTGGGAAGACTTTAAATTCTTTTTTTATTTCTTCTTTGTCCCAGGAGTGGTGCAATTGAGCTTTATTCAGTTTCCATGAGTTTGCAGGGTTTCTGTAATTTGTATTGTTGAATTCCAACTTTAGAGCATGGTGGTCTGATAATATACATGGAGTTATTCCAATTTTTCTGTATCTGTTGAGGTTTGCTATGTTTCCAATTATGTGGTCGATTCTTGAGAAGGATCTGTGTGATACTGAGAAGAAGGTATATTCTTTTGGATGGAATGTTTTTTAGATGTCTGTTAGACCCAGTTGGGTCATAACATCTGTTAGTTCCTTTGTTTCCTTTTTAAGTTTATGTCTGGTAGTCCTGTTTGATGGTGAAAGTGGGGTGTTGAAGTCTCCCACTATAAGTGTGTGAGGGTTTACATGTGATTTAAGTTTTAGTAATGTGTCTTTTACGAATGTGGATGCCTTTGTATTTAGGACATAGATGTTCAGAATTGAGACTTCATCTTGGTCAATTTCTCCTGTGATGAGTATGAAATGACCTCCTTCATCTCTTTTGGTTTATTTTAGTTAAAATCTAGTTAGTTAGATATTAGTATTTCTACCCCCCACTTGTTTCTTGGGTCCATTTGATGGGAAAATCATTTCCCAACACTTAACTCTGAAGTAGTATCTGTCTCTGAAGCTGTGTGTTTCTTGTATGCAGCAGAAGGATGGATTCTGTCTTCTAATTCATTCTATCAACCTGTGGCTTTTGATGGGCGAGTTAAGACCATTAATATTGAGGGATATTAATGATCATTGATTGCTCATTCTTGTTTGTTTTGGAATGGTTGTTGTTGGTGGAATTGTATTTGGATTTCCAGCCGTTGTTTCTTTTGCCTGTTAGTAAAGTGGGATTGTTTATTGTCTATGTTTTCTGGTTTTAGTTAACTTCCTTGGGTTACAGTTTTCCTTCCAGAACTTTCTGTAGCGCTAGGTTAGTGGATATGTATTGTTTAAATTTGGTTTTGTCATGAAATATCTTGTTTTCTCCATCTATAGTGATTGAGAGCTTTGCTTGGTATAGTAGTCTGAGCTGGCATATGTGGTCTCTTAGTGTTGGTAGAATATCTATACAGTACATTCTGGCTCTCAGAGTTTCCATGGAGAAGTCAAGTGTAATTCTGGCTGGAGGGATAGCTCAGCTGTTAAAGGATAGGCTCACAACCAAATGTAAATCAAAACTTTTAAACTTGGTTAATTAATTTATAACAGTAAAATACTTAGAGTAGATGGATAAGATTGGCACACAGTGTCTACATGTACAGAAACATCTGTAATTACAATGAATTTGTTATTTAAAATACAAATTACTTAGGGAAGGTAAGGGTATGAAAAGAGAAACCTGGACACCAACCCAGCCATAAAACCCTCAGCCTACAATTCATCCCGCCTACAAGATGTGCTGGGGTAATGGTGGAACAGAACTTGTGGATGTGTCCAACCAATATCTGTTTTAACTTGAAGCCCACACCATGAAAGGGAGCCATGCCCTGCCCTGCCAGGATGTCCAAGAACTTGAGACTGGATAGCCAAAAGACCTAGGGATCCAAATACAACACACACACAGACACACACACACACACACACACACACACACACACACTAAATAAATAAATATATGTATGCTATTCAGTTAGCATGGTGATTTTGTGGAACTCCTAACAGCGAATGCAGGTGTGTCTCTGAATCTTTTGCCAGCTCTTAGGAATCTTCTATTGGGTTGCCTTATTCACCCTCAATATAAGGGTTTTTCCTTGTGTTATTGTATCTTGTATTGCTGTACTTGGTTGTCGTCTCTTGGAGACCTGTTCTCTTCTGAAGGGAAATAGGCAGGGAGTGGATCTAGAGGAGGGAGGAAGAAGGGGAAGGTGGGAAGAGTGGCAAGAGTGGAGAGAGAGGAAACTGTGGTCTGGATGTATTGCATGAGAGAATAATCCTTTTTCAATAAAAAACAAAACTTGGTAAGTTCTATGAATACAATTAATATGTCATTTAAAATAGTATTTAGAGAAGAAATAAAAGCAAGTATTTAGGGAAGAAACATACTCTAAAATGACTTATTTTATGTTTCTGTCCACTCATTTCTAATATGAAAGAAACAATATTTAATTCATAAAATTGTTTATAAGGACACAGTTTGCATTGATCTTGTTCTTATCCATTTGATCCTGAACAAATTAATAAACTCTTGAAAAACTGCTAGGTCATACCAAATGACTAATAAGGATTAGTTACTATTATTATCACTTTTTTATTGTGTGTGCTTTAGTGTAATTGAGAAACAGCAGGTAAAACCATTTAAAGTTCTAGCTCATTTTTAAAAACTTCAGATGGCATAATTCCATGATCTAACACTTATATATAAATAAAAATTTGATTATGGTGACATAATTCAATTACTCCAAAATATCATAATCCATCCTCCCCTCATTAAAGTAATTTTAGATATTTTTTGATTACTCACTTGTTTTCGGCCAAAATGAATGTGATTGCCAAGATAATAAGTGAATGGATTTTCAAGAAGGGAAACGAAAACAATAGAGTAAGGGAAAAATTCAAAGATTTTAGTTGGTGAAAGGAAATACTGAGAGAATATTTTCCAAATGATTATACTGATCAGCAAATTAATGTACCAAAAACAATCTTAATTTCGTGCTTGCTTTGTTCAAGATACTAAATTATGTATCCTATCAATTATAAAGTAATTAAGCAAAAGACCTAATTCTAAATTAATATCTAGAAAAAAGTATTAGTTTTCAATGTTGTATAACAATTTACCACAAAATAAGTTTAAAACAACAGAGATATTTTATGTCATAGTTTTGTTAGTGTCTTGGTCTAGCATAAACATTTCTATGCTCAGGTGAAGTAAAAGTTTTCTTGGGTTTCATGATTGTTGTGCCCAAGTCTCATAGAACCTCACAGACTCCCAAGGAGACAGACTTCACCAAACTGGAAACGCAAGGCTTTATTGCTTAATCCTACCGTTAGGGACCTTGTTCAGCCAACTGACACAGCAGCTACTTGGAGGAAGCAAAGTCCCTTGTCTACTGCCAGAATTTTAAAGGAAAAAATCCCAGAATTACATCAGTATGGGTTGGATCCTGATTGGTTGACATTTGGGCAACAATTAGGGGAATTTTCCAGAGTCAGAGCAACTACTGGTTGTCAGCATTAGTGGTTTCTATGGCTTTGTCTGTTACTTGCAGGTAGCCTGTTCTCATTTGTTGGTGCTGGGGGGAGCATTCTGTGGTTTCTCTGTCTCTTGGAGGTGGTGTGTTGTCAAACACAATCTCCAGGAAGGTTGTCTTAGAGCTTTGTTCACAACACAAGAACTAGAGGCTAGGGGACTGGATTTGTTTTGAAGGCTTTTTACAACCTTTACATTTGCATAGTTTCTCTCTAGTATAAATAAGAAGAGCTGAATGGGAGCTTAAAGCTTCGCCACATTTATACAACTTCTCCCCGATGTGATTTATTAGAAGTGAAGGCTTTGAGTTTAGTTTACCTTTTCAATGATCAGTGAGAACTCTGATTGCTCTCTAACTCATTAAGATATTGGCAGAATTCAGTATTTAAGGAACTATGGTTTCCATTCTGTGCTGTCTAGGGGTTAGGAGCGTCAGAGCTTCACTCAGGAGCAAAAGGCTTCCCTAGGGATCTCTTGAGAAATGATCCTCTAGCACCATGCAAGCATAGTACTCAAAGCTGTCAAAGAAGGCACGCAAGCTCCTAGGAAATCTAAGGCAACAGTGTTATACTAGTAACTGCTTCATCACTTTGGTCACATGGTGTTTCTCAGCTACTTAAATGGGATCATCCACATCAAAGACTCTGAAATTATGTTAAGCAATATTGCCAAGAAATAATGCCTACCACACATGTAAATGAGACACTTGAAATATCAGACAGTAACACCTTAAGTGGAAAGTGCCAGGGGGTCAAAGCTTCCAGAAAAGACAGAAAGAAAAGTATGTCAAATAAATTCATGAAGGAAAACTGAAAGGGCCAAAAGACCAAGTGGGATTCCTGTAATGTTTCCATAATGCCCTCTGCCTCCTTCAATCTTGCATCCTGGCTATTTTAAGACTGAAGTCACCATTTCCTGCCCTTTCTCAAACAAGTTAATGAAACTTGAACAGTGTGCTAGTGGGAGAGAATATGCAATATAACATTTGATATGTAATATAACATTTGAACTTTTAAATCCTACTGAAGAATTTTGAAAAGCCCTTTCCTCATCTGAACTCCCTACTGTGTAACTACCACCATTATAGACCTCTGATCTAACTCTAGGCTCCTGAGTCAACCATGTCCAATGCATGTTTGATTGTTAATCAGAAACAAAGGGTCCTTGGGTTATAACTCGCTACACATAAGCAATATAACTGGATCAACCTAGTGACTGTTAATTTCACTTTAAGGGAGCAGTGATTTTTATGAAGTCTTTAAAGACTATACCTAAAATATTACAATGTTGTTAACAGATCCTATGGAATACATAAGGATATTTCTAAGAATTTTGGGCCAAAGCTCTGATATTTTTTTACTATCTGGAGACTATTACATCAAAAAAAGCAGAGTAGTTCCTTTCTGAGCAAATAAGAAGACAGAAAGGAATGTTTTCCAAGACTTCTATTAAAGTGCTTATTGGTTTATTTGCTTGCTATGGTACATTTGTTTTGGTGTTTGTTTGTTTGTCTGTTCATTGCCTTCTCTTCAAGAAGGACAATATCAAGTTAAGCTACATAATTTGTGTTTTGAAAGCTATGTGAAATTTTCAGGCTATAATCATACCTGAGAACAATAAATGTGAACTTAAATGTAGAGACACATGCAAGTACTAAATCTTATCCTCAGCCACAAAAGACACATTGTTCTTTTGTTGGTTTTAAATTAAAATTGTTTTATTAATTATTTAAGAGTTTTACACAATGCATTTTGATCATATTAAACTTCTTCCTCCAGTGCCTGCCAGACCACCCTACACCCTACCTGCCCAGGTTTTGCCATTCTTATAAACAATAAAATGTAACTAATGTTGTTATATTATTTGAGCTTACATGACAGAAGATCCTTCCACTAAGATGTTTGGAAAACAAGGACAAAATAAAGCTATATAAATTAGAGTCAATGTCTGATAAACACAATTTAGCCAAATCTTGAAACTTGTTGACACAGAATGTCAAGAGAATGAGACTTCCAGAAGGAGGACTTATCCAAGGAAACACAACAATTAAGAATTAGAAATATGTTTCAGCTAGTCTATAATTTTCATTGGTCCTGGACTGTTATCTTTCCACTGTTACTAAGTTCGTGCCACAATAAACCCTATGTTGTGCTTCTAATATTTTGTCTGGGTTTATTTTATCTAATTAGTATCCCAAGTTTGTGGATGATGATTAAAAGTTACAGACAATAAAGTGACTAAGACCACCTCAATAATAAATTGGAAACCTTGGAATGAACCTCAAAATTAACCAATTGGCAGTGCTGAGAGAAGACACCAAATATAACCATCAACAACAGATGTGAGTTCTGGGATAGACGAGTCAGCAACTGAGAATGTGTTTAAAGGATGTGATTTGAGAGAAGCATTCATTGATGTTATATGTTCCTATAGTATACTTCTGTATGTATTTCTATTGTTCCTAACCCACTGGGTAGTACTAATGGAACCAAATCCAGTATCCCATCCCTCTGACCATGACTGTTTCCCTGAGGAATGTCTCTTGACCAAAGCACATTAGTTAAATGATGTCTAACTAGAATGGGTAGGACATGACTATGTCCTTTACCTCACAAACAACATTTATAATCTCTTAAACAGAAGATGAAAAAAAGAAAGAAAGCAGAGAGATGTGGAATTAAGAAAGAGCTCTGACCACTGGAACTCCTTGGATTCTCTTATCCCTAAAGTGACTGTTACCCTTTTGTGTCCATGTAATTAATTGCATTCACTGATAAACATTGCCTTTTAACTTAACTAGTGTAGAGAGTCCTAAGGAATACATATTTACTGAACACATAACTATATAATCTGTAAGGTTTAAGGTCAATGAATAATCAAGCTAGAAACATCACAATATAATAGAAACAATGTTCTGAGAGGAACCCAGGAGAAAGTGTCCTCAGAAAAAAAAGAATGTATGAATGACTGTGACATGGTAGAGATCAGAGAATCCAAATTTAAGGCAAAAAAATGAGTTAGGGCTTCATGACACTTTATGATTTATCGTGTTGTGGTAGATGCAAGGACATTGGACACAAGGATTCTGTGAGACAAAAGAATTGCTAATCCTTTGATCAAGCTGTTATAGAAGCCTACACCATCTCACTAAATAAGCCACATTTATCTATTTTTTTACAAGTCCTTGAGGAGTACTACTGCCATAGGGCTCTTATTTCTTTGAACTCACTTTCTTCTTGAATGCCCTTTCTTATAAAAGCTTTGGAATAAAATAAAATGCTGTAAATTCTACAATTATTTCTTCAAATCTCTTTGGGCTGCTTTTCTATCAGACAGTACTTCTGCTGGGGTTTACTAGATATCTTTCCTGAATATAAAACCAAATATAAATAACTAATACAGGAAATAAGCATTGATATGAAATGCCTTAGATAGTTTTTTATAGTGTCTTATTTTATTAAGACACCTGACTAGGGCAACTTAAAGGAAAAAGGTGTTTATTGGGCCTACAGTTTTAGAGGGAAAGTCCATGACTATCAAAGTAGGAACCATGAAAACATGCAGAAATGGCAATGGGACAGTGGCTGAGAGCTTGTATTTGGAAACAACGACAATGAGGCAGTGAGAGACAGAGCTAACTTGCAATGGGGTAGACTTCTGAAGCCTCAAAGATCATGCCCATGACATACTTCCTCTGACAAGATCAAACTTTCTAAATCTTCCCAAACAGCTCCATTAACTGGAGACAAAAATTAAAATGTACAAACATATGGGTGTCAATCTCATTGAAGCTACCACAGGAAGCCCCATATGTAGTACTTAAGCATTAACCATAGGAACCCTTCTCTCTCTAATGTGCTATTTTATTAATTTAGATTCATATTCTAGTTCAAAAAATACTTAGAATAAATATAAGTTATTCCATTATTTGAATAGGGCTACTCCCAACATACTGCATATGTTTCCAAGAAACATATTATTTTTAAAAATATTATCTCCTAAAATATTATAGATAAATTTACATTCACAGCAACCAGAATTAAAAGTGCTTATTGGTACAGACATTCATTAACATCAGGTATTTCAGTTTTATAAATATTTATAAAAGACCATTTATATCAAACATCCCAACAGAATAAAAATTAGTTAACAAAAATTAGTGTAACTGTCTATGTTTGAGGATAGTATGGTAGTCTAGTCAGGATTTTCACAAACAGTGATAACAAGTTGATGTTAATGTGCTAGCTAGTTTTGTTTAACTGACATAAGCCAGAGTCATTTGGAGGAAGGGACTCATATTGACAAAATGTCTCATCTCAATGACATTTGCTTGCAGAAAAATATGTAGAACATTTCACTGATTAATGATTGATATGGATGAACCCAGTTCACTGAGGACAGTGTTACCCCAGGGTGGGTGTAAGAAAGCACTCTAAGAAATCCATAAGTAGAAAGCCAATAGCAGCACTCTTCCATGGCCTCTGAATCAGTTCCTATCTCCAACACAGGAGGTTCAACCCCTGACCTTATGCCCTGACAGCTTCCTTGAAGCTGCCCCTCCTCGCTTCCTCCTCCAAGCCCCTTAAATATAGTTTGGAAAGAATAAAATTTTGTCACCTTGATCAGATACCTATCTTGGTGTCCTTTCCTGTATCTCCTGTCCCCAAGGGTCGGAGCACTGAGTCAGCTGTCATCATGTAGCAGGCAAAGGAGCTGCAGGTCTGGTAAACCAAGACCACATGGAAATACATGGATTAGTAGTTAAGGATTAATAATTAAGTCAGAGCTAGCCAATAAGAAACCATAGCCAATGGCCAACAGCTTTATAATTAATATAAGTCTTTGTGTGCTTATTTGGGAGCTCCAAGGGCAGTGGTGAGACCTGCCCAGCCTAGAAAACTCATGTTACAAAGTGGTGCCCTCAATGTGCAGCATGAATTTTAACCTGACGAAAGCTTATAAAGGGATTTTAGAAACAAAATAACAGAGACCAGCACAGCTTCTTGGTAGCAGCATTTTTCTCGGGTAGGCTCAGTTTTGCGAGAGACTCCCACAGCTCCTTTAAGGGAGGTTTCCTGACTCAGAATAAGCAGGAAAAACTGCAAGGCTCTTTTAAGAGGCCCTGCTAACAGTTGAATGGTGTGTACAAGCAGCTGGCAGTGGCAGTTACCACATCTCCAAGCTGGCTGCATGCTGCTTGATGGCAGCATAGACCAAGGTGGTGAATGCAGCTCTCAGTGCTGGTGATAAACAGACCCCCACCATTTTGGAAAGACAGTGACTTAAGCACTATTGGCTTTAATTTTAGCAATGCTGTTTAGCAGATAAAAGACTTGTGGCCAGAAAAAGATAGAGATACACAGTAAAGACAGATTTTAATGAAGAAAAATCTCTAAAGGTTTTTACACTTTGCTTAAAATATACATAGGTTTGTGAGAGAGAAGAAACAGGATAAAGTAATTTAAAAAAAGAAAAGAAATATAGTAGCTGGGTGTGGTGTGGTGGCACACACTTTTAATCTGAGCACCTGGGAGGCAAAAGCAAGCAAATCTCTGTGATTTCAAGGCCAGCCTACTGTACAGAGAGACTTCAATGGCAGCTAAAGTTATGTAGAGAAACCCTGTCTCAAAAAACTGGAAAAATAAAAGAAACATATATATATATATATATATATATATATATATATATATATATGATGGAAAATACACAGAGAGTCTGGATACTGTTATGCTGTTTGTTGTCATTGAGTTGTTTGATTGCTGAGGAAATAGCAACAACTGCTAAAAGAAATGTTGCTAGATTAATCCAATTTACATATTTTAAAAATGCTTTGATTTCAAAATTTAAGTTCAAGGACATGTTACTTTGGAAAAGAGGCTTTCTTTTTATTTCCACAGAAGATGAAAAGCTGTGGATTCCTCCCAGACTAACAGGGTTTGATCAAGCAAGATCCCCTGAAGCAATGGACCAGGTGATACAACATCCAAGACACCTGTGACAATGCAGCCTTGGAGAATGCTACAGCTAGGATTTGTCCAGGTTTCTGTTTTCTGATGATCCCCATGGTTTTCAGTGCCCCCAAACAACAGAAAACAGTTTGGAGAGAACGGCACTCACATTCCCAAATATTGTTCATAAATATTTGTTTTCATTTAATTGGGGCTGGTTATAAATGATTAATGATCACAACCAATCTATTTGATTAAAAATGATTGAGGAAATAGGATATAGAAATGAATACTTTGTATTGGAATAGGTTTTCATTTATTGATACAAATTTAAGAACAATTCTGTTATATTTTTCCTCTTGTTTAGATATTGTGTTTATACAGATCCTTTAAAATGTAATGCATAATTAAATACAGATTGTATACAGTCAACAATAATAGTAAAAACTTATAATTAGTGAGATTTTCTAGATATACAGAAATATGTTTGAGATGGATAGATAATCTTCATACCTTTCAAAGACTTTCAGAATATGGCTTTTAAGATGGTTTGGGGTTTTCTTGACAGTGAGACACAACTGCTCCTGGCAATACCAATTACATCTGAGAGGAAGATGGGCATAGAAGAAACTCGTTAGTGAGTTTGCTTTGGGTATAGTAAGACTAGCCATTTGGGCAATAAACTGCTCTTGCCTAGATTGTAGAAGTGTTGCTGTATAAACTGGACATACAGTACACACAGGAAAGTGACTGCTGAACTTGTAGAAGAAGATGGACAGTCCTAAAGTGTTCTTGCCTCATGGAAGAGTCTGCCAGACATTCCCACAGGACATAGAAAAGTGACTGACAAACAGCCAATGCAGGTGGGACAGTTTAAAATTTCCAACTTCACTGAAAAGTCTGCCAGACACACTCTGATCTATAGGCTGAAGATGGATGCCCCAAACTTGCAGAGGAACTTTGTGTGACTGTCTAGGCAGTGAGATGCTCTCTGTCAATTCTGTAGTTTATATATTATCCTTCTGAGGGCTTTGATGGAGTTTAAGACAGATAATTATGTTATAGTTTTACTTAGTTATGATTAAAGATAAGTTACATATAAGACTTAGATTCACAAAGATAGGATAGATGATAGAATATTTTCTTTAAATCTTGCTAAGTGTTCATGGACTAAATGTTGTAGCTATGGTTCTTATTTCATAACTGGTTTGTTACATATAATTTTACTACATTAAAGTTAAAACCCTTCTTTTTATTTAGACAGAAAAGAGGAGATGATGGGGAATGTTCTTCTGTGTATATATTTGTCTTATTGGATGATGAATAATACACTGATTGGCCAGGCAGGATGATAGATAGGACTAGGATATGAGGAGGATTCTGGGAAGTATAGGTGGAAAGGAGTCATTATGAGATCCCAGGAAGTGATGTAGCTGGGCAGAAACTGCCACTAGCTAACCATAGATGTCTGGAGGTCTGTACAGACTGGTAGGAAGTAGCATAGCTGAGCTGAATCAGAAAGTAAGCAGGAACAAACAGGGAATCACCCTCTTCTCTTGGGAGATGCTGAGCCAACCATCATCATGTAGCAGGCAAAGGAGTTGCAGGTCTGGTAAGCCAAGACCTCATGGAAATATGTGGATTAGTAGACATGGATTAATAATTAAGTAAGAGCTAGCCAATAAGAAACCATAGCCAATGGCCAACAGCTTTATAATTAATATACGTCTTTGTGTACTTATTTGGGGCTCCAAGTGTGGTGGTGGGACCTGCTGGGCCAAGAAAACTCATGTTACAAAATCCCTAAGACATACAACAATAAAATGATTGTTCACTAAGAATTATACATGTGGAAATCTTAGTACACTCACTTAGACAGTTGGCATTTGGCATTTGCCATTTTAAACCTCACTTTTAAAACTACACAGGAGATCATATGCTTAGCAGTAAACTTAACAAGAAAATTGAATTTCAATATCAGTATAAGGGAAATGATAGACTTACACAAACTAGAAGACAGTCCTTTCTTATAGAGGACAATTTAATGAAATATAAGTGTCAGATATCCTTAAGTTATAGTCAGTGTCATCTCAAAATAAAATTAAGAAGATAATGCTATGAATACAGAAGATATTCTAAATTCCATAAGTGGACATCAATATTCAAGAATAGCTGTGAAAACACTTCAAAATGCAAAATTTACAGCTCTACGGAACAAGCCAAATAACTTAGCATTGCACTGACATATAAACAGACAAGTAAATCTACTGAATAAACCTCAAAAGTAAACTCAAATTCGTGTGTAAATTTCACACGTGGTAAAAACAGCATCACAAAGCACAAGGCAGGAGACTTGTAATAAGTGATGTTCATGAAACTGGGTAGCCATCTGGAAAATACAAAATTAGATCACCATCTCACAGAATGTACTCAAAATGGATTAGTGATAAAATGTAAAAATTTGAAGCCATATGATTTCGAGAAGGAAGCAGGAATTTCTCTTTAAACTATATATGTCTTCCTAACAAGAATTTGCATTTTAAAAACCAAAAATAGATCAATTGATTTAACTGCACGATTTTTTTCTCTTATTAAAATCTTTTATTTGGTTTGTGTTTAAAGTGTAAAAAAAGGGTATAAGCTGGAATATTTGCTGATAAGGGAGCAAGGAGAAACCAAGTCAAAGAGAAACATCCATTTAAAATCAATCAAGAAGTCGGATTTCTAAAATGCCATCATCTTGTAATTATCTTGCCATCCATCGCATCTCAGTTACAAAAGATCTGGAGAGACTCGAAGTGGGAGAGCTGTGTTCTGTGTTCAGCTGCTTCAGTGAGAGCTCTCACCATCCAGCTCCTTAGAAAGCATTCATGGCTCTCCTCCGGTTAATGTCTCTCTTGATTTGGCACACAGAGCAAATAGATCCAGGAATGCCATATCGGGTTCTGTAGTGAGTCCTCATTGCCACTGTTGACACACACAAACAGCATTCATTCATGTCGGCTGCCACTTGACACCCAAGACATGTAAGGCAAAACGTCCCACAGAGGCAGACTCATCGGTCGCTGAAGCAATCACACAGGCTTGTCTGCCAGTTTGAATTTTGAGGAGCACGAACAAATCCAGGTTGAGTCATGATGACAGTTGGTGCCTGGGCCATCTCAAAAGCCCTGGTTGCTTAAAAAGTCTGGAGCAGGAAGTGTCTTGTGGTCTAGAGTGGACTCTCATTCAACTTTGTGATTTTTATGTTGACAAATTATTTTTATTTCAAAGTATAAAACTGACAACATAATAGAAAATATTCGCAAGGAACCATGTAATTATTAATATCACTTTGAGCTAAGGAATTTTTATAAATAAGCAACAAATAACCAAATACCTGACAGGAAAACTTGTCAGACGAATAGGAAAAACATATGGACAGCTAATTCTTATAGATTTAGATGGCCCTCACATATATAACAAACTATCCAATCACATACACATAAATTTTAAAATTACTAAAAAAATCACAAAGCTGGAAAACTAAAAAAATATTATGAAACACATTCTTCTCTTTCTGAGGTCACAGGAAGTAAACACTGAAATACTATTAGTAGGAAGACAATTTAGTGTATTCTGGTAGAAATTAAGTGATACCTAATAATAAAGTTACATATTCATGTATTTTTATCTCAGTCGACCAGTCATAAGAGTCAGCCCTATAGACATGTTTCCAAATATATAACACATGAACAAAGTTAATTATGTAATACTATTTACAACAGCAAAATACATCACAAAACAACTAATGCCTATATATAGCCTGTTAGAATTAACTATGCATAACACATCATAGAATACTATTTGAAAGTGTGGGAGTCTCATCATTTATGTGAGGAAACACAGCTTACACAACACAACTATTATAAACAACTTCCTGTGTTATGGGGATACACAAAGCAGATGCGGCTGTGCAGACTCAGCGTCTTTGTGCAATAGAAAGATGAGGACGAAGACTAGAAATTATACTGGTGTACAACAGGTGGGGAGTTGATAGATAAAATAGAGAAAAGACTAGACTATCTGAAAAGGAATAACACATTTCTCACAGTATCTTCCTTGTTAGTTGGACCTAGAAATCACTACGATATTTCTCATACCTTCACCTACCAGAAGAGAGGCACGTAGGCTTAGAGAGGAGGATCAAAAGTGACATGCAAGCACTAACAAATTAACTTAGATTTTTTGGTCTGAGTAACATAACCACACTCAAATTGACGGAAGAAACTATTAACCAAAAACAATTGTGAAAAGAGTATCTTGGCTACATAAAACCAGTAGATAAAGGTTACAACATAATTATACAATAGTTCTTAAAGTGTTTTTCTCCAGGCATAAGAGATATGACATTAATAATGAAATTCTATTTTCATACTGTGGGAGAAAGGTGTTAGGAATCAAACCATGGAAGGGAAAAGGTCCCTATGGTGTCTGAAATGAATTAGAATATAAATAGCAACTTGGAGCTTTTATAGTGGGAAAGATTCATCAGTGCACATGTCCTCTGTCCTATCTGCCATGATGACCTAGAAGAAATGGCCCAGAGCCTGCATATGCCACTGTACCCAAATCTTAATTCCTAAATGCCATTTTGCAAAGGAAAGAAGCTGAAGCAAGGATCCTCAAAGAATCTGCTGGCCCAAGGCCTGGGGCAGGAAAAATATGAGATAAGTCATAAACATTGTGCAAAGAATAAGGACATAAAATAATAATAATAATAATTTGAAAAGAACAGAGAAGCCATTATTAATAATTTTGAATATTTTATATTGAGACTGGAAAATTTCAGCAGTTAAGAATACTGGCTTCTCTTGCAGAGGATGCAAATTTGGTTCCCATCATTCATGCTGGGTGGCTCCCAGTGTGGATACCAGCAGCCTGAAAGTGCAGTTCCAGGACCCTAGTATACAGACACACACACACACACACACACACACACACACACACACAGGAATACATGAATACATACACAGAGACATAAACAAAATAAAATGTTTTTTTTCTTTACTTCTTTTTCCAGATTTTTTTCTCACACAATATGTCCTGATTACAATTTTCCCTCCCTCCAGTTCTCCCAGTTTAGCACTACCTCGACTCCAATCTGGGTCCATCCATTTTCTCTCTCTCACTAGGAAACAAATAGTTTTTTATGTGATAATAATAAAATAAAAACGAGCACATCAGAATAGGACAAAACAAACAAACACAAGGAAAATGGCCCAAGAAAAGGCACAAGAATCAGACTCAGACACAGAAACCTTATGGATCACACATTCATGACTCTCATAAAAGCACTAAAATTGAAGCCATAATACAGAAAAGACATTTTAATGTAAATAAAATAGAATTTAAAGGAAGGAAAGGAAAGGAGGAAAGGAGGAAGGGAGGAGGGGAGGGAGGGAGAGAAGAAAAGAGATGGAAGTTAAAGGGAAAGAAAGGAATAGAAGGAGAGGGGAGGGGAGGAGAGGAAAGGGAAGGGAAGCGAAGCAAAGCCCTGACATTGTATTATACAAGAAACCACCAAAGATGCCACTGAGTTCATTTCCTGTTGGCCATCTGCAGCTGGGCCTGCAGCCTATTAAGAGGATTGAGACAAGATCCTCTGAATGGATGGGGAACACGGCGAGGGGTGGGGGGTAGTGGAAGCTGGGAAGAAGAGAGGGGGAGAAGAGAAAGAGAGAGTAGGTCATGGGGGAACAGGAAGTTGAGTGGGTGGGGTTAGAATGGGGGGAAGAGGGAATCATAGGTTAGAAGACAGATCAGGCACCAGAGTGACCTCGAGTGATCTAAAGGGATAACACCAATTAGCAAGCTAAGCAATAGTGGAGAGACCACCTCGAATGCCCATTCCTGATAATGAACTTGATGTCTATAACCATCCTGGAGCCTTCATCCTGTGACTGATGGAAGCAGAGGCAAACACACAATTAAGCACTGAACTGAACCCAAGGAACCCAGCGGCAGAGAGAGAGGAGCGATGAGCAAATTGGCAAAGAATGGGCTGGCAAAACCAGCAGAGACAGCTGATCTGAACAGGGGAGAGCTCTTGGGCCCCAGACCAACAGCGGGGAGGCTAACATGGGACTGATCTGGCCCCCCCCAAATGTGAGTGTCAGTGAGAAGGCCTGGGCAACCTATGGGGCCTTGAGCAGTGGATCAGTGTCTATCCCTGGAATACAAACAGTCATCGTGTGCCCATAGCACAAAGAGGGATGGTCTCTCAACCTGGACTCTTAGGGGAGTGCCTGGACCCTACCCGGAGTGAAATGACAGACTCTAGATATCCCCTATGTGGAAGGATTTGGCAATAGGGTGGGAGGCTGGGGGGGAAGGGGAGTGCGGGAGGTGGGGAGGGAGAGGAAACTGGGATTGACATGTAAAACAAGCTATTTAAAATTAAAATAAAAATGATTTTAAAAGGGGGGGGTAGGCCCAAGCAAAAAAAAAAAAAAAGGTTAGTTTATATGCCAGTGAAAGTACCTTGAGGAAAAAAGCCCTAAATTTTCATTTGCAAGTGGTTGTCAATTGAAGATAGCTTCTGTGTTAGGGATGGGGGCCTATTTCTACTTGTTTCATCTCTTGGACCCTACCTGGTACAGACCTTGGCAGGCCCTATGTGTGCTGCCTCAGTTTCTATGGGAGTTCATTTGTACATTGATCCTGTTGATATAGAAGGCCTTATTTCCTTGGTGTTGTCCAGCCCCTCTGGCTCTTACACTCTTTCAACATCTTCTTCCATTGGGTTCTTTGAGCTCTTGGTGGAGGGATTTGATGGAGATATCCTCTTTAGGACTGGGTGGTCCAAGGATCTTTACTTTGCATATTGTCTGACTGTGAGTCTCTGTATTTGTTCCCATCTATTGTAAGAGGAAGCTTTTCTGAAGAGGGCTGGCTGAGCAAGGACCTGATCTATGACCTTAATAGAATGTCATTAGGAGTCATTTTATTACTACATTTCTTATAAACAGTAATATTTGATTTTACCCTAGGTTTGGGCTATCTAGTCTCAGGTTCTTGGTCATGCAAGCAGTGTCAGGTAGGGGTTACATCTTATAGATGTTGGTTAGTTACTCCCACAGGCTTTGTGCTCTATTACACTAGCATATCCTGCAAGCATGACACCATTATAGATGAAGGATTTGTGGCTAGCTTGGTGTTTATGATTCTCTTTGGGTAGCATGTGGAGCACCTCGTATACCAGACATTAGTGTATATCTCCATTTTCAAAGCTTATGTAGGTGTTGCCTTCAACAATGGATCCTTGCTATCAGTTTGTGGAGAAACACCTATAGTCTTGGCAACAGCTTGGGCTGTTTGAGGCTTCCTATGGGACACCTTTGACCAGGAACTAAATTATATGTTACTCAACCCAAGTACAAAATAAGAAAAGTCCAGTTAGGTTTCTATCTCCCTCATTAGTAAGTGATTTTATTTAAATCACTTTCATATATGGAGCAAGGGAACACTCATCCATTGTTGGTGCACTACTAAAATCAGTGTGGTTGTTCCTCAAGAAGATGAGAATTTATCTATCTCAAAATCCAGTTATACCATCTTTAAGCATACCCAAAGGATGCTTTATCCTACCACACATATACTTGCTCAATCATGTTCATTGCTACTCTATTCATAATAGCCAAAAATTGGAAATAACCTAGATGTTCCTCAAGAGATGAATGAATAAAAATGGACGTTTACACAATGGAATATTACTCAGCTGTTAAAGAAGATGAAGTCATGAAATCCTCATATAAATGGATGGAACTAGAAAAAATAAAACATTCTGAGAGAAGTAACCTAGACAGAGAGATGAATACTATATATATTCACTTATATGTAGGTATTAGTTTTGAGTAATTATAACCAAGCTACCATCTGTAGAACCACAGAACAAGGTTAGGTATAGAGTAAGCACTGTAAGGGAAGAGATAGATCTCCCTAGAAAAGGGAAATGAATAGGTACTTAAGGATGTAGGAGAGGGACTGAATTTGGAGAATCAAATGGAAGGAGAAGGAAGAAGGGAATGGAGGAGTGGAATACAGTGGAAACAACTAAAATTAAGGGAAATTAAGGGGTAATATAAAAACCTAATAGATTAGAAGCACATATATATGTATGTATATATAAGAAGGTGATCTAAAAATAAATATTGTAGGAAAGTAGTTTATCTATAAGTTAAAATAAACAACCTTGAATACAGGTTAGTATATAGATGAATAAAAATAGTTCTCCTTTGAAGTAATAGAGTCAAATTAAATTCAGAAACAGTAAAATAAGTATTAACAATGGACAGATACCAAATATGATCTTTGCTCTTGTGATTTCCAATATTTACTAAAAATCCACAGGCAAAATTGGGGATAAACAAATAGCAAAATCACCAAAAACTTTCTCCAAGAAACTCAAATACTTCCATTATTTAAAGCAAAAGAACAAAGTAACTTTTCAGTGAAATAAGTCAGGTATCAACAATCAAAGGAGTGCTCTAGAAATGAACTAATAATGCTACTGACCTTGTAAACTGATGAGTATTAAAAATGCACATATATTTATAATATATACCATTTTGTTGATTCTTGACAAAATACGTCATCTCTTCCACTTGTCAGAATGTGGCCAACTGATAGACATTTTCCTAAATGACATCACTCTTCAACATATCGTAGACTGAGAAACTAAAAATAAAATGTCAATTAAAGAAATATAAAACCAAATGTACTGTGCAATGCAACATAAAGGGGATGTGTAGGAGAAACTGATGGAAACTAAATAAAGTCTGTATTTCAGTTAGCAATTATAACAACACTGTTTTATTTTCCTTGATGATATAAAAATAGTGCAATGCTTATCTAAGATGTAAGCAGGAGAAGTAGGAAGTTGAGGGACATAGGGATATACACATGATTATATGCAACTTTTGTATAAGCATATAATTATTTCAAGTATGTAATTTAACTAGTTTTAGAAATTCAGCTCAAATATTTTTAAAATCTCCTGTGAGATAGTGTCTAGAAATGGCTCCAGGTGATGACATGCCTCTGTTTTCTCTCCTTGGAGGAATGTCTCCCTTTAGATGCCAGACTGGTTTTCTTTCCTGCAACCTCAGTTCATCACCTGCAAATTCAAGAGAAGATTTGATTTTCAGAACATTTCTAAAAAGATTTTGGAAAACTATTTGTCCAGTCTCTTAACTGTTAAGATGTAAAACTCAAATATACAAAGACATCTAATCATATAGCTAGCTTCCCAAATAGGTAAGAAAATCATCATGGACCCCCAAAGAGGCAAAAAGTAAAACATATTAAATTCATAGATAAGATGTATTTTCTGTGTGGATAGAGTTTCAAAATTCAGTTCCCTTGGATGTGGATCAATGTGTATCCCTTTTTTCCTCTCTTTTTTATTTAAATTAGAAACAATATTGTTTTACATGTCAATCCCAGTTCCCACTCTCTCCCATCCTCCCATGCCCCCCACCAACACCCTATCCCATCCCCTTTCTGCTTCCCAGAGAGGGTGAGGCCTTTCATGGGGGATCTTCAAAGTCTCTCACATGTGTCTAGGCTGAGAGAGTATCCCTCTATGTGGAATGGGCTCCCAAAGTCCATTCATACACGAGGTATAAATACTGATCCACTACCATAGGCCCCATAGATTGCCCAGGCCTCCTAACTGACACCCATATTCAGGGCATCTGGGTTGGTCCTATGCTGGTGTCCTAGCTATCAGCTGTTGTCCATGCAGTCTGTGTCCTTTTTCAGAACCTATAATTGTGCTTTCAAAAGTCAACTAAAAGCCGTTTAGCAAGATGTAAATTTCAGTACAACAAATTAAACCTGAATGGTGAAGACATTCATGTACACATTTATTCCCAGGGCTTGAAGTTGAAGACATCACAAATGGACTGTAGCTATTTGCCAACATAGTAAGCCCACTCTGGAACTAACTTGAGAAACTTATATCCCATACACTTCTGAATGTCTTAATACTGGTTTCATCTGGACATAATCTCAAGACAGTCTTCTAATGGTAAAGAGTATTTTCATTGTGTTGAGCTGAACTCAGTGCCTTGGTAATATTTATGTATACTTGAATGATTGGAATCCTGGTAAGTCTGATAGAAAACCACTGCAATTAAGATCTGACCTAAAGAAGTTGGGTAAGTAACACACATATCAACGAGAGTCAGCCCAGACCACTGTTTCTTGAAGAACACTAAGAATTCTAAAATTTGATTAGCATAAGATTTTAGGGAGGAATAATTTTGAATTTCAACAATTTATAATGTCAAATTCTATGAAAAAAATTGTTTTTTAAATATTTTAACTCAAAAGCAGATTTAATTTTTGAACATTAGTTTCTGGGAATCTGGTTGGGGGAATACATTCATCCTTGGGGCTTGATATTTTGACGTTTTAAATTTTGAATTCATTGAAATTTCATCTTTTTGTTGGTTTGTTTGGAATAGGTATAGACTGAAATGTAAGGAGAAAAGCTATTGGCCTCTAATTAAGAATGACTTGGGGTTGATTTAACTAATACTTTGTGAATTACAACAACAAAATATGCATTGTCAGCTGGTGGCTCTTGAAGAATATAACTAAACAGCTATAGTAGATATTGGTGGTATGATATTAGAAAGTGTGTGTGTGTGTGTGTGTGTGTTCCCATGTGTTTGTCTGTGTATGTGAGGTTTTATTATTATTTCATCATTCATGTAAAGCAGATATATCTCTGGATGAGCGAAATGTGTAGCACAAATTTCACTTCAATTTTGAAAACCTGAGGACACAAGTTGGGTCAGTATTGAAGGGGCCATAAATGTGAGAGGATCTGGGGGAGAGTGAATATGATCAGAATACAAAGTATGAAATTGTCAAGGAATTGATAAAATAGTTTGCTGTCTTTTATTGAAAATAGATTTTTCATACAATATATTCTGATTACAGTTTTCTCTCCCAACTTCTCCACCAAATCACCTCCTTCTGAATTCACTCTTTCTGTCTCTGCTTAGAAAACAAAAGAACATCTAAATAATAATAATGATACCAAAATATATGGTACATCATATGAATTATATATATCTTATAGTTCATTAAGTAAAACTTGAAAATAGATAAGTATACCATCAGTTTAGAGTCTTATCTAATATTGATAAATGAAGAGCTTGTGACAACTGTATTGCTGCTTGTCAGAGAACACCAGCATAATCAACCCTTACTTGAACAAATCAAATTTACTCATCTGAAAACTTTCTAAAAAATAAAAGTGCAGATGTCCATTACACTAAAATCTCCATCATGCTTGAACTGTGTAATTGCAAATGGTAATGTGTGAGAGAAAAACGGTCACATTCAGGAACTAGATGATCTAACAGGTGTTTATTACAAACTTGGGTATTCACTACAAATAATCCGAGTGGCAGCATAGACTCTCAGTGTTCTCTAAGAAAATGCGCTCTGCATCTCCTGAACACATGAAAGTTGTTTATGGATGAATGAACTAGAAATAAAACTGGTATTGGATCTCACACTAGTTATGATACTTGGATAGGAGAAATGATTACTAAATCATTAAGAAAACTGAAAAGGTCAGATGTTTTAATTATGGTAAAGTAATTCATCTGAAAATGGATTTTAGCCAAGGCATGCCTAGGAAAAATGTTTTTTTCTAGATAGAATGAAACCGAAGGACCCAGACCTCTGAAATATGAAGAATGTGTGGGAAACCATTGAACTAACGAATGTAGATCAACATGGGACAGGCCAGGTAACCCTTTGCTGTTGGTAAAAGCATTAGAGGGCCTCTCACAAGACCCCATGTCAAATTTGGTTCAATCATTACCTGTCAGGCTGTCTCCTTCTGTAAACCCACACATGCTTGTTAAAGGATATTCCAAAATCTGTGTCCCATGACAGTTGAGCCACCTGCTATTGGACAGAAATAAAAATAAAACTAGGGTACTATTCTATTGCCACTAATCTGATAATCATTTGGTTTCATTTCGGTTCTTTAAAACTTTTCTTAAGGTATAAATATTGTCTCAAAATTAGTAAGATTAAAATATGTACTTCAACTTTCTGCTGTGATATTAATGGTCATATAGAGTACTAATTTTTGGAAATAAGCTTCATCTAACTTCCTATACATGATTTTGTGTTTGAGTCTGAATCAGATAACTAGGAATTAAGCTTTTGTCTCCCAGATGTATTTGATAGATTGTGGTCCTTTAACCGATCTGAGATATGCGGCATATGACATTTAAAATATTTAATTTTTCTGCAGTGAACTGTGACCATTCCTAACAACCACCTTTGAAATATCCAAAAGGATGGTGGGGACCCAAAATGATAATCCCACCTAGATTGTGTTAATGGAATTAAGTTGACAAACACCATCCAAAGATCAACTTTGGACCCCAAATCCTAAGGACAATTTTAAGTCAGTTAGTTGAGATGGTCCAGCCTTATGTACTACTTGAGCCAGGACTTCAGAAAACCCTTATATTTTTCCATAACACAAAGACTGGACAACAGCTACTTTTCCCAGGCCTTGACCATTATCTCAATTTTCTCAGTCACCTAAAGATGCTCACCCCAGACAACAGGAAGTAATTTTTGGGGAGCCACCATGGGGCTGATCCAGACATCCTCCCACTGAACCTGGGTGACACAGAGGAGGCCTTAGTAATCTGTGGGACCTTGGAGAGTAGAGCAGTATTTATTCCTTGCATACAAAGGGACTCTGGGAACCCATGCTGTGTGGAGGGATGCTCTCTCAGCCTGGGCACATGGGGAAGAACCTGGGCCATTCCTGGGATGATGTGACGGACTCTGGAAATCCCTCATGGAGGCCCTTGCCCTCCATGGGGAATGGATGGGGGATGGAGTGGGAGTGAGGGGTTGGGAGGATTGGGGAGTGGGGGAGGAGGAGAGGGAGAGGGAACTGAAAGTGACATGCATAAAAAGTTAAATAAAAATATGGAAAAATAAATAAAAATTAAAGGAAGAAAGGAAAAAAAAGAACATTCTCAAGAGGTGGAGTGGGTGGGTTTTGGTTGTTCTGTGAATTATAGATGTTTATCATCATTTAGAGATTGCTTGCAAGATGTTATTGGTCATATTTAGGGAGGAACCAAAGAAAAGGAAATTAAAGTCAGGGATCTCATTCTGAAAAGAAAAAAGGGGGATGTAAAAATGATAGGGCAAAAAGGTGGATTATTGGATTTACTTTCAAACAAAAAAGCAACTACTAGTTTAAATAGTTTACACTGGTATGCATTTTTGTATATTGATACAAATTTAAGGTTATTTTTGTTTTACCATATTGTATAAATATTTCTACCCTTATGTAAGGTATTGTACCTATGCAGCTCATTTTAAAATGCAGTGTAAAGTTCTGGTCCTTAATGGCTGTTAGTCATCTTTAACAATCATTTGTGTGCATGTTAGGTATGTTTTCAAGGTCAAACAGACATATATTTTAGATACACAGATGGTCTTCCAACACTTCAGAGACCTACAGAATATGTTACTTAAGTTGTTTTAGTAACATAAAACTTTTCATGACACTGAAAAAAATGGTAGTGGGCATTGAAGAACCCTCATAAGGACTTTGATTTCATTGTGACAAAGTTAGTCACCGGGCAAGAAACTGCCCTTGCCTTGACTACTAACAACTTGCTGTACAAACTGGATTAGTAGGACATAAAAGAAAGTGGATGCCGAGCCGGGCGTTGGTGGCATGTCGCACCTGCTGTGCGGCCTGCATCCGAGAATGTAGTGAGGTGGTCGGGATAGATGACACAGAGACCTGTCCCTTGCTTTAAGAAAAACTTTATGCTTCCCAAGTCAGCTTAGGAGGAGACCCCAGTCCGCTTAGGAGAGAGCTCTCAGGAGAAGTCCCTCCAAGAAAAAAGAGCTTCCCTTTTTAAGGACTTCTGCCATCCATCTACATACAATTCTTTCCAGACTTCTCACCCTCCTGGCTGGTGGTTTAATCTCCGGCCCCAGAATCGGGGAGACACCGCAGGGGGGACAGGAAGAAGCATCTAGCCATAGGGGGTGTCAAAGTCATGGTTTTTCAGTGAGTGAGCCCTTATCTGAGAGCCCTATCAAGAGCTTTATAGCACTGAATTGTTTTCAGTAAACATTATCTCACAGCTGCCTGCTCCCAGGCCGAAGGGGAAGTGGGTTTCTGCTCAAGGTCTGGTGTCCCCACAATTCACCCCTTTTTATTTTTAAATGAGGCACTCCTGGCTTAGGTCAAGTAGGGTCACCCTCCCTGGCCCGTCTTTGGGGGACCTTGAACCCCTGTCTTAGGTGGGAGGGGGTCTTCCCCACAGGTTGCCCGTTGACGGAGAGACCCCAACTTTAGAATAACTGTAATAAGGCTTTATGGCTATCAGGATTGCCATGGGCTAAGGCACTTTGATCTCAGCATGAAGCCAGAATGCCTACTGCCACTGTTACCATTCCTAGGACCCCCACTGACATAGCGCCTCTCTGTCACCTGCCCATCCCCCGATCTGGGCCGTAGCATTTTACCACCAGTCTTTCTTTGCTACAAGGGTGATTTATGGTTACAATTTCACGGTTAAAACAGTGATAAAGTTTACAATCATTTTAAGATCTACTTAGGAAAGCATTAGATAGTGCACTTGCACAGATACATTAGGTACAATCATTGATGTTACACATGTAGCATTATAAAAAATATGAACAAGAAGCTTGTTGCACTATTTACAGAGTACCAATTTGTTCCTGTGGTGATGTAGTCTGTCGATTTAATGTCAGTAGTATCAGCCGAACATGTAACCTGAGTCAAAGTCTTTTTGTTGCACCAGGACAAACCACATTTCTCCAGAAAAACACACTGGCATAGGTGTGATTCCAGAAACAGGAGCTACCAAGTCTGATATTTCAAGTGACCATGTCCTGTTCAAATACTGAAAAGAGGCTTTTGCCACTCATCACAGTCCATACCATTGTCCAAATATTTTAAATGGGTCCTTTTTCCCCCAAAGGGAAAAGCTGGCAAAATGAATTCTGTTGTTTTAAGGTGTATCAAAGGCTAGCTGCTAATCTTCCAGTTTTGTTGGCTTTGGGATGAAAACTCACGGGTCCAGGAGGTTGATGTAGCAAGCCTGATGAGAAACTGGAAATCTCGAACTGACTGTTTTATTTCTTTCTCGGGCTGTAGATTTGATGACATCAAGGGTCAGGAACACCGACTTAGGAGATCTCGAACTGGCTTGAGCAGGCTCCCACGGTCTCAGGTCCAGTTTTCTCTGCTCCATGCATCTCACCAAATGTTGTGACAGCTACTGAAGCTTTATTCTTTTCCTGTAAGAAAACACAAACATGCCCTCGACCCCAAATTAGGGTCTTCTCTACTGTCTAGTGTATGGATGTTTCCATTTGACCTGAGTAATAGTTGTTTAACTTTCATTATGTCAGAATCTGTCTGAAGCAGATTCCTCACTGGCATTTACATTTTAAAAATTTTTAAATGAGGAGTGGATTATTTAATGAATCATGTGGGGACTGGGGACATTACTCCCCCTTTTATTTTTAAATTTTGTTTGAACTGTTGAAGTTGGACCATAACAGTAGAAGGATTTGTCTACCCTCCTTAGTCAACTATCTAGGTGAATTGGGATCACTATTTAAATTATTAGTAGATGTCCTTTAAAAGGGACATAACCATTAAGTACCTTTGAGAATCATTTAAGGATTGTAAACTATACTATGCCCCAAATAGTCCCCCCCCTTTTTTTTTAACCTGTAGCTCTCACTAGCCGACAAGGCCTCGTTTGCATCTGAACTGACAAGGCCTAATTTGCCTTGTCTACACAGACTCCTTTGGGGGTGGGGGCCTGCCAAAGTGGCAGGGCAGTTCCCTGAAAAAAACCTCTCTCTCTCTCTTGACTGGCTCTGAGGGCTTAATTTGAATTTTTTGTTAAAATATTAACCGACTGACTGGATGTTTCTTTTGGCTATATCTAAATCAATTTAGGTAGTTTTTAACTGTTTGAAGGGATTTAAGTATCCCTTTAATCATATCCAAGGCAATTAGAACAGTTGCTTTTGTCAATATTCACGCATTTACATTTCACACTTCATACATACTGACGTGGCCATGTCCATACACACAGACCATGCATACATATCTCTCCTTTTGCCTAGGTTATGATTAGTTTGTTGAACTGAAACTTCTTTAACAGAACAACTCCAGTCAATCTTTGAATTAAAACAAAAGGTTGAAAAAGTCCTGTATGTCCCTCATCATTTCTTCATTAGAGAAGTTTTGAGTTACACTCAGGGGCTACAGCCATACCCACTCCTTGTAATTTTGTAGATGCAAAGTGGAAAGGCCAGGCTTTTGCCAAAAGTTTTTAGAGATGACTCTATAAAATTCAATAACCTACCCCATATAAATGTAACCAAACATTTTTATTTTATATACCTTTGTCTTTTTCTTTACTGAATACTATACCTCATTTATTAACTTTTACCAATTTTTTAAATTTATCCATCTTAAATCTATCCTCCCATTGAGGATGATCCTCTAATCCACCCTCCAACTGAGGGCAACTTCTTATCTTAGGTTACCTTTTTTTCCTGACCTTTGTTAGGTGAGGGCCTAGACATTTAATCCAATCCACCCTTTAACTGAGGGTGAGCTCTTAGGTTCCCTTTCTTTCCTTACCTTTGTCAGGCAAGGTCCTAAACATTTAATCTGGTACCCCTAGCTTGGTACCCCCTTTTTAATACATACTTATAGCCTTACTTGTTGGCTATCCTTTTAGATCTCTGAGTTTTCCTTTACTTTTCTGACCTTAGTGGATCAGGTGAAAGACTGGCCTTTTTTATTAACTTCACCAATTTTTTTAAATTTATCTATCTTTAATCCATCCTCCCATTGAGGATGATTTTCCAATCCACCCTCCAACTGAGGGCAACTTCTTAGCTTTCGCTTTTCTTTTTTGACCTTTGTCAGGCAAAGGCCTAGACATTTAATTTGGTACCCCTAGCTTGGTACCCCCTTTTAATACATCCTTATAGCCTTACTTGTTGGCCAGTCTTTTAAATCTCTCAGTTTTCCTTTACTTTCCTGACCTCAGTGGATCAGGTGAAAGACTGGAGATTTTTTATTTTATTTCTTATTTTACCCTCCTTTTTTTTTTTGAACTGGGTTTCTCTCTATCCTTTTGGAGGCTGTCCTGGAACTCGCTCTATATACAAGGATGGCCTCCATCCTACTTACCTCTGTCTCTCGAGTGTTGGGATTAAAGGCATATGCCACCAACACCCGACTCTAAAGATCATAGCGAACATCCTTCCAATCTGGGACATTTAAGCCTCCCCCAGTAATGAACCATGGACTGGCACGTTCAATCCATTTTAAAAAGCCTTCCAAGGTTTTAGGCTTTACTGTAGTCCCATGTCCTTTAAGTAACTTTTTAACTTGATACTGTAATTCAAGCTTCCCAGAACTATTCCCCATGGTTTTTTTCTTTTTTCCCCAATCTGTCCCTGGCCAGAAAAAGAGACAAACCCGCTCACTTACCTCGCTTTCACAATCTCGGTGGGATCCTCCAATTGTCGCACCTGCTGTGCGGCCTGCATCCGAGAATGTAGCGAGGTGGTCGGGATAGATGACACAGAGACCTGTCCCTTGCTTTAAGAAAAACTTTATGCTTCCCAAGTCAGCTTAGGAGGAGACCCCAGTCCGCTTAGGAGAGAGCTCTCAGGAGAAGTCCCTCCAAGAAAAAAGAGCTTCCCTTTTTAAGGACTTCTGCCATCCATCTACATACAATTCTTTCCAGACTTCTCACCCTCCTGGCTGGTGGTTTAATCTCCGGCCCCAGAATCGGGGAGACACTGCAGGGGGGACAGGAAGAAGCATCTAGCCGTAGGGGGTGTCAAAGTCATGGTTTTTCAGTGAGCAAGCCCCTATCTGAGCCCTATCAAGAGCTTTATAGCACTGAATTGTTTTCAGTAAACATTATCTCACAGCTGCCTGCTCCCAGGCCGAAGGGGAAGTGGGTTTCTGCTCAAGGTCTGGTGTCCCCACAGTGGCGCACGCCTTTAATCCCAGCTCGGGAGGCAGAGGCAGGTGGATCTCTGTGAGTTCAAGGCCAGCCTGGTCTACAGAGCGAGTTCCAGGACAGCCTCCAAGACAATACAGAGAAACCCTGTCTCGAAAAACCAAAAAAAGAAGAAAAAAAAAAAGAAAGTGAATGCCGAACTTTTCCACAACAAGGTAGGACAGTATTTCAAAGTTCCTGCTTCACAAAAAAAGTCTGCCAGATATTCTAGACCTGTAAGCCAAAGATGGGTGCCCCAACCAACATTACAGAGGAACCTTGGGGTGACTGTCCAGACAGCCAGATGTCTCTGTCTTTTTTTTATAATTTGTAAGTTCTTTGCTCTACATTTCCTGTTAACTCATGTAATATTATAACCTTCTCAGGTCTTTGATGTGATTGAAGACTAAATAGTTATAGTTTTACAGTTTTCCTTATTACACAAAAGAAACTTAGTAAGAGATGTAAAAGTTTGTAAGGTTGAAAACCACAAAAGCTTAAATTATTCATTTAAAAGGATGTTTTAAGGTCTAAGAAGATATTTTTAGGATGGTAATACAAATTATGATAAAAAGGTGATTTGGGTATAAAACTTTGGACTCACTAAGATAGTATAGATAACACAGTATTTTCTCTGAATTTGCCAAATACAAATGGACTGGACATTGTGAATATAATTCTTTCCTGGTAATTGTTCTTATTGTATAGTTTTATTATGTTAGAGCTAAAGCCTTACCTTTTTATTTAGATAAAAATGGGAAATGTTGTGGGATAATTGTACACTGTGTGAAGATGTATTATTGTGATTGGTATAATAAAAAGCAGAATGATAAATAGGTAGACAGGAGAGACAGGTACAATTTTTAGGAAAAGAAAGGAAGACGAGGAGGAATATAGCCATGCAGGAGATGCCAGCCAGATGTGGAACAAGTCAGGTACACAAATGGATAGAGGTAAAATCCACGTGGTAAAACATAGATTAACAAAAATATGGTTAATCTAAGTTATAAGAACTAGTTGAAAATAAGGCAAAAATAAAGGTCAGGCTAAATGCATAATTAACATAACAAAGGCCAAAAAGGAAGCTATTAACAGCATAATTTTTTAAATGATGAAAAACATCATTTGTTTTTAGGAAAGGGCATTTAGTTTGTTGGCATACTTCCTCAGTTGCCATATTTATTGTCTGTAACAAGTCTTTCTCTGTACTGCCAGTCAGTTCCAAAATAATGATATGGAGACTTGTCATTAATTATTAAACTACATGTATATGTAATAAGGATACAATAGTAGCTATTGACAATTATTTTATTGAAAAATGAGTGAGTGCTTAGTGAGTTAATTTGTTCTAATTAAAGTTGGCCCATTTAGTGTGTCACTGTCTCATTGTTCATTTTTAATTAGTGGGCATCCTTCTCAAGGACAAGGGAATACTCTTTAACAGTAGATGTCTCTTAAAAGAGTGACCTGAGGGAGCCACACAGCTGCTGATGCCTTGCACTCACAACCTCACTTGTGAGTACAGTATGTGAATGAAGACAGTTAGCACTCACAGTGGGCTAGTTCAGACTACCCTGAACTCCTTCCATGAGAAAGGAGAGGGCCATCCAGGTAACACAAAATCACGGTGTAAAGTGTATATGACAATGCTCCCATTTTCCTCATACATTTCTTTCTTTTCTCAGTGACTAGAATGTGAGCTTCAATGCCAAATGCTTACTTTCTTAACTTATGATTTTAGCTCCCCTCTTCACACCTGTACAAGTAAATAGGTCAATATAACAATGATTTTATAGCATGCTTTAGAATAAATAACATAAAATATAACTAAATAGGCTTTCTCTAAATTTCATAATTTTAAAAATAAAATTAATCAATCAAGGACCTGCAGAATGTCTACGTGGGTGTGCTTACTATGTTGGCACACCAACAAGAAGCAAGACAACAATCTGGATCAAGGAAGAGTGTATCCAAATCCCCCTGGAAACAAAAGGAGCCAGATCAGCTGAAAATCAGCATACATATAAAAGTTACCTACTGAAACAGCTCCTTTGGGAAGATTTTACTCAAGAAGATCACATGGTTCCTTGTAGTCTAATGAGGGATGATGTCAAGAAATATTTTCCTTGACCTCATTCTCTTACATCTTCTGGCAAGTTCCTGTGCAGTAGCCTCTCACTGTGACCAGATCTACCTAGATATTAGAAATAAATGTTGGCCTACAATCAATTCCAACTGCTCAACCATCTGGAGTCTAAAGTAGGATATAGACAAGTAAAGGATGAAAAGATAGCTACTGAAGAGACAGAAAGACAATCAAGATTCAGAGTAAAAGAGAGAAACATATAATCTACATACACACTACTTCTCAAAGGAGGAGGGGTCCTGATGATGCAGCCTATTTTCTCTTTCTAACATCACCTAGTATGCCACTGCTCCCTCCCAAACAAGGGGCACAATTGAGTGACAGGGTAATTATCAACGTGTTACATGAACTGAGATTGTCTTCAAAGAAAGAGAAAAGATGAGCTGGAAGGCAAGTTCCTGCAAGACATTCCTCCAGCTTTTATATTGATAATATATTGGATTTAGCTGAGCTCTTAAAAATATTTTGGCAACTCTCCCCTCCAGAGCTGACCCCAAGCCTACCTCGACCCCGGTTAGTGTCCCCATCCCCACCCCAAACTTACGTTCGTAAAATAAAAATTGTATTTTCTGCTTAAAAAAATATTTTTATGTTCAATAGTAGATGAACAACACAAAACAAACTCAATGCAATGGCAATTTATTTTAAACTACTCTTTGGAGGTTCTATGTCTCATTATTTATTTATTTATTTATTTTCACCCTACAGACCTTTGTGTATATATTATGACTTTCAGTTGTGCATTTTTATGACATTTTTGTGTGTCTGAAAATATATATCTCTATGTCTAAAATGAGTTTCTTATATATTTTCCTTGGCTCTTTTTCTTCTGTTTTTGTTTATTTCCTTGTTTTATTTTATTCTATTCTAATTTGTTTATTTTGTGTTATCTTATTTAATGTCCACTTGTTTTCTAAACAGAGACAGAAAGACTGAATTCAGAGGGAGGTGATTTGTTGGAGGAGTTGGAAGAGAGAAAACGATGATCAGTTTATATTGTATGGAAAAATCTATTTTCAATAAAAGACAGCAAGCTATTTTTATCAATTCTTTGAAAATTTCATACATTGTATTCTGATCCTATTCACCGTCCCCCAGATCCTCTCACATTTATGACCCCTTCAATACTGACCCAATTTGTGTCGTCAGGTTTTCAAAATTGAAGTGAAATTTGTGCTACTCATTTCGCTCATCCAGAGATACATCTGCTTTACATGAATGAGGAAGTATTAAAAAAATCTCTATACACAGACACACACACACACACATACACACACACACACACACACACACACACACACACTTTCTGATGTCTTACTACCAATATCTACTATAGCTGTTTAATTATTTTCTTCAAGAATCACTAGCTGACAATGCATATTTTGTTGTTGTAGGCCACAAAGTATTAGTTAAATCAACCCCAAGTCATTTTTAATTAGAGGCCAATATTCTTTCTTCCCGTTTTAGTCTATATCAAGCCATGTTTTCCCAAAAGAATCAACAAAATGGTGAAATTTCAATAAATTCAAATTTTAAAACGTCAAAATATCAAGCCCCAAAGATGAATGCATTCCCCCAACCAGATTCCCAGAAATTAATGTTCAAAAATTAAATCTGCTTTTGAGCTAAAATATTTAAAAAAACAATTTTTTCATAGAATTTGAAATTATAAATTGTTGAAATTCAAAATTTTTTCTTTCTAATATCTTATGCTAACCAAATTTTAGAAGAATTCTACTGTTCTTCAATAAACCATGGTGTGAGCTGACTTTCGTTGATATGTGTTATATTACCCAACTTCTTAAGGTCAGGTCTTAATTACAGTGGTTTTCTATCAAACTTTCAGGATTCTAATCATTCAAGTACACATAAACATTACCATGGCACTGAACTCCACTCACCACAATAAAAGTACTCTTCACCATTAAAAGACACTGTCTTGAGATTATATCCAGAAGAAGTCAGTATTTTTGCCAGATCATCACAGAAAACTGCCTTTTCAGTGGAACTGGTCAACAGAGAATAATCTTGACTTCAGTTCCCTGGATGTAGATCAATCTCACTCTCTGTCTCTCTGTCTCTGTCTCTATCTCTCTGTTTCTGTCTCTCTGTCTCTCTCTCTCATTTAAAATAGAAAAATCTTGTTTTACATGTCAATCACAGTTCCCTCTCCCTCCCCTCCTTACCTGCCTCCCCCACCAACACCCTATCCCATCCCCTTTCTACTCCCCAGAGAGGGTAAGGCCCTTCATGGGAGATCTTCAAATCTGTCACATCATTTGGAGCAGGGCCTAGGCCCTTTCCTATGTGTCTAGACTGAGAGAGTATCCCTCTATGTGGAATGGGCTCCCAAATTCCATTCATACACCAGGTATAAATACTGATCCAATACCAGAGGCCCCGTAGACTGCCCAGGCCTCCTAACTGACACCCATATTCAGGGCATCTGGGTTGGTCCTATGCTGGTTTCCCAGCTATCAGCTGTGGTCCATGCAGTCTGTGTCCCTTTTTCAGAATCCATAATTGTGCTTTTAAAGCCAACTAAAAGCCTTTTAGCAAGATGTAAATTTCAGTACAACAAATTAAACCTGAATGGTGAAGACATTCATGTACATAGCAATTCCCAAGGCTTGAAATTGAAGACATCACAAATGGACTATAGCTATTTGCCAACATAGTAAGCCCACTCTGGGTCTAACTTGAGAAATGTATCTCCCACACACAATACACTTCTGAATGTCTTAATTTAAATCTGTCCTTTGTGTGCTGTGAATAGAGATTAGATTCTACTGGGTGACTTTGTTTTCACATTCAAAGTAGTCCTCCTGGTGGGGGGCTGCTGCTTCTATTGTCTGTTGGGATTGGTCTATTGTAGAGCTGGAACCCTGCTTTCTCAGGATGGTCTCACACTTGAATACAACTGGAAAACTTCAAGTCAACCTGTGACAGCTTCTGAGCTTTGCAGCAGTGGCAGCTTGAGTATTCAGGAGAGTGACAGATGTACTCTCATTCTCCTTTGCTTAAATCTCAGCTGGGTTTAAACGGATTGTTTGGAATTCACAGACCCCATTGCCAAGGTCCACCTTCCTCTGTTTCTATTTTTACTTCTAATATGGCATAGCACTGTACCACGGAACTGCTCACCCAGGGATATCTGGAAAGGAGTTACCGATGAAACATATTACTGTGCATATTGTTGATATTTATGAAAGGTTTTAGCCTATTGAGTAAAAAGTCTGATCACTCTCAACACTCATTTTTTAAAACTAAAGGAAATAGAAAATAATTACAACGAAGAATAAGCAGTCATTTTCATGGATAAACCATGCTAAGTAGACAGATGTACAACTGAAAAACAAGTGATGATCTTCGCAAATCAAACAATTTTGTAATTTCACAGCAAGCCAAAAAGTAATTTATCAGTACAAAGAGTAATCTATGCAAAAAAATGAAACAATTGTAAGAGAATGTTAACAGGACTGTCTCAAAACAATTACAGAAATGACAAAATAATCACTACCAACTATTAAAGATGTTCAGTGTGATCTGAGCAGGATTTGTACAAGAAGAAAGATGTGTTATTCTAGACACACAAAAGCAGAAATGAAAATAGACAAATACTTTAAAGACAAAGCAATCTCTTGAACTCATGAGCAGTGGCAAACAACAGCCACTAAGCAGTGATTTCTCAAAGACGGTGGCTGCATTTGTTACTTGCACATTGTTGTCACTACAGTACCTAACAGAAACAAAATGAAGGTTTGTGCCAGCTCACAGTCTGAGATAGTTTTAGTTCACCATGGTATGTAACATATGGGTAGAGCAGAGAAGGAGTGAACACGGCAGGAAAAGAGGCCAGGGCTCACTTTCAGATTCTCACCTAAAGATGTATTTCCATCAGCTAGACACCACCAGCTACAGCTGCCATGCCCTCCAAAACTAACCTCAGCCTTAAGAAATAGGCATTCAGACAATGACCTCTGATCCACATCCCAGATTATATTAATTGTACACTATTTAATGGCACGCCTCAGCCAGACAGGGTGGTCCATTTCCTCACTCTTTTCTGCATCTAGTCAATTACTGTATGACTTTGAAACCCTGCCCATTAAAAATAATTTATTAGTCCATCTGTAATAAGGTGACCTAGGGCTCTGATTTGAGGAATAAAACACTGACAAAAGAAATATTGTTGAGCTTCCAGAGGGACTGCCTCATCCCTTCCTTCCTTCTTTCCTTGATTGCTTCTTTCTTTCCTCCCTTCCTCCCCCTCCCTCCTTCCCTCCATCTCCCCCCTCTTCCTCTTCCTGCCTCTTTCTCTTCCCCTGCCTCCATCCCTTCCTTTTCTTCCTAAGATTTCTGTGTTTGCTGTGAAGAACACCTGTGAGGTATTGTGTCAGCTAATTATCTTTTCCCATTTCTGATTGCTATTTTCACACCTACTCCATTTGTCTGTCTTCCTCATGTTCTCTTAATATTTACATTATCTTTTTGCATGTTCTCTGATTTTCTTTTACATCAAAGTATCACTCACTGGTGTGATTTTGTTTTCAAAGCTGAGAAAAAAAATGAAACTAAGTAAATGATACCAAAACATCCAAACACATACTTTGAAATACTTAAGGATAAGAACAGAACATGCGTCTGTTCTTTTATCTGGAAATGAGTTCTCAGACTGTCCATTTTGATTCATGTCTTCATCTACGCGAACCCAACTAGGTGCCTATATGATGGACTTTTACCCTTCACACACCTTTAATATCTCAAATATGTAAGCCACTCTACAGGTGCTTTAAAAATGTTCCCTTTACATATTGTACAGAACTAAATTATAAATTAGCTGTATTTTTCATATATTCTTTCTTGTACTATATTAACATTTTATTTAAAAACGTTTTCACTAATCATATAAAGTAAAATGATATGTAAAAAAAAACTTGACTTTGCTGGCTGCAGTATTTCTGTGTGTATGTAATTCCAGAAAATGAAAACATGCTTCATAGTTCTCACATACAACAGCACTGTACAAGGAGAGTGAACATTATTCACACTGTCCATAAGCACAGTTTGTTCACCATGATATATCGCTTTTCTGATATGTTGCCTTTCTCTGCGAAAAAAATCAGCAATTCCTAGAGAGCTGTTTTTAAGACATCTCTAGCACTTGCTTTAGCTGAGACCTTTATACAAACCTTCATAGTATTTTACAGAAAACACTGGAGAACAAAGAGTGGATTTTAAACACAGTCTAAATTTCTTTAACTTCTTCATAACCCTGAAAAGGCTTTCATTTCAAATCTTCACCATATGCTTATTTCCACCAAATCATGGGGTGGGAAGCAAGTGCTGTGGGTAGTTGGAACAAGGTCATATGTTTGGCCAATTCCAAACAGGCACTGTTGATTTTAAGTCACTTGAAAAGAAATGGGTAATCATCCCTTTTTGTAGTTACCATGTCTGTTACATAAAGAGGTCTGTGTAAGAGTGTCCTGTTCCTCTTAAACTAAAAGAGACATTTAGAATTGTGTTCAGCCTGTCTCAGCAGTAGCAGTTACCTTTTAGAAACTCTCTCCACATGTGACATATAATTAATCTATGAGCAAATCGACTGGCGACTCAGACACAAGCTGTAGTGTATCAAGGAGCAGCATTTGTCACTTAAGATCAGGATGATTTTACAATTTTAAAAAATTGGGAGGTCAATAGATTCTGCTTTAGGATTATTTTCATTCTTATTATTTGGCTCTCAGCACTGTTAATTTTTCTAAATGAACACAATTAGAAAGCCAGCTTAATTATATCCCTTAATACTCAAAATGGCAAAATGTTGCTTTCAGAAAACATGATTTTTCAAAGCGTTACACATTTGTGTTTAAAAGTACTGTTAAAGGAGCAATTTGAGAGCATGCAATAAATTGTGATTTGGACTACAGCAGCCAATTTACTTCAGAGTACAGTAGAGATAGAGAGGTTATCACAGTTACCATGGTGACAGGTTATTAATGACAGGAGGCCCACGCTATTCTGCCTTGTCATGGTTAGTCTCAGTCATAAACTTGGTAGGATTTGGGATCACTGTGGAAAGCGTCCTTGGGCACATCTGGGAGGACTTTTCTAGATTATATTATTTGAGGTAAGAAGAGCCACCCTAAATGTTGGCAGCACAGGTCCTTTGAGTTGGAAAGAAAGGAACTAAGTAACAGCAGGCATCTCTTTCCTCTTCCCTGAGGGTAGTGTGGCCAACGGACTGCTGATCCTGCCATCACACATTCTCAGCCATGATGGATGGCATCCTCTGCAGCTATAAGCCAAAATAAGATCTTCCTTCCTTAAATTCCTTTTGCTCAGTCTATGTACAGGTATAAATTGTACATGCATTCTTTATTCCATAAATTCTATCAAAATCTAGCAATGGGAATAACACTCAGGATATATTTTTATCTTGGAATTTTTGTTAATATTTATTAGTATCTGGCTTTGAAGAGCATTTAAAGAAAACTGAAGACAGATGCATTACAGGCTTCCTGGATAAAAACAAATTTTATCATTTTATATTAGGCAAATTATTAATTGCAAGCTATTCTAAATGGTTTTTTAAATCACAAAAATCTGTTTATCCACTTTTTTCTGCATAATTTGTCAGTTAAATATTCACACTCCTTTGAAGAACTGACATAGACAGGAAGTACCAGTGGGATTTGATCTGGGATCACCAAATAAAATTCAAAAGCAGAATTTATAGTGACTACTTATTATAGATTTTGGAATAAACTTTCTTCCTTCTATCTCTCAAGTGCCCACCTATCATCTGTTAGATCATAGTGTATATTTCAGCTAGTATTGTTGTCAATATCTACATGATTAACCTACACCAGCATTTTTAATCTGAATTGCTCTCCTCAACCCCTCAATTTTTAACACACTCTAGTTAAATATATACCTACTGTATTTTATATAATATGCTTAATTTACTTGCTAACATGAATACTATACTGTTTTTACAGGGTTCTCCATGAGAGCATATCAAGTTTTCAAGAAATACTCCTAGTAATTAAACTTGAAATTTATGGAAGTCAATTTGACAATACTAAAGTGCACATATTTAGAAATATTTCAGGATTAATGTAGAAAAAAACTATCATGACCAGAAAAATGAACCAAAACATAAAGGGCAACAAGTCACTTTAAGTAGGAAAGGGGAAAGTTAGAAAGAATGAGTGCTAAAAGTTTAGAACTTCATGGAGTGTTATAGAAGATCTGAGCTTTCATGGTCCCTAGGAATGTTTGATATCCACTGTGGTCTATCTTAGGGAATGAGTGATAATGTGACTGTGAATGACTGGCGACACTTATATAAAAGGAGAGCTACTACAGGGATGTCACACCAGAAAAATAATGCTAAAAGTAAGGTTATATATTCAAGCCTTCTTTAAAGACAGATAGAGGGAAAATAGAAAACAAGGTCTTTCTGGGGCACTATTCACTTTAAATGTATGATTAGGGGCATTTGTAGTCATAATTTTTAAAAAGTGTCTAAAATAAGACCCAGTGGATTAGCATAGGCAAAGCTGCTAAAAGCACAAGCTAGGTCACAATTTTAAACTACACAAAATAAAAAAGAAGCCATCATAAATAAGAAGGTAGAACAGGTGTAAATAATGGTACCAGACATCAAAAAAAACATACAGAGAAAGATGTAAAGATGTAAAGATGGGTGCACCAATGAAAATTTTTTAAAAGTTTAGTAGAGAGCTGTGAATAAAGCTACTTACCCTGACCAGGTAACACTTTCATGTGCCGCACACAAATATATTTATATGACGCACACAAATATATTTATATGCAGAAGAAAATCTTATCAATGAAGGTGAAAATTCCAAAAGAAGCTTCTGGAATCTACAGACAAACTTCTTTCAGGCTAAGCCTCCTGGAGAGAAAAACTGAAATGCTAAGACAAAATTTATAAACATTTGTCCAAGCACATCAACAACTAACATGTCAACATGAGCGTGAGTGTTTCAAATACCAAAAGAGAAAATAAATAAAACCTACTGAAGTACAGGTGTATAGTTCATTTGCTCCTGAGATTTTTTTTACAGATGTAAGAGCCTCCCAAGAAGGGCCAAGCAGGTGAGAAGAACCTTGTGAAATTTGTGGAGCAGGAGATATAAAAACCTTGCCTTACCCCATGCTATGGAAATACTAAACCAAGAAACAGGTCTATATGCACAAAAAATTGAAGCCCAATCCCTGATTTAACTGGTGTCTTACCTCTTCCTTGAATATCTGCTAGAAATATTGGTGAATATTCTATTCTATAGACAGCTTTGAGACTCACATTATACTGGAAGTTTTCATGCAATACCCATCATTCAAACAAAAATCACCAAGATTATTAAATAATAGCTCAAAAAATAAAAAACAAATGAGTAAGAACATAGCACACTCTGGTCACTGGTACCAGAATATTTACAATGTCTGGGATCTAATCAGTAATTATAATGTAAAATATAAATATAGCCTAACATGTGACATATAAATTAAATCAAAGCAGAAATGTCTATGCAAATTGTGGAGCAAGTGAAATGGACAAGGAAGATTCCAGACAGAGATGGCTTTAAGTTTTATGACAAAATAAGAAAAAAAAATCCACATCTGTGAGCAATCCCATTGTTGCTTATCAGTGCTGTGTCCTGTTGTTTGGAAACCAGGTTTCAAACCAGCATCAATTAACTATATAGTTCTGAATGGCCTTAAACTTTTGATCTATCTGCCTTCAGCTTCTGAGAACTGAGGTTACAGCCATGTATCACAATGCCTGGCTTCCCTCAGTGTTTTAATATTTTCTTTGTCACTTGTTCTAAATAATTTTATTAGAATGTTTTAAGCATAATTTGTTTTGGAAATTAAGAAACAGAGACAGAGAGAGAGAGAGAGAGAGAGAGAGAGAGAGAGAGGTTAAAAAAAACACTGTAAATGTGTGTGCACCTAAAAAGACAGCATCAAAATATATGCAGAAAAACATGAAGAACCCAAAAATAAAGACAGAAATCCATCTGAGTTTTCAAAATATATTGTGCATGGAGATAATAATAATCTAATAGATTTATAAAATAAGTAATTAACATGCATATACAAGACTTGAATCATAACAGCAAAATAATTTATTAAAATCATAGAAGTTCACTCAATACCTTGAGTACACATTTTCAAATTATAACATTTACTGGATTTCAAGAAGTGCCCAAATTCTCTGTCAATTACCATTGTACAACTGTCTAATTCTGAAACATTTCTAGCACCCTCAAAAGAAATGTGGGAACACCAGACCTTGAGCAGAGACCCACTTCCCCTTCTGCCTGGGAGTAGGCAGCTATAAGACAATGTTTAGTAAAAACATGTTTACTAAAAACGATACAATAAGTTCCTGGCCACTTCCCCTTCTGCCTGGGAGTAGGCAGCTGTAAGACAATGTTCAGTAAAAACATGTTTACTAAAAATGATACAATAAGTTCCTGGGAAAGGCCTTCCCACAGAAACCGCCCTGACCTCGACCTTGTCCAGAGACTAACCGCACCTTCAAAAACCCACACACATCCACCTCTGGTGTCAGAGCAGAACCAGCCAAGGGAGAGGAGAGAGCAGAAGTTTCTCTGGTGGGAGCTTTTCTTAGGAAGTTTTTCGTGAACCTTTTTGGAGCCTGTTTAAAGTTTTCTTTATATCATTGAACGAGTCTCTGTGTTGTCAATCCCCGACACCCTCCGCACTTTCTCGGACACAGGCCACGCAGCAGACGTGACAATTGGAGGTCCCACCGAGATCGTGAAAGCGAGGTAAGTGGACGGGGTTAAGAAACTATGGGAAATAGTTCAGGGGAGCTAGAATCATTGCAGTATCAACTAAAAAAGTTACTTAAAGAACATGGGACTGCAGTCAAGTCTAAAACCCTAGAAGGCTTTCTAAAATCGATTGAACGAGCCAGTCCATGGTTCATTACTGGGGGAAGCTTAAATATTCCAGATTGGGAGGAGGTTCGCCGTGATCTTCATAGACTTTTACGAAAAGAGGGATCTGAGTCCTTGCCCCCTACAACATTCTCCTTATGGAGATTAGTGAGGGGAGCACTTTTGACAGATAAGGTTTGTCACCGCCAGGTAGTTCAGGACACAAAAGAGGCTTTTTTAGAGTTACAACAGACTGAGACTCAAGCCTCCTTGAGTTCAGGGGCAGAGAGTGATGATGAAGAGACCGTGACTGAAACTAGAGGCTCCATTGTTAGTGAGGATGAGGAGGAGTCTCTTAGTAACAACAAAAAAACGGGTAGACATCTCCGGGCACGACCCAAAAAGAAGGACTCCGGTCAGAATCGGTTATATCCTTCTCTATCAGACCTAGAAAATGGAAGTAGCTCAGACTCAGACTCGTCACAGTCTGAAAAGGAACGGTTACTTGCTGAGATCGCGGTCCTTAAAAAAGAACTAAAAAAGATTCTAATTAAGAAAAGACAGGACAGGGAGAGAAACCCTTCCCCATACTCTGAAAAAAGGGACTCCTCCTATGAGATAACCCAGTCCTTCTCAGACCTGGAGGTAAGACCCAGAGGAGGGGTCCAATGCTGCCCGGTGGTGGCCCCAGTAATGGAAGTTACAGATCCAAACAATTCTAGACAGGTCATTCGACATCATAACCCTTTAAATTTTAAGGATATAAAACAACTTAAAGAGGCAACTTTAAATTATGGAGCACAGGCTCCCTTTACACTTTCCTTAATGGAATCTTTTACGTCTCTTAATTTGACACCTGGCGATTGGCAGCAGCTTTACAGAGCAGCTCTGTCGGGGGGAGATTATTTGATTTGGAGAGGTGAGTTTCAGGAAAGATGCAGCCAGACAGCCCAAAGGAATGCACAGGCCGGACAGCCCCAGAGAAATGTGGAGATGCTTACCGGGAGTGGTCAATACGCCACCATTCAGCAACAAATGCAATATGACATCGCAGTCTATGCCCAAGTGGCAGCAGCGGCCCAAGGGGCTTGGAAAGCATTGCCTTCCAAGGGAGGAGGGGATCATCTGTCCAAAGTCCTTCAAGGACCTTCCGAACCTTTTCAAGACTTCGTAGACCGTCTCAGTCAGGTAGCAGAAAAAATATTTGGGGGCATTGGGCCTGCGATGCCAGTCATCAAGCAGATGACATTTAAAAACGCAAATAAGTATTGTAAGGAAGCCCTTCGCCCCTATCGCAATAAAAGTCTAAATGACTATATCCGGATCTGTAGGGACATTGATGGGAACTTCATCCAGGGCCAAGTGTTAGCTGCTGCTATTCGGCCCCAAGTGGGGAAAGAAAGACCTACTCTGGGAGGGAGAAAAACATGTTTTAGCTGTGGTAGGGAGGGACACTTCCGTAGAGAGTGCCCTCAAAATAGTACTACGGGTCTCAAGAGACCTGGTTTATGCCCCCATTGCCGAAGGGGATATCATTGGGCCAAAGACTGCTACTCTAAAACTGACTGGGAGGGAAATTTCCTTTCTGCTAATAATAATCAGGGAAACGGGAGGAGGGCCCCGCCCCAGGGCCCCAAAACCAATGTGTACGGGGCAATGACCCCTGCTCTGGGCAGTGGCAGGACTCATTTTCTCCCCCCAGAGCAACCCCTTCATATCTCAGACCTCCTTAGAGCCACCTCGGGGGAGTGCAGGATTGGACCTCGCTCCCTCTGCCCGGGCAATCCTAACACCGGAAATGGGGATCCAGGCCCTCCCTACTGGGGTACATGGGCCATTGCCCCCAGGCACGGTCGGACTACTCTTGGGACGGTCCAGTACTATTCTTCGAGGCATCCAGGTACACCCCGGTGTTATAGACCAGGATAGTGAGGGGGAGATTAAAATAATGACATCAGTGGGCAGTGGGGTTGTTGCCATCCCTACAGGAAATCGGATTGCTCAGTTACTCCTTCTCCCTACAGCTCCTTGTGAGGCTAGAAAAATTAAAGAGAAAAGGGGCAACCAAGGTTTTGGAAGTACCGGCCCGACAGCATTTTGGGTAGCCACTATGGAGAACCACCCCCAGCTTACATTAAAGATAAAAGACAAGTCCTTTAGGGGCGTCTTAGATTCTGGGGCAGATTTCTCTGTCCTCTCAGATAAATTCTGGCCCCCCCCCCTGGCCGAAAGAGGAAGGGACAGTGACCCTCCAGGGAATAGGACAGGCTGTGCCCCAAAAAAGCCTCAAAATCTTAAAGTGGCAAGACTCTAAAGGCCACACAGGGCTTTTCCAGCCATATGTTTTGCCTGGCCTCCCTATTAACCTCTGGGGACGGGACCTCATGCAAGAAATGGGAGTGGTCCTCACCACTCAGGCACCCAAGTCCAAAAGCAGGGGCCCCCAGATGACACAAGGGAGGGGCTGAAGCCCAGGGAGAGAACTAGGTAAACTAAAACAGGGAGAGGTTTGCCCTGTGACATCCCGCCCTTTGGAGACCAGGGCCCCAGGGGATAGGAAGGGTTTTGGCCATTTTTGATGAGGGTCACTGTTGCGCTGCCAGCCCCCATACCCATCACATGGCTATCAGATGATCCGGTATGGGTGGAACAGTGGCCCTTACCAGCGAAAAAACTAAGGGCGGCTCACCAGCTAGTTCAAAAACAATTAGAGACAGGTCATTTGGTTCCTTCCACGTCCCCTTGAAATACCCCTATATTTATAATTAAAAAATCTTCAGGGAAATGGAGGTTACTACAAGACTTGAGGGCAGTGAATGCGACCATGCAGCCTATGGGGGCTCTGCAGCCTGGCTTGCCGGTGCCTGTGGCCATTCCTAAAGACTGACATTTGATTGTTATTGATTTAAAGGATTGCTTCTTTTCTATTCCCTTACATTCTCAAGATAGTCCTCGGTTTACATTTAGCCTTCCTGCGATTAACTTTAGGGAGCCTGCCCTTTGCTTCCAATGGGTGGTGCTCCCCCAAGGGATGGCTAATAGTCCAACTATATGCCAGATTTATGTAGCTGCCTGTTTAGATCCCCTCAGACGTAAGTTCCCTGATCTTTACATTATCCACTACATGGATGATATTCTTTTGGCCGCGGCCAAAGAAAGACAATGTTACATAGCCTTTACAGAGCTACAGGAACTTCTAAAGGCCCGCGGATTTATTTTGGCTCCTAAAAAGATCCAAAAGAGACCCCCTTATACTTATTTGGGTCATCAAATTCAACAAACTGGCCTCCGGCCACAAAGACTCCAAATTAATTGTTCAAATTTAAAAACACTTCATGATTGACAGAGATTCTTGAGAGAGGTACAATGGTTTCGCCCTTCTCTTTCTATTAAAACAGGGGCTCTTAAAGCGCTTTATGATATTCTTCCTGGAGATCCTACTCCAACTTCCCCTAGACAGATTGCCCCAGAGGCCAGGAAAGCCCTACAATTGTTGTTAAAATGTATAGAGCAAGCCAACCTTTGGCGTATAGATTATGGGCAGCCCCTTGTTCTGGTTGTACTTTCATCTAGCTTTTCACCCACTGCCGTGTTTTGGCAGACTGGTCCTATTTATTGGGTACATTTGTCAGCCTCCCCTAAGAAGGTAGTGACCCCTTACTATGATCTCATTTTATAATTGCTGTGGAAGGTGCACAAGTTTAGCATTCAAACCTTTGGAAAGAGTCCTGATAAAATTATCCTTCCTTATGGTAAGGAGGAGGTGGAACATCTACAGATCTTCCATGATGGGTAGACCCTTTTTATTACATCTACAGGCGCACAGTTTGATAACCAATATCCCAACAGCCCCTTGATGTCTTTTTTCAAACAACACCCTGTGATCTTTCCCAAGATTTTAAAGGAAAACCCTCTAGTTGGAGCTCGCTCAGTCTTTACAGACGGCTCCTCCAAGGGTTTCGTGGTGGTGGTTTCTTCTCAGGTACAAAAGAGGGTACCCATAGGGCAGATGTCAACACAAACTGCCGAGTTGTTTGCATGCTTGATGGCTTTCCAAATGTTTGAGGGAGAGCCCTTTAATTTATATACTGATAGTGTTTATGTTGCCAACATTGTTAGACCTTTAGAAACTTCTCCATATGTTCTTCCAACCTCCCAGGTTCGTTCCTTATTAGTTCAGCTCCAACATCTTATTTGGCAGCGCATCCACCCTGCTTATGTGGGATTTATTCGTACACATACTAACCTTCCAGGACCCCTTGCCCAGGGCAATGAAATTGCTGACTCCTTGACCCACCCTAGGGTCTTATTTACTCAGGAGCAGCTGGCCCACCAGCTCCATGAGAGGTATCATCTAAATGCCCGCTCCATTAAATTTCACACTGGGTGCCCCTTATCCATAGCTACACAGATTACCTCTCAGTGCCCTGATTGTGCCCCTTATCATAATTCTCCCAATGAGGGGGTAAATCCCCGGGGCCTCAGGGCCAACCATCTCTGACAAATGGATGTCACTCACCTGCCGCAGGCAGGGAAATTAAAATACATACATGTCTCGGTGGATACGTATTCTAAACTAATTTTTGCCTCTCTCCACTCAGGAGAGAAGATTAAAGATGTTATTTCTCATTGCCTACAGGCCTTTGCCTACATAGGTGTTCCAGATGCCCTAAAAACGGACAATGGCCCTGCTTATGCCAGCAATCGCTTTGCTGCCTTTTACAGGGAACATCACATTGTCCATTCTTTTGGTATTCCTCACAACCCCACGGGACAGGCTATTGTGGAGCACACCCATGCCACTCTCAAACAGTATTTTAAGAAAATAAAAAAGGGGGAGTATGTTACCTCCCCCCAATATTCAGTTATCCACCATACTTTACATTTAAAATTTTTTGACCGTAGACCGTAATAATTTGTCTGCTATGGAGAGACATTGAAACAAACCCTCCCAGTCCTTGGGATGGGTCAGATGGAAGGATTTGATTACAGGAAAATGGCAGCCACCCACTCCCCTACTAGCTAGGGTCCGAGGGGCTGTTTGTGTTTTCCCTCCAGGAAGTGAGAAGCCCATTTGAGTCCCCGAACGGTGCATCAGGCATGTCGACCCCAATACTACTCCGGATACTAGAAATGCTCACCATGATAAAGATCCAACCATTGCTGAACACTCAGGTAAGGGAAATATGGGCGTTGGTGAGGATTCCCCCCCATGTTAATGCCAGTTAGTCATTCCAGCTCCCTGTTCATCAATTTTTATAACACCAATAATACATTGGAAGCGGCTGCTGCCAATGAGATTAAAAAGTCAGAAACTAGACATTCTGAGTTTCCCCCCTCCTAAGCCTGATACCAGGGTCAGAAAGTAGGGGAATCCAAGAGATTCCCAGCGGCATTCGCTTTTAATCCCAACACACCTTTATGCAAGTCCCAGGACAGCCTCCAAACAATACAGAGAAACCCTGACTCAAAAAAAAAATTGGTACTGGTATTAATTAAAGAAAAAGACAAAGACAAAGGTATATGGAATGGAAAATTTTGTTTACATTTAAGTTCTATTTTGTGAGTCATCTCTAAAAACGTTTGGCCAAAAGCCTGGCCTCTCTACCTTGCATCTACAGAGTTACAAGGAGTAGGTACGGCTGTACCCCATGACTGTAGCTCAAATGGAGAAATGATAAAAACATATAGGACTTTTTAACCTTTTTAGTTCAAGGATTGGCTAGAGTTGTTCTTTTACATAGATTTCAATTAAGGAAGCTTCATTACAACAGACTAATCATGACCTAGGGAAAAAAATGACTAAAAGATACATGTATGTTCTAAATATATGGTGTGCCCACACCGGTATGTATAAAATGTGATTGTGAATGCGTGAGTGTAAACTGCTTATATGATTAAAAGGATACTTAAATCCCTTCAAAAATAGTTAAGAAGCTACCTAGATTGCTTTAAATATAGCCAAAAGAAACATCCAGCCAGTCTGTTAATGTTTTAACAAAAAATTTAAGATGCAAATGAGGCCTTGTCAGCTAGTGAGAGCTCTACAGGTTAGATTGGGAAAGACTGCTTACAGACTTCAAATAATTTTCAAAAGTTATTTGGACACAGTATAGTTTACAATCTTTGAGTGATTTTCAAAAGTTTTTGGAAAATATTTAATGGATATGTCCTTTTTAATGGGCATCTACAAATAATCTAAGTAGTAATCCCAATTTACCTAAATAGTTAACCAAGGAGGGTAAACAAATCCTTCTACTGTTATGGTCCAGCTTCAACAGTTCAAAAAAGAAAGAAAAATTTTTTAAAAATAAAAAAGGGAAAATAATGCCCCCAGTCCCCACATGACTCATCAAATAATACACTCCTCATTTAAAAATTTTATAATGTGAATGCCAGTGAGCTTCAGACAGATTCTGGCATGATGGAACTTGAGCAACCATTGCTCAGGTCAAATGAAGACATCCATACACTAGACAGTGGAGAAGACCCTAATTTGGGGTCGAGGGCATGTTTGTGTTTTCTTACAGAAAAAGAATAAAGCTTTAGCAGCTGTCAGACCATTTAGTGAGATACATGGAGCAGAGAAAAACCATGGGAGCCTACCTAAGCCAGTTTGAGTGAGATCTCCTAAATCAGTGTTCCTGACCCTTGATGTCATCGAATCTACAGCCCAAAAAAAAAAAAGAAAACAGTCGGTTCGAGATTTCCAGTTTCTCAACAGACCTGCTGCATCAACCTTCCGGACCCATGAGTTTTCATCATAAAGCTAACAGAGAAAAAAGGACCCATTTAAAGCATTTGGACATTGGTATGGAATATGATGAGTGGCAAAAGCCTCTTTTCAGTATTTGAACAGGACATGGTCACTTGATGGTTCCTGTTTCTGGAATCACGACTAGGCCAGTGTATTTTTCTGGAGAAATGCAACTTGTCCTAATGCGACAACTATTGTTCATATTTTTCGTAATGCTACATGTGTAACATCAATGATTGTACCTAATGTATCTGTGCAAGTGCACTTTCTAAATGCTTTCCTGAGCAGATCTTAAAACGATTGGAAACTTTATCAAATTGTAAATGTAAATCACATGCGGGTTACCCTTGTAACAGATGAAGGCTGGTAGAATGTTATGGCCCAGATCTGGTGATGGGTATGGTGATGGAGAGGCGCTATGTCAATGGGGGTCCTGGAAATGGTGGCAGTGGCGGTAGGCATTCTGACTTTATGCCAAGCTCAAACGTGCCTTGTTCCAGAGACAAGAGATCCGTAACCAAGTATTGCTTAGCTTAGCCCATGGCAATCCTGATAGCCATGAAGGTTGGTTACAGATGATTTAAGGTTGGGGTATCTCCGATGACGGGCAACCTGTGGGGAAGACCCCTCCCACCTAAAACAGGGGTTCAAGGTCCCCCAAAGACGGGAAAGGGAGGGTGACCCTACTTGACCTAAGCCAGGAGTGCCTCATTTGAAAATAAAAAGGGGTGAATTGTGGGAACACCAGACCTTGAGCAGAGACCCACTTCCCCTTCTGCCTGGGAGTAGGCAGCTATAAGACAATGTTTAGTAAAAACATGTTTACTAAAAACGATACAATAAGTTCCTGGCCACTTCCCCTTCTGCCTGGGAGTAGGCAGCTGTAAGACAATGTTCAGTAAAAACATGTTTACTAAAAATAATACAATAAGTTCCTGGGAAAGGCCTTCCCACAGAAACCGCCCTGACCTCGACCTTGTCCAGAGACTAACCGCACCTTCAAAAACCCACACACATCCACCTCTGGTGTCAGAGCAGAACCAGCCAAGGGAGAGGAGAGAGCAGAAGTTTCTCTGGTGGGAGCTTTTCTTAGGAAGTTTTTCGTGAACCTTTTTGGAGCCTGTTTAAAGTTTTCTTTATATCATTGAACGAGTCTCTGTGTTGTCAATCCCCGACACCCTCCGCACGTTCTCGGACACAGGCCACAAAACAGACATGACAAAGAAATGCTGTGTTTGTCAACAATCTTATCCATCACACTTCCCATCTATTGCTGGAAACTTCTCTTTACTATCTCTGTGGAGTTGCTTGATTTGGCAATCACATAAAGGCAGAGTCATCCTTTGTGCCCATCATGCATCGCTTCAGACTCTTAGCATAATGGTTTTAAAGTTTATCTTGTGTAGTATAAATCATTTCTCCGTTTATTATTCTTACCATAGTAATATCATCATTTGGGCTCACCATTTTTCATCCATTGAATATCCCTCCAATATATTTCAGTGTTTGATCACTACTTTAATTGTACAGTAGTTTCAGAGAATCAAAGGAAAAACCTAAAAATATGGAGAGGAAGTAAAGACATTTGGCTGTGTCAGTCTTCTTGATTTTTACTTGATTTATTCATTAAATTCCTCTAGAAAACAACAACAAAAAATGCCAGTCTGTCATTCTACTATATAGCATCCCCTCAAGTCTTAGCTCCAAAAATGACATATATTTAAACTGTACAGCTGGACTCATTATTTTACTCATATTTTTATTCTACCTGAAGGCATAATGAAACTAAAGAGCTTATGCTTACTTCTGAGTGTTCTGGAAGTAATGTTTTAAATAAAATATTTACTTCAAAGCATATTGCTCTCCTATAAGTGTCTATAATGGAATTATGTCAAGTTAGAAAAAATTTACTTATTTTATATGAGTTTATTTTAAATTGAATAATAACTCATTGGAAGAATTTTCTGAGAAAGATCTTTCTTTGAACTTTCCCTGTTTATCCTATGTGTCTTTTGTCACTCTTGCAGGTCACAAAAGCAGTTCACCACCTGCCTCTTCCTGAAAGGTTATGCTAAGATTCTCTTTCAAGGACTGACATCAGAAATTGAAAAAGGACACTATTCAGGAAGAGTATCTTTGGATCCTAAATTAGACATACTTAGAGGCCTAGGGAAAACAAATTCTAGTTTTCAGATGCTCACCATAGCAAGAATTTCAGCAGTATATACTTGAATTCACTTTCTTCTTCGCAAATACTTTACTTTTAATATTTGGGGATAAGAGGTACACTTTCCTGTGGTGTGCACATGTATTTGCATTATTTCAGGCTCATGTATATGCAAGTATACATGTACATTTATACAGATGTGTGTGTGTGTGTGTGTGTGTGCAGGTGTTCAGGTGTGCAGATTTGCTGATATATGTGTGTGAGAGCTGAAACTTGATATCAAACACCTTTCTTTATCATTCTTCACTGTATATATTTAGGCAACGTCTCTCGCTGAATCCAGGGGAAGTAAGAAAAAATGCTTGCTAACGATTTCATACCTCACACACACTTTCTGGTAGTACATTCTGTGAGTACTGCATGCATCCTCCCTGGGCAGTGGTGATGGTTTACCAGGTCATCATTATCCCTTTTACCATACAAATTATCATTCTTCCTTACTCTTTCAGTAGATTCCTACTACTTATTTGACAACTTCGGATACCAGAAGAATTTCTGGGCTCTATTCTATTTTTTCCCTCACTATATGTTTTTATTTAAATTAGAAATATGAATGCTTCACATGTCAATCCCAGCCCCCCAGCCCCTTACCCAATCCCCACATCATTCCCCAGGGAGGGTGAGGCCCTCTTTGGGGGTATCTCTAAAGTCTGTCATTTCATCCAGGATAGGACCTAGGCCCTTCCCCATGTGTCCAGGCTGAGAGAGCATCCCTCTATTTGGAATGGGCAGCTTTATTGTCTATTACAGCACTGTATATAGTGGTTTAAATTCATCATTCACTTAATACTTCAACAGTGTTTGCTTTAGGTTTTGACTACAGAAAACATGTAGTACTTGAGCCAAAACTTTTGACTTAGGTTTCATATAAGAAAATTTGAATTTTTCAACTGCAATTTTCTAGATGAATGTAGATGGGCCTTCAGCCTAAATATCTATTGTCACATTTAGCACTCCAGTTTATTGCCAAGTATCTTTCTGCCAGTCCTTGGTTAGTAAACACAAAAATACAAGCTCTATCCCTGTTGTTCACTTAACAAGTAAAATGCAACCAATATTCCAGAAGGCCTGAATAGATTTCTGTTAAAAACCATAATAAACATTGCAGAGTAAGACAATTTGTAGAGCATATCTACCCCCCAGAGATAGAATATAATTTCCTACCATATTTTGGTTCTTATCTGTTTGCAGTGGAGAGATGTGTATAGATCTATCATATTGTGAATCTCTCCTGCCACTACTGATTTCAATTTACTGAATTGATAAGGTTCACAGACTTGGTTTTAAAGGATGGCAAGCATATAGCCTTCAAAAAGATAACTATTTATCCAGAGAGACTTGAAGCCACTGTATAACATCCATTTGCTTGTGGTTTCACACAGTCTGTTAACACTGTTAGAGTTGGGAGACTGTGGAGAAGGTTCCAAATGAATACTCCCATTATTTCCTTTTAATATTGTAATCTCCTCTCCATACTTAAAGATTTACTTTTATTATTTTATTTATAGGCTTTGAGGTGGGGTATATATGTGCATGCAACTGCCCTGAGTATGGGGTCACAGGAATTTGTGAACCGCCTAACATAGGTGCTGGGACCCAAGCTTAGATGCTCTAGAGGACAGTATGTATTCTTAACCACTCAATTGTCTCTCCAAGTTACCCATCCACAACATCCACTCCTCACCATAACCGATTTAAAACTACTTATTTGGGTAACATACACAGAAAACCTCAGATATTTTCACGCAGTATGTGTGGCAAAATATGCTTAACAATGAAAAGTAGGATTCAATAATAACACATGATAAAGGGTGCGCTGGAAACCAGTGGGTCACAATTTCCCCATTTCCCTGTCTACACAATTCATTTTGACCACTCTTGAACTTAAATTGACATGAGAATATAGATGCTGGTCCAGAACATTAAGCCTTTTCAGTGTTCTTAAGAACCAAGATGAGATGAACTAAATTTTATTTATTTTGTGGGGCCCTGTATTTTCTCACTTGAGCATTCCTTTCCCTACATCTGCTGGCACCTAATGATCAAATATCCCTATGATGACCTTAGAGTAAGTAGTGTTTGATTTCATGAATTTCAGGACAGAGAAATGATGCTTGAAGGTAAATGGATAGGATTAGAAAACATTATATTGAGTGAGGTAATAGATCCACAACCGCAAATGTTGCGTGTTCTCTCTCATCTGAGAATCCCAATCCAGCCCCAAATCTTCAGATGTTAGTATATAATTTGTGAAACTGCAGAAACCAGAAAATTAAAAATAGACCATTGCAGGGGTGGGGGGCAATGAAGAGGGAAATATCAGAGTATAAGTGGTCTAAGGAGGTAAATGAGTAAAATGGATGCTCTGGTTTGAGACAGGAAAGGAAAAATAAATAGCGAAGGATTTAAGAGATTGAAATGATCATAAGAATGTCTGTAAAAAACATAAGCAAGCATACTCTTAACTACCTGAAATACTACAAGTGTATAAATACAAATATAAAGTTTAAATGAGAATTTCCCAAGTGGACTGATATTGCTCTCTCCAAGAGCCAAACAAAAATCTAACAAACCCCTAATACTAGGCATGATTAGCCAACCCATTTTGTGAAAAAAAATTCTCCTATACAAGCAATCATGATTTAATACCAGAAGACCACACTCTCTCTTTTTCCTTATTTTCTATTCTCCTCAGAGTCTATTAACTAATCATTGTTCTCCTCAACATTTATAAATCACTTAAGAATTACTTTTCTTCCTTTCTCGCTCTCTTCTATTCCTCCCCTGTCTCAGTCTTCCTGATCCCTCTTGTTCTCCTCCCACCTCCTCTTCTCCCCTTCTCTTTTTCTGACCCCACCCCTCCCCATGCTCCTAATTTGCTCAGGGGTTCTTGTTCCTTTCCCTTCCATCAGGGGACCATGTATGTTTTTCTTTCCTCTCGGGGTCCTCCTTATTTCCTAGTTTCTATGGTGGATTGTAGGCTTGTAGTCCTTTGCTCCATGCCTAATATCCATATAAGAGTGAGTACATACCATACTTGTCTTTCTATGATTGGGTTACCTCACTCAGGATGTTTTCTTCTAGTTCCATCCATTTGCCTGTGAATTTCAAGATTTCATTGTTTTTTTCTGCTGAGTAATATTCCATTGTGTAAATGTACCATATTTTCTCCATCCATTCTTCAGTTGAGTGCCATCTAGATTGCTTCCAAGTTCAGACTATTACAAACAATGCTGCTATGAACATAGTTGAACATATGCCCTTGTATGAATGTGCATTCTTTGGGTATATGCCCAAGAGTGCAATTGCTTTCTGCATTTTGAGGTAGACTGATTCCTTTCCTGAGAAACCACCATACTGACTTCCAAAGTGGCTGTACAAGTTTGCCCTCCCATCAGCAATGGAAGAGTGTCTGCTTTCTCCACATCCTCTCCAGCATATACTGTCATTTGTGTTTTTGATTTTAGCCATTCTGGCTGTTGTAAGATGATATTTCAGAGTTGTTTTGAGAAGGAGCCAGAAAAGATTTAGAGAGAGGTCTGGCACTAGGGAAATGTTCAGGGATCCACAGGAATGACCCCCAACTAAGAATCTAGGCAGTAGTAGAAAGGCTGGCTGCCTTTGATGCCCTTCCCTGTAATGAGATTGATGACTACCTTGGTTGCCATCCTAGAACCTTCATCCAATAGCTGATCAAAGCAGTAGCAGACACCCACAGCTAAACACTGAGCCATACTCCTGGAATCCAGCTGTAGAGAAAGAGGAGGGATGAGCAAAGAAGCCAACTGTGCTGGAGAAACCCACAGAATCCGGTGACCTGACCTAGCCAGAGCATAGAGACCCTAGTCGTAAAGCTGGGGAACCACTGGCTACCAACTAGGAGGGTCCGGCAGTCTATGGGACCTCTAACCGTGGAGCCAGTGTTTATCATTAGTGCATAAATGGAATTTGGGAGCCCATTCCCTATGGAGGGACACTATTGGAGACCAGATACACGAAAGAGGGTCTAGATCCTCCCCCAAATGATATGATAGACTTGGATAATCCCCTGTGGAAGGCCTCACTATCCTGGGGAACTGAGTGGGGCGTGGCTTGGGGGTGAGTGGGGAGCAGGGGAGGTGAGGGAATGGGGGAATTAATATGTAAAATAAGATTGTTTCTAAAATAAAAAAATACTTTACCTTTTACATGTCTATTGGTGTTGTCCTTGTTCAAATCATGCTAGCACAGTAATGGTGAATTCTCACAAGTACAGATTTAGAAATTATTAGGAGATACAATCTCTCAGAAAACTCCTTGATTCTCTGACTCTTAACAATCTGCCCCTTCTTCTACAATGTTCCCTGAGCCTTCCCTGCAAGAGTGTTTTGTAGATTTACGAACTGGGATTAAGCCCCACAATTCTGTATTTTGATTGGTTTTGGTTTTCTATAGTAGTGTCTCTTACTAAAGGAAGTTTCTTTGATGGGAAGTGAAGACTGTACTTATCTGTGGGTATAAGGACAAATGTTTAGATTGTTGTTAGAAGGAATTCAGCTGGTTTAGTAAAGTAGTGGTTATAGGTTCTCCTCTCATACCCATGACTTATTTAGCACTCTGTAGTTAGCTTTGTGTCCAGTAACAGACAAGTTTTCCCCTTACTGAGTGGGTCTTAGGTCCAATTAGAGAGCCTTTGGTTAGCATTGAGGTAAGCGTGCCAGTAATGCAACCATAAGGTTATCATGCCATGCCATGCCGATCATTGATGTGTTTCACATATGTCATACCCAGGTAAGACAGATTGGTTGGGTAAAAGCCTATGAGGCCACAAGCCTACATAAAGAAATACAAGCAAGTAAGGAATGCTGAGAGCAGGAGAAATAGTCTTTCCCAGGCAAAAACATTCACATATGTATGTTATATTAAGAAATTTTAAAAAAGGCCATGAATTTGAAAAAGGTTATATAGATTGTTTGGAAGGAGCAGAGGGGACAGACAGATTCTGTAATTATATCATCTTAGAAAATTTAAAATAAAAATAAAGGATGTGAAACTAAGTAAGTGCTCTCCTCTATACTAAGAAAAATATTTTACATATACTTGAGATTATGAAGAATCTATTTTCCCATGTTTACAGATACCTTATACTTGATATCCTGTCATTTCAGTATTTATTTCCCAGGATGTGCTTTATATGTTATATCTTATCTTAATATTTAGTTTAAGATCATGCCTTGTTTTATAAACTAGTTACATGGAAAGAGTTACCAACCATTATAAAATTCACTCCTCATCACTGAAAAAGACAGTACATTGGATATATACAAAAGGTCCCATACTTATCCCTATATATTTTAAATAATTGATGCAATAAATATAAGAAATAAGGTTTTAGGATATATTTAAATCAAAATAGAAAAGAGCCTTTCTTATGAAAACCTTCAGTCTGAACACTTCAGCAAAGATCATGAGTTCACATAATTTTTACTCTAAGGGCTAGGCTGCTAAATATGCTATCTCCCTTGCAACTGTACTGTTCCTCAGTAGTATCTACAAAAAGCCAAAAATAATGCATGAAAGCTGTATTCCAAGAAAACTTTGTTTATAAAACTTGAGAATTGGATTTGGCCATGGGATCTAGTTTATTACACCTGATCAACAAAACTTAAGTAATCCACTAGGGTTCTTAGCTTTCTTTACAATTTTCATATATTGCATCTAGCAGCAAAGTAAGAAAGGCAAAAAGAGAGAGAGAGACAAAAAAGTGTAAGACAAGATCAATTTGAAATTGCTAGAGGAAAAAGTGAGAGAAATATTTCAGAATATAGGCATATGACCCCAATAACACAAAATAAACACCTAAATTTGGTAAATGAACATTAGAGTGATGGTGCAGTGGTTAGTGTTCTCCCAAAGTACCAAAATCTACTTCCAGAGCCTGCATGGAAGTTCAAAACCCTCTAACTCTGCCCTCTATTTTAGCCTCGGTGGATAGTAGCCACACATGGTACACAAATGTATTTGCAGATAAAACACCCACACGCATAAAAATAAAAAATTAAAATGCAAATGAGATTACATAAAAATTAAATATTCTTACATTGCAAAGAAAACAATAACCAAAGTAAAAAAGCCAGTGTACAAAATGAGAGAAATTTTGCTAACTTATACTTCAGGTGGGGGTGATATCTCCAACAAAGAACCAGAAGTAATCAGTAGCCAAAACAAACAAGATCATCCAATTAACAAATGGATTAGTAAACTGAATAAAAAGTTCTGGGAAGCTGGGTGGTGGTGGCTCACGCCTTTAATCCCAGCACTCGGGAGGTAGAGGCAGGCAGATCTCTGTGAGTTCGAGGCCAGGCTGGACCGACAGCCTCCAAAACAATACAGAGAAACCCTGTCTCGTAAAACCAAAAAAGTTCTGGGAAGAAGAAGCACAAATGACCAGTTAATATCTGAAGAAGTGTTGAGAAGCTATAGCAGAGGAAAGCATCACATCTCACATCAATCAGAAAAACTGTCCTAAAGGAAAAAAGGATAGTACATGCTGACAAAGATATGAGAAAAAAACACCTACCATGCTCATAATAATGTAAACTTGTCCAACCTATGTAAGTTAGTGTACAGATTCCTCAAAAATGTAAAACAACCACTACTGTATGACTCTCTATACCACTCCTGGGTATTCTAAGTCAGCATACCACAGAGTTACTTATACATCCATGTAGGCTGATACACTAGTCATAGTAACTAGGATATAGAAATGGACTACAGATCTGTCAACAGAAGAATGGGTTAAAATGATATGTTTTGTTTTAGACATAAGGAATGAAACAATGACATTTGCAGGAAAAAAGTGTAATTGGAGATCATTAAGCTTAGCCAAAAGAAGCCAGACCCAGGAAGACAAATAGTGTTTGGTCTCTCTCACATGCAAATTCCAGGCTTAAATTTATACATGCATACTTATGCATGTATATGTATGTTAGATACACACGTGTGTATGTATATGCATGTGTGTATGTATTTGTGTGTGCATGATGGGTTGTGAGATAGAACCATGAGAGAAGGAAAAAACCTTAAAGAAGTAGAGAGGAAGACACGAGACACAAAAGCAGAAGAAGGGCCATTTGGAGGAAGGAAGAGGGTCAGCCACAGAGAGGAAGGGCAGATGAAGGAGGGCAATATGCTACCGGAATAAATAAGAACAAAGAGTGGCATAAATGTATGAAAACACCACAGTCAAATCTTGTGTTTCATGTGGTAACTTTAAAAAGTAACTGTGGTGACATTTTGTTTGTGATCTGGCAAATAAACCTAGCCTGAAGATTGGAGTGCAGCGCTAAGCCACTAGATACCCATAGAGGTCAGGAAGCACTGACACACACCTTCAATCCCAGCACTTGGGAGGCAGAGGCAGTCAGATATCTGTGAGTTCAAATCCACCCTAGGCAACACTAGACTGATCCAGTCTCAAAGAGAAACAGAGCTCACACATTTGATTTCAGCACTTAGGATCACACCTTTAATCCCAGCACTAGGGAGGGTGGAGACAGAAGTGATATTGCTGGGCAGAGAGAGGAATACAAGGTGGTAGGATACAGGAGCTCAGGCATTCAGTCAGAGGATTCATAGGGACAGGATCGACCCTTTGGTCTGAGGATTCAGTAGAGGTAAGAGGTCTCTCTTGTGGCTGGCTCCTTTACTTCTCTGACCTTTCAGCATTTACCCTAATATCTAACTCTGGGTTTTCATTATTAAGACCTGTTAGACCTACTAGAACTCATGCTACAAGCAGTCTTATTTCACACTTGCCCATGGAAGCCTCTTTACCTCAATCCTGATACTCACTCTGACTGACAACTCCACTTTCCTTCTCTGACACCACTCTAAACTGTGCTACACACAATGATCTGATTATTTTGAGCATTTGTCGCCTCTTGCTAAAGCAGCATTGAGGTTTAATCCTGTTTCCGTTGTCTTTACATTACTTTGCTTGTGTTACTGCCTGAGTAATTTAAGAAGTAAATTAATACAGAGCTAAAGGAACAGTAACAAAAGGAAACCAACCCAACCTCTTGTAGGTGAAAAAAATTGAATCTCACCTTCATTTGAGATATGATGATCATTTACATAAGTCTAGAGTCTCTAATAAGAAAATAGTTACATATTGGTAATGTATCTTTTAAAAATATAGTTATTTAAGGTTTTCATCTTTATTTAAGTGCTTTGAAAGAAAGTATTTTTTCTTTCCTCATTGGCATACATATATCTTAAAACAGAGATTATTATTAGATTTCTTTCTAATTTGGATTATGTATATTGGAAGAAAAATCAAGCCCTAGGCTATATCAAGCTAAAATTTGGTACAACAAATTACATATAACTGATATGTCAGATATCACAAAAGAAATATCTACTTAAATTTTTAAAAATATTTTATATTGCTATGGTATTTACCTTGGAACTTTTAACCTTATTTCTGTTTACCAATTGAATGTGAAATAAACTCCAATATGCCACTGCAAGGTAAAAAATGAAGAGGAGCAAACAAAAAACATTTGGAAGAGTTAAAACGTTTAAGCTTAATTTTATACTGTATAATTTACAGAGGAAAATTATCTTTGCTCACATCAATAATAATTACCGCTTTTCCCTCTGCTTTAAAGACATAAAATGCTGTTTGATACATTTTGATGGTATTTTTAGTTATAAGCCATTGTTTGTTTGAAGGGTAAAAAAAACTATAGAATCTACTTAAGAAGCACAAATAGGAAATATTGAATTGCTAATGAGTGAGGAGGTGTTGGCAAATTGATGCTTTAGACAAAAGATTTTGAGGGACTTTGGGTAATATTAAGTTGGATGGGTGCTAAATTCATCCCTTCAAAATTTACTGACATGTACTGAAATTGCTGTTATTTTACAAAAAAATAGGAACCAAGTTTCAAGAAATTATTTGTTTTGGACTCTGAGGTATACACATTTCTTAAACTTGTTAAGTCTCATTATAGGACAGCAGAAGGTCATCAAATTTAAATATTATTAATCTTATGCAGAGTAGAAATAGCAATGATAATACCAACAATGTAAAAGACTTTTTGCAGCATTCTTTAAAGAATACATGCATCCCAACTCTTCAGAAATCTTACCTATAATTCAAAGAGTACTGGAAGTTATTTTGATCATTTCAGGCCAAATGGTACCCCTAGTTCAGTGAGCATTTTAACAAACTATCCAAAAAGTAGATGTAAAGATTTTTATTTTATGAAAAAAAAAGTGTAATCCTAAACTTGAACCATTTTCCCGATGACACTTGAAAGCCAAGGATCAATAACTAAAAGATCAGGAGTTTCTAGGAGTCTCTGTTAAAGACAAAATCTGGGTTGAATTCTTCTATTTTGTGTTTTTGTTTTTGCTAGGAATTTATCAAGACTGCCAGTTCCCAAAATGAGGCAGTCCTGCTGATTCAGACCTCAAACACAATGAAGAAATATAGCAGGGGGAAAATAAAAACATCAATGCAGACATATTACTAATTAATACTGATAGGAATTTTGGAAAAAGTTCCTGAAAATAATTAATTTTGGAATTATCAGCCAAATAAATTTCTTCCAAAGTATCTGCAGTATGCTTTATGCAAATTTGACTCAGTCCAACTCATTAAAACTAAAAATTTTGGTAATATTATAAGAAACTAGATGGCAAAGATTTGAAGGTTACTTACTTGACTAGATCTGGCCAACAAAAAGGTAAAAGACTGCATCTCTATTTGTGATGTTTATTTGTGAATAGTATAAACAAAATGACTCCCTGCCTTATATATATATACCACATTTTTCATTGATATTTGTAGATATAATATTTGCAGTTTTAGACTCTGGGATGATGGAAGATGTCATTCTGTAAATCTGTCTCACTTATTGGTTGTTGATAAAGCACTGTTGACCAATAGGAAAGCAAGATAGGTAGGACTAGGAGTCGAAGAGGATTCTGGGAAAGAGAGACACATTGAGTCACAATGTAGGATGCCGGAGAAGTAACATGTGGACCCTTCCTCCGGTAAGAGAGAACCATATGGAAATACTCAGATTAGCAGTTACGGGTTAAATATTTAAGTCCAATCTAGCTGATAAGAAACCAATCAAATGGCCAACAGCTTCATAATTAATATAGCTTCCTGTGTGCTATTTGGGGGTTCAAACAGGTCAGCAGGGCCCAGGCGGCTGGCGGGCAGACTACATGTTACACTGGGATAACTTCTGACTGGCTTGGAGTAGTTGGATGTCCCCAAAGTCACCAGTCAGTCCCAAGCCTAAGTTTTAAAAGGGCTATGATATTTCTACATAATCTGAGACCCATGACCAGGTGCTCTTAAGTAAGGCAAGTTAGTCTCCTAGATGATGAAATATATGAGCATCTACTGTATAAATCATCCTGGATTGGACAATAATCAATCCCTTATAATATTAGACTATGCTAGACCAACCAGTCAGCCTATATGGTACATCTATGTGAACCACTGCAGGTGAAGTCAAGTGTCCTAACCTAGAGCAGGGGGTTCATCTAACCAACCCTCACATGTGAAAAAAAATGAATGTTTACAAACGGAGGCTGTTATTTGTTTATCTTTGTTCTGTTTTGGTGTTTTGTGCTATAAAAGAGAACTCCTAGGCCAGTTGAAAGTTTTATTTATCTTATTTCATGGTTTAAAATGTTTAGCTCTAACCTGAGCGTCCAATTTCTAATTTTATCATAATATAAATTAAGAAAACGAACAGAAATGGTTAAATATGTTCTTGGTGATTAGTAAGGGCATGGTTTTATGATAACCTGATATGTCATTTTGCCCAACAGATTGAAATTTCTTATGAAAAAAAAACTGTATCGTAGCTGATTCTAGTTATAGATATAACACTGGAGCAGGACAGATGTAAGAAATAATGTAGATAATTTATGTGTGGACTGAATTTTGTTCTGTTTCTGGAGAATAGTACAATGCCAAAAGAGGAAATGATGAACTCTAAAAGCTTCTTCCATTTCCATACACTAGTTCATATTCAAAGCAAATCTTTGTACTATGGCTCTACTCTAAAACTATGGAAAACAGGTATAATAAACACAAAGGAAAACACAGTAACACTTGTAGGTTTGTCTTTTTCTTGAATAGTTTACTTAAGTTCATTGCCACTGTCTAGATGTTACCAATTATACCATAGACAGTAGATAGAATAATCTTAATCATATCCAGGAGAAAAACTGAGGTAAATCCCCATTATCAGCTATTTGGACAAATAACTAGGAGTATAGGCTTAGATTGCATGGTAGCTTGAATGATAATAACCCCTTACAGGCTCATATATTTAAATATCTGTCCCACCTTTATGAAATTGTTTGAGAAGGATTAGGAGGTGTGGCTTTGATAGAGGAAATGTGTCACTGGGTGCAGACTTCAAGCTTTCCAAAGACTCTTGTCATTCCCAGAGCTCTGCTTGGTGGCTGAAGATCAAGATGTGAGCTACTAGCTGTTTTTTTACTGTGCTATCATAGACTTTAGCCTTCTGAACATAAGTGAAATTAAACATTTATTGCATAAGTTTCCTTGGTCATGATGTTTTATCACAGCAATACAAAAGCAACTAATACAGGTTTCATAGTGAATGTGTAGGATAGAAACAGCTCCTGGTACATAAAGAGGAGGATCTACAGGGATTTGTATATCTGAGGAACAAATGATTCTTAACCACTCCAGATGCAACACTTGCTTAAACAGCATAAAATAAAATGGCCTAACAACCCATTGGACTCCACAGGGAAATAAAGAAACTAAATGGCGTCAATAGATTGTTTTAGTGGTTTTGTATGTGTATTTGTGAATTTGGTTCCTTTTGTTTTACTACTGATTATACTCTATTATTTCTATTTTATTTTAAAAACCAACAATATAGATTTTCATTTATATTCCTTTTCTAATGTTTAAATAATTTTATTTGCATCCTTTTTTCCTTACTGTACAACCAAGGTTATTTTGTGTTTGGTTTCTTTGCTTGTGTTTGTTTAATCTTGTCCTCTTTTCTCTCCACCTTCCTTACATTCTCTCTGATCTTCTGCTTGTATCCCTCCTAATTTAACCTGGATCATCCTTTCTTTTCCTTTTCCCTGCCATTTTTCTTTAATTTAGTCTGCTGTTATTTCTACTTTTAGGTTAAGAAACTTTTATTTCCATAGTTTATATATTTTTCATTTTCTTTTCTGTAGTCATTGGAAAGGTAGTTAGTTTAATCAATCTAAAGTGTGTTTCTATATCTGGTCTGTTCCAGTGCTGTTGCTGTTGAACTGGCTGTTTTTCTTTTCTGAGTGGTATTAAGGATTGAACTCTTCAGTTAGGGGGATTACTTAGAAGACTCTCAAATAAAACTAGAAGAGACATCTCTACCATTACAAATAAGAAGAAACTTGAAAAACCCATTGGCATCTGATTCTGCCAAAAGGACATGACTTCTTAATCACTAAATCCAAAGACATTTAAATGGGTTAAATGACAGTTGAAGAACACACTTTGTTCCCAAAAATGATTCACAACATGAAAATTTGTTCAATCTAAATATAGCCAAAAGGACTTAGTATCACTACTAAGAAAGTCTTCGTTGTCAAATCTATAGTTAAAAGTTCACATCTAAATTTTCCTTAAAGTGTTATATAGTTTTAAATACTATGTTTAGCTACTTGATGATTTAAGTAAACTTTTATCCATGGTGTAAAGTAAGGGATCAACATGTTTTGATGTAGCTGTCTAGCTACTCCAAGTCATTTTTGTGTGAATACTATTAGCTTTTTAAAGTCTTAGAATCTTTATTGAAAATAATGACCAAAAATGTATTCATTTATTTCTGATCTCTAAACTTTGTTACATGTGCTGATATCACAATGTCTTCATGTTGTTATTTCATAATAGATTTAACACAAGAAGTATGAATATCTCAACTTTGTTTTCTTTGTTCAGAATAAATTTGGGATCTCTTGTAATTCCATACAATGTCTGACCAACCGATCGACTTCTAAGTGATTTTAGCTAGGATTCTGTGGGAATTTTATTGAAATTTTAATTATACTGCAACCCTAACAACTTCAAATCCATGAACCTGGATGTCTTCCTAATTATTTTAATCATGAATTATATCCAACATTGTTTTATAAATTTTTGAGTATGAAATTTCCTCTTAGGGTCCTCCTTGTTTCCTAGCTTCTCTGGGATTGTGTATTGTAGGCTGGTTATCCATGGCTCTATGTCTAATAAGCACTTCTGAGTAAATACATACCATGTTTTTCTTTCTGTATCTGGAGGATGGTTTCTTCTAGTTCCATCCATTTGCCTAAAATTTCAAGTTGTCATTGTTTTTTACTGCTGAGTAGTACTCCATTGTATAAATGTTGTTGGGGGAAGTCCTGTGCATTTGTCAATAAAGCACTGCTGGCCAATAGGGAATATAGATAGGTGGGACTAGGAGTCCAGGAGGACTCTGGGAAGGAGAAACACAGAGAGTCGAGATGTAATGCCATGGGGTAGGAAGCCCGGAAACTTCTCTGGTAAGAGACATACTTAGATTAACAATTATGGGGTAATTACTTAAGTCAGAGCTAGCCAGTAAGAAACAAGCAAGGCCAACAGCTTCATAATTAATATAGCCTCCTGTGTGTTTATTTGGGACTGATGCGGCTCTAGAACCAGGCTGGCAGGAATGCTTCTCTCAAGGAAAAAGCTTCCCTTTACATAAAATGTACCATGATTTCTTTATCCATTCTTCAGTTGAGGGGCATCTAAGTTTCTTCCAGGTTCTATTAAAAATAATGCTACTATGACAGTAGTTGAACACATGTCCTTGTGGTATGAATGTGCATCCTTTAGGTATATGCCTAAGAGTGGAATTGCTAGATAATCTTAATCATATCCAGGAGAAAAACTGAGGTAAATCCCCATTATCAGGTTATTTGGACAAATAACCAGGATTTTCCTGAGAAACAGTCATACCAATTTCCAAAGTACAAGTTTGCATTCCCACCAACAAAGGAGGAGTGTTCCCCTTTCTTCACATCCTTTCCAGCATAAACTGTCATTGGTGTTTTTGATTTTAGCCATTCTGACAGGTGTGAGATGGTATCTCAGAGTTGTTTTGATTTGTAGTTCCCTGATGGCTAAGGATGTTGTCATACATGGAACCTCCACCCTAAGAAGGGGAAAGAGACAAGATATCCTGAGTAAATTGGGAGCATGAGGAAGGAGAGAGGGGGAAAGAAGGAAAAAGAAAGAGGTGGGGAAGAGAGGAGAAGGGGAGGGGAGAGGAGAACATGAGGCATCAGGAAGGCTGAGTTGGGAGAAGAACAGAAAAGAAGAGCCAAGAAAGAGATTCCTTAATAGAGGGAGCCATTATGGACTTAACAAGAAACCTGGCACTAGTGAAATATCCAGGAATCCACAAGGATGACTCCAACTAAGAATCTAAGCACTAGTGGAGAAGCTACCTTAAATCTCTTCCCCTATAATGAGATTGATGACTACCTTAAATGCCATAATATGACCTTCATGAAGTAGCTGATGGAAGTAGAAGCAGAGATTCACAGATAAGCACTGAGCCAAACTCCTAGAATCCAGTTGTCGAGGGGGAGTAGATGGGGGTGAAATGGGAGGATGGTTGAGGGAGAGGGAACTGTGATTGGTGTGTAAAATAAGATTGTTTTTAAATTAATTCAAAATTAATTAAGAGTACGAATTTTATAATTATCTTGTTAAGTGAATTGATTCCTACTCTATCTTTATATTGTTGCGGCTAATTAAATGCAAGTTACATTCTTAACTTCCCCTTTGCAATGTTTCTTCAATGCCATAAAATTACTAAATTACTACATGTTTACTATAAAAATATAGATACCGTGAAAACTTGCTACATTTTATTAAGGCTTGCCCCAATAGCATTCTTGTAGACTAATGCTTTCCATATAGGATAGAACAGCATCATTTGAAATGGTAGCTCACACACACAATTGCAACAGGTGGTTTGCCACATGTTCAAAGTCAGCCTAGGCTACATAGTGAGTTCAAAGTTAGCCTAGTCTAGAGAATTACACCCTGTTTCAAGAGAAGAAAATATTACATCAACCATACAATAATCACATTTCTTTCTTCCCTGCTTGATAACTTTTATTCTTGCCCCTACTGGAACTTTTCAGTATGGTCTTGAACAGAAATAGAAAAAATAAGCATCTTGCGAGAAGTATCTAGCATTTCATCATAAATCGTGATGTTAGCTATCAGCTTATGTAGATATTCTGTGGCAGAGTGAGGAAGTTTCACTCTATTTCTAGTTTATCAAGTATTTTTTTATCATGAGTAGGTGTTGGAATTTGGCAAGCAGTTTGAAAGTAGAAGCATGAGAAAAGCTACACAAATTGTAGCCATAAAAATGTGAATGGTAAATACAATAGGCTCTAATTCATAACAAATAAAACCAAAGAAAAACAAGAATATTCAGAGTGACATGGGACTATTTTGTCAGTAAATTACACACTAATACAGCCACATGTAACAGAACAGAACAATAGAATGCAAACTGACATGATGAACAGGTAGAAAACAGATAATTTCCAAACAGTTTTCTTTATTAATACTTGATGTTCAGTTATTGATACAACACAGGCAGAGAAATAACAATTAAAAGAACTCAATAAATACTATAAAACAAAATCTATAGACTATGCTTCACAACAAAGATAGAAAATTCATTCTTCTTAAATGAAAATGGCAGTCCTCTGCAGTAAAACACACACTTAAAACTTAATGAACTGTTTTGAAATATATATTCTCAAACCACAAAAGAATTAAATAAAATAAGTAATAGTAATGAAATGGATAAGCATTTAATTTAAATAAAACAAGTCTAAGTAATGTACAATTAGTGAGAATCATATTATTTTCTTCAAAGAAATCACAGATACTGTTAGTAAATATTTTTAAGTTAAATTAATATGAAAGCATAACAGATAATAAGTCATAAGGTGCAAGTAAAGGAACACATAGGGGTTCATAGCCTTAAATCCCTACATTAGAAAAAAATAATATTAGGCCAATAAGCTAAGCTACATCATAAGAAACTAAAAAACAAGCAAGCAGAAAAATAAACAGTAGTGACTAGGGACCAAGTATAATAAATAACAAATGAATGAGAAAAACAATTAGAGATTAGACTCTCAAAAAATAAACACTTTGATGACTTAAAAAATCTTACAGAGACAGATCATAAACCATTAATAACATGAAGAAATTGAGATATTTGTGTTGACCCATCCATAAAAATAACATAAAATGGCACATACTAACACACAAGATAAACTATTATGTAAATATGTATGAAATGTTTAAGAACAGCTGAGCAGCTGTGGCACATGCCTTTAATATCAGCACTCAGGTGGCAGAGACAGGTGGATCTCTGTGAGTTTTAGGTCAGCCTGGTCTATAGCGCTTGTTCCAAAACAAGCTCAAAAGGTACAGAAAAACCCTGTCTCAAAACAAAACAAAATAAACACATTTAAGAATATTAGGAAAAAATTTGAGACTAATGAGCAAAGGGTTCTCAGATAAAACCCCAAAGCATGATTTACATTAAGAAACATTAATAAATTAATTTCATCAAAATCTACAAATTTACATTTAAATATATTCAGGAACTATGAAAATGAATACCAAGGCCTAGGAAAACATTACTTGCAAAGCACATTTAATAAAAAACTTATATACAGAATGCATAAATAAATCTTACTGAAACTAAGAAGCTTCTGTAAGGCAAAGGACACAGTCAGCAAGACAAAAAGGCAGCCCACAGAATGGGAAAAGATATTCACTAACCAACCCCACATATGACAGAGGGCTGATATCCAAAATTTACAAGGAACACAAGAAGCAAGTCTCCAAAACACCAAAGCATCCAATTAAAATTGGGGGATTGAACTAAACAGAGAATTCTCAGTAGAGGAGTCTAAAATGGCTGAGAGACACTTGAGAAAGAGCTCAACATCATTAGCCAATAAGGAAATGCAAATCAAAGCAACACTGAGATATCATCTTACACATGTCAGAATGGCTAAAATCAAAAACACCAATGACAGTTTTGTGTTGGAGAGGATGTGGAAAAGGGGAACATTCCTCCATTGCTGGTGGGAGTTCCAACTCGTACAGCCACTACGGAAATCAGTATGGAGATTCCTCAGGAAAATGGTACTCAGTCTACCACAAGACCCAGCAATTCCACTCTTAGGCATATACCCAAAAGACATCCATTCACACAACAAGGATGTCTGTTCCACTACAGTCATAGCAGCATTATATGTAATAGCTAGATCCTGGAGGCAACCTAGATGCCCCACAATTGAAGAGTGGATAGATAAAATGTGGTACATTTTTACAATGGAGTACTACTCAGGAGAAAAATACAATGGAATCTTGAAATTTGCAGGCAAATGGATGGCACTAGAGGAAACCATCCTGAGGTAACCCAGACAAAAAAAGACAAACATGTTATGTACTCACTCATATATGGGTTTTAGATATGGATTAGGGGAGTCTCAGCCTTCAATCCCAGTGTCAGTGAGTCTGGGAAACAGGGAGGTTTCCAAGAGAGATGCATACCCCAGAGAAGTGGAATGAGGCAAGGTATCCTGAGCAGATTGGGAACACTGGGGGAGAGGAGAGGGAGCAAGAAAAAAGAGAGGGGGCTAAGAGGAGGGAGAAGAATGTTGAGTCCAGGGAAGAATAGAGGAGAGCAGGATGAGAGATACCATAATAGATTAAGTCATTATAGGCTTGAGGTGAGAACTGACACTAGTGAGATTTCCAGAGATCTACAAGGATAACACCAACTGGCTAAGCAATAGTGGAGGGACTACATTAAATGCCCTTTCTTGATGGTAAGGTTGATGACTACTTTATATGCCATCCTAGAACCTTCATCCAGTGACTGATGGAAGCAGAGACAGATACCCACAGCTAAACACTGATCTGAACTCCTGGAACCTAGTGACAGAAATGGAGGAGTGATGAGCAAAGGGGTCAAGACCATGATGGTGAAACCCACAAAGACAGCTGACTGGATAGTGTGAGCTCTTGAATCCCAGAATGATGCCTGAGAAGCCAACAGGGAACTGATCCAGACACCATGAATGTAGTCTCAGTGAGGAGGCCACAGAAATCACTGGGACCTTGGGTAGTAAATCAGCATTTACCATGGCTTATGAATGATCTTTAGGAGCCCATTCCAAATAAGGGATGCTCTCTCAGCCTGGACACATGGGGAAGGGCCTAGGTCCTGCCCTGGATGAAATGACAGACTTTAGAGATCCCCCAAGGATGGCCTCACCCTCCCTGGGGAATGATGTGGAGATTGGGTGGGGCTGGGAGGCTGGTAGAGGGACAAGGGAAGAGGGGTGAGAGAGGGAGCTGGGATTGACATGTGAAGCATTCATGTTTCTAATTTAAATACAAACATTACAAAACAACTCTTTTTCTTAATTTATTTTTTTTGTTTTCTTTTTGTTTTCTTTTTTTTAATTTTAAATAGCTTGTTTTACATGTCAATCCCAGTTCCCTCTCCCTCCCCTCCTCCTGCACTCCCCTTCCACCCTCCCTCCCACCCTATTGCCAAATCCTTCCACATAGGGGATGTCTGGAGTCTATCATTTTACTCTTGGTAGGGTCAAGGCACTCCCCTAAGAGTCTAGGCTGAGAGAGCATCTCTCTTTGTGCTATAAGCACATGAAGACAGATTGTATACCAGGGATAGACACTGATCCACAGCTCAGAGCCCCATAGGTTGTCCAGGCCTTCTCACTGACACTCACATTTGGGGGGTCCAGATCAGTCCCATTCTGGCCTCCCCCTGTCGGTCTGGGGTCCAAGAGCACTCCCCTGTTCAGATCAGCTGTCTCTGCTGGTTTTGCCAGCCCATTCTTTGCCAATTTGCTCATCATTCCTCTCTCTCTGTCACTGGGTTCCTTGGGTTCAGTTCAGTGCAAAGAAAGTACAAACAGTTTAAGTAAAGAAATAAAATTGTTTAAGACTGAAGCTGGAAATTGAAGCAATAAAGAAAACAATTTGAGGGAATCATGGAAACGCAAAATCTAAGAATTCCAAATTAACCACAGAGGCAAATTTCACCAACAGAATACATGGGCATTGAAAAATACAATAGAAGAAATATATATGTCATTCAGAGAAATTGTTAAATCTTAACAAAATTCTGATGCAAAACATCCAGGAATTTTAGTGCACTATGAAAAAAACCCTAAGAATGTTGAGAAATGAATAAGGAGAAGAATCTCAGCTCAAAGGTCCAGGAAATATTTTCAACAAAATCATAGAAGAAAAATTTTCCTAGACTAAAGATGGTAATGCCTATAAAGGAACAAGAAGTTTATATAGGCTGGGCAGTGGTGGCGCACGCCTTTAATCCCAGCACTCAGAGGCAGAGGCAGGCAGATCTCTGTGAGTTCGAGCCCAGTCTGGTCTACAGCAAGTTCCAGTTCCAGGACAGGTCTCTAAAAAACAAGACAGAGAAACCCTGTCTCGAAAAAAAAGTGTATAGAACACTATATAGAAAAGAAAGCCCTCCCCTGCCACATAATAATCAAAACACTAAATATTCAGAACAAAGAAGGACTACTAAAACCTGCAAGGGAAAAGACCAAATAACATGTAATAGTAGACCTATAGAATTACACCTGATTTCTTAATGGAGACTCCAAAGCAGGTGAGGCCTGAACAGATGTGTTGTATGCTCTAAGAGACCACAGATGTCAACCAATACTATTATACCCAGCAAAAATTTTCAATCACCATAGATGGAGAAAATAAGACATCCCATGACAAAGTCATATTTAAACAAGATCTGTCTACAAATCAAGTCCTACATGAGTTACTAGAACAAAAACTCCAACCCAAAGAGGTTAACTCATTGAACATGGAGAGGTCAAGCTAGAGCCTGCTAGAGCCTTCACCACTACATTCTAGTCTCTTGGTTGGGAAAATGTAGAGGCTACATGAACACCAACACAGCCACAAAACATTTGACACTCCTTTCTGCCTGCAAGAAGTATTGGTGCAATGGGGATACAGAACTTGTGGGAAGGGCCAACCAATTTCTGATTTAAGTTGAGGCCCACTCCACAAAAGGCAACCCGTACCTAACACTGCTTAGATGGATAAAAACTGGAGACTAGATCATCCAGAGACCTGAGGTATAACCAATCAGGAATGGTCTAAAATAACAACAATAATGAATGAATGAAATTATTCTTAATGATATACTGCTATACTCATAGATCAGAGTCTTGCCCAGTCATGAAAGAGGGTTCCTCAGGCAGCAGACGAGAGTGTATGCAGAGACTCAAAGTCAGACACTATGCAGAAAGAGGATCTAAACTGAAGGTCTCCTTTGGGTCTCTCCTCTTGGAGCTCTTGGAATCCCAAAGAAGAGGAGGTGGAAAGTTTGTACGTGTCAGAGGGGATAGAGGACAACTATAGAAGAAAGAAGGACACTCTGAAACAACTAAGTAGGGTGCATGTGCACACAGTCCTCTGCAGGTATATTATGGCTCTTAGCTTGGTGTTTTTATGGAACTCCTAACTGGATACCGGTGTGTCTCTGACTCTTTTACCCTGGCCTTGAGACTTTTTCTCCTATTGGATTGCCTTGTCCAAGTTCAGTGTGAGGGCTTTTGTCTTGCCATATTATATTTTGTTTTGTCTCATTTTGGTGGTTGTCTCTTGGAGGCCTGCTCTTTTCTGAGTGGAGACTAGATCTAGGGTAGAGTGGAAGTTGAGACGAACTGGGAGAATTGGAGAGAAGGGAAACCATGGTGAGGATATATTGTATTAGAAATAAATCTATTTTAAATTTCAACACAAAAATAATACTAGTATCAACTTTCCGAAGATGGTTGCAGGTTCTTCCCTGCAAGCTTAAGGTAAGATAAGACTACAGTCCCAACCTGTCCACTGATGGAAATCTTATGAGTGACCCTGAAGCAGAGAATCCAGCTGAAACATGCTATCTCCAGACTACAAATGTAAGAAAACATAAAAGGGTGCTGTCTTAAGCTGATATGGGTGGATTTTTTAAAGGCTAAGTATAAACTGGTCATGTGTCTCCAAATTCCAACTCTACACACACATAATCTTGGGGGAAATTAAAACATACATCTGCTCAAATACTTAGCCACAAATATTAATAGCAGCATTAAGATTTAAAGTTAGAAACAGAAAAATGCAATTATTCATCATCTGTAAATGAATAAACAAAATACATTCCCTGTTTTACTACAATCCACTAAAATGAACTGTATTTTATCTTTTAAGGAACTTCAAAGATATTAATCTAAGTTAAAGCTATACACAAAGGCTCTATGTTGTTTGATTCTTTTTATATGGACTACTTAAAAAAGTGGAGTCTTATGAAAGCAAATGATTAGTGGGTACCTAAGGGTAAAAGGGGGAGTGGAGCTGAACTAGCATCTTTAGAGTGATGAAAATGTTCTCAACTGACTGGCAGTGTTATGCAGCTGCACAAATTGATAAATATCATCATTGAATTATATACATTTATGGGTGAGTGAGATTACATATATAAATTTATTTCAATTAAGTATTTAAAAAATCTCAAGGAGATCCTAACTAAGAAGAATTATTCCTGGTCACTAGTCATGTGTCCCTGAAACACTGATCAAAATGCAAATTATAAGAGATCCTACATCATGTGATCAGGAACTCCAGTAGACAAATCTGAATCTCCCACACTTTGACTTCTCTGAGCATCTGAAAAGAGAAATATCGTGCAATCTCTATACATACTTGATGGAAAGAAGCCGGGTCTTGGAGAAAAGGCAGAATTCATAGAGTCAAGAATGAAGAGCAAGCAATATAAATTAAACAAACAAGAGGAAGATACAAGTTGGGGAGATAATTTTTATGAGATTATAGAGAAGGTAGAAATGTATATGTAAGCAACATACTACACAATGTAGTTTTTCCTTTTTTTGTGTTGCTTTGTTCCTGCTTTATGTTTTTGTTTTGAGACAGGATTTCTCTATGTAGCCCTAGCTGTCCTGGAACACACTATGTAGAACAAGATGCCCTCAAACTCAAAGTGATCCATCAGTTTTTACCTCCTAGGCTCTGGAATTAAAGACGTTCACCACCATACCTGGCAGTAATGCATTTTCAGCTATAAAGGATACCTCTTGTCATTTTGTTTTTGCTTTATATATGCAGGTCATTTTACCTGTAATTAACTATGTATAGTGAACTGGAAGGAATGAACACTGATGGCACTATGAAACACATCCGACTTACTTCCGACTACACCAACTTACTTCTCTCAAGGAATCAAAGAGGAAACATGCCCATTTGTTTCAAAAGTGTTTGGGTTTTTATTTAACTACTGTGATTTTTAAAAAGCAAATTATCTAACTACCCTCATTTCCTATTTTCTTCCATTAAATTCTTTCCCTATTCTCCTCTTACTACTTTCCCCTTTCCACGTCATATGCAGTTCTTTTAAACCCACTGTTTCCATGCATATATGATCTACCTGGGGAACAGGCAGATTCTCCCTTCACCAGTAGCTGTCAATTGTCAATAGCTTCTCAGCTAGGAGTGGAACAACATGACTTCCTTCCACATCCTTGAACTTTCACTGACTTGGTTTTGTACACGTCATGAACATGCACTCACAACTGTTGTAAGTTCTTATTTTCCAAGTCTAGAAAGCATATTTTGCTTCAGTCATATAATCTCTCTGGTTCTCAAATTCTTTCTGGCTGCCTCTCCTTTCCATACTGATACTTGAGCCATGGGAAGCAGGGGTGTGCTATAGATGTTTCATTTAGGGCTGGTAAATCCCCAGTGTCTTATTATCTTCAGGTATACCAGTTGTAGGTCCCTTTATTAATGACTATATACTGCAAAAGAAGCTTTTCTACTGAGATTAGATGGACTAATTTGGGGGCATAAATATAAATACCCAGAGGGCCATTTAATGCTATGTTCATTTAGGAACTTGTTTTTGTTTCAGAAACAAGGTCTCCATATGCAGCTCAAGCTTGTCTGGAACTTGTGATTCTCTCTGCCTCCTTAGTGTGATCATGCCTCGAAGAAGACAATAGGATCCTTAACAAAAATCAGTCTTCACAGGTGGAATCGGTGGAATCATAATCATTGTCTTCTCTGTTCAGCAAATATTTACTGAGAAATTGCTGCACTCAATGTAAATCATGGAGATAAGACTAAGTATAACCATGATGTCTCTGCAGGAATAAACACTTCAAAATGGCAAGGTTATAAACAGGATAAATGCTCTCAGACAATTCCTGCTATGTTGTGTTCCATCTTTACTCTTCTATAGCAAAATAAAGATTTCAAAGTGTCTTTTATTTCTCCTGCAAGATTATCCCAGAAACCAAAAGAGCAAAGAGAGCTGCAGTGTAAGAATTCCTTTTTCTTGATTAAAAATTGGAATGTAGCCATACTATAATATCAGAGGTCATAGATCTGATTACTGATTGTCAATATGTATCTGAAGCACTTCTCAGAGGCACTGCCAACTGCTGGGAAAGCCCGTGCTCCTATTCCAAAGACAAACCAATGTAGTGGGTACGCCTACCTTGTGGAGAAACAGAAAGCATGACCTTTGTTGCAATGCTTTAAAACACAATTTTCAACTTTACAGAGTCTTGATGTGCTCTTGTCTTTGCACTCTTTGAAGAAGGAATATTTATAATGAGCACATGTATGTGATATTTAAGCAAATTGATAGCATAAGGACTGCACAGCAATGTCCTTGGCCTTACATTTTGATGTCGACAAAATCAAGCCAAGTATTCTGTTCTGGACAGGGTTTCAATAGCAACCTAGGCACAATCAGATGATTCTACATGTCTCTGAATTATTTTAGGAATCCATCTCTACTTGGAAACGTTAGTAATTTTAAAGAAAATAGTAGCCATTATCTATAAGGAATGCTCTTTGATTATTAAGTGGAATTGGAGGAAGGTGTATGATTTTTGAACTGTTTGTAGTACACAATTCAAGCTGAGAGAAGCCGGAGGGAACCACAAGGTAGGCAATTATAGCACTAAGCAAAGCTCTCAAGAATCTGAAGCAGACTCAGAACTTCTCACCTTAATTGGTTTCTATACAAATATACATAGAGACCATCTGTCTGTCTGAATACAGACTCTTCTCTGTTTGGGCTAAAACTTCATCTTATGTCTGACTTAACTATATAGACACACAAGAAAGTTTTGTTCTGCTGTATCGGAATGTCACAGCATGACTAACTCAGACCTAAAATAGAGAACAATGTGAAAGCCTGTGAATGTGACATTCAACTTGAAGGCCACACGGGGATGATAGGAAGTGAGTGGGGGAGCTAGATATGCCCGCAGACTGTTGCTGTGGGGTGTATCAACTCAGGGTTGCTGAAGGAATTTTCACAGACAATTCTTTCCCTCCAATTCATTTTTACTCATCTAATTTAGCTCTTTAAATTAAAATTGGTAAAGTATTTGTAAAGAGGCATATTTTCTAAGTTAATTCTTCTAGGTGGGAAAGCAATAGGATAGGCGATTTCTGAGTCATTGGCATTCCTGGTTGGCTTTGAATAAGCAAGGCTATTGCTCTTGTTTTAAGCAAAAGGATAAAGGAGAAAACATAAATGAAGTTATTGTAAGTAATGCATCAATTCTGTTAATCAAAACAATCACAAATGCTTCAAGTAGTAAAACAGAAGATTTTTTTTCAGGAATAAAATTTTGTAATTTTTACTTCCAAAGATAGGCACTGATTTAAAAAAATGGATTTTAGACATGAGCAGGGCATTGCCAGCCCACAACCCCACCGCCAGAGAGTCTGCGGTGCAGAGATGACCCTAAGAGAGATATGCATGGAAACCCTGAGAAGGATTAGGGGATGCAATCTCCTAATTGGATTGGGGGGGGGGGAAGAAGTTGAGGGTAGAAGGAGATGGGAGAAAGAGACAGAGAAAAGAGGAGGGGAGAGGAGGAGGACATGGGAGAGCAGGAAAGTTGAACCAGAGTAAGAACAGAGGAGAAAAGGATGGGAGATGCCAGAAAAGAGGGAGCCAGTATAAGTTGGAGGAGAGATCTTCACAGATCTACAAGAATGGCTACCTTAAATGCCCTTGCATGATAATGAGAATGATGACTACCTTATATGCCACCCTATAACTCTCATCCAATGGCTAATGGAGGCAGAGGCAGACACCCACAGCTGTGAACCGAATTGAACTCCTGGAACCCAGTTGCAAAAAAGAGTGATGACCAATGGAATCAAGATCGGTCTGGCAAACCCACAGAGGCAGCTGACCTAAACAAGGGGCAAGGCAACACATGGACCCCAGACTGATGACTGAGGGGCCAGCATGGGACTGATCCAGACACCCTCCCACCGAACCTGGGTGACAGAGAGGAGGCCTTGACAATCTGTGGGACCTGGGAGGGTGGAGCAGTATTTATTCCTGGCATACAGATGGACTCTGAGAACCCATACCATGTGGAGGGATGCTCTCTCAGCCTGGACACATGAGGAAGAACCTAGGCCCTTCCTGGGGTGATGTGACAGACCCTGAAAATCCATCGTGGAGGCTTTTGCCCTCCCTGGGGAGCAGAGAGGGGGTGGAGTGGGGCGATGGACTGGGAAGATTGGGAGGTGGGGGAGGAGGGGAAGGAGAGTTAACTGAAAGTGACATGGGTAAAAAGTTAAATAAAAAATATATGGAAAAAAATTACAAAAAAACTCCCTCTGCCCTTCAGTCAACTCTCTTCTCAACTAGCTCCCAACCAACTTCTGCTCTTTTGTATTAGTTTGTGAATTATCCAATATTAGTATGCCTCCTGCCAAGTCAATTCAATTCAAATTCTCACCTCTGGTATCTGTCTACCAGTATCTATATAATTGGGATCCCCTTCTTTTCCCGTGCTCCAAGTGATGTCATACCAGACTTAGCTGCCTTCAGCAGGAAGATTTCTGACACATTGTAAATTTCCACCCACTATCTACACCAACTTTATCTCTGGGTATAAATCTTCCCTTGTCGTTGTTGTATTTGCAATTGAACCCAATCTCTTCTTCTCACTACAAAAACCCATTGCAATGGATATCTAAACCTATTCTAATTGTGTTGAGGAAAATCTGCCATCATGTCATTCTTCTGTAAATAAATAAAAATACTATTTCAAAAAAATAAAACCACTAAGAACTGCATAGAAGAAACAGCTGTTCTGCTTCCCATATTCCTACAATATGCATGCTACCCTTGTTTTGTATGAATGGCAATAAGAACGTTCTATTTGCTTCCTGCTAGAATTGAACCTCTAGCAATGAACATTTATTCTGATGGAGAGCTATACAAAGACAATTTATTAGATTGCTTATTTTCTTCAATTTCTAAAATGTGTCCTTCATTTAAATAGCCCTGGGGTGCAAGAATCACTAAACAGCCTTAGAAAACTACAGGGGAAAATAGTAAGCTGTAATGAATGAAACAGATGACCTCTCTAATGCATATTTTAATTGTATACTAATTCATCTATCACTTAGAATGCTTTTGGTTTTAATGCATAAATGGATGTTGGCCAGAAACAGCACCCACTGTATACAATGTGAAAATGTCTCATTTGAGGAAATTATTGGAGAATATCTATAAATGAAGGTGAATAAAATGATTAAGGCTACAAGTAAAACTGTCCTTACAGATCATGAATAAGGACAAAAGGTTCTTGGGGAATAAACTAAGATGTCTGGAGTCATAAATGTATACCTTATGCTGGGTAGAATTTAAATTATCATTCTTAGCCTCTCTTTGTTCTATGTAGCTGAGTTGTGGAATAGTTCTTACAGAAAGATGTTCCTCACTGATACTTTACTCATTCATCAATACAATAATTACTAAATATCTAACATGCCCTATCTTTTCAAGGGGTATTTGTGTTCGGCACTTTGGTGATAGGGTTTGAATTTATTCCGTACACCTTCCTTTCTCATATTTCCTGGATGTCTTCCATTAAGAATCTGTACGTGTTATTAATGCTAAACTCTACCTGCACTAACAATTATCTTGAATGAACATCTATGTCACCCCAATTTAAGTGCATTAAAACAAACCTGGTGGTGGTGGCGCACGCCTTTAATCCCAGCACTCGGGAGGCAGAGGCTGGCGGATCTCTGTGAGTTCGAGGCTAGGCTGGACCGACAGCCTGCAAAAAGTACAGAGAAACCCTGTCTCGTTAAAAAAAAAAGCCCAGGTTAGTTGTTTTAAAAGACAAGAAAAGCAAATGAAATATAGACAGGAATTCCATATGTCCTATCGATACCAACTGTGAGGCAAAACACAGCATGCAAAATAGTCTTTTGTACAATTTGAGTTAGTGTGCATGCCAGTACACTAACTTGAAGTATTGATAAAAACCTTAAGTAAAAGTGCTATAACAACAACAATAAACTAGTAAAACAGATTGTAAATATGTTATAGAATACCAATTTGAAAATTTAAAAAGAATTCATGAATGCGTAACAAAGCAAAAAAGAGTAAGAGACAAGGCAATTATGAGTAATAATTCTACAAACTAAAGTTCAACTTGATTATTTTATTCTTTCTTTTTAAAACCTACTTCTCAACAAAGTATATCTTTGAGGTTTAATATTCTATCTTCTGCTTGATTGATTCTACTTGAAGGTTTTTCTTTCTAGTTGTGTCATAAGTTTTAAATTCCATCTTCATTTCAGCTTGAGTCCTCTTTAATGTTTCTCTTTGGAAAATTCTATTTTCAAACCCTGGATCATCTTTACTGCCTCCATAAGCCTGCTGACCTCATTCAGGCATTTATTCTCCTTGAGTTCTTTCTACTTAATTCCATACAGCTGTATCTTTTGTCTTCTTTAATCTCATTGAATTCTTTGATGGAGTTGATGATTGTTCCTTTACATTTGATGTTTGGGTTTATCTAGTCAATACTTATTAGCAAACATTTCTACAGGAATGGTAGGTTTTAGAGGTAAAATACTGGTTTGAGTTTTCATTTTTTTAAAATTAGGGTTTCTATTGCTGTGAAGAGACATCATGATTACAGCAACTATTATAAAGGAAAATATTTTATTTGGACTGGTTTACAGGTTCAGAAGTTTAGTCTATTATTGCTATGGTGAGAAGCATGGCAGCATGCATACAGACATGGTGCTGGAGAAAGAGCTGAGAGTTCTACATCTGGATCATCAGGTGGCAGAAAGAAGAGAGAGACACCGGGCCTAGTTTAAGTATTTGAAACCTCAAAGCTCACCCCTAGTGACATACTTCCTCCAGTAAGGCCACACCTACTCCAACAAGACTACACCTCCTAATACTGCCACACGTTGTTGACCAAGCATTCAAATCTATGAACCTATGGGAGTCATTCCTATTCAAACCATTACAATGTTGTTTGAATTTATATGATGAGATCTGAGCCTGTGGACTTCTTTTATTAGAACTATGCACAATATGAAGAGAGCAAGTTGGGGCAGAAGAGAGGATATATTTGTGGGAGGGACCTAAAGGTTGGAAATAGTTTGGGGGAATCAATTCATGTGGATTGAGGGGACTGCTCTACAGGATTGCATTCTAATCTGAGATTAGATTATTGGAGGTTGATATGGCTGGATGAAGAGATCAAATATGATATAAGAGGAGTTTGTGGGGCATACAGAGTGGGTTTTGGTGAAAGCCTAGAGAAAACTTGAAGTGCAGACAGGCTAGTCAGACTAGGACAGGGGTGCAGGCTAGAATTTACAGGTAGGGAGAGGTACATGCAGGTGAGGTCAGACAGACTCACAGTGCTAGACCCTGGAAATAATGTGTAGAGTTTATCTGGGTGGTGATGTTTAATGTTGTGTAGGGGGTCCAGAAATAAATAAACATCATCCTCTCTAGTTTCAAGCTATCATTATTTAAGCCAAAGCTTTTTTAAATATTCAATATTTAACCAAAAACATTGCAAGTTACATTTTAGAATGTAAATTCCACCAAGTCTTTGGTATATCAATACAGTTATTTGAAATGCTTTGTAAAAATTTGCAGTAGTTCAAACCATAATTCAGAAAAGTCAATGGTTAAAATATTTGTAACATGCCAGCCTAGCAGGAGAGGTAAAAATGAAGGATGGTCTCTTACAAGGAAGATAGAAAACTTCTGAATTTGACCAAATCAAAGATCATATTGCATCTATCCTTTAGTTTTAAACTACACTGTATAAAGTTCTAGCTCCCAACCCAGTATCTTTGAGTCTTTCCATCTTCCTCTGTCATACCCCATAATGATGCTTCTATTTCTTACTGCTTAGCTAGACGAATATGGAGTTTGTGGGGCATATCAAATGCTACTTTTCAAATAATAATTTTCTAACCACTTTATCTTAATCTTTCTTATACTATGTAGTGTTATAGGCCAGTGTTTCTTAAACTTAGTAGGTCATCACATGCGTCTTGCTTTATACAACAGATTCAGGATCAGTTGCCATCTTTTAGTGAAATCTACATTAAAAAACAGACAGACAGCATCTTCTGACACCTCCAGAAGCATTAATATTTATAGAATCCAGCTATCTGCTTATAGTTAACTTAGCATATGGACAATACGTGAACTTAATAGCAGCATACACACCTTATTATAGCCAAGTGGTAAACTCTGTGAGCTAAAAGATCCATGGTGAATGTACATGCATGGGTATGCACTTGTACATGTTCATGTGCGTACATGATAAGAACTTTAATTAGTAAACTGTCTCCACAAATTTGAAGGGCTCATGTTTTAATCTAGGATCTTCTGTATATTAGTTATTTGATTAAATATGCAATTCAGTTGGTAATTATTTTAATTAACTATTTTTCTAATTAAGAACACAATTGTTGATGACAAATATAATCAGATTCTCCAAATGATATGGGACAGGGAAATAACCGTCATTATTTATAGAATATCTTTGACCACTTGAATGATCTTTTAAGTATTATCAAGCACATAGTACTGGGTATGTCATGGGGTTATAACATTTTATTTCTCCTTCTAGTACGTTCATTGAAAGTAGTATCCCAGTTTTCAAAATTGCTTAATTTAATGTGTGCCTTTACTATTTGTTTCTTTTTTCTTATTTTAATTAATTAATTATACTGAAAATAGATACTTCTCTCATATAGTACATCCCAACCACAGTTTGCTCTCCTTATTTGTTTCTGATCTGTTTATAAAAAAAGAAAGCCTCCACAATTATTAAATCGCTTACACTGTAGAGAGTCAGAAGAAGCCTATGAATTTTAATATAAACACAAATGCAAATGTAAATGTGAGAATATACATAGAGACGCTGAAATTGTTTCCCTTAGGGCCTAATCAAAATTACCTCTTCCAGTGTTATAAATGATGTAAATTTCAGGCCTGGATAAATGAAACATACTGGCTTATTTCATATAACCCAATATCTGAATCACTTTTTTGCATTTTAAAAAGATGAAGTAACTAGCCAAAGCTTGATATGAAATCCAAGATTAACGTTTTTACAGATAAGAAAAAAATTAGTATAACTTGAAAAATGTTTCAATTGGATCCTCTTTATCAGCTCACATTTTAAGTAGCAAGACAGTGATATTCTCATTTTAAATCTCAAAGATTCGTAATGCATTCTTTTTTTTCCTGAAGTTCTATTTTTTTATTTTTTTTTAAAGTTTAAATTTAGATTAGAAACAATGTTACTTCACAAGTCAGTTCCAGGTCCCTCTCCCTTTCCCTCCCCTACTCCCGTGCCCTCCTCCCAAACCCCCCATTATCCCCTCATTTTCCCAGGGAGGGTGAGGCCCTCCATGGGGGTGTCCATAGTCTGTCATTTCATCAAGGGCAGGGCTTACACCCTCCCCCCAAGAGTTCAGCGTGAAAGTGCATCTCACATTGTTGGATGGGAGTCCAAAGTCCATGTGTGTACTCGGGATGAGTACTGATCTACTGCACAAGACTCAATAGATTACCTAGACTTCCTCACTGACACCCACATTCAGGGGGTCTTGATCAGTCCCATGCTGGATTCCCAGGCTGATGCCTGGGATTCAAGAGTTAACCTTTGTCTGGTCAGCTGTTTCTGGGGTGAAACCAGCCCAGACTTAATCCCTTTGGTCATCAGTCCTCCCTCTCTGTTACTGCCTTTCTTGAGTTCAGCTCAGTGCTTAGCCATGGAAGTGTGCCGCTTCTTTCATCAGCCACTGAATGAAGTTTCTGTTTCCCAGACTCTCTGGCCATGGGATTGTAGGCTGGCACTCCCCAGATCTATGTCAAAAATCCATATATGAGAGAGTACATGCCATATTTCTCTTTTTGTGACTGTGTTACCTCACTCAGGATGGTTTCTTCTAGTGTCATCCATTTGCCTGCAAAACTCAGGATTCCATTGTTTTTTTTTTTATGCTGAATAGTACGCCATTGTGTAAATATACCACATTTTCTCTATCCACAATTCAGTTGAGGAGCATCTAGGTTGCTTTTAAGTTCTGGCTATTACAAAAAATGCTACTATGAACATAGTGGAACAGACATCCTTGTATGAAAGGGCATCTTTTGGATATATGCCTAAGAGTGGTGTTGCTGGGTCTTATGGTAGGTTTATTCCCATTTTTCTGAGGAATCTCCATACTGATTTCCAAAGTGGCTGCACAAGTTGACACTCCCACCAGCAATGGAGGAGTGTTCACGTATCACCACATCCTCTCCAGCATAAATTGTCGTTTGTGTTTTTGATTTTAGCCATTCTGACAAGAGTGAGATGGCATCTCAGAGTTGTTTTTATTTGCATTTCCCGGATGGTTAAGGATGTTGAGCACTTTCTCAAGTACCTCTCAGCCATTTTAGACTCCTCTATTGAAAATTCTCTATTTAGTTCTGCAGCCCACTTTCTAATTGGATCATTTGGTGTTGTGGAGACTTGCTTCTTGAGTTCTTTGTAAATTTTGGAGATCAACCCTCTGTCAGATGTGGGATTAGTGAATATTTTTTCCCATTCTGTGGGCTGCCATTTTGTCTTGTTGACTGTGTCCTTTGCCTTACTGAAGCTTCTCAGTTTCAGGAGGTCCCATTTATTAATTGTTGATCTCACTGTCTGTGCTAGTGGTGTTATGTTCAGGAAGCTGTCACCTGTACCAATTCGTTCAAGGGTACCACCCACTTGTTCTTCTAAGAGGTTCAGTGTGGCTGGATTTATGTTGAGGTCTTTGATCCATTTGGACTTAAGTTTTGTACATGGCGATGAACATGGATCGATCTGCATTCTTCTACATGCCAGCCTCCAGTTATACCAGCACCATTTGTTGAAGATGCTGTCTTTATTCCATTGTATATTTTTAGCTTCTTTGTCAAAGATCAGATGTTCATAAGTGTGTGGGTTAATATCAGGGTTTTTCAATTAGATTCCATTGGACTACCTGTCTTTTTTTCTGCCAATACCAAGCTGTTTTCAGGACAATAGCTCTATAATGGAGATTGAAGGCAGGGATGGTGATGCCTCCGGACGTTGCCTTGTTGAACAGGGTTGTTTTGGCTATCCTGGGTCTTTTGTTTTTCCATACAAAATTGATTATTGTTCTTTCAAGGTCTGTGAAGAATTGTGCTGGGATTTTAATGGGGATTGCATTGAATCTGTAGATTGCTTTTGGCAGGATTGCCATTTTTACTACATTGATCCTACCTATCCAAGAGCATGGGAGATCTTTCCATTTTCTGAGGGCTTCTTTCATTTCTTTCTTTAAAGATTCAAAGTTCTTGAGATACAGGTGTTTCACTTGTTTGTTTAGCGTTACCCCAAGGTATTTTATGTTGTTTGTGGCAATTGTAAAGGGTGACGTTTCTCTGATTTCTTTCTCAGCCCTTTTATCATCTGTATATAGTAGGGCTACTGATTTTCTTGAGTTGATCTTGTAGCCTGCCACTTTGCTGAAGGTGTTAATCAGCTGTAAGTGTTCCCTAGTAGAGTTCTTTGGGTCATTGATGTAAACTATCGTATCATCTGCAAACAGTGAAAGTTTGACCTCTTCCTTCCCAATTTGTATCCCCTTGATCCCGCTTTGTTGTCATAAAGCAATGGCTAGAATTTCAAGTACCATGTTGAAAATGTATGGAGAGAGTGGACAGTATTGTTTTGTTCCTGATTTTAGAGGAATTGGGTTGAGTTTCTGTCCATTTAGTTTGATGTTGGCAGTTGGTTTACTGTATATAGCTTTTATTATGTTTAGGTATGTCCCTGTTATCCTAGATGTCTCCAAGGCCTTTATCATGAATAGGTGTTGGATTTTGTCAAAGGCTTTTTCAGCATCTAGTGAGATGTTCATGTGACTTTTGTTTTTCAGCTTGTTTATTTGGTGGATTACGTTGATGGATTTTATTATGTTGAACCATCCCTGCATCTCCAGGATGAAACCTACTTGATCATGGTGAATGATTGTTTTGATGTGTTCTTCGATCTGATTTGCCAGTATTTTATTGAGTATTTTTGTTTCAATGTTCATGAGGGATATTGGTCTGAATTTCTCTTCTTGTTTCTTTGTGTGGCTTGGGGATCAAGGTTATTGAAGCCTCATAGAAAGAGTTCTGCTTCTATTGTGTGGAATACTTTGAGAAGAATTGGTATAAGCTGTTCTTTAATTTTTGGTAGAATTCTGCACTGAGGCTATCAGGACCTGGGCTTCTTTTGGTTGGGAGACTTTTGATGATGGCTTCTATTTTCATAGGGGTTATAGGTCTATTTAAATTGCTTATCTGTTCTTGATTTAATATTGGCAAGTGATAACTATCCAGGAAGTTGTCCATTTGCTTAAAATTTTCAAATTTTGTGGTGTACAGGTTTTCAAAGTATGACCTGATGATTCTCTGGATTTCTCAGAGCCCGTTGTTATGTCCCCCTTTTCATTTCTGATTTTGTTAATTTGCATGTCCACTCTCTGCTGTTTGGTAAGTTTGGACAAAGATTTGTCTATCTTGTTGATTTTCTCAAAGAACAGAATCTTTGTTGCATTAATTCTTTGTATTGTTTTCCTAGTTTCTACTTTACTGATTTCAGCCCTCAATTTGATTATTTCCTGGTATTTACTCCTCCTGGGGGAGTTTGCTTCTTTGTGTTCTAGAACTTTCAGCTGTGCTGTTAATTCACTAGTATAACTGTTCTTCAGTATCTTCATGTGGGCACTTAGTGCTATGAACTTCCCCCATATCACTGCTTTCAAAGTATCCCATAGGTTTGGGTATGTTGTGTCTTCATTCTCATTGAATTCTAGGAAGTCTTTAATTTCTTTTTTCCTTTCTTCTTTGACCCAGGAATAGTGCAGTTGTGCGTTATTCAATTTCCATGAGTTTGTAGGTTTTCTGCAATTTGTGTTGTTGTTGAATTCTAATTTTAAAGCATGGTGGTTTGATAAGATGCATGGAGTTATTCCAATTTTTGTAGCTGCTGAAGTTTGATATGTTGCCAAGTATGTGGTCGATTTTTGAGAAGGTTCCACGTGGTGGTGAGAAGAAGGTATATTCTTTTTTATGTGGATGAAATGTTCTCTAGATGTCTGTTAATCCCAGTTGGGTCATTATGTCTATTAGACCCTTTGCTTCTTTGTTGAGTTTCTGTCTGGTATTCCTGTCTAATGGTGAGAGTGGTGTGTTGAAATCTCCCACTATAAGTGTGTGGGGCTTTATATGTGATTTAAGTTTTAGTAATGTTTCTTTTATGAATGTTGATGCCTTTGTAATTGGGTCACAGTTGTTCAGGATAGACGCTTCATCTTGGTGGATTTCACCTGTGATGAGTATGTAATGACCTCCTTCATCTCTTTTGATTGATTTTATTTCAAAGTCTAGTTTGTTAGTTATTAGGATTGCTACCCCTGCATGTTTCTTGGGTCCATTTGATTGGAAAATATTTTCCCAACCTTTAACTCTCAGGTAATGTCTGTCTTTGAGGGTGAGGTGTGTTTCTTGTATGCAGCAGAAGGAAGGTTTCTGTCTTTGAATCCATTCTGCTAGCCTGTGTCTTTTTCTAGGTGAGTTAAGGCCATTAATGTTGAGGGATATAAATGACTATTGATTGCTCATTCTTCTTCGATTTGCAATGGTTGTTGTTGGTGGAATTATGTGTGGAATTTCACCCCTTTGTGCTTTTGGCTGTTGGTAGAAAGGGATTCTCTAATGCCTATGTTTTTCTGATTGTAGTTAACTTCCTTGGGTTTGAGTTTTCCTTCCAAAACTTTCTGTAGAGCTGGGTTATTGGATATGTATTGCTTGAATCTAGTTTTGTCATGAACAATCTTGTTTTCTCCATCTATAGCGATTGAGAGCTTTGCCAGGTATATTAGTCTGGGGTGGCATCCATAGTCTCTTAGTGTTGGTAGTATATCTATCCAGGACCTTCTGGCTTTCAGAGTTTCCATGGAGAAGTCAGGTGTAATTCTGATAGGTCTACCTTTAGATGTTACTTGGCCTTTTTCCTTAGCTGCTCTTAATATTCTTTCTTTATTCTGTATATTTTTGGTCTTCATTATTATGGGACGAAGGGACTTTTTTTGTGGTCCACTTTATTTGGTGTTCTGTAAGCTTCTTGTACCTTCATTGGCATGTCTTTCTTAAGGTTGGGAAAGTTTTCTTCTATGATTTTGTTGAATATGTTTTCTGCCCCTTTGAGTTGGTTTTCTTCTCCTTCTTCTATACCTATTATTCTTAGGTTTGGTCTTTTCATGGTGTCCCATATTTCCTGGATGTTTTGTGTTAAGGATTTGTTGGACTTAAGGTTTTCTTTGGTTGATGAATCCATTTCTCCTAGTGTATCTTCAACCCTTGAGATTCTCTCTTCCATCTCTTCTATTCTGTTGGTAATGCTTGTATCAGCAGTACCTGATCATTTGCCCAGCTTTTCTATTTCCTGCCTTTCTTCAGATAGTGTTTTTTTATTGTCTCTATTTCAGTTTTCAACTCTTGCAGTATTTGCATTGTTTCTTGCAATTTTCGGGTTTATCTTTTCGCCCATTTGTTGCCTTTTATGAATTTTTTGATTTGTTCTTTCTTCCATTTCTTGCATTTTTTGGTTTGTTTTTTCTTCCATTTCTTGCATTTTTTGCTTTGTTTCTTCTTCCATTTACTGCCTTTTTTGGTTTGTTTCTTCTTCCATTTCTTTCATTTTTGCTTAGATTTTTCTTCCATTTCTTGCATTTTTTGCTTTGTTTCTTCTTCCATTTCCTGTCTTTTTTGGTATGTTTCTTCTTCCATTTCTTTCATTTTTGGTTTATTTTTTCTTCAATTTCTTTGAGGGTTTTCCTATATCCTCTTTTAGAGCCTCTATCATTTTCATGAAAGTGGTTTTAAAGTCATTCTCTTCTGCTTTATTTGCATTGGAATGTCAGAGTCTTGCTGGTGTGGAGTCTCTAGAATCTGGTGGTATCATATTTGTTTTTCTGTTGCTGAATGTGTTTTTGTATTGTCTCTTTCCCATCTCTTCTTCTAGTGGGTGCAGAAAGAGCCCCTTACTGGTCTCATGGTTAGGGGACCAGAGTTCCCTTTTGGTGGGTGCTAGCAAGTCCAATAATCTGGTAGTTCTTCTATTCCTTGTCCTCTTTCTGGTCCCGGGGGTGCAGAAGAAGAACAAGTATATGGAGCACCTAGCCTCACACCTAGTCCCCTGGACCCTTTGTTGGATCTACTGGTTTCCTGGTCTCTTTGGTTGGAGAGTAAACCTTGAATCTGTGGTGCTTGGCTCCCGCTGGGATTGTAAGCTCTGTGCAGTTCCCAGGCGTTCCCTAGGCACTGGAACACAGGCCCAGACGCAGGGTCTCTTTTACCTGCTCCTGCTGGAACAGCTGGTACCCTGGTCTCCCTGGATCTGCTAGTTTCCTAGTCTCCTTGGTAGGAGAGAAGTCCTGGAGTCTGGGGTGCTTGGCTCCCACTGTGATTGGAAGCTCTGTGCAGTTCCCAGGCAATCCCCAGGCACTGGAACACAGGCCTTGAAGCAGGGCCTGTTATACCTGATCCTGGTGGAACAGCTGCTCACCCGGTCTCCCTGGCTCCTCTCTTGTAATGCATTCTAAAGCCCTGTAATGTTTAGTAGTACTTATTAACTAAGTTTTTAATTATATCATTTAAAGAAAAGGTTAACCCCTTGAAATAAGAAATATAGATCATTAAAGTAAAACATTTCATTTGTGTGAATTCTTGGTACTCTGCAAATAAATTCACCTAAATCCAAGACTAGAAGAGATGTCATAAAGAAAAATGAATGGTGACATTCATATGCCAGTGGAAGTAAAGAAAAAGTTTGCTTGCTAAATGAACTTTCTATGATTCAACAAATTTGTATAGCAAATACATGCTATTTTTGTATTCTAGAAGTGCATTGGAAATAACTGTGGTCATTACCCATTCCTAAATTATTAGTATTATGACTTTCATAATTCTTTTGTTTAGATTTTATATAACATTATTCTTTCTTTAGTTTATCATAGAATAATAAGTTTCATTGTGATATGAAGTATTCCATTGTGATATTAGATATGCTATCACCATGCTTTATTCATATTTGACCCATATCCTACATCTTTCTTCACTTTCTTTCTCCACTGCTCCTTTCCCTTTATGCCACCAAATAGCTACCTTCCTGCTTTCATGCCATTCATTTGTAGATAGATAGATAGATAGATGTCTTAACTATATTCTCCAAGAAAGAAATGTAATACTTACCTTTCTGAGTTTGTCTTGTTATATTTAATGTGATGATTCCAGGGAAAGGGAGAATTTAAAAATAGGTGCAGTTCTGCCACTGCAGCTACATCCCAGCAGTGGGAGCCAGTGCAACCCAGCATCCTAGTCTCCTGCTCCACCCACAGAACTAGGTAAACTGGGGCCTGTTGCTGGGCTGCCTGCCTGTACTTGGGGTCTGCCACTGTGATTTCCATCCCAGCAGCAGGGGGCCAACACACCCCAGTATCCTATTCCATTTCTCCACTCATGGGACCAGGAAAAGGAGAGCTACCAGAGCATTGGACTTACCTGCACCCATTGGAAGCAAACCATGGTCCCATACCCACCAGGAGAGGAAGAGGCTCCTTCTGGACCCAATGGAATAAGGGATAGGAAGGAGACAATATAAAAACACACTCAACAACAGAAAAACAAGTAAGTCACCACCATAGTCTAGAGATTCTACACCAGCAAGATTCGAACATTCCAATGCAAATGAAGGATAAGAGAATGACCTTAAAAACAACTTCAAAAATGATAGAGGCCCCAATGATGATAGGGGGAAATCCCTTAAAGAGTTAGAAGAGAAAACAAAACAAAAATCCAAGAAATGGAGGAAAAGAAAAAGCAAAAATTGTAAGAAAAATTCAAACAGGACAAGGGCTGAAATCTGAAATAGAAACAATAAAAAACACAGTCTAAAGAGATGGTGGAAATTCAAAAGCTGGGCAAATGGTCAGGTACTACAGAAGTAAGGAAAACCAACAGAAAACAAGAGATGGAAGAGAGAATCTTATGTGTTGAAGACACACTAGGAGAAATAGATTCAGCGACAAAAGAAAATCTTTAGTCAAACAAATACCTAACAGAATGTATCCAGGAAATATGGGACACTGTTAAAAGATCAAACTTGAGAAAAATGGGTATAGAAAAAGGTAAAGAAACCCACCTCAAAGCGTCAGAAAACATATTTAGCAAAATCATATAAGAAAATTTTCTCAACCTAAAGAAAGACATGTCAATGAAGGTGCAAGAAGCTTACAGAACACCAAGCAGAGTGGACCACAAAAAAGTCCCCTCAACACATTATGATCAAGACCCCAAACATACAGAATAAAGAAAGAATATTAAGAGCAGCTAAGGAAAGAAGCCAAGTAATATATAAAGGCAAACCTATCCAAATTATGCCCGATTTCTGCAAGGACACTCTCAAAGACAGAATGTCCTGGATAGATAATCTACCAACACTAAGAGACCACAGATGCCAGCCCAAACTACTATACCATCAAAGCTATAGACAGAGAAAACAAGATATTTAATGACAAAACCAGATTTCAACAATACATATACAGTAACCCAGTCCTACAGAAACTTTTGGAAAGAAAGACCTAAACATAAATTCAGGCACACTGAACCTGTAAGAAGAGAAAGTGGGAGGTACCCTTGAGCAAATTGGTACTGGAGACAGCTTCCTGAATATAACTCCAGTAGCACAGACACTGAGATCGACAACTAATAAATGAGACCTCCTGAAACTTAGAAGGCTTCTGTAAGGCAAAGGACACAGTCAACAGGACAAAAAGGCAGCACACAGGGTGGGAAAATATATTCACTAATCCCACATCTGACAGATGGTTGATCTCTAAAATTTACAAAGAACTCAAAAAGCAAGTCGCCGAAACACCAAAGGATCCAATCAAAACATGGAGTACAGAACTAAATAGAGAATTCTCAATAGAGGAGTCTAAAATGTCTGAGAGAGACTTGAGAAAGTGCTCAACATCCTTAGACATTAGGGAAATGCAAATCAAAACAACTCTGAGATATCATCTTACTCCTGTCAGAATGACTAAAATAAAAAGCACCAATGACAGTTTTTGCTGGAGAGGATGTGGAGAAAGGTTCCCCACTGCTGGGGGGAGTGCCTACTTGTACAGTCTCTTTGGAAATCAGTATAGAGATTCCTCAGGAAAATGGGAATCAGTCTACCACAAAATCCAGTAATTCCACACTTAGGCATGTACCTAAAAGATGCAAATTCAACAAGGATGACTGTTCCACCATGTTCATAACAGCATTATTTATAATAGCCGGTCCTGGAAGCAACCTAGATGCCCCTAAACTGAAGACTGGATAGAGAAAATGTGGTACATTTACACAATGGAGTACTACTCAGAGGAAAAAAAAACAATGGAATCTTGAAATTTGCAGGCAAATGGATGGCACTAGAAGAAACCATCCTGAATGAGGTAACCCAGTCACAAAAAGACAAACATGGTATGTACTTACTCATTTATGGATTTGAGACATGGATCAGGGGAGTGCCAGCCTACAATCCCACTGCCAAACCTTCATCCAGTGACTGATTGAAACAGAGGCAGGTACCCACAGCTAAACACTGAACTGAACTCCTGGAATCCAGTGAAAGATAGGTTAAACCCACAGAGTCAGCTGACCTGACAAGGGGGAACTCTTGTACCTCAGACTGATGTCTGAGAGGCCAGTATGTGACTGATTCAGACCTCTTGAATGTGGTGTTAGTGAGGAGGCCTCAGCAATCTCTGGGCCTTGGGTAGTAGATCGATATTTACCATGGCGTACAAATGAACTTTGGGAGCCCATTCCACATGGAGGGATGCTCTCTCAGCCTGGACACAAGGGGGAGGGTCTAGGCCCTACCCTGGATGAAATGACAGACTCTGGAGATCCTCCATGGTGTGCCTCATTCTTCCTTGGGAATGTATGGGGATTGGATGGAGGCCTGGGTGGGTGGGCTGGTGTAGGGGCAAGGGAAGAGGGGAGAGAGAGGGAGCTGTGTTTGACATGTGAAACAAGCTTCTTTATAATTTAAATAAAAAATTATATAAAATTAAAAAAGAATAGATGCATGTGAATTGTACCTTTGGAATCAGCAAATTATTTACTTTATTCATCACAGAAAGTTACCTATAGGTAGTAGAGTAACAATCTCAACTATTAGATCCTGAGGACAGATTTTGTTACAAGAGTTACAGTATAGCATCTTTATTTAAATCTTTTACTAATTCCTTACATGTATTCTATGTTAAAGAATAATATTATCTAATCACAGAAAATGTTTCTTGTGCCGGGCGGTGGTGGCGCACGCCTTTAATCCCAGCACTCGGGAGGCAGAGGCAGGTGGATCTCTGTGAGGTCGAGGCCAGGCTGGACCAACAGCCTCCAAAACAATACAGAGAAACCCTGTCTCGAAAAACCAAAAAAAAAAATGTTTCTTGAAGAGGTTTCCTGTTTCTTAAAGAACTTTGGATTATGATCTAAGAGACTTGTAGTTAAATCATCGGCAATTCCACTTGGACGCAGTCTTTCCAATAACTTTGGATGAAGCATAATATACTAAGAATGGAAATTAGAATATAAACATGGTTCCACCTCTTACTGTCATTATGTATTTGAACCTAGTCTTTAAAGTGTTTGAAGTTGTATTTCCTTGTTGATATCATTTTGCCTTCACCTGTTGTTTCAAGTTGCATTACGTCTTCAATTCAAGGTCTGAAGCATGGAAAACAGCCATGTCATATGATATTCATGATACATGATTTCCATTTCTGTATATTTTAAAAAATAATCTATTATGCTCTAGCCATATTTTCAGAGTTCCTAAAAAGATATCTTCTACAGCTAGTCATTTCTCCCGTAGCCAAAGTATCTGAAGTGACTTGACATACATATTTGTCCTATATGATCTAGAACTACTTAACAATGTCGCTTATACTGAGAATTTGTATGTGAAAAATCATATACTTAGTCTAAATTTGTATGTAATTGGTCATTCTCAAAAATATACAAAGAAAAAGTAGTATACATGAGCCATTTTCAGTAGAAGGCATAAAACGTGAAGAATACAGAATGCAAACCTAGCATCTGTACAGGATTGGCTTCAATGTCACTACTTGTCTCAAAACTCCATGAATGCTCAAGACTCTTTCATATAATACAGTATTTCATATATCCTATACATACTCTCTTGTGTGTTTTCAAATTCTCTCTATATTCCATGTACTATCTATTGCAATACAAATGGTTGAATAATGACAGAAGCAGCCATATGTGTTTAGTATAGACGCAAGGATTTTCTTTTTAATATTTTCGATCCAGGGTTCCATGGTTGGCTAAACTCATGAATATGGAACCCAGATACACAGAGGGCTGACAGTATTTAGGTAGCTGGTACCAGTGAAGCATGACTGGTCGTTAATACCAGAAGCAAGCTAACTAACTTAGGGTATATTTGCTAACAGGATGATTGAGCAAGGACACTGAGTAAACAGCTGATAAACCATGTAGCTGCTAGAATAAAGCACATTTCCCAAATCGAGAAGAACATAAATAGGAATACCATATACATAAGAGTACTTATGGAAAAAAATGGGTTAACAGTAAAATAAATGCATGACCTTTTGTATAAAGACCAAGCAAGGCTTTCTCTGGGGTTACTAACAAGAAACTGCATTATAAACAAGGAACAATGCTGGAATGACCACATGACCTCATCAGCAAATTCTATCCACATAGGACTAATAATTTGCAAAGTGCCACAAAAATTAATGAAGCTGACAATAGCTATTCCTGTTAGCTTAGAATATATTTTTCTTTATTTCTTTCACGCAAACAAATTAGCTGTCATATTATGTCAGGTGATGTTTTAAGTCTCTACAGGACTTCTAATTTGTGGCATTGTCAGCTGCTAACCAATCAAATCTGTCCAGAACACATGCTCATCACAGAGCCTGCTTCAGCCTAGGTGGTGTTCTCCTAACCTCGGAATGTTAGTTTGTTTACTTTAGGCAAAGTGAGACAAACTCCACTGTATCTCTAAAGGAATGATTTCACTTTCTAAAAATAGATGTAGCATGCTGTCAAGCTGGAGGTGAAACTCCAGGATACTAGTATAATTTTGATGATTTTGCATATGTTCTGAGTTTAAAGCAGCCATGTTCCTCAGATGAAAAAGACAAGGCATACTTTAGAACTTGCTAACATTCCTGTCTGTCGACAGCTCTCAAACACTGACCTGCTACTGGCATCTAAACATAATTAAGGTGACTGGTGTGCCTGCCTCCACATGTATGAGAGTCATTTATGGGACAAGCAAGAAGAGCAGATATATTCATATCAATGGAATAGTATGGGCTTAAAGTGTTGCTTCCTGAGTTATTCATCAGACAGGTTACTGTCACCTTTGCCATCAGAAGTGGGTTGTTAAACATAGCTTGCCATGCCTGGCAGATATCAAGGGAAAAAGACATTCCATTCTTCCCTCCTGCCAGTCTCATTGCCACTATACATTATACAGTTCTCCTTTATTGATATTTTCATTAATGACACAGCCAAAAAAGGGGGACTGGATAGACAGAACACTTTTTTAACAATTTTGACAGTAAACCAAATACTTAACAGCTGATATTCATTTTTTAACCTGAAGTAGCATACTGAGATAGATCTATGCAACATTCTGTAGAAAAGTTAATTTTATAATCAAAGATAACCTACAAATGCTAATACAAAAATGAGTTTCAATGGAGTTTGATACCAAGTGACTGCTTATAGCAGTCAAAATCTTCACTTATACAATTAAAATACGGTTTCTGTTTGCTGTTACATCCTTTCCCTAAACTACTAGTTTGTATACTTGCCAGTACTACTCACTTGAAAATCTACGTCTTCTAAGAAATCATTTGGATACAACCAGTGTTCTAAGGAGGTGAAGAGGTCCATCCAATGGCAGTGTGAACATGATGGGTCATGGCTTCTTTGGCAGGGTGCTTTGATTAAACAGCAGTCTTCACTAATGTAAGCCTTGCAGCTTACTGACTCCAATGACTGTATCAGTGTGCTATGTCGTCTCTCAATTTCTGCAGGTTCAGAGGTCCCTCTCCAAGCCACAAACACCTATTGCTACAGGGGTATCTGTTTTTCAGCAATCATTCAAAAAGGGAAATTTTATATAACTTATACCAGAACTACAAATGAAACTGGAAGAGCTCCCCAAAGTCCTCTAGTTATGACTTTTAATATTCCACAATAGCCTTACTTATTCCAAAATAAAGACTTCCTCAGCCCATCAGCTGCATCCATTCAGATATATTTCTGACATATTTAAAGATTTCAGCTTAGTGTGATTGAATTCCAGGTTGATGAAAAGACCAGTAAACCTCCATAATCATTATATGTCAACAGAAAAAAATTCAAAGTATGCAAGAGAAGGATAATACCTAAGTGCTGTTTTTAGAATCTGGTATTTAGTCCCGGTTTTCTGTAGCTACCTGTATGCCAGAATGCAAATCCCACACTGCCTGAACATACAAGCTTTGGTGCTGAAGATTTTTTTGAATAAAGGAACGCTGTTTGATCTAAATGTAGTGGCATGCTCCCCTGTGAATGTTTCATTAAACTCCTTGAGGGCAAAGTTTTAGGGCTGGGTGTCTGTTCTTCTACAACTTTAATGGTTTTCTTGAGATTTTGTTTCAGTTCAAAGTGTTGAGCATTATCTAAATGCAACATGAGACCTTCCACAATTTCCATCTGAAATATGCTGGGGAGTAAAGCTAAAGCTGTTTCTGCCTAGACACACTAAAACACGGATTTTAAATGGAAAGTAAGTATGTAATGCTGGGGATTGAGACATGTGAAGTGTTCAAGTGGGCCCCAGGATGCTTTTAAAAGCAGGACCACAGTTACCGCATCATTTCAAACCCCCAGTCCTCACAGGCTTTCACAAGCTTCTCACTGACAACTTAGATGATAGTCTAGCCAACCAGGATATTGAAGAGGCAATGGATTCTGTTTATTTTGACATATCAAAATCATGATTTGTTTTATATGTTATTTCCCTCAGCCTTTCACATAAGCTGCACTGCAAGAAGTGATAGAGTTCTTAACAAGGACATCATCACTTGCTTTTCATTGCGGGTTTACATTTCTCACTTTACAATGGTTTGCAACAGGCTTCATGTTTAAGACTTAATGAGTAAGGAAGCCCCCCTTTATTCAAAATGATTCATGCTCATTGATTATATAAACATTACTTTTAAAGAGACAATAGAGAAAAACAAAAACAACTTGCCATCTGAATGAAAGAAGAATTGGCTAGGTTTGTGTTTTCAATGGGAAGGTGATCTAAGGACTAAGGGAATTTGATGAAGGACAGAGTATGAAGAACAAGAAAAACTGAGGAGTTGTCATATTTTCAAGCTGGTGATACACCTGTTCATTCCTTCCAATATGGTGCATCCACCCTGCAATGTTAAAAGAATCTAGGAATTCTCAGATGTCCTGGATGACTGTGAGAATTCTTTTATCATGACAAAGGACAAGAGTATCGTTGGTATCAGAAGGCAAAAGAGAATATCCAAACATTGGAGTAAATAAATGATGCTGTAGTCAGGCCTAAAAGTACAATCATTCCTTAAAACTGAAAGAGAGTCTTAAGTTAGCAAGAGTTTGCTGGTGGTGTTTTTCTGTTTCTTTCATGAGCAATTGGAAAGAACCATAGGATGAACTTATGAGAAGTCACAATTTTGCTTGGAGCCTATATAGCTTGTGGGTACTTTTCTAGAATTATAGTTTGCTCACTTTTTTTAACGCAATTAGATTTCTATGTGATGTGAAAATCGTGCATATAGTTTTAATTGATATGTTCAGCTATGTATGGGACACAAGTTCATTAACCTTGAGATCAGCATTAATATTTTTTATAAATTGGAAACAATCTTATTTTACCTATCAATCCCAGTTCTCTCTCCCTCTCATCCTCCCATGGCCCCCATCCCATTCCCCCATCCCATCCCCCATTCACTCCCCAGGGAGGGTGAGGACTTCCATGGAGGATCATCACAGTCTGTCAAGTCATTTGGGGCAGGGCCTAGGCCCTCCCCACATATATAGGCTAAGAGAGTATCCCCCCATGGGGAATGGACCACCTAAATCTGTTCGTACACTAGCGATCAATACTAGTTCAACTGCCAGAGGCCTCCTATTCAGGGGGCCTAGTTAGGTCCTATGCTGATTCCCCAGCTGCCAGACTGGGATCCATGAGTTCCTACTTGTTCAGGTAGCTGTTTCTGTGTGTTTCCACAGCATGGTCTTGACCCCTTTGCTCATCAACCCTCCCTCTCTACAACTTGACTCCATGAGTTTTACTCAGTACTTAGTTGTGGATCTCTGCTTCTGCTTCTATCAGCTACTGGATGAAGAATCTAGGATGTCATTTAAGGTAGTCATAATTCTCATTATAGAGGAAGGGTACTTAATATTTTTTCTATTTATGTTTTATCGAATGTACATGTTTTTCATACAATATTTTCTTTATATATATTATTTTTAAAATTAAATTAGAAACAAGGTTGCTTCACATGTCAATTCCAGGTCCCTCTCCATTTCCATCCCTTCCTCCCGTGCCTTCCCACCAACCTCCCCCAATATCCCCTCATTTCCCCAGGGAGGGTGAGGACCTCAATGGGGGTATCCATAGTCTGTCATTTCATCCAGGGCAGGGCCTAGACGCTCCCCCCAAGAGTTCAGGGTGAGAGTGCATCTCTCATTGTTGGATGGGAGACCGAAGTCCATTTGTATACCCGGGATAAATACTGATCTACTACTCAAGGCTCAATATATTACCTAGGCCTCCTCAATGACATCCACATTCAGGAGGTCTTGATCAGTACCATGGTGGATTCCCAGGCATCAGTCTGGGATTCAAGAGCTAACCCTTGTCAGGTCAGCTGTTTCTGGGGGTTAAACCAGCCCAGTCTTGCCACATTTGGTCATCAGTCCTCCCTCTCAGTCACTGGATTTCTTGAGTTCAGCTCAGTGCTTAGCCGTAGGAGTCTGTCTCTGCTTCCAAAAGCCACCGACTGAATGAAGTTTCTGTTTCCCAGACTCTGGCCATGGGATTGAAGGCTAGTACTCCCCAGATCTATGTCTAAAATTCATATATTAGACAGTACATGCCATGTTTCTCTTTTTGTGACTGTGTTACCTCGCTCAGGATGGTTTCTTCTAGTGCCAAACATTTGCCTGCAAATTTCAGGATTCCATTGTTTTTTTCTGCTGAATAGTAATCAATTGTATAAATGTATCACATTTTCTCTATCAACTCTTCGGTTGAGAGGCATCTAGGTTGCTTCCAAGTTCTGGCTATTACAAATGTTGCTGCTATGAACATAGTAGAACAGACATCCTTGTATGAATGGGTATCTTTTGTATATATGCCTAAGAGTAGAGTTACTGGTCTTTGTGGTAGGTTTATTCCCATTTTTCTGAGGAATCTCCATACTGATTTCCTAAGTGGCTGAACCAGTTGACACTCCCACCAGCAATGGAGGAGTGCTCCCCTTTCATCACATCCTCTCCAGCATAAATTGTCATTGGTGCTTTTGATTTTAGCCATTATGACAGGAGTGAGATGCTATCTCAGAGTTGTTGTGATTTGCATTTCCTGGAAGGCTAAGGATGTTGAGCACTTTCTCAAGTGCCTCTCAGCCATTTTAGACTCCTCTATTGAATACTCTCTATTTAGTTCTGCAGCCCACTTTTTAATAGGGTCCTTTGGTGTTTTGGAGATTTGCTTCTTGAGTTCTCTGTAACAGCTACTCCCCTGGTCTCCCTGCCTCCTCTGGTTTCCTGGTCTCGTTGGTGGGAGAGAAGATCTGGAGTCTGGGGTGCTTGGCTCCTGCCGGGATTGGGAGCTCTGTGCAGTTCCCAGGCGATCTGCAGGCACTGGAACACAGGCCGGGAAGCCGGCCTGTTTACCTGATGCTGCTGGAGGAACCGCTGCTTTCCTGGACTCCCAGCCTCCTCTCGTTTCCTGGTCTCGTTGGTGGGAGAGAAGATCTGGTGTCTGGGGTGCTTGGCTCTCGCCGGGATTGGGAGCTCTGTGCAGTTCCCAGGAGATCTGCAGGCACTGGAACTCAGGCCGGGAAGCCGGCCTGTTTACCTGATGCTGCTGGAGGAACCGCTGGTCAAGCCTTATTCTTATCATCAGTCCTTCATCTCACAACATTCCCAGCAGTTCTGCTCTCCTAATGATGTAGATTACATGAAGAATTTAGGTTACTAATACCATGAGTCTGAGAGAGGAGAAGAAAACAATCAAGCAGAGGAATACTCCTTGATACTAGAAGGGATCCTGACACATGTAACTAAACTACTTGGTGGGTTTGTTTTTCCATAAAATACAAGTACAAAATCTAACCCCTATATTTCACTCTCTTATCTGTCTCCCTCAAGCCCACTGCCTGGGATCTCTCTGTTGGAAAACAAGAAGAGCCATCCAGACAGGCTAGCCTCTAGCACAGGGGGCAGTGTACAATGCATTTCATGGTGTGCTGTGGTCCCCAGACTCAATCCATGCCTCTCATCACAGTTTCCTTTGTGCTCTAGGATGTCTCCATTCTCAATTCCTTTCACATCTGTGAGGTTCTCATGCTGTTGCTTCCCTGAGGAGGGGTCATTAAACATATTCTTCTTAAACATAGTATTTTTATCCACTTCTTGGCTATTTCCTCATTGTGACTTGGATGCCAATCTGAATACCATTTCTAGGTATATTACTAAATTACATATATTTCCTGTAAGTTTTTTTTTCTCTTTTAATTTTCTTGAGATGAACTCTCATTATGTAGTTCAGGCTGGCTTTGAAATCTTACTCAGTCCAATTACACCTTCTATATGTCAGTATTATACTCAGAAACTGCCACAATCAGTCAATGTGGGTTTTTCATAATGTCCTAAACTCTCCCTACTATGTATCACATCATGCTTTATTAATGTCTTTTTGCTATAATACAACGTTATATTATATATTCTATAATATAGTACTGTATATATTATATAACACTTATATATTATTCATTACTATAAACCAAAATACAACATTAGGCCAAAACATCCTGTTTTGGTGAGGCAATGAAAAAATTAATTAGCTATGATCCTATTAATAGGCTGCTAAAGATAATGCCACACATACATTTGTACTTATAGAAGACATACCTAAATCTGAACTGAACTCTCAGTATACCATTATTATCAGGTGTGCTGAGAGCCAATACCCTTGAAGGACATTGCCTTTTATTTACAGCAAAATAAAGGGGGACTAATGAAGATCACTGTTTCACTAACAGCCACAAACCAAAATACACTGAAAGATTTATTTCAATATCAAAATAGGAGAGATTCAGTCTATTAGTTAGGTCTTTCCTCAGAAAGCAGTTATAATACCTGAATATATTATTAGAAAGAAATTAAAGGGCATTTTTTTACTACTGCAGAGGATCTGGGTTTGGTTACAGGAACCCAATTAGAGGCTACAAACCATCTCTAACTCTACTTTCAGAGGACCTAATAACATCTCTGGCTCTCATGCACACCAGCCATGCATGTGGTACACATACATACATGCAGAGAAAACACTCATAAACATAAAAATAAAAGTAAATAGGTCTTTTTAAAAATTAACCATCTAAATGTGTTGGAGGATGAACAGAATACACCGATCTTATGGAAAGGTGGTATATACATCCCAGGGAATGGGAAGAGGGCATGTTCCTCAGATATGTTCCCATCTTCTCTGGCTTTTAACCTGAGACTGAATGTCACATGTATAAGCTGTGGTAAAGGGGCTCAAACAGAAAATGTATAATACTATGGTCAGGATCCAGGCAGGGTAAGATAGATAGATAGACAGACAGATAGATAGATATGTAGATAGAGGAAGGAAGGAAGAAAGGGAGGGAGGGAGGGAGGAAGGAGGGAAGGAGGAGAAGGAGGAAGAGGGAGAAGGGAAGGAAGGAAGGAGGAAGGAAGGAAGGAAGACTTTAATCAAAGCAAGACTTAACTGTCAAGCAAGGGACTTGTAGTACAAGCACAGCAAGCCATTGTCTACTGACAAATGGAAACAACCTTCATCAAATAAAAGCAATAGAATGCAGATTCTACAAGTTTACATTGTCATCTCATCGATATACTCTAAATTTACCCAGAAAAATATAAAAACAATGAAATAGAATGTATTTTTGGAGAAAAAAAACAAACAAAAAGCTAGAGCCAGCATAGAAGTATTATAAAGGAGACTTTATACTTATCCTCAATTAATTAAAATGAAACATTTTCTGTAAATATAAACAAATAAGTACGAAAATATCTGAATTGAAGAACAAAGAAATAAAATATTGAGAAATGGTAGTTGAGGCCAGGAATGACTAAATGATATCAATTCATCTAACATGCATGTCAATGAAACACAGGAAAGTGGGGACAGAAGATAAGGGAAATACCTTAAAAGGTAATAATTATAACATTTATTTTCCTTTTTTATTTTGATTTTTTGAGACAGAGCTTCTCTGTATTGTTTTGGAGTCTCCTGGAACTCATTCAGTAAACCAGACTGGTTTCAAACTCAGAGATCCACCTGCCTCTGCCTCCTGAGTGCAGGGATTAAAGGTGTGTGCCACCAACGCCCTGCCAATTATAACATTTCTTAATTTGATCAAATGCAGAATTCTTTTAAAAAGCTACTAGACAAAATGAATGTAAAAACACTGTGATGATATTTACCACAGTAGAAACAACAAAGATAATGATAAATAGCAACTTTTGAGAGTGGTAAGAAAGAAGTACCATGACACATCCAGAGGGACTCTGGCCTAAACGGTGATTGGATTCTCATCTGGGCAGTTGGGTCTTTAATCCCAGCACTTGGGAAACAGAGACAAGTGGGTCTGAGGCCCACCTGGTCGACAGAATGAGTTCCAAGACAGGCTCCAAAGCTACTCAGAGAAACCCTGTCTCAAAAAACAAACAAACAAACAAATAAAAAAAACAGAAGAGAAGAAACTGTAGTGTGAAAATATAACATTAAAATATTTTTTAATATTAAACCAGGATTGTAAGAAATCTGAGTCCTAAATGTTCAGGATATTTTCTTTCCAAAATGAGGGTAAATTAAAGGTATTTTAAGATCAGAGTAAACTATGAAGGGTTACAAATATCACAGTGGAGCCACAGAGATACCAGAGGCAATTCCTCAATATATATTCCAGGAGTCCTCAAAGCCAAGAACTGCCTTCTGCAAGGCAAAAAGAGTAAGAAAAATATTCTCCTACATTCTCCAGAAAAGAGATGACAGTGTTAATGACTGCACTGAAGCTTATCAAGGTCCATGTAAGGAGGGGGAGAGGGAACATGCAGTTTGTGAGTATAGAGCTTAGATATCCTCAAGGCCCTAGGTGAAGATCTTAGTATAAAAGAAAAAGTCTGTATGAGGTATCCGATTAAAGAACAGGGATTATGCGCTGGTTTTGCTTTGATCCACTAGAGCCTGGTATGGTTGGCAGGGGCAAGTGAATCATTGGTTAATAAAGTAAGGAAAGCTTTGGAAGACCTGGGGGTAGGAGATAACTCTAAGGTTTGCAGACACAGCTGTCTTTTGATAATTGCTCATTTAGAATCTTGAAAAGAAGGGCAGGTTTCTTCAGTGATTCAATTCTATTTCAGGTATGTTGTAAAAATCCCTGACCACCACTAAGGCTCTTTACAGACCCAGTTGTGGTAAGAGGAGGATCAGGTATTGGTGGTGAGGATCAGCACATTTACACAGAAGCTGAAATCTCATCCTCCACCTACACCAAAACCAAGTAGCTAACAGAGACAGTTTGTTTGGATGGAGAATCCAGAAAATTTGTGGACCACAAAGGCAATAACAGCAAATCCCTTCTTGCTTGCTTAATCGGGATTTCCTTGTGCCTAAAAACCTGTGAAGGCTTTACTAAAGAAGGTATTACATATGATGATGTCATTTCCATTTCTAACAGCCCTAACAGCTAACTCTATCGTGAGTTTGTCATTTTTGAACTTTATTGAAAGTTATAAAAAGACATAAATATACCAGCATTCTAGATTTATATGAATCTTGGAGCACAGAGTTTTGGAAAGGGGTTTTAATTGTCTCATGGAGAGAAAAGTACATAGAAAAGGGGCATAAAAGATAAAAGTAATAACATAATAATTTGTCAGATTTATATAATTCAAGGAAGTTCATGTTTTTATAAACCTCAGCATTCATTTTGCATTGGAATTTTAGACAGAAAATGCTACTTGATTTTTTTAGCTCTCCCAGTAGATACTGATATTTGAGTACAAAACTTAAGGCAATATAAGAGAGGGGGAAAACACCAGTTAGTTATTTTGAGTCTGTTAATATTGCTAAAGCAATGAGGAGAAGGAAAGATAATCATTAACAGATAATATTCTAATTGTTTATGACTGTTTTGAGTTCTACAAAAAGCTTTAAATAAAGGATGTAAATCCATCCTTCCAGAAATCAGAATGTTCATTATTACCATGTATATATCACTACAAAATGTTGGTTAAGAGTTTCAGTGTTAAAAAACATGCCTTCACTCAAAGATCTGGTCCCTGAGTTAACTGAGTTAATCTAGCAAGCAAACCCATTTGGACAATAATAAGTCAATGTTTATTAAAGCAATGTGGTAGCAGGTAAATGAATTAGTGATATGTTCATTTACTATAAATATTGCAGAATGAAATTAATAGGCCGTGGAAACCAAGGATGTTACATTCAAATCCTGTTCTGCAATTATAAGTTGCATAACTTTGGCAAGCCAATTTCTCTCAAGTCGAGCTACTTTTCCAACATACTGGTATAAAAATTCTCAGTGTTAAACTGTACATTGACTACTAATATAATAAATACGTATTAGAAAAGTATACTTAAAATAAAACCTTCCAGCCGATTGTGTTGTATGCACATAGATCTAAGTCCAATACTTAGGAAGCCGAGACACTAGGGTTCCAAGTTGAGGACAGCCTATTTTAGATAGCAAGACCCTGTTGCAGAAAGGAAAGGAAACCTCAGACCCCTCCAGAAATCTTTGGAAAAATATTGCATAAGCAAGTTTTACTGCAGAGTATTGCAACATGATGCACTGCACATCAAAGGCAATCCATGAAGCAGGAGAAAGGAGTAAAAGATCTCCAACAGCCAAATAGAAACAACTCACTGTGTGTACACCCTCAAAGTAAACAAAAACCCAGGATAAGAGAAGCTAATAGCAGCATCTATTAAAGGGTTCATCCCAAACTAACAGTTGTGACCATTTGTGACTGCTTTAGTCAAAGGAAAAATAATCTCATATGTTTATGACAAGAGCTATATTTATAATTTGGAACAATAAGCCATACAAGATAGTAGCTAGCCAGATGAGCGGAGCAGGCTGTTACTCCACCATCAGAAAGATTGAGGCAAGAGAATCATGAACTTAAGGCCTAACTGAACTACAGAGTGAGTCCAGGTATCCAGAAATTTACAAAAAGAAGTTAGCCTCCTTCCAACAGGACAACTGCCAAGTTCAGTGATGATTATACTTCAAAGATATTGTCCACATCCTTGAAAAAGAAACTATTGACCCTTAAAGTTGTCATGAGGCTTATTATCTTTCTCAAAGATTCATATACACTTCATATACACAGAAAAGATTTGCAACACTGGGTTACGATATAAATGATCTAAGGAGAGAAAGAGGGTTTTATTTCTTTTTCATTTTCAACAGAAAATAAATCTCATATATTATTTACTATGTATTTCTCCCTATAGGTAGTGCAATTTCTATAACATAGTAGATATTCAAAAGAAGCAAAATATAAAACTTCAGCAGTTGAGAATACCAGTGAAGCTCACTTTTGGAGCTTAAGCAGCTGTGGATATTTTTCTTTGCAGTTTTTAGTGACAATGAAGCTATTGGGGATACAAGGGAAAATTACATTCCTTCAAAAATTGTGGACCCCAGGGTTCTGAGCCTGTTATTTTCTATAAGAAAACAGGCCTCACAGTGGACTTTCATATGTCAGGGCCCAGGTCTATCTTGGAGTTCACACAACAAGCATCATTATGTAAATTCCAGTGGTGATTTCATGTTGGTCCAGTATTAAAATTTCCAGGAGGAAAGAAATTACTAAAGTAAAAAATAATTGACAGTTAGGTTCATTCAGGATCCAGATTGTATAGAGTATATTCTTATACAGATTTACATTATTACCTGGAGATATAAAGCAGGGACATTCAGAACTGTCAAGTCATCAACATTTGGAGAATAGTTGCTGAGCATGCTGGGAAAAGCTCAACAAACTGCATCCTCTGACAATTTGCTGGAGGCATAAAAATGTCAACTCACATGAAGTTTCAGACTACAAATTTCTTAAAATGACAGGTAAATTCAGCTACTCTGTAGGAAATAATATTGGTTGACAATCTACCTTTCACAGGTACCATAATAAACTGCAGTTAGCACAGGAAAAATAGAACCTTAAAATATATTTTCAACATTATTAATGGGATTAAAGAAGCAGTTGCATAATAGAGAATCATAACAAATGAGATGGGAATATTTGCCTGATATTAAATGATAGTACTATTGGAGTCATCACATGCTCACACAAAAATCACTAGTTTACTAATTAAAGAATACACACCCTCCCTAAATACATGTAAAGTTATATTCTCCCACTATGAGGCCCCATAGCAAATCTCAGTTAATATACAACAGATACTAGACAACAGTCTTCTGTCACAGCATAAAAACAATACATAAGTAAGAATATAGGGAGCCCTTAAATTTGTGACACTTTTCAAAAATCAAACTTATCTGTGCAAATAACAATGGAAATAAAAATCACTTGGCTTCTGTTACAGTAGGTTTATGACAGAAAGAGACTAGATGTGAATGAATAAAATTTTGTGTGAAAAGAAAATAACCAAAGATAAATAAATAAAAAAACACATGGTCCCCTGAAGAAGGGGAACGGGACAAGAACCCCTGAGCAAATTGGGAGCAGATGGGGAGAGAGGAGGGAGGCAGGAAAAAGAGAAGGGGAGAAAAGGAGGGTAGAGGAGAACAAGAGGAATCAGTAAGACAGACAGGGGAGGAGTAGAAGAGAGCAACAAAGGAGATCCCTTGATAGAGGGAGCCAGTATAGGTTTAGAGAGAGGTCTGGCATTGGGGAAATGTTCAGTTACCCACATGGATGACCCCAACTAAGAATCTAGGCAATAGTGGATAGGCTGCCTTTGATGCCCTTCCCCTATAATGAGATTTATGACTACCTTAATAGCCATCCTAGAGTCTTCATCCAGTGTGTGATTGAAGCAGAAGCAGACACCTACAGCTAAACACTGAGCCATACTCAAGGAATCCAGTTGTAGAGAGGGAGGAGGGATGAGCAAAGAAGCCAAGAAACCAACAGAAACAGTTGACCTGACCTAGTGAGAGCACATGGACCCCAGTCATAAAGCTGGGGAACCAGCATTGGACCAAATCAAGCTCCCTGAATGTGGGTGCCAGCTAAGAGGCCTGGGCAGTCAATGAAACCTCTAACAGTGGAGCCAGTGCTTATCCCTAGTGTACAAATGGCCTTTGGGAGCCCATTCCCTATGGAGGGATACTATTGCAGGCCGGATACATTAGAAGAGGCCTAGGCCTTCCCCCAAATAATGTGACAGACTTGATGTTCCCTTGCAGAAGGCCTCACTATCCTTGGTGATCAGTGGGGGGAATGTGGATGGGAGGGAGAGGGAATGGGGGATTGATATGTAAAATAAGATTGTTTCTAAAATAAAAATAATAAGTCTCCCCCAAAATGAGATATCATAGGCAATCATAATCAAGTGAGTAGACTAACGAAGTTTAAATGTAAATTACTGGACAATTACAAAAAGCCAACTAGGGATCTAAGGTGAACTAGAAAACATAAACCCTTAACAAACTTTACATATATTGTAATATAATAACAGTAGGAACTTTCTCCCCACAGTCTTTGCAGCTGACTATCCACTAACAGTCAACATCAGTGTTATATTTGGTACTTAAACCTAAATAAATATTACTCTTTTTCTTAGCCTTGAAAGCAAAGAAAAGTGGTAACAGCCAGTAAGCTCTCCATTGTGATATGAGTACATTAAAAGTTAATTGCTTCTAACTGAGAACACAAAGAATTTCTTACTTTGCGTTGACTTGACCTAACTTTGTAAGTAGCTACAGACAACTTGGGCTTGGAGATTTCATTGTTTCTAGGAAATCACCAACATTGTAAAAGTGAAGAACCATGTATAAAACTGGTTTATTTGAACTGGTTTGAGAACTGCTCATCACCTGTTCTACCAGAAAATGAATAGGCTACACAATAGCTGTAAATACCAAAGGAATTGTTCTTATGGGAGACAAAAACATTTCATGCTATGACCAACTGCTGATTTACACACAGGGGAAAGAACACTCAATTCCCTTTCAAACACTAATGCTTCTTGAATCCTCAACGCACAGTTCTATATATTTATATGTCTATTCCACTTTAATAATCTGTAACTACTGGGAAGAGGAATTTTAGAGATGAGTATCAGTAAGCCATTTAGCAACAAAATGTAGCTGAAAGGTGGTCCTCACTTAAGTTTTTCCTTAAAGCAGCATCTCCTCAAGCTGAGTTTCCAACCTTCATCATAAGTATCCATGGGAATTTGTAAAGTTGTGAATCCCAGAATTTGTTCAGACTTTCTAGATCATAAACCTAGAGGCAGAGGTCAGAATCTACAGGTTCAGATGCACAGTCACTTAGAGAATGATTTATCTGAATGAGTCTTCTATATGAAACAATACCGGTTCATTAAGATATCTGTAAATAAGCCGGGCAATGGTGGTGTACGCCTTTAATCCCAGCACCCGGGAGGCAGAGGCAGGTGGATCTCTGTGAGTTCGAGGCCGGGCTGGACCAATAGGCTCCAAAATAATACAGAGAAACCCTGTCTTGTAAAAAAAAACAAAAAAATCTGTAAATATAAATTGTCAACCAATATTATTTTCACTACTATATGTGAATTTGCCTGTCATTTTAGGAAATTAGTAGTCTGCAGCTTCATGTAAGGTGACACATCTGATGCCTCCAGCAAACTGTTATATTGAGTTTCATCTCATGCCCAGCAGTCTTCTCCTAAATAGTGATGTCTTGACAAGTTGGTGGACCCCTGCTCACCATTCCCAGATATTTAATCCATCAATGACCAGAACACACTATGAGGAACTTTTATGTAAGAAATTTGGGATACTATTAAAAAGTGGGCTGCAGAACTAAATAGAGAGTTTTCAATAGAGGAGTCTAAAATGGCTGAGAGGCACTTGAGAAAGTGCTCAACATCCTTAGCCATCCGGGAAATGCAAATCAAAACAACTCTCAGATACCATCTCACTCCTGTCAGAATGGCTAAAATCAAAAACACCAATGACAATTTATGCTGGAGAGGATGTGGTGAAAGGGGGATACTCCTCCATTGCTGGTAGGAGTGCCAACTGGTTCAGCCACTTTGGAAATCAGTATGGAGATTCCTCAGAAAAATGGGAATAAACCTACCACAAGACCCAGCAACTCCACTCTTAGGCATATATCCAAAAGATGCCCATTCATACAACAAAGATGTCTGTTCCACTATGTTCATAGCAGCTTTATTTGTAATTGCCAGAACTTGGAAGCAACCTAGATGTCCCTCTACACAATGGAGTACTATTCAGCAGAAAAAAATAATGGAATCATGAGATTCGCAGGCAAATGGATGACACTAAAAGAAACCATCCTTAGTGAGGTAACCCAGTCACAAATAGAGAAACAAGGCATGTACTCTCTCATATATGGATTTTAGACATAGATCTGGGGAGTGCCAGCCTACAATCCTATGGCCAGAGAGTCAGGGAAACAGAAACTTTATTTAGTGGCTGATCAAAGAAGAGGCAGACTCCCTTGGTTAAGTACTGAGCCGAACTCAAGAAAGCCAGTAACAGAGAGGGAGGACTGATGATCAAAGGGATTAAGACTGGGCTGGTTTAACCCCCAGAAGCAGCTGACCAGACAAAGGTTAACTCTTGAATCCCAGGCATCAGCCTGGGAAGCCAGCATGGGACTGATCAATACCCCCTGAATCTGGGTGTCAGTGAGGAGGCCTAGGGAATCTATTGAGCCTTGGGCAGCAGATTAATACCCATCCCAAGTATACACACGGACTTTGGACTCCCATAGAACAATGTGAGGTGCACTCTCACCCTGAACTCTTGGGGAAGGGTCTAGGCCCTGCCCTATATGAAATGACAGACTATGCACACCCCCATGGAGGGCCTCACCCTCCCTGGGGAAATGAGGGGATAACGGGGGGGGGCTCGGGAGGAAGGGAGGGAATGGAAGAGGGACCTGGAACTGACTTGTGAAGCAACCTTGTTTCTTATCTAAATTTAAACTGGAAAATAAAATTAAAAAAAAGAAATTTGGGATAAAGTTTAAATTTCAGCATTTTCTGCCTAACACACAATAAAAATACATGTGTGCATGCAAGCACAGACACACACACACACACATATATATATATATATATATATATATATATATATATACCTCTTCCTAGTATGTAGAATGCAAATGTCTTTAAAACTATTGCTTATTTCAAGGTTGAGTAATCCAAATGTGGCACAAAAAGATTTGAACATTTCTGATGATAAGTGCCCAGACTCTTCTTCAGAACACATCCTCAACTACTTTTTACTTTTCAAGACTCATTAGGCATAGACTGACATTAGATAATGAACATATCCATGACTACTAGGCTGTCCACCACTAAGCTTCATTTTTAAGGCTTATAAGTGTGTCTATGGTTCAGGAAAAGCATTAAGTTTGTGTTATTATTTTGGGTTGGAGTGATGGTTCGAAAAGAGACAGTTGAAGACTGGGAGATTTTAAATTGAGGACTGGGCTCACTGTTCAACACACAGAAAGCTTCCCTGATGCTAAATGGAGCCCACACTCAGGACAACCTCCAGGAATGGCACTGTTTTGAAGGAGGAATATTCCATCTTGCCGAATGCCACCCCCACTCTCTTCTGAGTTCTTAGAATTCTCTACAGGAAAGAACCTTTCCAACATGGAAATCTGTCCTTTACCCCTTCCCCTCCCTCAGGGACATGTATTTTCCTGCTGGGGAGCCAGTATTTAAACTGTGGGATTACATGGTGCCAAATCAATCTTCACAGTTGTATTTCAAAATCATCTGGAGACACATTTTGACAATGCTATTATTCTGCATAATTGTAGGCTCTAGACACAATTGCAATTCTCAGAGAGGTAAGCAAATCTGTATATACAGCCCCATCATTCTTTCTCCCCACCACCAATCTTTGCTAATGCTTGCAAACTCACAATTCAGAGATGATACTAAAAGTATATATATATATATATATATACATATATATGTCTTCATCGTGTAGGAGCAAGTAACATGTTTTACATATGTAACACAAATTGGGTTTTGTTAAAATCCACTTTGTGCCATGTCAAATTCACATGTTGAAGTACTAGCCCACAATTTCCTAAAATGTGACCTTCTTTGGAAATCTTGCTTAAAGCTCTAATTAACAACTAAATGAAGGTGTTGGAATATCCTAATCCAGTTGGATAAGTAAATCCAACAGGACACACTGAAGGTGACCATGTGACAACAGAGGACAGAGCAGACATCTGCAGGCCACTGCAGCATCAGGAAAAAAAAGCATCTTAACCCTGATGATGCAAAATTGTAACCATAATTTTTGCTGTTTTATTTCACTTCTTGCATTTAGGTTGGCGATCCACTTTAAAGGTGTGTGTGTGTGTGTTTGTGTGTGTGTGTGTGTGTGTGTGATGTATGCACATGAGCGTTTGGTGTGAATACATGCACATGCAAATACAGAGATCAGATGATGACATCAAATCTCTTACTGAACTGGAGACTTTCTGTTGCAGCTATGCTGACTGACCAGCTCACTTCTGAGATCTGCCTGTCTCCATTTCCCAAGGATGGAGCTACAGTGACTTGTAGACATACTTGGCTCCTTTATGTGAAGGCTGAGATTCACATGAAGGCCCTTATGCTCAGCCAGCAAACATTCTTACCTAACTGGGGCGTCTTCCCAGCCCCTAGAATATAAAGTTCTGTTGTTTAAGTCATCCCATTGGAACTTCCTTGTAACAGCTTCTGGTAATGATGCACGGGCCTTTTTCCACAGCCCCATTTTCTTACCTCCTGGAGCCACGCCCTTCACCTAAGCATTCCTCAATCACAGTGGAGCTCCGATGTGGCTGGCATGCAAAGTTAGAATTTGTTTCTTGCAATGCACTGTGAAATAGAAATCGCTCTTCCTCACAAATTCTTTCTAGGATGACGGATAAGAAAATGACCAGAATGTAAACTCAAATTAACAAACTAACAGGAAAGACAGAGTCTAAAAATGAGAGACAGAATGAAGCAAGAAGTAGGGATCTTGTACTATAAAATGTGACACCATATTATTATTATTATACAATTTAAGAGAAAGGTTTATGTATACATTACTGGACTAACCCTTTGAAAATGATTAATATTCCCTAAGGTTTTTTGATTTGGGTTTGGGTTTTGGTTATTTTTGTTGTGTTATTATCTTAAGCCTGACATTTCAGTTTGCATTGTCTACATATCATCTAGAGAAATGGAAGCCCAGCTTCCTTGAGTCTGGTGTTTAACACCCTGAACTGACTGAAATGAGTTGTATATTTTTTATTTCCAGTTGAAACTCCCAATATTACAAAGTTAAGAAAAGATACTTTTGTGCTATTAGAATCACTGTTAAATTTCAATGGTGAAAATAAATTGTTTTATAGTACAAAAAAAAGAAGTAGGGATCTGCAAGAGGAAATTTCAAGGTAGTACACAGCTAATCTTGGCTTAACAGTAGTAATCCGTGGAGAGAACATGCAAGAAGTCCTCAATGCAATTGTTCTGGATTACAGTAAGAGGTCAAGAGACCATAACATGGGAGTGAGGACAGGAAATACTTTATTACAAATCAGTTCTGTGTCTCAATGTGTCAAATGCATGCACTGAAATTAGGTCCAACCCAACACAAGTTAAAACAACAAAAAATTCAGCACATGCAATGGGGAAGCCACTCTCAATGTTCTACATTTGAAATAAATATTTCTCCAATAGAAGAGCATGTCCTGAAAGAACAGCAGGACTCAGAAAGTGTGGAAGAGCATAGACATCTCCAACTAGCTTTCTAGTCATCAATTTCTTCATAGGGACATTGTTAGTCTTAGGCTGTGTGTTTTTGACCCTTCAGGGACAGCAGCAACAACTCCTGTATGAGGTGTTTTTATTTGACACCTGTCCTATCTAATTAGCAAGATATCCCTCTCACAACCACTGAAGACAGATATCTCACCTTAGTAAGCCCTTCTATCAATTCTAGAGCTTTCTATCAAAAGTGGTAGGAGTCAAGGCCAAATACTCAGGAGTAAATAAAGGGAGTTTGGGAGACTTTGCTGAATGATTATCACATTGAGATTTCTACCTCTTCCCTGTTTTCAAGACAGAACTTTTTATAAGACTGAATTATAGACATGCAGCAAATTATATTTCCTATTTCTTACTTTTTGTCACTTGAGCTTTTGAGTCATTGGCAATAAAAATGCCTTTCAAAAGTCGTGGAGCTTCCCATTATACATATTAATACACCCAATAATTTATTGCATATCAATGTAATATATTACATATGAATATACCCAATACCATATTTACATATTAATAATCCAATAATGTATTATACATTAATGTAATATGTTACATGTTAACACATCCAATAATACATTTCTTCATACAAAACATTTTCCAATATAATTAAGAAGAGAAAGAAAGAAAAACAAGAAAATTAATTCAAGAGGAAAGAGGAAGATGCTTTGGGAAGAAGGGGCAAACATAATGAAGAAGGGAGGAAGATAGCTGATATTAGCAATGGAAACTAAAGCAAATAGCAGATAGAGCTTTGTGTGCAAAGCTGGATTTCCTGTCCAAATGCACATGTTAACTGATTAGAGCTAGGTTTAATTCTCCTACACTATACTAATATGTATAATATATTAGTATCATACAAATAAACTCTACAGTCAGCAAGACCTACGTCCTAAAGATACTCCTTTATTTTCTCATGCAAGCTTAATAGTTTTGCATGTTATTTTATTTTATTATTAACATTAGTGATTGCATATATTCATGGAAAACAACATGGTGTATTAGACATGTAAAAAAATACAATGATCAAATAAAAGTAAGCAACATATTCACACCTCACAAGTTTATCATTTCTTTGTGTTAGGAATATTCAAAATCTTTTATTTAGTTATTTTGAAACATAAATTAACTGTAGCTGCCATGATTAGCAACAGAATATCAAGATTGATTCCATCTGTCTAACTATAACTTTGTATCTATTTCAATAAATTTGTCTATGACATTGAAAGTGGCAGAATATATTCTTTTAAGGATAAATATTTTATTTTGCATATATGCCATCTTGAAATAATCAAGCATATTTTGGTTGCTTAAATATATTGGTTATTTTGAATGGTAATGTGATAACATGGAAATACAGACATTGTTTTCAGCATCCTGACTTAAATTTCTTTAGATATAGACTAATTTCTTACACTAATGGATTATATGAGTAAGATGAAGAGGCAATTTGTTGTGGAATAGAATTTTTGTTTAACTAAATAAAGATGTGTTACATTTGTTTATTTATGTTGCAGAATAATTGTGTAGCTACGTAAAGATGTGTTACATTTATGTAACCTTGCCTGCCTAAGGCAACTGATCTAGGTAGTAAAAAGTTGAATAGTCAATAGCTAGGCAAGGATAGATATGAGGATATATGGGGCTGGTGGGCGGAGAGAATAAGTAGGAGGAGAAATCTAGACTCAAGAGAGAACAGGTGGAGTTGGAGGCAGGGAGATGGAGATACCTGGGGCCAGCCAACCAAGCTGCCACCAGGCAGCCAGACACAGAGAAAGCAGGAAAGTAAAACATACAGAATGAAAGAAAGGTAAAATGTTCTGAAACAAACAGATGAGAAACAAATTAATATAAGTTATAAGAGCTAGAGAGACAAACCTAAACCAAGGCCAAGCATTCATAACTAATAATAAGTCTCTGTGTCATGATTTGGTGGCTGGCAGTCCAAGAAAGCCTGCTACAACAGTTCCTCCAAAATATTTGCAAATCATTTCTTAATTAAAGAACTGTAAGTATTAATCTCAACTGTCAACTTGATGAGCTCTAGAATCATGTGGGTATATCTGTGGGGAATTATATTAAGTCAATACAGATGGGAACACTGTCCATTACGGGTACCACCATTCTGTGGGTTAAGATTCTGGAAGCATAAAAAAGGAGAAAGAGATCTGAGCACAAGCATACCTCAGCCTGACTAGCTTCCTGACTAGCAATGCAGTGTGATCTGCTGCCTCTTGATTCTGCAACTGTGACTTCCCCATCATAATGAAACATAACCTCAAACAGTGAGTCAATACAAACTTGACCTTCCTTATATTGTTTTCACTTGGATATTTTATCATAGCAATTGTATAAACAACTGATACAGAGAGTGTAGGAGGAAGTCTGATGCCGCCATTAAACATGTGACTTATTAGAGGCGCATACAGATGAGGTAATAAAAGGGCGGTTTACCACACCGCTAACCACACCCACTTTAGGCAGGACTAAAGACGTATACGGCTGGACGTAAAGACGTATACGTACATAGGCGGAACTACGTCACTAGCCAGACCCACTTTTGGGCATGGCTAGGAGCGTTACGGGGGAAGGCATAAAAGACAGCGCACAGGAAGTCTCGCTCTCTTTTCCTGGAGATCGGCTTCCGGTCCGGCAGAAAATTGCTCTTCTGGGTTTGGTATCTTGTGAGTAATTTTCTACATAAAATACTTAGCGTTACTGTCAGTAATTGTGTGTCGCGTATTGTTACAGCGTCCGTTAAAGCCTACAGTTTGGTGGCAGCGGTGGGATTGGAATCCGGACCCAGGCACCCAGAAAAGCAGCTTCTCTCGACTCTCCTTTCGCTAAGTTCCTCACCACTTCGCTCGGCAAAGCACGATTCCTGCCGTCAGGAACCAGCACCTACTACCTGCCGGTAAGGTTAGGCGGTATTCCAAGATTTCTCTTGCGGCCACGTGCTGTTTTACTGGCGGCCTGCTGACTCCGGCCACGTGCTCTTTCGCTGGCAGCCTGTTGATTTCGGTCTGAATTACTCCATTGGTAACAAACGTAACTGCTTTATACAATGTCAACAGCTAACACTATGATGCAGGATGTTAAGAATTTTCTTGGTTTTTGTATGGATGGGATTTTAGAAAGGGTTGAGGACCTACCTGAAAGGTACTTCCTACCCACGATGGTGATTATTAGCTTCATAATCAATATAATTTTGTTAATGAAATGGCTCAAAAATAGGAATAAACTTATACAGGTCATACAGTCATCGCAGGATAGTTTTGAAATCTTAATACAAAGGATTCAGGAAGTGCAAAATTCATTGCAGGAGAGTAAGAAAGGGTTGGTAGATAATATTCAGGATATTAAAAATGATAATGTAGGTCTGACGAACAGGTTTAAAGAGACGGAACACAAAATTGAATTACTATCAGGAAAAATGTGTTCCACAGATAGAATTGAAAAATTGGAACATAATGTGGAAACATTTAACGAAAAACACGGTTCCATGTTTGATGATTTCACTAGCAAATTACAAAGACTGGAACATAAAATTGAAATGCTAGCAGAAAAGAATTGTTCCATGTCTGAGAACAATGATAAACTAACTGATAGAATATCATTTGTAGAAGGCAGTTTACATGCTATTGAGGTACTTGCTAAGGATGAGAATATTAGAAATTTGGAATCACATGTAAATGATGAATGTAAAAAAATGAAAGATTCCATGACGTCCTTAGAAAATTATTTGTCCCAAGAACTTCAGGAGCTCAGAGAAACAATGATGAATAGACTGCAGGATTTAGAAGACGCTCAATCTGATACTTCAGAATCAGAAATACAGGCAACAGGTCAGGACAGGAGTTTCCCAAAGCTTCTCAAATGCCGGAATGATTTCCCTAAGGTTGCTATGCGTTCCCCTATGGTTTTTCCGGTATCTGTAACAGAAAAACCAGCAACGAAAAAACAATCAAATGGTCCCATTGCTTATCACTGGGAGCCTATACAGATGAAGGATCTAAAAAATATTAAGGAGGCCATTGTCATGTATGGTCTTCATTCTCCCTTTGTCAGAGAGCTCCTAACCTCATGGGCTACTGTTAATAAAGTAACCCCAAAAGACTGGGCCCAATTAGCCTCTGCGGTGCTCGAAAATTCTTGCCAAATTCAATGGAGAGCTTTGTGGAGGCAAGAAGCAAAAGCAATTGAGATTCAGGAATTGCAGAAGGGTCATGAAGTACCCCAAGACAAGATTCTTGGGGAGGGTCCTTATGCTGACACGCAGGTTCAATCTGCATATGATGAGCACATGTTGTCTTTGTGCCGTACAGCTGCTTTAAATGCCTTGGATAAGGTTTGTGAAACAGGAGAGATAATGCAACCCTACACCAAGGTATTACAGGGCCCAAGGGAAAGGTTCACTGAATTTTTAGAGAGATTATCCAGAGCAGTAGAAGTACAGGTAGCGAACCCAGAATCCAGGCGTCGTCTTATAGAATCTTTGGCGTATGAGAACGCGAATCCTCAATGCAGGCAGGTAATTTGGCCATTAAAAATAAGATCAGCGCCATTGGAGGAATGGGTCCTACATACAGCGAACCTGGAATGTAAAAGTCAGGATACAGGAGCTTGGGTAGGTGAAGCTATTTCTACAGGTTTGAGGAGGCACCAGGATGCCAAATACCCTACCTGTGATGATATAGAGGCATGGGTAGGGAAGGCAATCTCAAAGAATTTAAATAGGTGTAAAGATGCAAAATGCTTTAACTATGGTAGAATAGGACATCTTAGTAGGAACTGTAGACAACACATTCCTAGAAATAATGCTTTTACCAGGAATGCATCAAACAGAAGGCTTAAGCCTCCTGGTGTATGCAGGAGGTGTGGGAAGGGGCGCCATTGGACTGATGAATGCTTTTCCACAATAGACAGACAAGGTAGATCTTTACAGCAGGTAAACGGGGTTCTGGGGCTCAATGGAGCCCCGAAAAGGAAGATTATCCGGTCATTCCCAGTGACAGTGGAGGACAGCCTCTCCCAGGACAATTAGAAGATCCACTGCCCATTGTAAATAATACGGCACTGGATAATACATTAGCTCCAGAGGATGAATCAATTACATCAGGAGGAGATACAAAACATATATTTTGGCAAACTTCTATACAATATCATAGACCCAAACTTCCGGTTAAGGTAAATAATAGGGTGATTTACGGATTACTGGACACCGGAAGTGACGTCACTATCCTTAATCAGCAGTCCTGGCCACACAACTGGGCTTTAAAAGAGGTTAATGTTCAATTCTTAGGGATTGGAACCCTATCTGAAGTTAAACAGAGCGTTAGATGGATTGACTTTATTGGGCCAGAAGGACAGAGAGGAAGGTTAAAGCCATATGTTGCAGATATTGCTATAAACCTCTGGGGTCGTGATCTACTCCAGCAATGGAATACGCAGATTAAAATTCCTCCTGTATCAGCTAGGAATTATAGACAAGCTCTTAGTGGTAGTAAGAATATAGTAAGACAGTACAGAAAACAGATGCCAAATGTACAGGCTGTACAGAAGCAAGATGCTAGTGCCAAACCTACAGAGCAACCGAAAGCTCTACCATTAAAATGGCTGACAGATGAACCCGTCTGGGTGGGTCAATGGCCTATGACATCTGAGAAGTTAGAGGCTTTGGAGAAGTTAGTTCAGGAACAGCTAGATGCTGGACATATTGAGGAATCAACTAGTGCATGGAATTCGCCTGTTTTTGTTGTCAAGAAGAAGTCTGGTAAGTGGAGAATGGTTACGGATCTTAGAGCCATCAACAAGGTAATTCAGCCTATGGGGTCTCTACAACCTGGGATGCCGTTACCTTCTCTAATTCCTAAGGATTGGCCAATTATAGTTATAGACTTAAAAGATTGTTTCTTCACCATACAGCTACAAGAAAACGACAGAGAAAAGTTCGCCTTCACAGTACCTACCTATAATAATTCCCGTCCGGTACAGAGATTCCAGTGGAAGGTTCTACCTCAAGGTATGTTAAACAGTCCAACTTTGTGTCAATATTTTGTGAATAAACCTCTAGAAATAATTCGTAAAAAATTTCCACATTCGTTAATATATCATTATATGGATGACATATTATTGTCTGATTCAAATAAGGATACTTTGGAAAAGATGTTTGAGGCAGTAAAGGAAATTTTGCCTCGCTGGGGATTACAAATTGCCCCAGAAAAAATACAAAGAGGAGATTCTATTAACTATTTAGGTTATAAAATAGATGCTCAGAAAATTAGACCACAGAAAGTACAGATCAGAAGAGATCATTACCGGACTCTTAATGATCTTCAAAAACTATTAGGAGAAATCTCTCAATTGCAGACGATTATTGGTGTAGAAGGGCATGATTTAAAACACCTGAAAATGGCTTTAAAAGGAGATAAAGACCTAAACAGCCCATGAGTACTATCAGCTGAGGCTGAAAAAGAATTAGAATGGGTAGAAAAGAGAATATTAGAAGCACATGTGGACCGTGTGGATCCAAATCTGGACTGTATTCTGGTTATTTTACCATCTAGAGAATACCCCTCAGGAATATTAATGCAGAGGGACAACATCATTCTAGAATGGGTATTTCTGCCACATAAACAGAATAAAAAATTGAAAACCTATATAGAAAAGGTCTCAGGTTTGATATTAAAAGGTAAATTAAGGCTTCATCAACTGACTGGGAAAGACCCAGCTGAAATTATTGTACCTTTAATGAATGAGGAAATTTCCTCCTTATGGAAGGATAATGAGTATTGGCAAATAGCTTGCAGTGACTTTTTGGGAAGTATTAGTAATAACTATCCCAAAACAGAGAGAATCAAATTCATAAAGAAAACAATTTGGATTCTTCCACGTATCGTGAGGCAAACACCTATTTCTGGAGTTCTTACCTTCTACACGGATGCAAACAAATCAGGTAAAGCAGGGTATAAATCAGGAAATATAAGTAAAGTAGTTCAAAGCCCTTACAACTCCGTACAAAAGGCAGAGTTATATGCCATTCTCATGGTACTTAAAGACTTTATAGAGCCTCTCAATATAGTCACAGATTCTCAGTATGCAGAAAGAGTTGTCTTGCACATTGAGACTGCAGAATTTGTTCCTGATAATACAGAATTAACCTCATTGTTTTTACAATTGCAGGAAATCATCAGAAACAGGACTCATCCTATATATATAACACACATCAGATCCCATACAGGTCTGCCAGCTCCTCTGGCACAAGGCAATGTTGAAATTGATCGTTTATTAGTAGGTAACGTGTTGGAAGCTTCAGAATTTCATAAGAAACACCATGTTAACAGCAAAGGTTTAAAGAAGGATTTTTCTATCACCTGGCAACAAGCCAAAGAAATAGTAAGAAATTGTCCCAGTTGCTCATTGTACAATCAAACTCCATTACCAGCAGGTTGTAATCCTAAAGGTGTTCACAGAAATGAACTTCTGCAAATGGATGTATTTCACTTCCCAGAATTTGGCAGTTTGAAATATGTACACCATACTATAGACACGTACTCAGGCTTCCAATGGGCTACTGCCCTCAGCTCTGAAAAAGCTGACTCTGTTATTACACACCTCTTAGAGGTAATGGCTGTTATGGGTATACCTAAAACAATAAAAACTGACAATGGTCCAGCATATATCTCCAGTAAATTGGAACAATTATTCAAATATTATAATATAAAACATGTAACTGGTATACCTTACAATCCCACAGGACAAGCAATAATTGAAAGGTCTAACCGAACCTTAAAAGAGATGCTTCATAAACAGCCAGGGAAAACAAAGACACCTAGACACAGGTTACACAATGCTTTACTAACGTTGAATTTTCTTAATGCTGATGAAAAAGGACAAACTGCAGCAGAAAGACACTGGACTACAGAGAAGACTTCTGAACTGAACCAACCGGTGTATTTTAAGGATGTTATGACCTCAGTCTGGAAACCAGGATATGTGTTACATTGGGGAAGGGGTTATGCTTTTGTTTCCACAGGAGAAGAAAAGATTTGGGTTCCATCAAAATTAATTAAAATTCGATCAGAACAGAAAACATCTCAGGAGGAGGAAGATAACAGCCCATCTACAAATTCATAGTCCACCATGGGTAAAGTGACCTCCTAAAAGGAAAGAGAAGTGTTTTGTTTTTTGTATTCACAGGTAAACTCAGCAAAGAATACTGGACTTATGGATTCCTGTAGAAGAATGAATAGCTACCCTGAGGACCATCAACAAACAGTATCTCACTGTGTGGTATCAAAGTCTAAATCTCTCTATATTGTTTTTTCATAGTATCCTTTTATCTTTATTTCTTCACATACCTCAGTTCCCATTCATTTAACTGAAGCTGGCTTTGGAGTTGGATTGGCTCTCCTACTCTAAACCCAAGCATATTATTTAAATACAATTCCGAATTTCTGTATTATATCAAAGAGCCATTGATATAAGACAGAAGAAATAAAATGAGGGACTGTTATCTGTGGATTTCTTTTTCTGAATAGTCTAATTTCCTCCAGGTTTTCCATCTTCCCTATTGTCACCTCTTCTGTATGCATACATATGAAAGTTAAAATATTTCTTTGTTAACAGTAATGTTTGAGTTTTCCAGAGAACAAGGGATTTCCTGACAGCAATCTTCAACTGCTTCCGAAAGAGAATGAGGATCCACTTCCTTGACTTCACCTGATTCGACTGGAGGCATCTGAATTGCCCCACATCGTTGACTCCACCTGACAAGCACTATCCTGAAACTGGCTTGAAACTACATCACTGTACACATCTCCGGACCAAGAAACTGAAACAGCACATCTTCTACAATCTGACCAGAGCTTCAAGATAAGAGCTTCAATCAACACTAGAACCCTAGTCAGGAACTTCAATCAAGCATCTCCTGCCATACTGAGACTGTCTGATCTACTGAGATTTTGTTATACTAACATTTTCTTTTCACAGGTCCCCATGAGATTATCATCGTCCCATCTCAGCAGGAAGTAGTTTTGAGAATTCCACGCCCCCTCTCCCTACTATTGATATTATAAGATAGTACACCTGTTAGTGTTAGTTTTCAATTATTTTAGAGTTGGGATTGGAAGGAGGTGTTCATATTTGGGTGTTTCTTTCAGATAAGTTTAGGTTTAGATAGAAGTTTGATACATTTTGTTCATGGACACAAGTTAGTTGTCCTTTTTTAGACTAAAAGGGGAATTGTAGGAGGAAGTCTGATGCCGCCATTAAACATGTGACTTATTAGAGGCGCATACAGATGAGGTAATAAAAGGGCGGTTTACCACACCGCTAACCACACCCACTTTAGGCAGGACTAAAGACGTATACGGCTGGACGTAAAGACGTATACGTATGTAGGCGGAACTACGTCACTAGCCAGGCCCACTTTTGGGCATGGCTAGGGGCGTTACGGGGGAAGGCATAAAAGACAGCGCACAGGAAGTCTCGCTCTCTTTTCCTGGAGATCGGCTTCCGGTCCGGCAGCTAACTGAAAACTGCTCCTCTGGGTTTGGTATCTTGTGAGTAATTTTCTACATAAAATACTTAGCGTTACTGTCAGTAATTGTGTGTCGCGTATTGTTACAGCGTCCGTTAAAGCCTACAGAGAGTAATGTCCAGGACTCAGTAACAAATAGCCCTACTAAAATAGTAAAAGACTTGAATAGATAGTGCCAAGAGAAGGTGTACAAATGACCAACAAATGATATGAGAAATCTTCAACATCACCACTAATCACTAAACAAATGTAAGTTAAAACAGCACTGAGACATATCCTTGTATCTCAAAGGAAAGCCATAATGACAAGAGTTGATACAGACATGAGAATGAGTTTTGAATATTCCGAATACTTACATACTGTTAAAAATTTTTAATTACAACCATTTGGGCAGCAGTATAAGATACCTCAAAAGATCTAAAACTTAAAAAATGAAAAGATCTTACATGCACTTTTAAAGTTGGAATATATTTCTACTTCATTTTTATTTGAAAGTTAAATTAGGTCTACAAATTCTTGATTTCTCAATGAATATTCAAACCCTGCAGCACAATTTATTTATTAGACTACCTTACATTGAATTCCCTTTGACCTTTGCCAAAAGCCATAAGTCCTAGTTCTGTTTTTGTTATCTCTTGACTTTCTGTACTGCTAAATGTATTTATTCGATCTGCCAATATCACTCTTTCTCCACAGTGGCTATCCAGCAGTTAAATTACATGAACTCATTTCTCTTACCTATTCTCTTTCAAAATTGTTTTTTCTGTTCTAGATTTTTGCTACTTCTCCACATTGTCATAAAAATCTTGTTAGATCATGCTAGAATTACATCAAGTGTAGAAGTCATTTGGGGAGATACATCTAGAAAAGACTTCTAATTCATAAACACAGTACATAGATATATTTCTTTATAAATGTCTAAATGTAAGTTTTTCATGATTTGATAGATTTACAACTAACTACCCTTTTAATTATTATAAATGTAAATATGTACAACTTCCTCAGCTTCTTATAACTGTAGGTTTGTACCCTTTGCTAACTTCATGCCTTTTAGAAGTCATGCTTCTCAAATGATTTGTGGCCTCCCATGCTTTCTAATATCTCTCTGAAATTCTGATGTCACAAATGTAACTTCCTTAATACAGCATCACTCCCCTGCTCTCTGAGATACTGTTCATCTTTCACTAATGCTCAGGTTGGTCAAATCCCATTGCTCCACTTTCAAGTTCACGGATGCCTTCCTATTTGCTCCATTTTGTTTTTGAACTTGCCCACCAAGTTAATTTAAGTTATTCTGTTTTACAATCCTAAAATTTCCACTGGCTTTTTTGTTTTCATTTTTCTGCTAAGACTTCCTACTTAGTGTTTTTAAGTAGCTCATAAGTGCTCATGAAATATTTTATGTTTATTTTGTATTTTTGTGCCACATCTTTAACATTTTATTTCATATTGATTTGTGTGCTATGGACCAAAATTTTGAAATCTTCCTGTATCTTTGACAACAAGTAACTTTTTACTGAAGCTTTGGGTATTATCAAATTTAGATCTTATTTACTATATTCTCTTAAGCCCTGGTGCCATTGGACAGGGGACTGTCACTGGACAGGGGACAATGGACTACCTCTATACTACCAAGTAGAGTGGAAGGCTATGGTTCCACTAACCCTCTATTGATTCTGGCTAGAATCCTTGTTGCTATGGAATGAGAATTTGAGTTCAAGCTAATCCCACTAACATCACATACACAACCTGTGGACACAGCAGTGCCTTGATGCTGTCCCCACCTGAACGCCATTGCCTTTTCATGGGATAGCCAATTATTGTGGAATACTGCTAACTAACTCCATACATAAGTAAGAGACATCTTCATTATTACTGTGGTAAGGATGTGAAACTAGCCTCCACACTAGGTACTAGCTGACCCTGGAAATTTATGGAGTAAAGAAATATACCTGTTATTGCTTACCCAGAACTCCCCACAGATACACACTTGGCTTTCTCTGCATTGCTTCACCAGGTAAATGGGGCAGTAAGAGGACTTCACTGAGCTTGGGAAGGGAAGGAGGCAAGCTTCTAATCAGCCTTTACTTGGAGGAAAAAAAGAGAAGCACCCACCTTACTTCTGTGGTATTTAAAATCAGTAGAGTGGTTATTAGTGTAATTTTTTCCTGTTTTGTTAAGTTGCAGTATTTGGTCCTTTGGCAAAAGAGCAGGTTATTATTAAGACGATTGTCTGCAGTTATTGGCAATTTTGTGCTGCTGCCCTCTCTAGCATTAACTCAATAAGTAAGGGGGAAAGAAAACCTAGGAATGCAATGCTATGTAATTCTTCAGGTCATGGGATCCTTAACCAATCAAGTTTCTTTCTGACTTAGAGCTTTATAATATTTGAAATTCTTTGATAGGTTAACTAGAGCTTTATTCTGTATTTACCTGGACAGATGGAGAAAAAAATAAATCTATAATTATGATAGAAATTGTAAGTTTCCATTTTCAATAATAAACAAAACTAAAATAAAAAATCAAATGATAAACATAAGGCAGGTCAGTGAATAACAGAATTTTACTATAAGAAATGAAAGTTTAAGCAAATGTTTTATATGCAATGTATCATAAAGTTTAAATACTTATAGGGCAATTGCAGGACACACTCTAAGTGGAAAACCTTCAAATAAAGCAGAGAAAACAAATAATAGGTAGAGGGGGGCTACACTCTAGAAGATAAATTGAGCCTAATTAAAAGGTAGAGAGGCTCATTGCAGCTTTCCTAAGCCACTGGGAGACAGCCTAGTCAAAGGTGGATCACCCAGTCCTTGAGTCTTGACATTTGAGCTTGTGGTGTAGACCATTTTACAAACAGAACTAATCATGAAATACATCCCAAATTTTGGTAGGTTGGACAATAAATAACTGTGTGTATTGGTTGAAATCAAATGAATATGCATTACAGAAATATGTCTGTTTATAAAAGTGATAACCAGTAAATTAATGGGAACTGAGATATTTCAAGATAGAAAAGACAAGTAATCTATCAAGGTATGAAACTGTCTGGAAAAAAACAGTCAAAACAAATATATTCTTCAGTAGGTATTTTTAGAAATAGTGGAGGAAGATTGACAGGAAAGGGTCTCCAGAATGAAGAATCTGAGATCCACCACATGGGAAACAGCAATGGAAAGAGGTGACTATTCTCAGAGACCTGAAATGGGCACAATCAAAGTGTAACAGGACCTACCATCACTTTACCAATGGGTTCCAAATTCATCATGGACAAAGGCAAACTGTAACTTCCTTTCTTACCGTACTTCAAGTGAGTTGACTTATTACATCGTTTCCTTTTTGTTCCATGACCATTTGGAGAAGGAAATTTAGCTAGATTTTCAGCTCACATATCATATTAGGAGTAGTATAAGAGCCTATATTTCAAGCCTGATTTTACTACTGGTCAAGAATTTTGGAAGTTTTGGGTAAGAGGCAAATGTATATGAGAAGAAAATAAGTTATTGGGATAAGAGCAAAAATCGTAATATATTATATTATTAATTTCAGTTTTATCCTACCCATTATTTCAGATATATGATCTTTGTATGCCTTTCCCTCTGTCTTTAATTTGGAGTTTGCTGTGAAACTTTATTTGGTCAATAGAATCTTGATTGACAGGTTTGAAGCCAGTACTTGAAACCCTGTGCAGTAAGAAGTGCTACAATCCATGTCGTTGCTGTTGCCATGAGAACATACCCTTTGACAGTGGCCAAAGAGGAAGATAAGCATCTACCTCTATGATGACCAACAGGATGCATCCCCATTTATAAAGTTCAGCAGGTCTTATATAGTACAACGGGAAAGAACAATTCTACCTAATACTAAGTAGGGTCTTAAAGAAAATCAATATTTTAACATAAAACTAATGGAAATTACAGTTTGTGTAATAAATGCAAATGATTAACTGTATATTAGGAAATGACAGATGGGGCAATTTGATAAGCACAATTTTTTAAAAACTACCTAGTTGTCAATGGCTAAGCTCTCTAGTCCTATTTCTCTGTCTCAGTTTGTTATATACAATCATGTACCCTGACTGTCCTATATAATTACCTTATATCTTTAGGAAAACTGACTTCAGCAACTCAGAAACATAAGAATAACATTTTGTTTTCAGGAAAACTTTTAAATCCCACCAGTGTCACTGCGAATTTTTCCCCCAGATTCATAACAGTAACTGAGTTTTAGACATGCAATTTCACATTTCAACTTTACAAAATATCTATGTTCTAACAGGATTGAATTCAGCAGCACCTACCTGGAGTGATCACGAAAGACTTACCTTGGGGTTACAGACTATTAACAAACAATCTTCCAAAGGAACAAGCAAACACACTCATACTTTACGTTTATATCCTTTACCTCTAGTAGTGAATGTGAGCCCTCCTGTGGGTCTTACATAATTACTGTATTAAGAATAAGTATTTCTGTGCGCTAAATTGCATATAAATATGAGGAAATGGGGTGCTGTTTATCTTGATACTCAATAGATAGGGGCGCCAAGGGAACTATTCCAGTGACTGATAGTACTGTTTATCTTCACACCAGACACTTTCATTGACTCAATTCATGTGCTTTTCCAATGCAATTTGGTTATTTTTCTTGAAGATAATATGAAAAGAACTGAAGAATGATGCAATGGTTCTTCTTTCCCTGTCTGAAGTATAAATATGTTCTTAATTCAATCAATAAGCTCCCAAGAGAAAGTCGGAGATTAAGTTTTGCTGCTGTACTTGAGTTTGGTATCCTCTGAACATTGCATTTGGTAATTTTTCTTTTGTAACTGTGTGTCAGGATAGTACCTTTAGCAGCTACAAAAGTCACACCCTGAAAACCCAGTGTCTCAACCTATTAAACATTTTTATTCTCAAATTAGCTCCAATAAAGCTTATAATTTGTTTCTCCCTTTGGTGGGCTTCCCTTCATAGGTGACTTAAAGTTCATGCTCCTTCTAATCCTTTAGAAGTCTTTGGAAATCTTTCAAGTATGTATGTGAAGGGGAACAACAAGAATAACACTTATAAAATTAGGTGTGTGTGTGTATGTGTGTGTGTGTGTGTGTGTGTGTGTGTGTGTGTGTAAGCATGTGTAAACCATGATACATGTATGGAGGTCAGAGAATAACTTCAGGCAGTTTATCCCTAGTTTCCATCTTGTTAAGTCAGGCTTAGAAAGTATCTTCATATCTAAGAAAAAAAATCAACTATATAACCAGAACCCCAGAATTCAGCACCTCTACATTATAGACGTGTTTGCTGTTGACACAAAAACAAGTTTGAGAGGAGAGATAACTGTTTCCACAATTATGTCAACATTGCAGTTCAGTGAAGTTATCATTTTTATTTAGCACTTAGTTTTGAAAGTTGCTTTGCTCAAATGCCTAACAGGCAGAGGAGACCAAAAAAAATCTCTCCTGGGAGCTGCATAAAACCTGTAGACTTCACACTGGGGATCCCATCCTGGCAATCCAGCCCACCCAGAGACTGCCAGCCTCATAGTCCCTTTCTCTGCTCATGGGACAAAGTAAGCATGGACTTGTTTCTGGCCTGCATTCCAGTGTCATGCTCAGAGCCTCCTGAAGCCTGGGAACTGCACACAGAGAACCCATCCCAACGGTCCAGCCCACCCAGAAACTGCCAAGGCCCCAGCACTAGTCCTGCATCCACCCACAGGAAAAGAAGAGACATCAGAGTATAGTAACTGCTTGCACCCACCGGAAAGGAACCTTGGACCTGTACCCAACAGGAAAGGAAAAGACTCCTCCTGCACCCACTGGAAGAAGGGATGGGAAGAAGGCAATATAAAAACACATTCAACAACAGAAAAACCAACATGACACCAGCAAAGTCTAGGAACCCTACACCAGCAAGACCTAAACTTCCAAACACAGAAAAAACAAAAGAGAATAACTTTATGAAAAGGATAGAGACCCTCAAAGAGGATATGAAAAAAAAATCCCTTCAAGAAATGGAAGAAAAAAAAACAAAAAATACAAGAAATCAACAAATCTTGTAAAGATAGGCAAGAAAAACAATCAGATGAAGGAAACAGTTCAAGACCTGAAAACTGAAATAGAGACAAGAAAGAAAATGCTGGAAATAGAAAAGCTAGGTAAACAATCAGGAACTATAGATGCAAGCATAACAGAATACATGATAATGGAGGAGAGAATTTCAGGCATTGAAGATACTCTAGGAGAAATAGATTCATCTACCAAAGAAAATTTTAAGCATATTCAACAAAAGCATAGAAGAAAAATTTCCCAACCTAAAAAAGACATGCTAATGAAAGTACGAGAAGATTACAGAACATCAAATAGAGTGAACCACAAAAAAAGTCCCATCGCCACATAATAGTCAAAACTCCAAACATAGAGAATAAAGAATATTAAGAGCAGCAAGGTTAAAGGCCAAGTAATATATAAAGGCAAACCTATCAGAATTACACCTGACATCTCCATGGACACTCGGAAAGCCAGAAGGCCTTAGATAGATATTCTACCAACACTAAGAGACTATGGATACCAGCTCAGACTACTATACCCAAAGCTTTAAATCACTAGAGATGGAGAAAACAAGATATTCCATGACAAAATCAGATTCAAAAAATACATATCCACTAATCCAGCCCTATTGAAAGTTCTGGAAGGAAAATTCAAACCCAAGGAAGTTACCTTCAATCAGAAAAACATATGCAATAGATAATCCCACTTTACCAACAGCCAAAAGTAAAATGGGTGGAAATCCACACACAATTCCACCAACCACAACAAACCCAAAACAAACAAGAATGAACAAATCAGTGGTCATTAATGTCCCTCAATGTTAATGATCTTAACCCACCTATAAAAAGACACAGGCTAACAAAATGGATATGGAAACAGAATCCATCCTTCTGCTGCATACAAAAAACATACCTCAACTTCAAAGACAGATGGTACCTCAAGGTTAAGGGTTGAAAAAAGGTTTTCCAATCAAATGGACCCAAGAAACAAGTGGGATAGCAATCCTAATATCTAACAAATTAGACTTTAAACTAACATCAATCAATGAATGAGGCATTTTATATTCATCACAGGAGAAATACATCAAGATGAAGTCTCAATTCCGAAAATCTATGCCCCAAATACAAAGTCATCCACATTCATTGAAGAAATATTACTAAAAATCAAATGTCACACACTTATAGTGGGAGACTTCAACACCCCATTCTCACCACTAGACAGGACAAAAAGACAGAAATTTAACAAAGAAATAAAGGAAATAACAGAAGTTATGACACAATTAGGATTAACAGACATCTAGAGAACATTCCATCCAAACACAAAAAATATACCTTCTTCTCAGTGCCACATGGGGCCTTTACTAGATGCGACCACACACTCAGCAATAACGCAAACATCAACTCATACAAAAAAAATAGGAGTAACCCCTGTATCTCATCAGACGACCATGCTTTAAAGTTATAATTCAATAATAACACAAATTGCAGAAAAACTACAAATTCATGGAAGCTGATTATGCACAATTGCACCATTCCTGGGAAAAAGAAGAAAATAAAGAAATTAAATACTTCCTAGAATTCAATGGGAAGAAAGACACAACATATCCAAAATTATGGGACACTTGAAAGCAGTGCTAAAAGGAAAGTTCATATCACTAAGTGCCCATATGAAGAAACTGGAGAATAGTCACACTAGAGAACTAACAGCACAAATGAAAGCTCTAGAACAAAAAGGAGCAAACTCACCTTGGAGGAGTAGATGGCAGGAAAGAGTAAAATTCAGGATGAAAACAATAAAGTAGAAACTAGGAAGACAATACAAAAAATCAATGTAATGAAGAGTTGTTTCTTCGAGAAAACCAACAAGATAGACAAACCTTTATCCAAACTTACCAAACCAGAGAGTGAACGTGCAAATTAACAAATTCAGAAATGAAAAGGAGGAAATAACATTGGACACTGACAAAATCTGGAGAATCATCAGATCATAATTTGAAAACCTGAACTCCTCAAAATTAAAAAATCTAAAGGAAATGGACACTTTTCTGGATATATATCACCTACCAAAATTAAATCAAGAACAGATAAGCAATTTAAATGGATTAATACTCCCAATGAAACAGAAGCAGTCATCAAAAGTCTCCCAACCAAAAAAAGTCCAGGGACAGATGACTGCAGTGCAGAATTCCACCAAAATTTCACGAAAGTGCTAATACCAATTCTCCTCAAATTATTTCAGAAAATAGAAGCAGAAGGGTCATTTTTATGAGGCTTCAACAACCTTGGTAGCCAAGCCACAAGAAGACACAACTAAGAAAGAGAACAACAGAAAAATATTCCTATTGAGCTTGATGCAAAAATACTGAATAAAATACTGACAAATCAAATCCAAGAACACATCAGAAAAATCATCCACTATGATCAAGTAGGCTTCATCACAGGGATGCAGGGATAGCTCAACATACAAAAATCCATCAGTGTAACCCACCATATAAACAAACTGAAAAAGAAAAATCAAATTATCATCTCACTAGATGATGAAAAAGCCTTTGACAAAATCCAACACCCCTTCATAATGAACGCCTTGGAGAGATTCAGGATAAGAGGAACATACCTAAACATAATAAAAAGCAATATACAACAAACCAAATGGTCAACATCAAACTAAATGGAGAGAAACTCAACGTGATACCTCAAAAATCAGGAACACGACAAGGCTGTCCACTCTCTCCATACCTCTTCAATATTGTACTTGAAGTTCTAACTAGAGCAATAAGAAAACAAAAAGAGATCAATGGGATACAAATTGGGGAAGAAATCAACTTTTCACTATTTGCAGATAATAAGATAGTATAAATAAGTGACCTGAAAACCTCTACCAGGGAATACGTACAGCTGATAAACACCTTCAGAAAAGTGGCAGGATACAAGATTAACTCAAAAAAAATCAGTAGCCCTACTGTATAAATATGCTGAGAAAGAAATAAGAGAACAATCACCCTTTACAATTGCCACAAACAACATAAATTACCTTGGGATAACACTAACCAAACAAGTGAAAGACACTTATTACAAGAATTTTGAGACTTTAAAGAAAGAAATTAAAGAAGATTCAAGAAAATGGAAAGATCTACCATACTCTTGTATAGGTAGCATCAATGCAGTAAAAATGAAAATGTTGCCAAAAGCAATCTACAGATTCAGTGGCATCCTCATCAAAACCCCAGCACAACTCTCCACAGAACTTGAAAGAACAATTCTCAACTTTATATGGAGAAACATAGCAAAAAAACCCTGTACAATAAAGGAACTACAGGAGGAATCAGCATCCCTGACTTCAAGCTCTATTATACAGCTATAATCCTGAAAACAGCTTGGTATTGGCACAAAAACAGCCATACCTGTAGACCAATAGAATTGAATTGAAAACCCTGATATGGACTGACAGACCTATGACTACCTGATTTTTGACAAAGAATCTAAAAGTATACAATGGAAAAAAGAAAACATCTTTAACATATAGTACTGGAATAACTGGACGCTGGCATGTAAAAGACTGCAGATAGATCCATATGCATCGCCATGCTCAAAATTTAAGTCCAAATGGATCAACGAACTCAACATAAATCCAGTCACACTGAACCTCTTAGAAAGAGAAAGTAGGTGGTACCTTTGAACAAACTGGTACAGGAGATTTCTTCCTGAACAATACAACAGTAGCACAAACACTGAGAACGACAATTAATAAATGGGGCTCCTCAAACTGAGAAGCTTATGTAAGGCAAAAGACACCATTAACAAGACAAAAAGACAGCCCACAGAATGGGAAAAGGTATTCACAAACCTCACATCTGACAGAAGCTAGTCACCAAAACACCAAATAATCCAATTAAAAAGTGGGGTATAGAACTAAATAGAGAATTCTCAATAGAGGAATCGAAAATGGCTGAAAGACACATAAGAAACTACTCAATTTCCTTAGCCATCAGGGAAATGCAAATCAAAACAACTCTGAGATACCATCTTACTCCTGCCAGAATGGCTACAATCAAAAACACCAATGACAGTTTATGCTAGAGAGGATGTGGAGAAAGGGGAACACTACTCCACTACTAGTGGGAGTACAAACTCAAACAGCCACATTGGAAATCAATATGGAAATTTCTCAGGAAAATGGGAATCGGTCTACCACAAGATCCAGCAATTCTAGTCTTAGGCATCTATCCAAAAGATGTGCATACCTACCATAAGGATGTCTGTTCCACTATGTTCATAGAAGCATTATTTGTAATATCCAGAACCTGGAATCAGTCTAGATGCTGCTCAGCTGATGAGTGGATGGAGAAAATGTGCTACATTACACAACTGAGTACTACTCAGAAGGAAAAAAAAACAATGAAACTTTGAAATTTGCAGGCAAATGCATGGCACTAGAAGAAACCATCCTGAGTGAGGTAACCCAACCCCAAAGACAAATGTGGTATGTAGTTACTCATATATGGATTTTAGACATAGAGCAAAGGATTACCAGTCTACAATCCACATCTCCTGACAAGCAAGGAACAAGGAGGACACTAAGAGAGACACACATAGTCCCCTGGAGAAGGGGAAAGGAACAAGCTCTCCTGAGCTAATTGGGAGCATGGTGGGAGGGTAGAAGGAGTTGGGAGAAAGAGAAGGGGAGAAAAGGAGGGGAGAGGGGACATGAGAAAGCAGAAAGGTAAAGTCAGGTGAAGAATAGAGGAGAGCAAGAAAAGAGATAACATAATAGAGCGAGTAATTATAGGTTTAAAGAGAAATCTGGCACTAGGGAAATAACCAGAGATCTATAAGGTTGACTTCAACTAACAATCTAAGCAATAGTCGAAAGGCTGCCTTAAATGCCCTCCTCTGATAATGACATAAATGACTGCCTTTTATGCCATCCTAGAGCCTTCATCTAGTAGCTGATGGAATCAGAAGCAGACACCCACAGCTAAACATTGGGCTGAACTCTGGAATCCAGTTGCAGAGAGGGAGGAGTGATGAGTAAAGGGGTCACGACCAGCCTAGAGAAAACCACAGAATCAGTTGAACAAGGGGGAGCTCATGCACCCCACACTGGCTGCTGGGAGACCACTATAGGATTGAACCTGACCCTCTGAACGAGGATGTCAATTAGGAAGACTGGGCAATCTGTGGGGCCTCTGGTAGTGGATCAGTATTTATCCCTAGTACACAAATGGATTTTGGGAGCCCACTCCACATAGACGGATACTCTCTCAGCCTAGACGCATGGGGGAGGGTCTAGGCCCTGCTACAAATGATATGACAGACTTTGATGATCCTCCACAGAAGGCCTCACCCTCCCTGGGGAGCAGAAAGGGAATTGGAAAGGTGTGATAGGGAGCAAGGGAGGGGTGGAGGGACAGGGAACTGAGATTGACATGTAAAACAAAATTGTTTCTAATTTAAAATTTTAAAAGGAAAAATAAAAAGAAAAAAAATCTGAAAAGACCATGAGATGACAGTGAAAAATAAAGTGTAACAGAACATAAAAAAGAAATACCTCTCCTTCCTTAACACTACATCTGAAGTAGCATTCAATAATTTACTAATATAATCTGACACTTGCATGAGGGAGACACATAGTATCACTTAGGTATGAAGAGAGTTCTTCATTGAAGTTCAATTTGTGAGCATCAGCTCCACACTATGGAAAGGAAAACTTATGCTTACTAGACCATTACTACCTCTATCAAAATAGTGTCATTGTCAACATAGCATCATTGTCACCTACCTCAGCAAGTAGCTTCTTTTTCAACAAATCATCTCAAATCTTTGAGATTTTACTAAAAATACATGAAATCCTCTGAATTTTTGCAAATGTGAGTATATTGAGGATTTTCATACCTCTTTGCTCTTCCTCTGGCTAACACAAAGACTCAGCATAAAATATTAGAGATTGCCTCCACTGATACTGGTATGTTTGTAACTGTTCAGAGTGGTATATTTTGATAGTCCCACTGGTGCTAGGTCTATTAATCTGCTATTGTGGGTTTGTAATCATGTGTAGTGTCATCTAATATATGTCACTGAATAGCAGTGCCATACCCTCTCACCCAAGCTATGCCACACAAATTTGTTGGCTCAAGCTTCTGATTGTAAGAAAAACATTTTATCACACTATCATTTATGGTAAGAAAGGGTTATAAACAACTAATATGTTTGACAATAAATATTTGAATTTTATGTTATTACTACTAGATAAAATTAATGTGGCCAAGTTAAATGATAATGTTTCAAAAAGTCACTCATCAGTAAAGAAAGTTGCTTGTTTCTTCTTCTTTTTCCCTAATGTCTTTCAAAGAACCCTTTATTATTAAGAAATATCTATATATGTAAATATGCCCACAGCAGATTTTTATAGGAAATCCTATATCAAGTGGAAAATAATAAAGCATCACTGGAGCCTTGTGGCTATTAAATATGAACAAAGTTCTACCTTTAGTTGTCAGCCAGAATACTCCTGTACATATATTTTTAATCCAGAGAAAAAAATATCTGAATTTTGGAAGTAAAAATGAGATGTATTTTCTACTTTTTCTCCTCTTGAAAAGTCAAAATGCAAAAGAAGGGAAGGGTTAGGACACAGAAAAGAATCTGGATTTTTGGTGAAACAAAAGCTGATGCCTTGAGCCTAGACTTATATAATTCACTCCCAGAGGCAGTGCCTACTTGCCAGAGCTAACTGTGATATTGATGGCAGTGCTGGGACTAGAGCTGCCCTGATGAACTCCTGAAATAAGGTGTTCATGAGATGAAATCCAAAATTGACTGATTAAATGGCCCTTATCTATAACCAAATCACAGCATAACGACTGCTATAGGACCTTTCTGTTTATTGTAGAACACCAAATGCCACAGGAGGTCACACGGGACATTTATAACCATTAAACAGGCAGAGGAGAATCAGAATGAGAAGTAGTATTTGCTAATAGTAGTAGTAGTAGCAGCAGCAGCAGCAGCAGTTGCAGTAGTAGCAATAGTAATAATAGTAAATTTTGGTAGCTTCATATATTTATACAATGTACTTAGATCATATTTACCCTCCTCCCTCCTTCTATTGCTTCCTGAAGCACCACCCCATCCTCCCTCCAATTTCATTTTTGTTTAATCACCGTTATTATCATGTCCATCATTATAATTAAGTGAATTCAATTAATTATTCTGCAAGGGTATAGGGCATGCATTGGAACATCAGCCACACTGAGGAAGAAAACTGACTCTCTCTATAGTTGTTACCTGCCAAACTCCATAATTAGGGGTGGAGACTTAAAGCATCCCCAACCCATGTTGTAGTGTTGACTAGCTCGATCTTGGGTCTGTCCTAGACAGGCAAACCTAGCTGGTGTGAATTCATGAAACTAACAGCCCTATCATGTCCAGAGATATTATTTGGTATCAGTCTACCCTGATGTCTGGCACTTACAATGATGCTCTCTGGGCTTCGTAGGGAAGAGGATGTGATAGAGATGTTCAAGTTAGCACTGAGCACTTCCTCACTGCACTTTGACTAGCTGTGTGTTTCTATATTAACTGCCTTTGAATGCATGAAGAATCTTCTCTGATGAGCACCGGAAACTGTACTAATCTGTGGATAAATGGGTAAGTGTTAAGAAAGCAGGTTGAGATGATGTCTCTTCAGCAAAATAATAGTAGTACCAAAAAGTAATCCTAAAGTAAACAATTACATTAACTAAAGGAAAGAATCTAATTTGATATTAGAAACAGAGTAATGGCAAGACATCTGACAACAGGCGTCTTAATGGGCCAGAGGGATTTCTCTTTGTCCTGTGCGTATCTTCTCACTGTCTCTGCTATCAAATGGCTATTCTCAAAAACAACATCATTCAATGACAAACAACAAATAGAGAAATAATTGTAATTTTATAAAAACCATGAAGGAAAAATAAAGACGAACTGGAAATTGTTAATCTTGGAAGGTAGAATCATTACTCCTCCACCCATGATTTTTCTCTCTTTGTAGTAGGTGATGCAATGGTGTGACACTCCTGCCCCTGTAGACACATCCATGTATTACAACCCAGAGGAACTCTGAAAGATAACTTAAACAGATGAATAGATTGAAAGATGAAATGAGAAACTTGGAAGTTAATTGTGTTGGAGAGTTTGTCATCTGTTTTCCACTCAGTAGGTCTGTTCTGTGAACTACTATTAACTAATGACACTGGGTGTCTTGGTATTAAGAAGTTTGCCTGCTGACTGATAGAAACTGTATTTCTTGACACTTTTATCAATTAAAGTGACATTTTAATAGTGAATTGCCTTTCTTTTATAAATAAATTCTTTCAAAATTAAGTGAGAATGAACAACAACAAAAACACCCAGCAAGCAACTAGGATGGTAATGAAGTTCTTGAAGGTGGGCTTCCAAGTAAAGTCACTGGCACAAAGAAATAATAGCACACAAAGAAGAGATGAAGTATTTCTCTGATCAACATGTCAGGAAAGAAAAGAAAGAATATGAATTCAGCCAACAAATGATGGATTCCCTGGAAAAAGCAAGTGACACAGAAACTATTGTGGAAAAGAAATAGAAGATGAGCTAAAATAATAGGTTGACGTATGCATGGAGATGGAGTAAATTTCCCTAGTATAAATGAAATGTCTATATAGTTATTGGCAAATAATAGTGAGGAATTAAGAAGTGGTGTATTCCTAATTTCTCATAGAAGGGATGAGAGCCACAAACTACATCATCCAGTCAAATTATGGCATTTTAAACAATTCTTGGTTTTCCATACACATGTGTATGTGTTTACATATTGTAGATTTGTCATGTGTAGCTCCATAGATTAACTTTAACTTTTATCTTTTGTCTTCTTAGTGATTTAGTTCATGCATACATAAAGAGTAAGTATATACTATCAAGAATGCTATTAAAAAAACAAGAGAGAGGGAGAGGGAACTGGGATTGATATGTAAAATAACATTGTTTCTAAATTAAATTAAAAAAGAAAAGAAAAAAAACCAAGCCCCAATTTAACTGAAATGGAAAAGAATGTACAAAAGACAGCAACCATTAATCTATTTCCTAATTATGCATCATAAATTGGAATGTAGGGAGTAACTTTCACAGAATTCTCTCATAACATTTGATTATAGACACTAACATGGGACCATTTCCCCAGATGAGGTCATGGACTCTATGCTATCAAGTTATGATTAGGTAGAATGGGGATTTTTTTTAATGAAGGAAAAAAAACTTCTTTCAATTAGAAATATAAGCTTATTTATTTTAGAAGCAATCTTGTTTTACATATTAATTCTGGTTCCCTCTTCCTTTCATCCCCCCATGCCCCCCAACCCCCAACCCATCCTGCATCCACTCCTCAGAGAGGGTGAGGCCTTCCATGGGGGTTATCAATGTTTGTCACTTTGTGGGGAGGACCTAGGCTCTCCTCCTTGTATCTGGGTTGAGAGAGTAACCCTCCATTTGTGAACTAGGGATAAATACTGGTTCCAATGTTAGAGGTCCCATAGTCTGCCCAAGGCCTCCTAACTGACACCCACATTCAGAGGGCTTGGTTTGGTCCAATGCTGGTTTCTCAGCTTTATGACTCAGGTCTGTGTGCTCTCACTTGGTCAGATAAGCTGTTTCTGTGTTTTTCTCCAGCCTGGTCTTGACCCCTTTGCTCATCATTCCTCCCTCTCAACAACTGAATTCCAGGAGTTTGGTTCAGTGCTTAGATATGGGTGTCTTCTTTTACTTCCATATGCTACTGAATGAAGACTCTAGGATGGCTTTTAAAGTAGTCATAAATTTCATTATAAGGGTAGGGCATTTAAGGTAGCCTCTCCACTATTGCTGAGTTGGGGTCATCCTTCTATCTCTGGACATTTCCCTATTGCCAGATTTCTCTTTAAACCTATAATGGCTCCCTCCATTAAGGTATCTCTTTTCTTACTCTCCTCTATTCTTTCCCTGACTCGGTCTTCCTGATCTCTCATGAAGCATATTTTTTACAGTAAGCACACTAAATTGTTTGTAATGTGTGGTGACAACTTCCTTGTACAAATAAAACTTGTCTGAAGATCAGAGGATGGAGCTGGCCACTAGCTAATGATAGAGGTCAGGAGGTGTGCACAGAAAGGCAAGGACTATGATGGTTGGGCAGAGACAGGAAGTAAGATGGCTGAGTGGAGAGAGGATATAAGCTAGAGGAAATAGGAACTTGTACTCTTTCCTACTGGGAAGATAATGAGGTAAAGGTGGCGTTGGCTTGCTCCTTCTTTTCTGTGATCTCTCAGCATTTTCCTCTATATCTGACCACAGGTTTTCATTATTTAGGCCAATTAAGAACTCCATTTACAGTAATGTTCATATATGTAAACACTTTGTCAGGTGCTACAAGATATACAGAACTGAGATCCCACTTGCCTAAAACGTATTTCCATGTCAGGTGCATGTCACTTATTTTGTTCTTTGATTCACATTCTTCACTGTCACCATTCTGCAATATTATACTTGAAATTTGCAATACTAAGTCTTTAGCATTGTTACTATTCGTCAAAGAAAAAAATATAAATTTAAATACACAAATATACCAAAATTCATGGTGTTATTGTTGCAATTTTTCCAGAAAGCTTCAAAAACAGTAAAAAAGATAGTGCAGTTTAAAAAATGAAGTGATGAACATCAGAAAGTCTGACTTTAGAAAAGCAATCCATTTTTTACTTTTTCAATTTGACTTTGTCTATAAGAAGCATCACCAAGCAGCTTCAGGAAGCCATTCATGTTTAGATACCATTTTAAGACAAAATGCAGTTCCCTCTCTAGTCAGCAAATTGATCATTTCCAAGACAGTAAAAACCGTTCCCAAGATCAAACTCGTTAATTTTGTGACAAACATAAAAGGACTGGAAATACAGAAGCATCACTCAAAGTTGTATCATTCTTAAAGCACACATTCAAGTTAACCCACTGACAAGACAGTCCTACAGCACAATATTAATGAGTACATAGCACAGAAAGAAAATAAAAAGAGTAATGAGTTTGGTTATCAGAGATACTCCTGGATATAACCCAAAGTAAGCAGTATTCCACATAAGTGAACAATCACTAATACCACCATGCTTGTGGTTACAGAGGTTTAGTTTTACAGCTGAATGCACCCACTGACAAATTGTACGTGCAATATATACATGAAAATCATCTTTCTGTTACTCTTGAAGCATGTACTCTGCAAAGCCACATAGTATATAAAAGATTCTATATTTTATGTGTTTTCTGTGGCATGGTGGAGGCTGAAAAACATTCACACAGAGCCCAAACTATAGATGCAGTCTGTGGTGACACCGCTGTGAAGAAAAGGAGGTGTTACTGTGTCAAAGTCCTGCCACTTGACCTTGATTCTTGGATCAAGAGCATGATGAAAATAATAACTGAAGTGACCACTATTGAATATTTTTTCAATCTGATACCTAAATGTCACGTCTGCTGCGCGGCCTGTGTCCGAGAACGTGCAGAGGGTGTCGGGGATTGACAACACGGAGACTTGTTCAATGATGTAAAGAAAACTTTAAACAGGCTCCAAAAAAGGTTCAAGAAAACCTCCTCAGAAAAGCTCCCACCAGAGAAGCTTCTGCTCTCTCCTCTACCCTGGCTGGTTCTGCTCTGACCAGAGGTGGATGTGTGTGGGTTTTGAAGGTGCGGTTAGTCTTTGGACAAGGTCGAGGTCAGGGCGGTTTCCATGGGAAGGCCTTTTCCAGGAACTTATTGTATCGTTTTTAGTAAACATGTTTTTACTAAACATTGTCTTACAGCTGCCTACTCCCAGGCAGAAGGGAAAGTGGGTCTCTGCTCAAGGTCTGGTGTTCCCACAATTCACCCCTTTTTATTTTCAAATGAGGCACTCCTGGCTTAGGTCAAGTAGGGTCACCCTCCCTTTCCTGTCTTTGGGGGACCTTGAACCCCTGTCTTAGGTGGGAGGGGTCTTCCCCATAGGTTGCCCAACCTTAAATCATCTGTAACCAACCTTCATGGCTATCGGGATTGCCATGGGCTAAGCTAAGCAATACTTGGTTACGGATCTCTTGCCTCTGGAACAAGGCACGTTTGAGCTCGGCATAAAGCCAGAATGCCTACTGCCACTGCCACCATTTCCAGGACCCCCATCGACATAGCGCCTCTCCATCACCATACCCATCACCAGATCTGGGCCATAACATTCTACCAGCCTTCGTCTGTTACAAGGGTAACCTGCATGTGATTTACATTTACAATTTGATAAAGTTTACAATCATTCCAAGATCTGCTCAGGAAAGCATTTAGAAAGTGTACTTGCACAGATACATTAGGTACAATCATTGATGTTACACATATAGCATTACGAAAAATATGAACAATAGTTGTCGCATTAGGACAAGTTGCATTTCTCCAGAAAAATACACTGGCCTAGTCGTGATTCCAGAAACAGGAACCATCAAGTCTGATATTTCAAGTGACCATGTCCTGTTCAAATACTGAAAAGAGGCTTTTGCCACTCATAGTCCATACCAATGTCCAAATACTTTAAATGGGTCCTTTTTTCCCCTAAAGGGAAAACTGGCAAAATGAATTCTGTTGTTTCAAGGTGTGTCAAGGGCAGACAGTTAGTCTTTCCAGTTCTCTGTTGGCTTCGGGATGAAAACTCACGGGTCTGGAAGGTTAATGCAGCAGGTCTGTTGAGAAACTGGAAATCTCGAACCGACTGTTTTCTTTCTTTCTTGGGCTGTAGATTCGATGACATCAAGGGTCAAGAACACTGATTTAGGAGATCTCACTCAAACTGGCTTAGGTAGGCTCCCATGGTCTCAGGTCAAGTTTTTCTCTGCTCCATGCATCTCACTAAATGGTCTGACAGCTGACAAAGCTTTATTCTTTTCCTGCAAGAAAACACAAACATGACCTCAACCCCAAATTAGGGTCATCTCCACTGTCTAGTGAATGGATGTCTCCATTTGACCTGAGCAATGGTTGCTCAAGTTCCATCATGCCAGAATCTGTCTGAAGCTCACTGGCATTCACATTATAAAATTTTTAAATGAGGAGTGTATTATTTGATGAGTCATGTGGGGGCTGGGGGCATTATTTCCCCTTTTTTATTTTCTAAAAAAAATTTTTTGAGCTGTTGAAGCTGGGCCATAACAGTAGAAGGATTTGTCTACCCTCCTTGGTTAACTATCTAGGTAAATTGGGCTTACTACTTAGATTATTTGTAGATGTCCATTAAAAAGGACATATCCTTTGAATATTTACCAAAAACTTCTGAAAATCACTCAAAGATTGTAAACTATACTGTGTCCAAATAACTTTTGAAAAGTATTTGAAGTCTGTGAGCAGTCTTTCCCAATCTAACCTGTAGAGCTCTCAATAGCTGACAAGGCCTCATTTGCATCTTAAATTTTTCTGTTAAAACATTAACAGACTGGCTGGATGTTCCTTTTGGCTATATATAAAGCAATCTAGGTAGCTTTTTAACTATTTTTGAAGGGATTTAAGTATCCTTTTAATCATATAAGCAGTTCACACTCACGCATTCACAATCACATTTCATACATACCGGTGTGGCCACACCATACATTTAGAACATACATGCATCTTTCTGTCATCCTTTTTCCCTAGGTAATGGGATTAGTCTGTTGCAATGAAGCTCCCTTAATTGAAATCTATGTAAAAGAACAACTCCAGCCAATCCTTGAACTAAAAGGGTTAAAAAGTCCTGTATGTTCTTTATCATTCCTCCATTTGAGCTATAGTCATGGGGTACAGCCGTACCTACTCCTTGTAATTCTGTAGATGCAAGGTGGAGAGGCCAGGCTTTTGGCCAAAAGTTTTTAGAGATGATTCACAAAATAGAACTTAAATGTAAACAAAATTTTCCATTCCATATACCTTTGTCTTTTTCTTTTTCTTTACTTAATACCAGTACCTCTTTACTGTTACCAATTTTTTTTTTGAGTCAGGGTTTCTCTGTATTGTTTGGAGGCTGTCCTGGAACTTGCATAAAGGTGTGTTGGGATTAAAGGCGTATGCCGCTGGGAATCTCTTGGATTCCCCTACTTCCTGACCCTGGTATCAGGCTTAGGAGGGGGAAACTCAGAATGTCTAGTTTCTGACTTTTTAACCTCATTGGCAGCAGCCGCTTCCAATGTATTATTGGTGTTATAAAATGGATGAACAGGGAGCTGGAATGACTAACTGGCATTAACATGGGGGGGAATCCTCACCAATGCCCATATTTCCCTTACCTGAGTGTTCAGCAATGGTTGGATCATCTTTATCATGGTGAGCATTACTAGTATCCGGAGTAGTATTGGGGTCGACATGTCTAATGCACCGTTCGGGGACACAAATGGGCTTCTCACTTCCTGGAGGGAAAACACAAACGGCCCCTCGGACCCTAGCTAGTAGGGGAGTGGGTGGCTGCCATTTTCCTGTAATCAAATCCTTCCATCTGACCCATCCCAAGGACTGGGAGGGTTTGTTCCAATGTCTCTCCATAGCAGACAAATTATTATGGTCTATGGTCAAAAAATTTAAAATGTAAAGTATGGTAGATAACTGAATATTGGGGGAGGTAACATACTCCCCCTTTTTTATTTTCTTAAAATACTGTTTGAGAGTGGCATGGGTGCACTCCACAATAGCCTGTCCTGTGGGGTTGTGAGGAATACCAAAAGAATGGACAATGTGATGTTCCCTGCAAAAGGCAGCAAAGCGATTGCTGGCATAGGCAGGGCCATTGTCTGTTTTTAGGGCATCGGGTACGCCCATGTAGGCAAAGGCCTGCAGGCAATGAGAAATAACATCTTTAATTTTCTCTCCTGAGTGGAGAGAGGCAAAAATCAGTTTAGAATACGTATCCACCGAGACATGCATGTATTTTAATTTCCCTGCCTGCGGCAGGTGAGTGACATCCATTTGCCAGAGATGGTTGGCCCTGAGGCCCCGGGAATTTACCCCCCTCATTGGGAGAATTATGATAAGGGGCACAATCAGGGCACTGAGAGGTAATCTGTGTAGCTATGGATAAGGGGCACCCAGTGTGAAATTTAATGGAGCGGGCATTTAGATGATACCTCTCATGGAGTTGGTGGGCCAGCTGCTCCTGAGTAAATAAGACCCTAGGGCGGGTCAAGGAGTCAGCAATTTCATTGCCCTGGGCAAGGGGTCCTGGAAGGTTAGTATGTGCATGAATAAATCCCACATAAGCAGGGTGAATGCGCTGCCAAATAAGATGTTGGAGCTGAACTAATAAGGAACGAACCTGGGAGGTTGGAAGAACATATGGAGAAGTTTCTAAAGGTCTAACAATGTTGGCAACATAAACACTATCAGTATATAAATTAAAAGGCTCTCCCTCAAACATTTGGAAAGCCATCAAGCAAGCAAACAACTCGGCGGCTTGTGCTGACATCTGCCTTATGGGTACCCTCTTCCGCACCTGAGAAGAAACCACCACCGCGAAACCCTTGGAGGAGCCGTCTGTAAAGACTGAGCGAGCTCCAACTAGAGGGTTCTCCTTTAAAATCTTGGGAAAGATCACAGGGTGTTGTTTAAAAAAAGACATCAAGGGGCTATTGGGATAATGGTTATCAAACTGGGCACCTGTAGATGTAATAAACAGGGTCCACCCATCATGGAAGATCTGTAGATGTTCCACCTCCTCCTTACCATAAGGAAGGATAATTTTATCAGGACTCTTTCCAAAGGTTTGAATGCTAAACTTGTGTGCCTTCCACAACAATTGTAAAACGAGATCATAGTAAGGGGTCACTACCTTCTTAGGGGAGGCTGACAAATGTATCCAATAAATAGGACCAGTCTGCCAAAACACGGCAGTGGGCGAAAAGCTAGATGAAAGTACAACCAGAACAAGGGGCTGCCCATAATCTATACGCCGAAGGTGGGCTTGCTCTATACTTCTTAACAACAATTGTAGGGCTTCCCTGGCCTCTGGGGTAATCTGTCTAGGGAAGTTGGAGCAGGGTCCCCAGGAAGAATATCATAAAGCGCTTTAAGAGCCCCTGTTTTAATAGAAAGAGAAGGGCGAAACCATTGCACCTCTCCCAAGAATCTCTGCCAATCATGAAGTGTTTTTAAATTTGAACAATCGATCTGGAGTCTTTGTGGCCGGAGGCCAGTTTGTTGAATTTGATGACCCAAATAAGTATAAGGGGGTCTCTTTTGGATCTTTTCAGGAGCCAAAATAAATCCTCGGGCATCCAGAAGCTCCTGTAGCTCTGCAAAGGCTATGTAACATTGTCTTTCTTCGGCCGCGGCCAAAAGAATATCATCCATGTAGTGGATAATGTAAAGATCAGGGAACTTACGTCTGAGGGGATCTAAACAGGCAGCTACATAAATCTGGCATATAGTTGGACTATTAGCCATCCCTTGGGGGAGCACCACCCATTGGAAGCGAAGGGCAGGCTCCCTAAAGTTAATCGCAGGAAGGCTAAATGCAAACCGAGGACTATCTTGAGAATGCAAGGAAATAGAAAAGAAGCAATCCTTCAAGTCAATGACAATCAAATGCCAGTCTCTAGGAATGGCCACAGGCACGGGCAAGCCAGGCTGCAGAGCCCCCATAGGTTGCATGGTCGCATTCACTGCCCTCATGTCTTGTAGTAACCTCCATTTCCCTGAAGATTTTTTTATTACAAATATAGGGGTATTCCAAGGGGACATGGAAGGAACCAAATGTCCTGCCTCCAATTGTTTTTGAACTAGCTGGTGAGCCGCCCTTAGTTTCTCCGCTGGTAAGGGCCACTGTTCCACCCATACTGGATCATCTGATAGCCATGTGATGGATATGGGGGCTGGCGGCGCAACAGTGACCCTCATCAAAAATGGCCAAAACCCTTCCTATCCCGTGGGGCCCTGGTCTCCAAAGGGAGGGATGCCACAGAGCAAACTTCTCCCTGTTCTAGTTTACCTAGTTCCCTCCCCGGGCTCCAGCCCCTCCCTTGTGTCATCTGGGGGCCCCTGCTTTTGGACTTGGGTGCCTGGATGGTGAGGACCACTCCCATTTCTTGCATGAGGTCCTGTCCCCAGAGGTTAATAGGGAGGCCAGGCAAAACATATGGCTGGAAAAGCCCCGTGTGGCCCTCAGAGTCTTGCCACTTTAGGATTCTGAGGCTTTTTTGGCGGCACAGCCTGTCCTATTCCCTGGAGGGTCACTGTCCCTTCCTCTTTCAGCCAGGTGGGGGGCCAGAATTTATCTGAGAGGACAGAAAAATCTGCCCCAGAATCTAAGACGCCCCTAAAGGACTTGCCTTCTATCTTTAATGTAAGCTGGGGGCAGTTCTCCATAGTGGCTACCCAAAATGCTGCCGGGCCGGTACTTCCAAAACCTTGGTTGCCCCTTTTCTCTTTAATTTTTCTAGCCTCACAAGGAGCTGTAGGGAGGAGGAGTATCTGAGCAATCCGTTCTCCTGCAGGGATGGCAACAACCCCACTGCCCACTGATGTCATTATTTTAATCTCCCCCTCACTATCCTGGTCTATAACACTGGGGTGTACTGGACCATCCCAAGAGTAGTCCGACCGTGCCTGGGGGCAATGGCCCATGCACCCCAGTAGGGAGGGCCTGGATCCCCATTTCCGGTGTTAGGATTGCCCGGGCAGAGGGAGCGAGGTCCAATCCTGCACTCCCTGAGGTGGCTCTAAGGAGGTTTGAGATATGAAGGGGTTGCTCTGGGGGAGAAAATGAGTCCTGCCACTGCCCAGAGCAGGGGTCATTGCCCCGTAACATTGGTTTTGGGGCCCTGGGGCAGGGCCCTCCTCCCGTTTCCCTGATTATTATTAGCAGGAAGGAAATTTCCTTCCCGGTCAGTTTTAGAGTAGCAGTTATTGGCCCAATGATATCCCCTTCGACAACGGGGCATAAACCAGGTCTCTTGAGACCCGTAGTACTATTTTGAGGGCACTTTCTACGGAAGTGTCCCTCCCTGCCGCAGCTGAAACATGTTTTTCTCCTTCCCAGAGTAGGTCTTTCTTTCCCCACTTGGGGCCGAATAGCAGCAGCTAACACTTGGCCCTGGATGAAGTTCCCATCAATGTCCCTACAGATCCGGATATAGTCATTTAGACTTTTATTGCGATAGGGGCGAAGGGCTTCCTTACAATATTTGCTTGCATTTTCAAATGCCATCTGCTTTATGACTGGCATCGCAGGCCCAATGCCCCCAAATATTCTTTCTGCTACCTGGCTGAGACGGTCTACGAAGTCTTGAAAAGTTCGGAAGGTCCTTGAAGGACTTTGGACAGATGATCCCCTCCTTCCTTGGAAGGCAATGCTTTCCAAGCCCCTTGGGCCGCTGCTGCCACTTGGGCATAGACTGCGATGTCATATTGCATTTGTTGCTGAATGGTGGCATATTGACCACTCCCGGCAAGCATCTCCACATTTCTCTGGGGCTGTCCGGCCTGTGCATTTCTTTGGGCTGTCTGGCTGCATCTTTCCTGAAACTCACCTCTCCAAATCAAATAATCTCCCCCCGACAGAGCTGCTCTGCAAAGCTGCTGCCAATCGCCAGGTGTCAAATTAAGAGACGCAAAAGATTCCATTAAGGAAAGTGTAAAGGGAGCCTGTGCTCCATAATTTAAAGTTGCCTCTTTAAGTTGTTTTATATCCTTAAAATTTAAAGGGTTATGACGCCTAATGACCTGTCCAGAATTGTTCGGATCTGGAACTTCCATTACTGGGGCCACCACCGGGCAGCATTGGACCCCTCCTCTGGGTCTTCCCTCCAGGTCCGAGAAGGACTGGGTTATCTCATAGGAGGAGTCCCTTTTTTCAGAGTATGGGGAAGGGTTTCTCTCCCTGTCCTGTCTTTCCTTAATTCGAATCTTTTTTAGTTCTTTTTTAAGGGCCGCGATCTCAGCAAGTAACCGTTCCTTTTCAGACTGTGATGAGTCTAAGTTTGAGCTACTTCCATTTTCTAGGTCTGATAGAGAAGGATATAACCGATTCTGACCGGAGTCCTTCTTTTTGGGTCGTGCCCGGAGATCTCTACCCATTTTATTGTTGTTACTAAGAGACTCCCCCTCATCCTCACTAACAATGGAGCCTCTAGTTTCAGTCACGGTCTCTTCCTCACTCTCTTCCCCTGAACTCAAGGAGGCTTGAGTCTCAGTCTCTTGTAACTCTAAAAAAGCCTCTTTTGTGTCCTGAACTACCTGGTGGTGATGAACCTTATCTGTCAAAAGTGCTCCCCTCACTAATCTCCATAAGGAGAATGTCGTAGGGGGCAAGGACTCAGATCCCTCTTTTCGTAAAAGTCTATGAAGATCACGGCGAACCTCCTCCCAATCTGGAATATTTAAGCTTCCCCCAGTAATGAACCATGGACTGGCTCGTTCGATGGATTTTAGAAAGCCTTCTAGGGTTTTAGACTTGACTGCAGTCCTATGTTCTTTAAGTAACTTTTTTAGTTGATACTGTAATGATTCTAGCTTCCCGGAACTATTCCCCATAGTTTCTTAACCCCGTCCACTTACCTCGCTTTCACGATCTCAGTGGGACCTCCAATTGTCACGTCTGCTGCGCGGCCTGTGTCTGAGAACGTGCAGAGGGTGTCGGGGATTGACAACACAGAGACTTGTTCAATGATGTAAAGAAAACTTTAAACAGGCTCCAAAAAAGGTTCAAGAAAACCTCCTCAGAAAAGCTCCCACCAGAGAAGCTTCTGCTCTCTCCTCTACCCTGGCTGGTTCTGCTCTGACCAGAGGTGGATGTGTGTGGGTTTTGAAGGTGCGGTTAGTCTTTGGACAAGGTCGAGGTCAGGGCAGTTTCTGTTGGAAGGCCTTTTCCAGGAACTTATTGTATCGTTTTTAGTAAACATGTTTTAACTAAACATTGTCTTACAGCTGCCTACTCCCAGGCAGAAGGGGAAGTGGGTCTCTGTTCAAGGTCTGGTGTTCCCACACCTAAAAATGTAAATAATATGTCATTCACTCTCAAATGTGTTTTATTGTCTCATCCACGGCAATTTTTCATTGAGGACTTTTATCTCCTTTAAAACTCCTTGTGTCTCCTTCCTGCTTCCCAAGTTTCTGCTGTCAAGAAAATTAACTTTCCACCAAATTCCCTCTACTATGCTGTTCTGACTTATCATGGGTCCCAAAGCAACCATAAACTTATGATTCAAATAAACCTTCCCTCTTTTGAGTTGATTGCTCAGATATTTTGTCACAGTGGCCAAAGTCACTACTAACAAGAGGAAGCTGGTACTAAGAAATGAGGTCATTGCTATAATACACCTGATGGTTTTGTTTAAAGGGAGTTTGAACTGGATTTTAGAAATAATAGGAAAAGTTTGGATTCACAAATAGAAGTATCATGTGATGTTATAAACAGAGCTTTGTAATCAAAGCTGGCACAGATTCAAATGTCCAGGATGACTATAGGGAAAACCATGGTAGCAACTTTGCTCACATGGATTCAGCCACAAACAAAGATTATGTTGATAACTGAACTAGAGGTTCTTAATCTTGCATTCTATCCAGAGCTTGTCAATGGCCTGAAACTTCGTTTGAGGCTGAAATGAAAAGAGACAGAAGAATTGATCTGGCAACATAATCCTGAAAGTATCACAATATCCAGGCAGGGGCTTGGATATTGTTTTCTCTTCAATGTATTCCACTATCAAACCAGGAAGATTAGAAAAATATGTAATTTGACCAGAAAATGAGCATCTTAGAAGAGAGAGATGAGAAGAAATTCTTTGCTAGAGATATAAATACCACCAAACTAGAGAAAATATCTTGCATCAAAACAGGAAAGTGGCAACTCAATCTCATTTTCAATATGTTTTCTTATACAAATATTTATGAAAGCATTTAGAATTAAGCTTTATGTTAATAATAACTTGTAAATTATTTACAAATATAAAACACCTATAAATAGTAACAACGATAATATAGCCTTTGAATCTAGAATCTAATGTCCATAAACCTAAGGAAAAAGAAATGCTAATTCACAGAAAATATACCTGTGTTTAAAGCACAGTGCTTATTGATGCAAAATTTCTGGAAACAGTGTTAATATCCAGAAACAGAGGAATTAACTAGTTGTAGTCATACCCTACCACAAAGTGGCTAACAGGTCTATATTAAATGGATTAAGGGATCACTATTTTTTAGTGATAGAATCAGGCTATATACGTGTATGTAAAATATATTACTAGTTTTAGAAAGAAGTGATATGCAGCACTAGAAACTTTCAACAATTATATGAACTTGGAATTGTTTACAGAATATAAATCATGCAGTTAAAGATTATTTATGAGAGCTTTTATAGAAAATAAAACATGGAAATGCAAGTAACAAATTTAAAAATATATGTGAAACCAAATATGTAGCTTCTAGTTTGTCCCTTAGTTGAAACTGATGGAAATGAGACTTCTTGTAGATCAGACAAGGCTAGGTAAAGACTGCATTTCTTTGAAGGTCTTCTTCATTCATTCTACACAAAACAAATAAATATTTGAAATCTTTTGTTGAAATTCTTTCCAACTCCAATAAGGTAAAAACAGATTCTGGTGGAAACGAGAAACTAAAGTCCAAATATTGCATCCCTCTGTCTTTTAGTGTCATATACCTCTTACCTACCCACAATTGGCAAGTAACTTTTTACAAACCAATCTCCTCTTCCTTTGGCCTCTGAAACCTACAGGCTCAATTCAACATTGTTAGTGTATAGACATTGTAGTGTACTCTGTTCTTCAATGGTGGTGTACTTTGTTGCCTGATTTTGGCTACAGTGGGTTGAAATTAAAAAATGGCCATATGCTCTGTTAGTATGAACAATTTATCCTCATTTCTCGTGTTTGCATTGATAGAAAAGATTTTACTCTGCTGAAAAGATGGGTTCATTCTTCCCTGGTGCTCACAGAAGAAAACAGAGTGTGTTGGTTAAGTTCACAGAAAGGGTTCTACTTAACGCCTCTGCATTCTGTCTTTCATGAATTTCTTCCCAGAACACCATTAGGCTTTTAAGTTGCCTTTTATTGAGTCTATATCCATTCACAATCTAGACCACATATCTGACATAATAGAAGTTTAAGAAATCCCTGAATGCATTATGAAGATGTATATATAATATTACATCCATTTATATTTTTCTTAAAAGAAGCCATAGGATCACTTTCATTGGATTTTCTAAAAGGCCCACTGACCAACACTGGGTAAGAACTGCTACTCTGACAGGTGTGGAGGTTCATGTGTATATCACCGCACTTGAAAAGGATCTTGAATGCAAGAGCACTCTTAGCTATATAGTAAATTTATACCAAGTCTAGGCAACATGAGACTTTGTTTCAAAAACAACCAACCAAAATATTCCACTGTTATAGATTTTAGATAGATAGATAGAGGATTATCAAGATATATCTATATATCATATAGATACATGAGATAAAAGTAGAAGGGACATTTTTGGAAAAAGGATGAGGGCTTCAGGAGTAAGGGGACCTAAAAGGGAAACAGATAGGTAAATATGAGCAGTACATGATATAACATATATGAAACTGTAATAACAAAACTATGTAATTCTTTACAGTAATCTAAAAAATAGTAAAAGTATTTTTAAAAGAATTACTGCTTTGAAAGTATCCCACCAAGTCCTTGTTTCTTTTATTCCCATGCACTTGTTTCTTGATTTATTTGTAGAGGTAAAGGATCCTTTCCTCATTTGGGTACTATCTTCATTTCCATGTGATTTTCTAATTGTTGGGCTGGGATTATAAATTGCCTCACTTGAGTTCCAGTTAGAGTTTTGCTACTAAATGAGTTTCAGAAAACTTTTATTTTTTTCTTCAGTACTTTGAGGAGAGACATGATTAAAGGGTTCTGAACCTAACTGAAGCACTATCATTGCTTTCCTTCAATGTTTATCTAAAATCAAAAATCTACTATTAAAACATTTCTTTGAAATAGTCTTTGTTGTCATCTCTCATCGCAGATATTCTCTCCAACACATTCTGACAGAATTTAGAACATGATAAATTATTATGAAGCAGGATCTTAGTGGGAAATTATTTTTTATTTCAGCACTGTGGTGAATGTTAAAATAGTTAACCTTGCATATCTCACACGATAACACATAATTTTCCTTTCCATCATGTGTCCTATAACTATATCAGTAATGCTAAATCTACACTCCAATACCAAACTCTCACTCCCAAAAATCATTTTGTTCTCATAGCCCTTGGAAATAGACATGGTGATCCCTTTAGCCTACAATAAAATGAGCAGTCCTAAAACGGAACAAGCAATCTTAGGACATAATGAGTTCCTTTTATTAAAGCTGTTTAGGCAAAAGCTAGACCATATCATGAAAATGAAAGATCCATAAATGAAATTCATGTAATCCTGTTTGATTGCCATTTATACTGAGTTCATAACTAAGCTTTATGCCACAAGCCTAAAGCTAGGAGCTAACATTTGGGATGAAGAAGTCTATGATCTCAAATCCTTTGTTGTCTATCAGGAGAATAATCACCCTACCTGTATTTGTGAATTCCAATAGCACATACCACTCCTTAGAGAAGAGGTAGACTACTAAAATGCTTTCCCATTTGTGTCAAAGGATGAGTACGTGATGCTGACTGATGGTATCTCTTATGAACTGCTCCATATCTTTTCAGAGAAAAACTTACATGTATATCTCTGGAGAATAATTTTAAGGACATCATAAAGCAGATGTCAAACAGTATGGTGAAAGAAATTCTTTATCTTAACCTTTATTCAAAACTTGATACTACAAAAATGTCTGATTGTACAACCTAATTACCAGATTTTATTAAAGATAAGTATTTACCACGATCATATACAAACTAGTAATTACTTAAAAATTGGAGCAGTTCTAATGAAGCACAACATGCCTAATTGTATTGTCAGAAAAGGAATCTGCTGAAGCAATGCGTGATAGTTCAATTGTGTAACTTTTTGATTAGGAATGCAATTTGACTGACATCTATAAAATATTATCTTTGAGACACATGAAAGTGCTAAATATCTAAATTTACCAAATATGTCTAAACATACCTGGTGAAATTAAGTACATGTATAATAATGATACACTTCACTTTATAATAATGACTTTCTCTGGGGAAGAAAAGAGTATGGCTGTTAACAAGTTTATTAAGATGTCATGAATCAGGAAAAGAGCAAAGAGGGGTATATAGGGAGGTTTCTGGGAGGAAGAGAAAGGGGAGATGATATGATTATATTATAATTTCTAAAATAAACAAAGTAATTTGTAAAAATATTAAGCAGGACAAAGATGCCTCATAGTAATCATTGCCAATATTTTAGTTATTTCTCATTCAATCTGCCATATTTTCTCATATAAGACAGGAATTATTCCACCAGGAATTTTATATATTAAGTGTTTTCTCATATGATTATATTTTTTTGCCCGAGTGTGGTGTTGCCTGTCTGTAGGCAAAACTGAGGCTGCAGAGGTTAGAGATCACTGAGTTCAAGATCGATACATTCTATATACTAAATCCGAGGTTAGCCAAGATTACAAAGCACAAAGCTGTCTCAAAAATTATTAATAATAATTCTTTAAGTTGCATTTGTGATTTGAAACTACAAAAACAAAATATTCTCACCTTGTAGTAAAATTAAAATCCTAAGATTAAATATAATAAAAATGTAATAGTCCTTTTCAGCTTAACCGTATTGACCATCAATTTCATGAATAGATCTTTGTTAATTTACTGGCATTTAACTGTACATAATACACACATGCACATGCATACACATACACACAAACACACCATACATCAAACGTATACACATACAAGCATGCGCGCGCACACACACACACACACACACACACACACACACACACACACAAATTTTCTTCAGGCTCAGTGAAACAATAATAACCATATGCATAATTTTGTTTTCAATATACAACTTGTTTTATTTTATGAATTCAACAATCTATCATGGCATAGATTTTGATTGTGTTGATACTGTGACTATCTTGTGCAGGTAAATGCAGTTACTGTGAGTTCATGAATGCACATATCATGTCATACCTAGAAGTCTAGAAGATAGCAATTCTCAATATTCCTCCCCATCATCAGGCTCTTAACATTCTTTTTTTCCTGCTCTTCCCTTTGTGCCCTGCTCTCTTTGGGGATCAATACTCGATAGAGACTGTTTTTAAATTTATTAAAGTAGGTTTCTTAAGGCCATGTTTGTGGAAGTACTCTTCTCATCAGATTTCAGTTGCTTATGTGGTTTCACAAATTGTGAAGACGATAAGAGAAAACAAGAGTGGGAGAAGGAAGATGGAGTGGGAAGCAGTAACGATCAGCCAAATTTCCTTGCAACATTACATGTATGAAAATGTTGCAGGGAGATTGTTTGTATGCAAACAAAAAACAGCAATGAAATAATTCTTTGTCTTGATAGCTGAAAATCCAAAGGAGAAACACAGTTAGATCTCTCTACCCAGGAGACAGAGCATAAGGAAGTGCTCTAACATCAGGGCCTCTGTCTGCTTACTGTATGAGATACATACATGACAGAGTTGGGGGAGAGAAAGATTGCAAGAAGAAAACTGATTTTGATCCCTTTGCCTGTTGCCTTCCCAGCATAATCCAATAGTCCATCAACACATGATACACTGTTCTAAGAAAACAGCATGCTGCAAGGCCTCCTCTGATGCTAGCATGCAAACATATCCCTGACTATTAATGTAGTGCTTTCATATTTATTTACCCAAATGGTGACAGTGGCGCCACATCCATATCATTTGTTCTTTACTGAGAAGAATTTTAAAGGGTTCTGTTTTGTTTCTTAATGTCATCCAGAATGGGATTGCTAATCACTGCCATGGTCTGAACCTTGGCAAGACAGTAACAGAAGAAAGAGAAAGAACTGCCCATTTTAGAAGGCAGTCTATGGGCTCTTGGGTAGTAGATAAGTATTTAGCCCCAGCATACAAGTGGACTTTGGGAGCCCATTCCACATGGAGGGATGCTGTCTCAGCCTGGACACATGGGGGAGGATCTAGACTTTGAAGGTTCCCCCCAGAGAACCTCACCCTCCCTGGGGAGCAGAGGAGAGATTAGGTGAGGGTTGGGAGAGTTGGTGGGGGTGTAGAGGGGGAGGCTGACAGAGCTGGGATTGACATGTAAAGCAAGCTTGTTTTTAATTTAAATAAAAATGTTTTGCTGTAAAAAAAGAAGACACAAGATTTTAGGGAAAGAAAAAGATGAGAGAAGAAATTAATTTATTTGTCCTCAGTGTTTAGCTCATCCTTTCTTTTAACCCATCAAGAAACACTATCAATACAAAACTTAGAAACTGGACATTTCAATAATTAAAAACACCACTTTGTTTTTCAAAAGTGATTATAGATTTTCTGGCAACTGAGGGAAAGTTAAGGATGCTAAAATTTTCCTATATACAAATTAAATACAGTATGTACATTTTTGATGCTCAAAATCATTGCATGACTCAAATTCAGTCTCTAATCCCTAGAAAGTTAACTATAAGTCAACATAAGAGGTGCAAGCCAAATTTTAAGAGCCCTAACTGAATTTGATGTTGCTTACCAGCCCTTACCCAAATCATTGTTAGCTTCATTTTTTTTTTTTTGGTTTTTATGAGACAGGGTTTCTCTGTATTATTTTGGAGGCTGTCAGTCCAGCCTGGCCTTGAACTCACAGAGATCCGCCTGCCTCTGCCTCCCGAGTACTGGGATTAAAGGCGTGCGCCACCACCGCCCGGCTGTTAGGTTCAAATTTGTTCTAGTACTTACATAGTCATCTCAGAGAAGACTGTATGAAAGCAAAGTCTAGATAGGTCTTTTCTCATGGAAAGAAAAGTTTCATCTTCCCACATGTGTCTTGTTTCTTTATCAAACAGCAAACAAACAAATCACAACTGTGATCATTCTGTGACTCTATGATTCCTTGATAAAATGATTTTAAAAAATGCTATTTGCAGGAGGGATTTCCATCTTGGCCTAGACCTGAAGTGATAGATCTCACTTTGCTCTGAAGTCTTTCTGTCAGACTTCCATCATGACATTTCAAGTATGACTAACCTGGCCTGATGCCTGGGTGAACATGACTTCAACAAAAAAACAGATTCAGCAACAAATGGCTCATTAGCAAATATAGAATAGCCTCTTCAAACACTAAGCTGTGTACTAGCATTCAAGAAATACCTAGAGATGCGCGGTTCACTCCCGCCCACACTCAGGGCAGAGGGCAGAGGGCAAAGTGAGCTCCAGTCCCCCATCATAGACCTGAATTCCTCCTGCTCGACCTCTCCAGATTTCCTAGCCCCGGAGAATACAGCCGAGTTGACTTGTCCCCAGAAAACAGAACAACCAGGAGCCTGCAGAGAGAGCCTGTCTACTCCTGCCCCCACTCAGAGCAAAGGACAGAGAGCAGAGGCCAAAGAGTATTGGATATGCTTGTACTCACTGAAAGTGAACCCTGGCCACATACCCACCAGGAGAGGAAGAGGCTTTTTCTGTACCCACTGGAAGAAGTGATGGGAAAGAGACAATATAAGAACACACTCAGCAACAGAAAAACAAAAATGACAGTGCCAGAAAATATCTACAGATTCTACACCAGCAAGACCTGAACACCCAATACAGATGAAGCAGAAGGGAATGACCTTAAAAGCACCTTCATGAAAATTATAGAGGCCCTTAAAGAGGATATGAGAAAATCCCTTAAAGAAATGGAAAAAATAATCAAAATATGCAAGAAATGGGAGAAAACATGAAGCAAAAATTACAAGAAACAATTCAAACAGGGTAAGGGTTGAAAGCTGAAATAGAGACAATAAAAAAAACACAGTCTGAAGAAATACTGGAAATAGAAAAACTGAGGAAATGCTCAGGTACTACAGAAGCAAGCACAACCAACAGAATACAAGAGATGGCAGAGAGAATCTCAGATGTTGAAGACACACTAGGAGAATTAGATTCATCAATCAAAGAAAATCTTAAGTCCAACAAATCCCTAACAAAAATATCCAGGAAATATGGGACACCATGAAAAGACCAAACCTAAGAATAATAGATATACAAGAATGCAAAGAAACCCATCTCAAAGGGGCAGAAAACATACACAACAGAAGCATAGAAGAAGTTTCCCAATCTAAAGAAAGACATGCCAATGAAGGTACAAAAAGCTTACAGAACACCAAATAGACTGGACCACAAAAAAGTCGCATTGCCACATAATAATCAGGATCCACGCATACAGAATAAGTAAAGAATACTTAGGGCAGCTTAGGAAAAAGGCAAAGTAACATATAAAGGCAAACCTATTAGAATTACACCTGAATTCTGCATGGAAACTCTGAAAGCCAGAAGGACCTGGATAGATACTCTATCAACATTAAGAGACCATGGATGCCAGCCCAGATTACTATACCCAGCAAAACTTTCAATCAATATAGATGGAGAAAACAAGATATTCCATGAAAAAACCAGTTTTAAACAATACATATCCACTAACCATGCCCTACAGAGAGTTCTGGAAGAAAAACTCCAAACCAAGGAAGTTAACTACAACCAGAAAAACATAGGCAATAGATAATCCAACTTTACCAACAGCCAAAAGAGAAAAGGGATGGAAACCCACATACAATTCCAACAACAACAATTCCAAAACAAGCAAGCATGAGCAATCAATGGTCATTAATGTCCCTCAGTATTAATGGTCTTAACTGGCCCATAAAAAGGCACAGGGTAACAGAATGGATTCGAACAAAGAAACCATACTTCTGCTGCATTTAAGAAACACACCTTAATATCCCCTACCTGATGATAAAGAAATAAAAAAGATATTAAAGACTTCCTAGCATTCAATGAGAATGAAGACACAACATAGCCAAACTTGTGGGACACTTTGAAAGCAGTGCTAAGAGGAATCGTCATAGCATTAAGTGCCCACGTGAAGAAACTGGAGAAGAGTCACACTAGAGAATTAACAGCACAACTGAAAGCCCTAGAACACAAAGAAGCAACCTCATCCCGGAGGAGTAGACACCAGGAAAAAATCAAATTGAGAGATGAAATCAATAAAATAGAAACTAGGAAAACAATACAAAGAATCAATGCAATGAACAGTTGGTTATTTGAGAAAATCAACAAAATAGACAAATCTTTATCCAGTCTTACCAAACAGCAGAGTGTGAACATGCAAATTTACAAAATCAGAAATGAGAAGGGGACATAACAATGGACACTGAGGAAATCCATAGAATCATCAGGTCATATTTTTAAAATATATACTCCACAAAATTCAAAAACTTAAAGGAAATGCATGAGTTTCTGTATCAATATCATCTGGCAAAATTAAATCAAGAACAGATAAGCAATTTAAATATACCTATAACCACTAAGGAAATAGAAACAGTCGTGAAAATTCTCCCAACCAAAAAAAGCCCAGGACCAGATGGCCTCAGTGCAGAATTCTATCAGAAATTCAAAGATAAGCTTATATCAATTCTCCTCAAAGAAGCAGAAAGGTCTTTGCCAAACTCTTTTTATGAGGCTTCAATAACCTTGATACCCATGCCACAGAAAGACACAACTCAGAAAGAGAACTTCAGACCAATATCCCTCAGGAACATTGATGCAAAAATACTCAATAAAATACTGGCAAATCAAATCCAAGAACACATCCTAAAAATCATCCACCATGATAAAGTAGGTTTCATCCCAGGGATTCAGGGATGGTTCAACATACGAAATCCATCAATGTAATCCACCATATAAACAAGGTGAGAAACAAAAATCACATGATCTCACTAGATGCTGGAAAAACCTTTGACAAAATCCAGCACCCATTCACGATAAAGGTCTTGGAGAGATCCAGAATAACGGAACATATCTAACCATAATAAAAGCTATATACAGAAAGCCAACAGCAACATCAAACTAATGGAGATAAACTCAAAGTAATTCCTCTAAAATCAGGAACAAGATAAGGCTGTCCTCTCTCACCATACCTCTCCAATATTGTACTTGAAGATCTAGCCAGAGCAATAAGACAACAAAAGGAGATCAATGGGATACAAATTGGAAAGGAAGAGATCAAACTTTCACTGCTTGCAGATGATATGCTAGCTTACATAAGTGACCTGAAAAACTCTACAAGGGAACTCCTAAAGCTGATAAATACCTTCAGCAATGTGGCAGGATAAAAGATCAACTCAAAAGAATCATTAGCTCTACTATATACAGACCATAAAATGGCTGAGAAAGAAATCAGAGAAATATAACCCTTAATAATTTCCACAAACAACATAAAATGAAAAGAACATAAAATACAAGCAACATAAAATACCTTGGGGTAAAACTAACTAACAAAAAAAAAAACCAAACTAAAAACAAAACAAAACAAAAAAAAAACAACCCCCCCTAAAAAACAAAAAAAACAACAACAAAAAAACTAACTAACAAGTGAAAGACCTGTATCACAAGAACTTTGAGTCTTTAAAGAAAGACATTAAGGAAGACACCAGAAAATAGAAATATTTCCCATGCTCTTATATAGGTAGGATCAACATAGTACCAAAAGCAATCTATAGATTCAATGCAATCCCCATTAAAATCCCATCACAATTCTTCACAGACCTTGAAAGAACAATTCTCAACTTTATATGCAAAAAAACAAAAGATCCAGGAGAGTCAAAAGCAACACTGTTCAACAAGGCAACATCTGTAGGCATCATTAACCCTGACTTCAAGCTCTTTTATAGAGCTATAATCCTGAAAACAGCTTGGTAGACAAGTAGACCAATGGAATTGAATTGATAACCCTAATACTAACCTACATATGTATGAATACTTAGTTTTTTACAAAGAAGCTAAAATTATACAATGGAAAAAGAAGGCATCTTCAACAAAGGTGCTGGCATAACTGGATATTGGCATGTAGAAGACTGCAGATAGAGACATGTCTCATGCCATGCACAAAACTTAAGTTCAAATGGATTAAGGACCTCAACATAAATCCAGTCACACTGAACCTCTTAAAAGAGAAAGTGGGGTAACACTTGAAGGAATTGGTACAGGAGACTGCTTCCTGAACATAATACCAGTAGCACAGACACTGAGATCTACAGTTAATAAATGGGACCTCCTGAAACTGAGAAGCTTCTGCAAGACAAAGGACACAGTCAACTAGACAAAAAGGCAGCCCACAGAATGGGAAAAGACATTCATTAACCCCACATCTGACAGAGGGCTGATCTCCAAAATCTATGAAGATCTCAAGAAGCAAGTCTCCAAAACACCAAAGGATCCAATTAAAAAGTGGACTACAGAACTAAATAGAGAATTCTCAACAGAGGAGTCTAAAATGGCAGAGAGACACTTAAGAAAGTACTTCAACATCCCTATCAATCAGTGAAATGCAAAACAAAACAACTCTGAGATACCATTTTACTCCTATCAGAATGTCTACAATCAAAAACACCAAAGACAGTTTATGCTGAGAGGATGTGGAGAAAGGGGATCACTCCTCCACTTCTAGTAGGAGTGTAAACTCTTACAGCCACTATGGAAATCAGTATGGAGATTCCTCAGGAAAATCGGAATCACTCTACTGCAAGACCCAGCAATTCCACTCTTAGGCGTATACCCAAAAGATGCACAATAAAACAACAAGCACATTTGTTCCACTATGTTCATAGCAGCATTATTTATAATAGCCAGAACCTGGAAGCAACTTAGATGGCCCTCATCTGAAGAATGGATGGAGAAAACGTGGTACATTTACACAATGGAGTACTATTCAGGGGGAAAAAAAACAATGGAATCTTGAAATTTGCATGCAAAAGGACAGCACTAGAAGAAACCATCCTGACTGAGGTAATCCAGTTACAAAAAGAGAAACATGATATGTCTCTCTCATATATAGATTTTAGACATGGATCACGGTAGTGCCAGCCTACAATCCCACTGTCAGAGAGTCTGGGAAACAGGAAGGAACCTAAGACAGAGATGTGTGGTACCCCAGAGAAGGTGGGATGAGGCAAAGTCTCCTGAGCAGATTGGGAGCATAGGGGAGGGAAGAGGGATCCAAGAAAAAGAGTGGGGAAGAGGACGGGATAGGAGGACATGTGGGAACAGAAACTTGAGTTGGGGGAACAATAGAGGAGCACAGGATGAGAGATACCATAATAGAGGGAGTCATTCTAAGTTTGAGGGGGGATCTGGCACTAGTGAAATTTCCAGAGATCTAAAAGGATGACAGCAACTGGCAAACTATGCAATAGTGGAGAGGCTACCTTAAATGCCCATCCCTAATAATGAGTTTGACGACTGCTTATATGCCATCCTAGATGCTCCATCCATTGACAGAAGGACGGAGAGGCAGACACCCACAAATAAACACTGAACTGAATTCCTAGAACCCATTGACAGAAAGGGAGGAGTGATGAGCAAAGGGGTCAAGACTGGGCTAGTGAAACCCAAAGAAACAGTTGACCTGAACAAGGGGCAGATCTCGGACCCCAGACAGATAGCTGAGAGGCCAGCATGGGACTGATCCAGACCCCCTTAATGTTAGGAGATCTAGGCAATCTATGTGACTTTGGGTAGTAGATCAGTATATATCCCTGGCACACAAATGTACTTTTGGTGCCCATCCCACAATGAGGGATGCTCTCTCAATCTGGACACTTGGGAGAGGGCCTAGGCCCTCCCTGGAATGAAATGACAGACTCTAGAGATCCCCCATAGAGGGCCTTACCCTCACTGGGTATCAGAGTGGGGTTTGGGTGGGGTCCTGGGGGCTGGTCTGGGGAATGGGCATGGAAGGGAGGGAGAGGAAGCTGGTACTGATATTTGAAGCAATCTTGTTTCTAATTTAAATATATAATAAAAAATTAAAAAAAAGAAATACATAGAGATGATACTAATCCCCAATGACTACAATAAACTTATAGTTTCCATGGAGAATGGAAAGCCCTTGACTTTGATGGATAATTAATTATAGAGTCTTAAGTGTCAACCAAAGCACCTTGATGATGTGTTGCTTCCACAAGATTTCAATAAACTCTTGGTTTCCATCTCTTGAGGCAAAAATCAAGAGGAAAAGTTAAATTTTTTCTCCTGGCTATTTAATAATTCTAAAAATTTAGAATACTATATGTTCCTGAAAGGGAGCTATAGTATTTACACATTTAAACTTATACATTTATACATTTAAATTCTGCAGTTAAACTATTTTGGCTCAATCTTGAGGCATTATTACTTATTCATTATGAAGGTCTGAGTAATCTAATCTTGCTAATCCTAAATACCTTCAGTGATTAAGTAAGGGTATTATCGATGTTTACATCATTGTTTAAAGAGGCTTAAGTGAAGTAACATATTTTGTGAGTTAATTACTGTTGAACCACATAAATACAGTGGCTTAAAACAGTAATTATTTACTATTGTATCAAACTATAAGGTGTGTGGGTTTGATTTTTTCTTGTGTCATCCTACTCTTGTATCTTCAACCAATTATAAATTAAATAAGCAAGCATCCTGAACATTGGAGGTCAGCTGGTATAGACTGACCTTGGATGGTATCTCTAAGAAAAGTATCCCCTCTCCCAAATGTATTTTATCCTTTAGAAGATTTAACTCCGCAATGTAAGAATTCCAAGATAGACAGCAAAGGCATGCAAGTACTCTTAACATGAGGCTAACAGCTTCCCCACATTCTGTTGACAGAGCAAAGCACAAGTTATGTTTGCACTCAAAGGAAGCAAAATAGACTTTACAGCTTAGTTCATGAATGTGTGTGGATCCTTGGAGAGGACAGGTAATGAGGTAAGAGTTAAGAACGAAGGCTTCTTCTTCTTCTTCTTCTTCTTCTTCTTCTTCTTCTTCTTCTTCTTCTTCTTCTTCTTCTCCTTCTCCTCTTCCTCCTCCTCCTCCTTCTCCTCCTCCTCCTCCTCCACCTCCTCCTCCTCCTCCTCCTTCTTCAATTGAACTGCGACATTCTTTGAAGAACTTAAGGGGCTAGCAGCTAAGTACATACTGTTCTTTCAGAAAACCCAATGTCAGGCTAATTCCAACTCTAGAATATTAACTCCCTCTTCTTTCCTCCACAGGTACCTGCACTCACATGTGCCCGTGTACACACACACACACACACACACACACACACACACACATACACACACACACACACACTTTAAAGTAAAGTAAAAATAAATCTAAAAGAATATGAAGTAATATATTGATCATTTTCTCATCAAGTTTCAATAAGAATGAACCAAGTAAATCCTAGAATGTATATTGATCAAAGCTCTTGAAATTATATGAGACAAATTTTGTTAGAGGGCATTGGAAATGAAAACTGTGGAAAATTTAGATTGGGTGATTAATAAAGAAAATTGACTAGTATCGAGTGACACTCCTGGATAATACAGTTAAGAATAAACAAGGGGGAAAGATAGACATTGCCTTTAATAGTATCTATTTGCTTGAGAGGTCTTTAAGCATTTTTACCAAATTAGAGAGGAGTTCTAACTTGCCAATATGTCCTTTATCCTTCTGAGTACCTAGATTCAGAAGATAAAGTATTTGGAAAACAATGAAGCTACAAATAGTCTGTAAACAATCTAGGTTAAGTCAGAATGAATAATTAGAAAAACACTCTGAACTAGCTGCATCTGGGACCGAGATACTGAGACTGAAAAGCAAATATGAACTTCCTGGAAGACATCAATGATTGTAACCTGAAGTTAGTGACTTTGAGCGATTTCTGACCAATGGGAAAGAGAATTCGAGAAAGAGAGGCATCCTTCAGTCACAAGATGAATAGATTAATCTAGGAATCAAAACACTGTGTGTGTTTGTTATAAGAATTTGGCAATACAGTATAAGGATTTAGACTAGAAGATCTAGTCTTCAAGATTTCTGTAGTCTTTTTGGTTGGATTGTGTTATGCAGTTAATAAATTCATGATTATGTCTTACTATCAAAAACACATAGGCTACAGTTACTCTAAATATGAACATGATGGATTCCTTGTCCATGAGAGCTTGTGTTCTTACTTTCATGTACAGAAAATAGTAGGGACAATAGATGAATATCAACAAGGCCTCAGCATGAACATGCCTTTCTTGTTTTACTAACCAAAGCATTTGCTTTATGAAAAATCAGTATTGTTTGAGGGTCAGGTTCCAATCTTGCTTTTGTTTACATACAGTGAGATAACATGTGGGTTACAATAAAGAATTCTAAGTCTAGTTCTGGCTTTGCTGTTAAGTCATGGAAACTTCTTAAGGGTTCAGGGATCAATAATAATATTTACCTTATAGGATTATTACGAAAATCAAAAAATGAAGGCACATTCTTTTTTAGCATCCTTTGTTATCTATATTGATTTATGAATGTCATTTGTTTAGCAACACATATATACTCCAAACCACATATTATGTACTATGGCTTCAAGGTGAGATGTCTACCACAGGCTCATGTGTTTAAATATTTAATTGATTACTAGTTTAGCTATTTTTAGAGATATGAAACCTGTAGGAGATGAGGGCTAGCAGAAAGAATGGGTTACTTTTGAGGTAAAGGGAAGGCTTGAAGGTAATACTCTCTTCTAAAATCAGCCCAGACTCTCTGCTTCCTGTTTAGCCTCTTGTAACAAGCCACATGCCTGGATTTCACCACCACAGATGGAGTCTGTTGGAGTTTAAATAAAAAACAATGTTTCCCACAGTCTTGAACATTTGAACACTTGCTCCTCAGTTAGTAGCACTACTTGGGGAGGTTTGGTTGCTGCGCCCTTGTTAGAGGGAATACATCACTGGAGTTGGACTTCAAGACTAAAAGCCTTAGTCATTTCCATTTTGTTCTCTCTCTTTGTGTGTGTTTCATATTTCATGTGGTTGAAGATACACACTCTGAATTTCATTCATGCCTGTTTCCATGCCTACTTGACTCCCCACCATGATGAACTCTGAAATCGTAAACCAAAATGAACTCTTTCTTCTTTGAATTGTTTTGGTTGTGCTAGTTTATCACAGCAACAGAAAAGTAACTAATATAGTGTCCCAGAAGCAATTTCTTCCCAGTTATGATAGATACAGTCTATGTGTCTCTTTAAATCATGATCCAAAATAAATCATTTTCCCGCAAATTGTTTCTTTTGTGCGTTCTGTCATAGCAAGGGGGAAAGCAACTAATACATCTTATTGCTGATAACTTAAAGATGAATAAAATATTTACTTTGGTCTCAATGAATTTAAAGGTTATTCTAGGGAATACTGGTGACTAACTACAAAGAAGAATATAAAAACGATAGCAAATTGTTGTGAAAGCTCCAAAGAGGGAAAGTTAATTAAGAGATTAGGTGGATTAATGAGTCACAACAAATGAACAAACAATATGTTTGAACTCTAAACACTTATGAGAAATTTATGTAACAAATAATCTGAGATAAAGTCAAACAGCCTGACCTGAAGTTTGGACAAGGAAGGAAACCACTTTAGAAACAGTTAACAGCTGTGTGGCTACATTGTGGGATGCAGGGAGAGTCTTGAGACAGGTTATTTATTAATAACAAGAAAGACCTTGCTGACACTGAGCCAAGATGGTATTTTGTTGGTCATGGGAGGCCATCAGTGCTTTTGAGTAGTGGAAAAAGTAACATACTTCAATTTCAGAAGGATTGACATAGTGATAAAGACTAAAAGATGAATGGAGAACCAAATATGGGGGTACCAAAGAAGATTGTTTTTCTACTACTCTGGTAGAGGAATGAAGAGAAAAAAAACAAGGAGAAAGAAGTGGGATGGAGAAAGACGTGAGGTGGGAAGTTAAAGACAAGAATGAGTCAAGGGACTCTTTCAGGGGAAAAGGGAAATACATTTCTTCATAATTGATTAAACATGAAAATTATTTAAAAATATAAAGCTTGCCCAGAGGTTTATATCATGGAAGTGTGTGAATATCAGTACCATTGACACAGGTATATCCTCCCAAAAGAGGGATGCATTTTGAAAGTAAGTGGTAAATGGATTCTGTTTGGGATACGTTGACTGACAGACTAGCAGGATATCCAGATGGAAATGTCCAGAAGCTGAGGCCCAGACACAGATTGAGCAATTTACTTTACCTTTCTTCCACTACAAAATGATGGGCTATTGCTTGGCACTTCTCTCCAAGGACCATAGAGAGGATTAATGAGGCAGTGTTCGCATTTATTCCACACCAAGGATCAATGAGAGCTTGGCAAAGAATTAGGTTGAAGTTCCATTACGTGAAATTGAAAACAAAGCAGCTTAGATATGAAAGCTGTTGAGGGGAAATAATGCAAACCTGAAGAACATAATTGTTCTCAGGCATTCGCTCTGGGCACAGCCTTCACTTGGGTAGACATTAACCTGTTTTGTGCTGAAAGCAACGGAAGTAAAGTAGCCTCCTACTGTCTCTCATTTTCCTTTGTGTTTCTTTCCCAAACCTCTAGGACTCAGCTCCAATATGGGCTTAGGAGTTAGCCAAATTGAACCCTTGCAACGTTCCATTGAACACATTTCACAGTTTTTCATTCTGTCAATAACATCGATTACTGAGGCAGGCTTCTGCTAGCTGTCTCTGTCCTACGTGAGAGGAGCTTTATGCTGGCTTGTGTGACAGCGATTCACCACATCACTGAAACTTAAGTGGATGTTTTGGATAAAGGGGTACCAGGAAATATGCTTGAGACCACTGCCAAATCAGCAGCACAAGTCTGAGACCCTCCTAAAATGTGATTTGACTCAAAGATACAATTATATCTACAAAATAGGAATCTTCCACAATCATTCAAACCCTTTATTCATAAATCTTATTTTTTCCTTTGTTTTAGAAAGGGCAGAGAAACAATGCCAAGTATAAAAGCAACACGTGTTGAGAAGTCAGATGGGCTTGGCTTTAAATTTGTCACTAAGTGGATAAACTGGTTCTGGTCTTTCTCAGCCTTGGTGTCTTTATTTGTAAACTGTTATGACATGACACATTTAATATTTGTCTCTTGTGTTACATAGTAAAGGTTATTATGTTCTTCTTAAGCTATGAAACAAGGACAGCATTGCTCACCACCGTCTGTTTAATGGTTGAATGAAATAAAATTAGTTAGTGTCTTTAGCCTTGGGCCTGATGCATATTATTGAATGAATTGTAGTGTTACTGCCAGTACTGTTGTTACTGGTGATAATACTGTGATAACCTGAATCAAGTGGCTCATTGTGTATCTTCAATGAATCTAATTAAATAGACTATGGCTATGAGTACCTGTGTATTGCAGGTGACAATATGATTAATGATTGTTTAGATAAGAAAATAAACCACCAGAAAACAGAAATGAATCATCTTGAATGGGTAAAAACATTGCCTGGCTTACCTCAGTTTTAGATTAGGAAGACTAATAGGTTGTACAGACTTTTTTTTGACAGCACCAAAACCAGATATTTGACAATTTCACAAAATAACTGAGATCCATGCATAAGAAATTATAACACTGCTGAGAGAAACTAAGCATTAGCCAAGGAAGACTAGATCCACACTTGTGATGGCATTGTTGGGGTTAAAATGGTAATCCCCCAAGCAGGTCTATAAAGTCAATGCAGTTCATAAAACAGGAATGAGTTTTATTTGGCATTCATTATATTTTCTTTCCTATCATTTACTTGATTTATTTTTAAAGCTACAATAACAGCTTGGGGCATTTTAAAACACCCACCTTACAGTAGAGCTAGTCTAGTCACTGCAATCTCTGTGGTAGCTTCCCTGATGTTTGTGTGAGCTCTCTAAAGCAAGCCGGGGATTCTGGCTTCTTGTGACCTCGTCCTAAGAAGACCTCTGGATATGAGATATAAAGAACATGTATAATGTGTCCAGAACTATAAGAATCAGCAGAGAATGCAAAACTAACACACATGTCTCCAACCCTATGGTCTAGTGGCTTCAGGAATAAATGGAACCATCACTGAATGTCAGAGCCACCTTACTTAATAATAACTTTACTCTCCTTGAAAACTGGTTTCTCTTCCAGAATTTTATTTCTTGTCATGCTGGCAATTTACAGACTTGAACTTTACATTCTTTAAAGCAATGTCATTTGAGACCAGAATTGGTAATTATGCAAAAAGCAATCCTACATCTATTCTTGCTGCCTGAAATTAAAAGTTGTTGGAACTACAAAAAGCATCAGTCACTACTAAATAAGTCAAGGCTAGCACATGTAATGTGAATTCTCCCCACCAGCCTGAACCCACAGCTGTGTCAGCCCCCAAAAAACACACAGAGACTTATATTAATTAAAAAGCTGTTGGCCTTTATCTACGGTTTCTTATTGGCTAGCTCTGACTTAATTATTAACACAACTACTATTCCATTTATTTCCACATGGTCTTGGCTTGCCAGACCTGCAACTCATTTGCCTGCTACACGATGATGGCTGCTCAGCATCTCTGCTTACATTATAATTCTGCCCAGGTAGGTAACTTCCTTCCTGTCTGTACAGACCCCAGACCTCTATGGTTAGTTAGTGGAAGTTTCTACCCAGCTACATCACTTCCTGGGGTCACATGATGATTCCTCTCTGCCTATACTTCCAAGAATCTTTCTTATATCCTAGTCCCACATATCTTTCTGTCTTATTGGCCAACAGTGTTTATTCATCAACCAATAAGATAAACATATACACACAAGAACATTCACCATCAAGCACATGTTCTCAATATTGCTGTATTGTTTTCTTCCTGTTGTCATGTAACCCAAGGTAACCCTGAAGTCACTATATAGCTAAAGACTATCTTGAACTCCTGACCCTCTTGCATCTACTTCCCCAGTGCTGAGAATACAGGTGTGGGTTGCCACATCTGGCTCTTCATGCTTCTTTGTGTTGTTTTGTTTCTGGACATGCCCCTGACTACAAATCTCCTAAGACAGAACTGTAATGCCCTCCTCACCATTAAACCCCCAGAATACTCATCTTATAATTCAGAGAGGGTCTACTAAATCTATTGGTGCTTGGGAATAAGGATTTATTAAATTATTTCTCCCAAGAATATCTACTAAGACCCCCGGATAAAAGGTAATTGGCCTTAATGGTGTAGTTTTGGCCTCATCTCTTATTCTATTTAATTAGTATTTTGAAAAAAGATTCCAAATCTCCTGTCCATTGCATTCCTCTCCACAGACACTCTAAGAATAGAATATCAAACACAATGGCCTCTGGGGAAGGAGTATAAATTGAAAGGAGCCTTTCTCATCACCTCTTTAAACTATATCTTAGGGACTACCACTTATCCTGCCTCTTAATAGGAATATCATTGGTAATGAGAAAGAATAGAATATTCATAATTACATCGCAAGTATAATTCAAGCCAAACTAATTAGCTCAAGCTTCCCAATGCACAGTTTATAGATAGATGGGTGGATGGATGAATAGATAGATAGATAGATAGATAGATAGATAGATAGGTAGATAACAGTAAAAAGAAGTAAAACTTATTTTTACCAGATTCATAATGAGCCTCAGATTTAGAATGTGCTGTTCATCATACATGTTGCAAAACTATTCTTCCATGCAGAATGACAGTAACATTGGATAATTTGGTAATGTTTTGGATAGAGGTGAAAAGGATCATTTTTTGGCTTCGATTCCCTCTTCTAGTGGCAAACATCCTTCCTTTCATTGTTTACAGTGTTATTATTAAAATTGTAATACAATCAAATGTGACTGTGTAGTTGGCCAATTAACTGCTTTGGGTATCTTGACCTCCAACCATTATACTGATAATTAGTGTTTTCACACATTGTATTACCCCAAAGAGAGTGAGGCTACAAATTATTTGTGAAAATACACATGTATCCTACTGGTTTCATTAAAACATAACTGGCTGGCAAATTCTAGGAATTAAGTAAAAATGAAAATATTTTATTTTTAAAGTTTAAAATGCCCAGAAAGATTAATAAGCATGCAGATGCCAAAGAACTATATCTGATGTTTCTCATAAAAAATGTATTATAAATTATTTTCATACCTAGTCCACAAAATGGATTTTTATGGAAAATTAAGCAAAAGTCATATATAATGAATCCTTCAAAAATGGATTATGACAACAAACCACTGGAAATTAAATGAAACTTATGTGGTATGGCAACTAAATGTGTATCTTAAAGTCAGAATCAGTACTGAAACAATATAAGATACAGCACTGAGATTTATGACAGTTTAAGGAAAAAGTCATTTTCTTAGGAAGAAATATACATATATCTAGGGTACTATATATATACATATGTATATATATATATATATATCACATTCTGTTATAATAACCTCAGCTGGACTCTGACAAGTGAATCACACACACACACACACACACACACACATACACACACACACACATGTATGTATCATTTCACTAGCTATTGGATAATAAATTAAGACAGAAACTACATTCACATTTTTGGGCTCTACGCATATCTATAGCATCAAGAAATGCATTAGAATAATAAAGTCACACTTCTTTCATTTCTTTTCCAGGCTAACAAATATAACCTATATGTGCTATCTCTGATGACCAAATCAATGAGAAGAGTAAAAGCTCTCAGAGGAAGAGGCCACCACTCAGGGTTTGAAACAAAAGGCTGAATAGATTGCTTGAAAGCATGAGACATCTGTATCACCAGAGAATCTGAGCAGTAAGTGTCTTCACATGCACAGACATATTCCCAGTGATATAGAAGGGTAACTTTGGAGGAGACTGTGTCGTGAGTTGAGGCATCAGTGCCCCTGGAAAGGAGTCCTAGGGGAATTTAGGTGTGCCTTCTTCCATTCAAGGATACAGAAAAGCATACAACCAATGGGCAGAACCCTGAACACTGATTAGACACCAAAGTTTCTGATATCTTGTTCTTGGAATTTTAACCTGTAGAACTGTGAGAAATAAACAGCTTCCTAAAAATGTCCAGTTCAGGGCTGGAGAAATTGCTCAACCGGTAAAGAAATTTTCCACTAAGCCTCATGACCTGAATTTGATTCCTGAGACCTACAAGGCAGAATGAGAGAACTGAATCTGGCAGCCTGGCCCAATGCATTCTGTTATAGCAGCCCTAGCTGGACTCTGACAGTGGAATATCATTGATCATTAAAAATTGCTAACCTTATACAGGAATTTGGAAAACATGGAGTTCAGGGACTGACAGACTCTGAGAAGTCAGCATGACCTAGAACTTGATGCATCTCTAAAAGTATAACTGCCTTCTTATCTGTGCTCAAGTCACATAAGTTATGCAATCTTTCTGGCTGGGTGACCTTCAGAAATGCACTGTCACTAATTTAGTGGTTTTCAAAAGCATAATTAAATAACTGAATTGTCAAGAATTAATTGGAATATATTATTCGCAAAACCCAGTCAGCCTTATGTTCAGAGTTTATAATAAGATTTTTATTATCAGGGCAGAGAATAGAGATATGAAAAGTTGGCTTGACTTACAGCTACCAGATGAAGATTTTTTAAAAGATACTCCCAAATAGTCAATTTGGGTTTCAGTTATCTTTGAATCATTGAATAATGGGTATTCATGTTCTGATTAGAAAAAATCAAAGCTGGGTACCAAATACATAGATCATATAGTTAGTATATTTTTACAAAAATTAACTTAATAATATTTTCCTATATGCCAGAAAGGAATAATTATAATTAACAATAAATCATTTATGTTGGCACCAATAAAAAGATAAGTGCAAATCTTTTTAAGATATGTACAGGATCTATTTCAAAATTTTGAAGGAAGAAATCAAATAAAATTAAGGTATTCCATATTCATGGGCAAAAAGCTTGCTATGTTAGGACATCAGATCTTAATAACTTTATCTACAAGATAAAGACAGTCTCAGTCAAAATTCCAGAAAATCATTTTGAGAATATCAACAAGATGACTCTTAGATTTATATGAAAAGCAAAAGACCCAGAAAAAGCACTCTGATATCGAAATAGAAGAATTAGCTCTGCTTGACTTCAAGATTACTACAAATCTATAGTAACAACCACAGTAAACTATAGCCAAGGGATAGGTCAAGAAATAGAGAGAGAAAGAAGAGATCCACAGAGATGTTGTCTACTGACATGTAACAAAGAACAAATGCAGTTCAAAATAGAGATGATAGTCTTCAACAAATTGTCACAGAATAACTGGACAGAGATGTGAAAAAAAGGTGACTCTAGTCCTTCATGAATGTACATCCCTTAAATCCCAACATTTGGGCTGGCCTTGGAACTTCTATGTAGCCTGTTTGAAGACAGTCTGGGCTATATAGCAGTCTCATGGCGACTTATGCTACAGAGCAATACCCGGGCTCAAAAGAAAAAATAAGCACTGAGAAACTGAAGATATGGTTCAGGAGTAGAACACTTGCCTAGCATCCTTCAATGGTTTGATCTCCAACAGAGAAGGGCATGGGGGAAGGAAGAAAGGAAGGAAGGAAGGGAGGGAGGGAGGGAGGGAGGGAGGGGGAGAGGGAGGGAGGGAGGAAGGAAGGGAGAAAAGAATAGAAATTGAGAATTGAAAACTGTTGTGGCAAAGAACTGATATAAAGAAATTAACAAACAAGTCAAAGTCTAAGGAGGTATTCATAAAATGCATACCTCATAATAAGATACATTCAAAATATTAAAATGAACTCTTGAAAACAACCAACTGTAAAATGGACAAAATCTAAACCAACCAGGGATGTGACAAGTGGCAAATAAGCAAAGGAAAGCTTTTCAATACTGTGTCATTAGAGAAGTGTAAATTAAAACCACAAGAAGAAATTGCTGCACACTAATAATATGCATTAATGTTGGTCCATCCAAACCTAGAATCCAGACCCCCCCCAAAAAATGTTGGCAAGAAAGTGCAAGAGGGACTTACATTTATCATTGGAGGGAATGTGGAAGTGATTCAGCTGCTTTGGCAGGTAGTCTGGTGGTTTCTTACAAAGCTACATATTGTCTTCCCCTATGGCCCTGAAGTCATACTCCCAGATCTTTAACTGCATTTAGTTAGAAATAAACAAATATCAGAATGTGGAATTTTCCAGGAGCATTATTCACGTTTGACAAAACTGGAATGCAACTAAAGGCCAATGGCACAAACTATCATATATAATAGAATATTGGACAGAAAATAAAAAGAACTGTTGAGTCAAAAATTAAATGAGGGAACCTTACAAGTGTCTGTATGTGAAAGATGACTGTTAAAAAAGGCTACCATTACCAGACTCTGTGTATATGATGTCACAGAAAAGATATTATAGGAACAGTAGTTATAAGCCTTAGGCAGAGGGTAGAAAAGAAGAATAGGGATACAGGGGAATTTCTAGCAGTGACACTAGTCTAGTAGATATTATGACAGTGGATCTATGACAGTACACATTTATCAAAACCCATAGCTTAATGTGGGCTTTAGTCAATGATATGTCAGTAGTGATTCATACTCAGTCACAAGCCTGCTGTAACAATATAAGATGTTAAACTGGATGTTGGTAAGAAAAACTTTCCTAACTTTTCCAGTAAACCTACAGCTGCTCTAAAATATAAATGTTTGTAGCAAAAAAATTGGGAAGACTCTGATTTGCCCTTTGCTTAAATGAAGTCATCACATACTTCATCCCTGCATGTAAAGTAGCTTCATGAGTCAAAGGACTAATGAAGTTTAGATCAAGATATAATCTTTCTCAGAAACAATACTTAGAAATAGAATGGCTATTGTAGTACAAACTGATTACAGTTTACATATTTTAAAAAACAATTAAGAATATGAGGAAACATTTCTTACCTTAGGCCTACATATTCAGAAATCTTTCAGCATGTCAACAAATCATATCATGCTAAAGACTGTAGGTTTATACATACCCTCGTAGACTTAGGTATGGACATGAGTTTATGAAGTGTGGAGAGATGTCTCAGCAGCTAAGGGCACTTGTTGCTCTTCCAAAAGACCAGCGTTAAGTTTCCAGCACCTATGTTAGTGGTCTCACAATGTCTCTACCTATGGCTCTAGGTGATCTGATGCTCTCATCTGCCTTCCATAGGTACCTCACCCACAAGCCTAAAATGATATGTTCTCTTTCTTTGACTTGAATTAAATGGAACTATGTAACAAAGTTCTAGAAGATCCTACTAAGCTGAACAGAAGTAGCCATTTTCTGAAATAATAGATGGCAAAGTATTGAATTTAGGAGAGAACAAAAGACTGTATGGGACTTCTGTGTGGGCAGCAGTTAAGCCCACAGCGCTAGAAGAGATGACTGAAAATCCTAGCAGGACAGAAGGCTGGAAGGTATGCACACAAGGTCATCCTTCCAAAACTCACTTGGAGCTGTTTGTAGACATTTTGACCTTTTTCTTGCTATGATGTGGGTGGATAAGCTCACATTATCTAGTTCTTCGGAATTCCCCATTCCAAATTGTTAAGGCCAGTTTAGGAGGAGAATCTAAAATATACAGTGAATAAAAGCTAAAACATGTACACATATGCTTTGATAAAATAACTTTTCTAGCTCAACATGGCTGTATTCCTCAGCCATGAATGAATTAAATGAAGAATACAAAATATAGTCATTTTGTTTGAGAAAAATTGTGTAGCTTCCCAGGACATGACACATGCCAGTCAGAAAGGTGAGTTTTCACAATCACAATACAGTCATGTGTCACTAGACCTCAAGGAAAATGTCTAAAAAATGCATACTTTGGTGATGTTTCTATGTTATGTACATAAAAGATTATGCTTTACAAATCTGAAGGCACAGCCTATTCTATACCAGGACTTGTAGTATGACCTATTGCTCCTACAATCCTGTGTGGACTATATCTGTTTCTGAGACTGGATACTGAATATTAGATACAAACTAAACACAGTGGTATAGTATGTGTGTATTTAAACAGAAAAGTTATGGTAAGAACACTAGGTGATACAGATTTTTCAGGCTGCCTTGACTTCTTAGATGGCTACCATTATGTATGTGATCCATCATTGACCAAAAGAACATTTTTGGCACAAGAGTGTATTTTATCTCACAATTAAATCCTGCATGAAAAATCCTAGAACAAATATACTCTCTTTGTATGAGAAACAATCAATACACTGCTGCTGAGTTGACTTACACTGTACACTGTTTGATAGAACTGGTTGGTATAAAGAAGATGTCCAGTGAGTTTAGTTCACATACTAATTTAAGGGCAACTTGATGCTAAAATATAATAAAGCAAGTCCTTCAGGTTACCTTAAGTAACTGTAAAGAGAAAAAAATGAAGTGCTGTCACTATAGTAAATGGTGGAAGACAGGACTCTGCAAACACAGGGGAAATGGTCTGAAAGAAATTACAATTTTCTACTTTTTTTTCTGAGAGCTGATTTAAGTCTAGGATTTTTCCAGTTCAGATGCCCACACTGTATTACATACTCAACTAATCTTCTTGATATAGTATCAACCTTATAAATTATTATTACTTAAGAATATGATATAATACATGAAATATATAATTGACATCGAATATCTGCTTTCAGACAAGATCTTAACTCAGCATTGAATCACCTATTAATAATTAAAACCATTGAATAATCAGCCATTATGTAGGCAGGAAGTATCAAACAGGTCAGAAGAGAAAAGAAACAGTCCAATGTCTTCAGTTCCTAGGAAAAACTTACCCCCAGTTATATGATACATAATTTTTATCCCTTAGCATGATGCTGATGAAACTCTTAATTTGTTTTTTTTTATTTTCCAATTTAAATTTAGATAAGAAACAAGGTTGCTTCACAAGTCAGTTCCAGGTCCCTCTCCCTTTCCCTCCCCTCCTCCCGTGCCCTCCCCTCAACCTCCCCCCCCCGTTATCCCCTCATTCCCCCAGGGAGGGTGAGGCCCTCCATGGGGGTGTCCATAGTCTGTCATTTCATATGGGGCAGGGCCTAGACCCTTCCCCAAGAGTTCAGGGTGAGAGTGCACCTCATATTGTTCTATGGGAGTCCAAAGTCCGTGTGTATACTTGGGATGGGTACTGATCTGCTGCCCAAGGCTCAATAGATTACCTAGGCCTCCTCACTGACACCCAGATTCAGGGGTTCTTGATCAGTCCCATGCTGGATTCCCAGGCTGATGCCTGGGATTCAAGAGTTAACCTTTGTCTGGTCAGCTGTTTCTGGGGGTTAAACCAGCCCAGTCTTAATCCCTTTGATCATCAGTCCTCCCTCTCTGTTACTGGCTTTCTTGAGTTCAGCTCAGTACTTAACCAAGGGAGTCTGCCTCTTCTTCGATCAGTCACTAAATGAAGTTTCTGTTTCCCAGACTCTCTGGCCATAGGATTGTAGGCTGGCACTCCCCAGATCTATGTCTAAAATCCATATATGAGAGAGTACATGCCATGTTTCTCTTTTTGTGACTGGGTTACCTCACTCAGGATGGTTTCTTCTAGTGTCATCCATTTGCCTGCGAATCTCATGATTCCATTATTTTTTTCTGCTGAATAGTACTCCATTGTGTAGATGTATCACATTTTCTCTATCCACTCTTCGGTTGAGAGACATCTAGGTTGCTTCCAAGATCTGGCTATTACAAATAAAGCTGCTATGAACATAGTGGAACAGACATCTTTGTTGTATGAATGGGCATCTTTTGGATATGTGCCTAAGAGTGGAGTTGCTGGATCTTGTGGTAGGTTTATTCCCATTTTTCTGAGAAATCTCCATACTGATGTCCAAAGTGGCTGAACCAGTTGGCACTCCCACCAGCAATGGAGGAGTGTCCCCCTTTCACCACATCCTCTCCAGCATAAATTGTCATTGGTGTTTTTGATTTTAGCCATTCTGACAGGAGTGAGATGGTATCTCAGAGTTGTTTTGATTTGCATTTCCCGGATGGCTAAGGATGTTGAGCACTTTCTCAATTGCCTCTCAGCCATTTTAGACTCCTCTATTGAAACTCTCTATTTAGTTCTGCAAGCCACTTTTTAATTGGGTCCTTTGATGTTTTGGAGACTTGCTTCTTGAGTTCTTTGTAAATTTTGGAGATCAACCCTCTGTCAGATGTGGGATTAGTGAATATTTTTTCCCATTCTGTGGGCTGCCTTTTTGTCTTGCTGACTGTGTCCTTTGCCTTACAGAAGCTTCTCAGTTTCAGTAGGTCCCATTTATTATATGTTGATCTCACTGTCTGTGCTAGTGGTGTTATGTTCAGGAAGCTGTCTCCTGTACCAATTCGTTCAAGGGTACCACCCACTTTCTCTTCTAAGAGGTTCAGTGTGGCTGGATTTATGTTGAGGTCTTTGATCCATTTGGACTTAAGTTTTGTGCATGGCGATAAACATGGTTCGATCCGCATTCTTCTACATGCCAGTCTCCAGTTATGCCAGCACCATTCATTGAAGATGCTTTCTTTATTCCATTGTATATTTTTAGCTTCTTTGTCAAAGATCAGATGTTAGTACGTGTGTGTGTCAATACCCGGGTTTTCAATTCGATTCCATTGGCCTACCTGTCTATTTTTGTGCCAATACCAAGCTGTTTTCAGGACTATAGCTCTATAATAGAGCTTGAGGTCAGGGATGGTGATGCCTCCGGACGTTGCCTTGTTGAACAGGGTTGTTTTGGCTATCCTGGGTCTTTTGTTTTTCCATACAAAATTGATTATTGTTCTTTCAAGGTCTGTGAAGAATTGTGCTGGGATTTTAATGGGGATTGCATTGAATCTGTAGATTGCTTTTGGCAGGATTGCCATTTTTACTACATTGATCCTACCTATCCAAGAACATGGGAGATCTTTCCATTTTCTGAGAGCTTCTTTAATTTCTTTCTTTAAAGATTCAAAGTTATTACGATACAGGACTTTCACTTTTTTGGTTAGCGTTACCCCAATGTATTTTATGTTGTTTGGGGCAATTGTAAAGGGTGATGTTTCTCTGATTTCTTTTTCAGCCCTTTTATCATCTGTATATAGTAGGGCTACTGATTTTCTTGAGTTGATCTTGTAGCCTGCCACTTTGCTGAAGGTGTTAATCAGCTGTAAGAGTTCCCTGGTAGAGTTCTTTGGGTCATTGATGTAAACTATCATATCGTCTGCAAACAGTGAAAGTTTGACCTCTTCCTTCCCAATTTGTATCCCCTTGATCCCCCTTTGTTGTCGTATGGCAACAGCTAGAACTTCAAGTACCATGTTGAAAAGGTATGGAGAGAGTGGACAGCCTTGTTTTGTTCCTGATTTTAGGGGAATTGCGTTGAGTTTCTGTCCATTTAGTTTGATGTTGGCTGTTGGTTTACTGTATATAGCTTTTATTATGTTTAAGTATGTCCCTGTTATCCCAGATCTCTCCAAGACCTTTATCATGAAGGGGTGTTGGAGAAACTCTTAATTTTTATACTGCTAAATCAACCACAAAAATGTTTTTGCAATCCTAGCCATAAAACCCAGGTCCTCACAGATACCTAGGGAAGAATTCTGCTACTGAACTAAACCTCCACCTAGTTACACAGGCATTTTTACCTGATAGAGGTCAAAATCACTTAGTGTGAATCCCTCATAATGTTATGGAAGCATTTAATGACATAAAGAACATTCCAGAACATTATAGACTAATTTGTTAACATGTTATGTTAATGTTATTGCTTATAGCTCTTCCAGTGAAATCAGAGACGTAAAAAGAAAATCTGAAATGTACGAATCTATTATAGTTTCAGGATGGCTTTGGAAAGCATTTATGGCTTATAGGCTTTATGCTGCAAAATTTGATTAATGCAGCACTAAATTATTCATATTTTATACAACTTTTCACTAAAATATACATTGGTAAGTTTTCAATGAACATTTTCTTAATTTAAAACACTAAAAAGATTATTGAAGTCATTAAATGTGAGGTGTGCTAAAAAGACATCTCAACAGAGAGAATACCTCCATTAATAATACTCTAGGGAAATAGCTGTTAGTAGTAAAGAAGCATTTTAAGGTAAACCCGTGACCAATTTTATAAGGCATGGAAAGGCACAAGACCCAAGCCCAGGGATCGTCACAAAGATGCATTTATATATACTATGGTATACGACTTAATACATGTAAAAGCTAAACAAAGCAGGTTCTCCAGAGTTCTCATCCTTCCTTTATTTCACCTCTCCATCATCAGATTTCATGAATCCTCCAGCTCATTGCGTTTCTGGCATGTAATTGTAAACCTATTGCTAATATCCATAAAACAGAACAAATGTTGATGAAAATCATTGTACCACATTAAGTCCTATGCCTTAAAAATACCACCCAAATGTTCATCCTGTGATAAACACATATATATGTATGTATGTATGTATGTATGTATGTATGTATGTATGATTGTGTGTGTGTATGTATATAATGGTTGCTCCAAACAGATACAACTTCACCATCGTTTTGTATCCTTAGCAGCTATATATTAAAGATGGCAAGGACTGTCAACCAGGTCCCGGAATATCTATATGGAAGAGAGCTGTTGTACCAACTTGTAGCCCACACTAGTACTCCTAGCAAACAGTAATCTTCTTTGGTCTGAGTCACTACACATGTTGGTGTTCTGTTGCTGTGCAGAAAACCTGATCTAACTCATATGCTGGCCAACATGCAGAACTCAATCGGGTTGTGCTACCTAGCTTCTGGTAATTCCATTGAGAGGTCACATACGCATAACAAAAGGAACTCTAGCCACCTGAGATATCTTTACTACTGGTAAGTGCAAGTAGAGGATGTCATGTTAGGTTTAACCTGGGTTTCCCCATTATCCATTATAAATGCTCCAAGCAGTCACCCCACCCCCATCAGCTGCAAAATGTGTGATGTTCTCTATGCTCCTTCATTATTACTACCAGTGCTTTCTGACAGATGCTTCCTTATCAGACCTTGTGACATGCATGCCATTTGCCTTTGTACATCCTGAGTAACTTTGTATGCCCTCTACAACATAGAAAGCACCTGTAATTTCTATAACAGATATACCCTGAATGTCACATGACCACTTTTGATCATCCTTGAGTATGTCAGAAGGAGAAGGTATCTCTTCCCAAACCAGAGAACGTCTCTGGGTTACACAGTATGGTAAGTGAAGAAGCAACAGTATATAGCTCAACAGGGAGGGCAAGGGAAGACGTCAGGGAGGAAGACATGGCAGAAGACAGACAGACAATCTTGGGTGCCTGAAGAAAGGGGTGTGCAAAGTTAACGGTCAGCCTCAGCAACAGAGCAAAACCATGCCAATAATAATAATAGCAATATCAATAACAATACAATAATAATAGCAATAACGAAGTTTACTAGTCATGGTTACTTTTTAACTGGCTGTTTATTGACTTCACAGGACGGCTGTTCTTATGCACTGTCACAGACTATAACCAACTTAATTTTACTTCATCAGACTAAAATGCATGGAAAATCTATCATGTGCTGGAAACTCTATTCAGGGACAGAGAGGATGCAAAGAAAATAGAAAGCAGAGTTATTTTTCTCACAAAGTGTATGGCAAACAAAGCCTGGGATCCTGCATGTAAAAGGTCTATGGATATTTCAGGGTGGGGTATGATTGATGGAGTGCCAAAGCGTACCATGAAGATGACCTGCATGGATCAAAAATAAAAGTGGTCATGCGAAGAGCCTCTCAAGAGAAAGTAGAGGGGACAGTGGGATGAGATGAAATTACTCGTGTCTGACTGGTCTTTTCGTACACACTAAGTGGTTTATTTTTGCCCCTACCATGTCTAACAGAATTGTATCAAGTGCCCAGAAATAGCAACCTTCTCTCTTCAGACAGGCATAGTGTGTCTGAAAAAGAGAACATTAGAGATGGGGTGGGGTCGGCTCTAGCTAGTTTTGTCCCTATAATGAGTCATCCCTTGGGCAAAGGGTAAAAATGAACACATCACTTAAATATCTGCAACATAATGAAATGCAATGTGTTTTCCTTTCACTTTCTTTTATCTCTACCTGTGCTAATTTACTTGTCCCGCCCTCATGAGCAGATAGCTTTGTGGGGTTCACTCCTACAATTCCCCTTTTAGTCTAAATAGAAGATTTAAATTTGATACAAACTCAAACATATACAACATATACATAGAGAGTGATAATTAAGTTATAATCTATTTATCCTAAGCTAAACATATCCATTCCACCTAAATTCTAAACTTATCTGAAAGGGATGCCTAAGTCTGAACACCTCCTTCCAATCCCAACTCTAAAATAATTGAAAATTAACACTAACAGGTGTAAACTATCCTCTGCTATCAATAGGAGGAAGAAGGGACATGGAATTCTCAAATTTACTTCCTGCTGAAGTGGGACAGTGACAATCATGGGGACCTGTGGGAAGAAATTGTTAGTGTAACAAAGTCTTAAGTAGGTTAATTAGTCACTGTTTGGCTTCCTGCCTTCTGCTGCATACAAGAAACACACAAGAAAGTATTTACACTGCTTTTTCTTTTGGCTTTTGGGAAAGATCGATTATTTATTGCCTATGTTTTTGTGAGTGTAGTTACCTTCCTTAGGTTGGAGTTTGCCTTCCAGAACTTTCTGTAGGACTGGATTAGTTGATATGTTGTTTATATCTGGTTTGTCATGAAATTATCTTGTTTTCTCCATCTATAGTGATTTAAAGCTTTGCTGGGTATATTAGTTTAGGCTGGCATCCATGGTCTCTTAGTGTTTTTATAATATCTATCCAGGACCTTCTGGCTTTCAGGGTTTCCATGGAGAAGCCAGGTATGATTCTGATAGGTTTGCCTTTATATGTTACTTGGCATTTTTCCTTTGCTGCTCTTAATATTCTTTCTTTATTCTGTATGCTTGAGGTTTTCATTATTATGTAGTAAGGGGACTTCTTTTTGTAATCCACCCTTTTTGTAGTTCTGTAGGCTTCTTGTACTTTTGGTGGCATGTCTTTCTTTAGGTTGGGAACGTTTTCTTCTATGATTTTATTGAATATGTTTTCTTCCCCTTTGAGCTGGGTTACTTCACCTTCTTCTATCTCTATTATTGTTAGATTTGGTCTTTTCACAGCGTTCCATATTTCCTGGATATTTTGTGTTAGGAATTTGTTGGACTTAAGATTTTCTTTGGTCGATGACTCTATTTCTTCTAGTGAATCTTGAAAGCCTGAGATTCTCTCTTTTAACTTCTGTATTCTGTTGGCTATGCTTGCGTCTGTAGTTCCTGATCGTTTACTCACCTTTTCTGATTCCAGTATTCCTTCAGACTGTGTTTTTTTATTGCCTCTATTTCAGCTTTAAAAACAGTTTGAATTCTTTCTTATAATTTTTGGTTTGTCTTTTCTTCCATTTCTTTAAAAGATTTTCTCATTTCTTCTTTTAGGGCCTCTATCATCTTCATGAATTTGTTGTTAAGGTCATTCTCTTCTGCTTCATCTGTATTGTGATGTTCAGATCTTGCTGGTATACAGTCCTTAGTCTCTGGTGGCTTCATATTGGTTTTTCTGTCATTGAATTTGTTCCTGTATTGTCATCTTCCCATCCCTTCTTTCAGTGTATACAGGTGGGGTCTCTTCCTTTGCTGATGGGTATGAGTCTAAAGTTCTCTTCCAGTGGGTGAAGCAGGTCCAACACACTGAGGGGTCTCATGGTGGGTACATACAGGTTTGAGGCACTCCCTCTCCCAGTAAGTGGGAGATCTGCTCTCTGCAGTCTGCCCTCGAGCTGGGGTCAAGGGTAGGTTGGTTCTCTCAGTAGGTCCTGGTTTCTTGGTCCTCCTGGGGCGAGTCAAGCTTGCTGCAGTCCCCAATCCAGGAGATCCCAGAGAGGGTGAGTGGAAGGAAGCTAGCACCAGGATGGGGGCCCTGAGCTCACCTCTCCCCTCTGCCCTCTGTCCTGACTGGGGGCAGGAATAGACCAGCTCTCTCAGCAGGATCCTGGTTGCTTGGCCCTCCTGGGGCAGTTAGAGCTTGCTGCAGTCCCCAGTCTGGGAGATCCCAGAGATGATGAGCAGAAAAAATCGGGACCAAGATGGGGGCCCGGAGCTCACCTCTGCCCTCTAATCTCTATTCTTAAATTCCTTCTTTCTCTAGGATGCAATCAACCTGTTAACATGCTACTTAGTCTATACCTGCTTAGTAGCAAAAATGGATTCTAAAACTCCTATCCATACTTCAATTATTCATTTTTCCATTTATTTTTAATAAATATCTATTAATTACTAACATCTTCCAGATGACATTGTAAGTACTAAAAATACAGGGAATGTATATTTGTTTTGAGGGTTTTAAATTCACATTTAAATTTCAAAATTTAAGATGTGTGTGTAAAATGGAATCTAAGCTACATCACTTAAAATCTCCAAAGCCATCCTTCTTGTGGATTCATTTGACAAGGAGATAGTAAGTCCAAATAGATTTAGACTGCTATTACTTTTGGCATTGATAGCATCTTAGCTCCGATGACCTAGCACCCAAAGGTCCTGAGGGTGATTCAAGGAAGACTGCCTTGACCCCACACACAAAGCAGATGAACTGCAGAAGAGGAATCCTATGTAAGAATTTCTGATCTTACATAAAGGCTGCTGAAGAATTTACCCCACACATTCCTCTGCAAAAGTGCACATGTCTCCATTATTCTTGAATATAAGGAAATCCCTCTAGGCAAAGGGGTTCTTACTCAATGTCAGGAATGTGGGCAAATTTGCTCTTAAGGGAATAAACTGTCTCCATTATGCTGAGGCAATCTACCCACACAAGTGAAACGTTCCTAAAAATTATAGGCAGCTGGCTAATAATAATTATATATAGTCTTGCATCCAGGAAGTTGTTTACAGTATATCACAAATATTTATACTTAAATTTTTTGAAAAAAACTTTATATTATTTTTATAAACACTCTTATTTATATACCCATCCTCCCATGCCTTTGCCCTCCCATCCTCCAAAGCTTCCCACCAATCCCCTAACACACCCACTACCCACTCCCCAGGGATAGTGAGATACTCCACGGGGATCATCAAAGTCCATGATGTCGTTTGGGGAAGGCTCAGGCCCTCCTTTCCATATCTGGGCTGCAACAGTATCCTTCCACAGGGAAAGGGCTGCCAAAGTCCATTTGTGACCTGGGAATAAACCCTGGCTCCACTGTTAGAGGTCCCATTGACTGCCTTGTCCTCCTAGCTGCTACTCCCATTCAGAGGGCATGGTTCAGTCCAATGCTGGCTCCCCACCTTTATAGGCAAGGGTATGTGTGCTCTCATTAGGTCAGGTCAACTGTTTCAGCGGGTATCTCCAGTTCTGTCTTGGTTCATTTGGTCATTTCTCCTCCATCTCTGCAACTGGATTCTGGGCGTGTTTGTCTAATGCCTTTTAAATGTGCCTTATATTACTGAAAAATCATTGGAATTTCATACCTACTAGGACGCATTTAAAATTATATAAATAACATCCACTTTCCTCAATTTTAAAATTATAAGAATAATGTTTATAACAAAGGTTTTAATTATTCCCTTTATTTTGTGTTTGCATTCAACATAGAATTTAATGTTTATAATGTTTCATGAAAATATCTTAGTAGTAAAAATCATCTTCGATAGTAATTGAAGCTTATTTTCTGTGGCCATAAAATTTCAAAACTTAAAGTAATATGAAGTAATAATTGTGATCATTAGTATTATTTTAAAATCTTATGATCATAGAAAAATTATAATATATATATGTATATATATACATATATATAATTAAATTGTACTACAAGTGCTCCTTGATGAAGCGGGTGAGGCTTCAAACTTTATGCATCCACTGACTGTTTCCATTTACCTGAAGGCCTTGAGCTCAGACAGCATACATTAGCAATGTGATTATTATGAGGTCTTGGATTGCACAATGTCAATAAGAGTTCTGAAACGGCTGTGCATAGGAAGCACTTTGCAGGTATAGTCAACCTCATCTATGCTACTCAGCTTCCGTAGAAACCTGTACATAAAACCTGAGATAAGCATTATTGGCTGACAATATTTTGTGACTATTACCCAACCTCATAGCTGGAAAAATTAAATGCTGTCTATTTCACTGGGATATAATAACTAGAAACCTATAGTTGGTACATCTTTGACATTGCCCTAAGTATCTTTTTCCTGTTACTTAAATAATTATCACCCTTTTAGTGTAAAAAACCCTGAGTATAACAAATCACAAACACAACAGCTTTTCTGAGTTATGAAAGTACTTGTAAATAAATCAGTGAATGATCTTGGAAACATCAACTATAATACATGCTACAGAGGCTTTAATAACATTAAATACATAGGAACCAAGAGTTTGGGAAAGTGGAGGCAAGATGACCCTTCCAAACTAGAAGGAGAGAGAAAAGGGAATAAGGAAGGGAGGAGGGTAAGGTACTAACGGATACTAATTATAGCTGCTGTTCCTTTTTTAAAAGGCACTACAAAAGTCTGGTGTTGGTGGCACACACCTTTAATCCAAAACTTGGCAGGCAAAGGCAGGCAGATCTCTGTGAGTTCGAGGCCAGGCTAGTCTACAGAGCAAGTTCCAGAACAACCTCCAAAGCAATACAGAGAGACCCTGTCTTGAAAAACCCCAAAAAATTTAAAAAATAAAATAAAATAAAAGGTTTTACAAATCAACATTGTAAAATACCCCTGTAGAATAAAAACTGCATGCTGGTTTTTCTCTTTCTAAAAATCTCTGGCATACAAATAGACTTTGAGTGCCTATGCCCTGCCCTGAACGAAATGACAGACTCTGAAGATCCCCTATGAAGAGCCTCGCCCTCCCTGGGGAACAGAGTAGGGATGGAGGTTATAGGGGGGTTGGTGGGAGGGCATGGGAGGAGGGGAGGGAGAGGGAGCTGGGACTGACATGTGAAACAACCTTGTTTCTAATTTAAATTTGAAAAAATTATTTTATATTTTGAGTGTATGTGCACAAATATGTACAGTATTATGGAGGTCAAATGCCATCATAAGAGTGCTCAGAACCAAACCCTTGTCTTCTGAAAAATCCACAAGTGTTGTGAACTGCTTAGCCCCTGGGTCTTTCTTATAAATAAAGATCAAAATATTTATGACAAATTTTTTTTTGTTTTTACCAGACAGGGTTTCTCTGTATTGTTTTGGAGGCTATCGGTCCAGCCCGGCCTCGAACTCACAGAGATCCGCCTGCCTCTGCCTCCCGAGTGCTGGGATTACAGGCGTGCACCACCACCGCCCAGCTTATGACAAATTTTTATCATCCACATATCTCCTACTACTAAAATGTGATGGATGGACAGCAAAATAATAATTACCCATGAAACTTTAGCATAGTACCTGAACGTGACTGGTATTACTTTTGGTACTTCTCACTTTCAGGTAATCTATTGCAATCTAGCACTAACTATGCAGCTATGGTGGAGACAGAGACCTGGGAGCAGGTACATGCACAAGGACTTGTTCCTCCTTTTCATGAAAAAAGTAGTGAACAGACTGCTCTGTGGATAGCATTTCCAAGGGGCTCTTCAGGACTCACTATCCTGTTTTGTGATAGATGGGGACATACAGTATAACCTCACTATGAGAAAATGAAGTAACGCAAATGCTGCTCTCTCTTCCCTAATGCCCTCCTGCGTCCATGACATGTCTCTGCAGGTGTGCCATATTCATTTTCAGTAGACTGTGGGGAAAGTAGTAATAGTTTGTAATGTAATACTTACACTGCTCAGTAATATTGTCAACTTATCTGGGTCAGGTTTCCATTTCTAATTCCAGTATTCTTTTTCTTAAGAAGAATACATCTAATAGAAAAACAAACTGCGACAGCAAATTGCACAAATTGATGGGAACCTGGTAATAAAGAGCTCCATGTGACTCCTACTTCTTTAAGGCAGATGGAGAAGCTCCATTCCTACCAGGACTGCTGCAACAAAAGCAGACTTCATGAATAACAGGGGAAACAAGTCTAGGAAGATGCCAAGGGAAAGAAGAAGCCAGGACAACCTGGAGCTCTCCCAGCGTCTTCATGCCCTTCCTGTTTCAGACAGAACAGACAGACCATCTAACTCAAAACTGCCAGGAGGCACAAATAAGAAAAGTACAGGAATAGCCTATTTACACTCGTTTTCCACAAGCTATTGTTTATTATAAAGGAGGTGTGTGTGTGTCTGTATGTGTGTGTCTGTATACATGCATGCATGCATGTGTGCATGTATGTGTGTATGTGTATATGCGTGAGTGTGTATGTATGTATTTGAAGAGTTACTGACACTTAGATGATGGCAGCAAGGATGGATATGTCCTCTTTTCTCCCACTGAAGGAACAATTAGAAAGTATGTTTCTGTCAAGAACAGTGATTGTAAAATTTAAAACACTCTCCAGTGGGCTCCTTAAAAGACTGGTGGGATCCACTGTCTATCATCCAGACTAATTCAGCAGATCTGAGATGGGTCCTGTGACAAACTTGGTGACACACTTGCCTGAGCTCCACTACATCCTTGGCTGTGCACACACCATGTAAGCACGTTGGACTGCACCTGCCTTCCTCTTACCAAACAATCATCACCTGAAATACACTGGTACTGTAAGTTATAAACTGTGGTGTTCTTACTGTACTTGAAAAATTGTCTGCTTTTATAGAAACATACTAGACCCATTACAGAAAACAAAGACTATTTCTAGCATTGACTCCTAAATTCTCTTGCAATGATATTTAAACCATCACTCTACAGTATTTTTGATAAGTTATATTTTTCTTTTTTCTTTACTTTTTAGGTTAGCATACAACGTAATTATTTTATCATGGTATCTTCATATGTGTGTCATTGAATTTTGTTCTCATTTTGATCACTCATACTCATTCTACCCTCTCCCATGTCCCTTCCCTACTCTAATTAGTTCCTTTACTTCCTCTAAGCTATTTTCTTCTGCTTTCTTGTCATGTGTAATTTATTATTACCCTATTTCACACTATGCCTCAGATTTTTCTCACCTCTCATAGTTCTCTTTCTAGTTCCATGATCTCTTCACATATGCATGTAAATAAACACGTCATTTAATTTGTTTAAAGTGTGTGTGCGTGTGTGTATGTGTGTGTGTGTGTGTGTGTGTAGTCACGTACTATGAGCACAGTTGTATTTTTGAGTGAGCATGTACTATGGCAAATACGGGGAATACAAAGGACATCTTGCAGTTCTCTCCTGTCTCACTCCATTCCTTGGGCTTGTCCATGAGCAATTTGCCTGCTGAGCTATTGCACCAGGCTCAAATGTTAAATTGTACACCAAGGTTCCAGATGTGCTGGAGAACACATAGTACTTGTTTTACTGAATGTGGCTTATTTTCCTTAGCATAATGATTCTCCTTCCATCATTTTCACAGCAAATGCCATGAGTGCATTTTTCTTTATGACTTCATGAAATTCCTTTGTATATGGGCCGCGTTGTCTTTTTTCTTTTTCCCATTTCTCCAAGTGTATGATGTATATTTATGTGTGTATTCATGTTTACATACTTGAGTATGTTCATGTGTATGGATGCATGCGCATGTGCCAACCGCTGATATTAATGTTAAGAACCATTCTCAATCACTCTTCCACCTTACTGAATGAGTCTGGATCATCTGATAAAACCCAAAGTTCACTGACATGCTAGTCTCCCTTGTCAGCTGGCTCTGAGGAGCCCCTGTTCCCACAGGGGGCCACTACAACCAACGAACACTTACACAGGTTCGGGAGACCCACACTCTGCTTCTCATGTTTGATGGAAAGTGCTTAACCACCGAGACATGTCCCACATTTTTCTTTACCCCTTCACTTGTTGATAATCATTTCGGTTGGTTCAGCACTTGGCAGCTGTGGATAATGAAGCTATAAACACAACTATTCAAGTATCTCTGTGGTGTTTAGTTCTCTAGGTATGTGCTTAAGAGTAACACAACTGGGTCAGGCTCTAGTACTATTTTCAGTTTTGTGAGGAACCTCCCTGCTGATTTCCATACAGACTGCACAAATTTATATTTTCACCAGCAGCAAATAAGAGTTCCTATTTCCCCATTGTCAGCATTTGCTGCCATTTGTTCCCTCTTTGTGTGTGTGTGTGATAATATTGCAACTGGGGTGAGATGATGCTCACAGTAGCTTTAATTTTAATTTCTCCATAGCTAAGAATGGAAAACAAAGGCTTTTAGTATTTTCAGTAGTCACTCCTCAGAATTCATTGAATAAGTATTTAATTCTGTATATCTTTGGATTGGGTTGAATTGGATTGGATTTTAATGTTTGATATTAAAAACTACTGCTTGAATCCTTTATTTGAGTTTTACTCTTTTTAAAGTCATGGAATAAATTTTAATTTGGAATTAGGACAGACTTAACAATATTTATAAAACAGTTCTAAAACATGATGTGGTCATTTTATAGTACATATTTATGAAAATTATAAAATCAAAATATTCATCAACCCTGAAAAACTGAAGATGATCCACACTGTGCAGTATCAAATACCCAGCCGAGATTTAACTTTTATGAAAAAATAAAAGGCACAATCATCTCATTAGTATGAAATTTTGTTTCTGCCTTTAACAAATCATAAGTGTATATATGCATGTATAAAATAAAGCATTGTTTTAAAATAAATTTATCTATTATCTGCTTTCAGTGAATGTTTGGTTTGTATCTCTATTCATAGACCTATGCAGTCATATAAAAATTCCTTAGACAGTCATCGTGTGCCCATAGCACAAAGAGGGATGCTCTCTCAGCCTGGACTCTTAGGGGGAGTGCCTGAACCCTGCCCGGAGTAAAATGACAGACTCTAGATATCCCCTATGTGGAAGGAATTGGCAATAGGGTGGGAGGCTGGGGGGGGGAAGGGGAGTGCGGGAAGAGGGGAGGGAGAGGGAACTGGGATTGACATGTAAAACAAGCTATTTAAAATTAAAATAAAAAATGATAAAAGAAAAAAAGAGAAGTATTATGAAGTGAAGCCAAAACAAACAAACAAACAAACAAACAAATTCCGTAGAGAATATGTGTGGAAACATTTAATACATTCCAGCCTAAACCACATGATTGTTAGCCTAACCACGATAGCGATTTTGTCCCACGGATGGTATAATTTCAACCTAAAATCCCAGGCATTAATTTAGTGATAATGGTGAATTCTGTCTGTTGTACCACAGAGAAAACCATGATCCTTGAGAGTATTGTGAATTACTTGGAAAGAAGAGAAAGCTCCCAGAATTCCCCTATGTATCATGTTTCCAGTTACATTTGGGACAGCAAATAAAAAACAGAACACACAAGCACTAACTGTGCTGAAACATGGTGACAGTATTCCTTGGGTTCTCTGACTCTAGGCAGATGAAGGCAGGAAGTACACAGATGAACTCCTACCACCATGGGACTTTGTCTCTCATAGAAAGCTGAACAAGTAACACAATCTCCAAAGGAAAGGGATAGTACACATCCTGGTATTAGGGCTGATTCATACACCGGAAAAAATGACAGTGGTTTGTGTCTAAAAATTAGACGAGTTGTTTCATTTCTAATTTTGCCTCAGCACTCATGGAATTACCTGGAACTACAGGAAGTAGCATATAAATAAGCCAAAATACTTGGAAACTAAAACTCAGATAAACAAGCCCTAGCATTGACAGATTTTCTGCACTAAAAGAGTAACAGTGGGACTGGGGAGATGGTGCAATAGGTAAAGTGCTTGCTGGGCAAGTATGAAGACTTGAAGCTGAAGCTCTAACATGCATGTAAAAGCTGATATGATTAACACATCTGTAAATAAAGACAGATGGAACCTGGGAGCTCAATGGCCAGCCAATCTAGCTGAAAGGACAGACTCTTGGTTCAATGAGAGACACTGTCTCAAAAATAAGCCATTGAGACATCCGGATGCTAACTTCCAGCCTACACCTTACCCCCCCCCACACACACACATACACACACAATACACAGTGGCTTTTTTAAAAAAATCACAGTGTGCTCTGTATCATCTTGACCTCATAACACAGATGACTCAATCCTATTTCTCTGACATAATAGATTTAAATCATTTGTAACTATGGTCTGTTGTGATAAAACAACATGGCCAGAAAGCAACTTGGAAAGGAAAGGGTTTATTTCATCCTACAGTTTGCAGCTCATCATCCAGAGAATTCAGGACAAGAACACAAGGCAGGATCCCAGAGGCAAGAACTGAAGGAGAAGCTGTGGCGGAATGCTACTTACTGGCTTGCTTCTCATGGTTTGTTTAGCCTACTTTGTCATATAACATAGGACCACCTGGCCAGAGGTGGCACTGCTCTCATATCAAACATTAAATAAGAAAATATTACACAGGCTTGAGTACAAACTAATCTTACAGAGACATTTTCTCAATTGTGGTTCCCTCTTCTCAAATAACCATAACTTATGTCAAGTTGACAAATTTCTTAGGGACTGTGTGAGATGTTAATGTTCTTGGACAGACTGAGGGTAGAAGAAATATCAAGAGCTTCCTGATGCATAAGGAAGTTGGGTACCAAACTGATTAACTGAAAAATTAGAGATGTGACCAAATTGGTCTTCTGAGGTAGTAGAGCATTTCATGTCAATTACCTAGTTTTTGTTCAATTACCAATGGTTGGTTGGCTCATTGACTAGATCATGATACTAAGGAAACTGAAGAGATTTAATGGTGTACTTGGAAGGCCAGTTTGCTTCTGATCACAGATTTCTCTAGATTCTCTCCAAACTCTGGCTAGTATTTTCACAAAGAACAGTAACAATAAAAACTGGGAACTTGATGAGATCATAACTGATGTGTGCAAAGTCACCATCATTACTGGAATATACCACCCAAAACTATGTCTGATGCCAGTGAGGAATTGTATCACCTTGGAATTCCAACCATAATCCTATTCTAAAAGAGCAAAAACCCAAATATACTAGAAAACAACACTTTTACTCTTGCAGAGAGTCTTGAAATTCATTCATCAAATTGACTCTGCATCTGACATTATACTGTAGTAAGTACTTTATGATATCATGCATTTAAATCTTAAAACAACCATATGTGACAAGTATTATCTTCTAATTACATGTGTGGGAACCATGGTTTAAAGAGATTTTGCAATTTCATTTGATTGCAATTTGAACAATTTTCTAAAAGAAGGTTCTGAGTCATTAGCATCATGCCATCAAAACAAGCCATTTTATCTACTTAGTATGGATTCTACTCAATCCAATCAGCACAAAAGCATAAATAACCAAGGTCGGACTTTCATAAAAACTGACTTTCATCGTGTAATTATAAATTAACATTTTGCCTAATGAATGTCTCTGGTACTTTTGAGTCATTTAATCTGAAAGTTCTCAAACCTGTCTGTCTATGAAATTTATTCAGAGAAATTTATTAAAGTATAGATTACTGGGTTCTGCCAAAGAGTGTAAATCCATATTTTATTAAAATTCTCCAATATTCTCTGATGTGCGATCATGTGCCTAAGTTACTTGTTTATGCACACCCTAGATGCTAGAAACATGGAAAATGGGACATAAAGGGAGGCATACATTTCAGTGATAAGGTAGAGGAAAAGGTATAAAAAGCCTAACTGATTCGACTAACAGATATTGTTTTAGAGTAATACAATATGTTCTTGGGAAGTTTCTACACAAACTACTATAGTAAAGTGTACATGTTACTATTAGCATCAATTTATAAATTTTTAAAACAAAATAAACTCATGTAAATATCAGAGAAAACAATAAGCAGAATGTCACAAACATTCCAGAAGGTACCTCTAGTTCCCATGCCCCTCACTATCCTTATTGTTTCAGTCCAGGAAAATTACCATCTCACTTAACATACTCATTCATGGACAGAGAAGAGCTAGAAATAGACCTCAATGGAAGAGCATTTGTCTAGTGTATGAAATGTTCTGGGTTTGAATCTCAGCATAGCACAAGAAAAAAGTAGTAAAGATAGGAAGGGACTGGAAAGATGGGCTAAGGAGTTAAGAGCACTTTCAGAGATCCAGGGTTCAGACCTGGGTTCAGTTCTTAGAACACAAACACCTATAACTCCAGTTCCAAGGGGGCCCAACACCCTCTTCTAACATCTGTGGGTTTCTGCATTTCCATGGTGTATATACATATACTCAAGACTCACACACAAACACATTAAATAAATAAATAATACTAAAATAAAGCATGCCTTATTTGAGTTTTAGAGTACTTCCATTGCTACATGGAATTACACAATATCCATCCATGGCCCATTCTTAGTCTATTCTGTGTTTGAAGAACATTTTGTTATATCAAGTACAATCTCCTTTCATTGAGATATAATGATTGTAGGTGTTTATCACATTAGCAATTAGTATTCAGATTAGCTTTAATTAAATAACAAGAAAAATGGACACAGAAAACTACCATCACAATGGGAAACTGTCTCAGTCCAGAAGATACTACACAGACATGCTGACTTGATGTAGTATGGTACCCTAGATAGAATTCTTGGAAAGAAAAGTACTAAGAAAAATGAAATAAATCTAAATAAAATAGGTTTATTTGCTGACAGTGCTTTGCTATTGGTTCATTATAGAATATAGAAAGATAACAAGAAGGAGAGAAACAGGTAAAAGATGCACAAACATTTCTGTATTGTCTTTGATGTTTTTTTAATGAATCAAAACAATTCTAAAATTAAAAGCTTGTTTGAATATAAAATTAGGTATGGTTTGACACAGATATGAATGTTGAAAAGAATGAAGCACTCTCATCTTTAAAGATAAAATATGTGTACTCAAGAAAAAAACACAAATGATTATGAGGTTGACAAGATCACCACAGCACTGGGAAATATGAATGTAAAAGTAGGACTTTTTAAATAGGAAACAAAATAAAACCAAACAAACAAAGGGGGTGAAAAAGGATCATTTTGGAAGTGAAAACTAAATAACAAGGAATCCACTGGGAAAAGCACGGGAAGCAGGAGAAACAGAATAAGAAAAATGAGCAGACAAAAGTCAATGGAATTTTTTTTTAATTAGGTAAAGGTAGGTGCACTGGTGTGAAAATAATGAAAGGCCAAAAGTTTTAAAATGTACTTCAAAAATAATAACAAACAAAATTAATACTATTTTAATATAAACAAAGATATAATTGAGAAGTCTAGTACTGAGTATTGGTCCTCTGAAACAACTAATAACAGATTAAACTAATGAGGTATATCAAGAAAAAGAGTAAAGTACACATCAATACATTGTAAAAAATTGGAGGAAAATTATAAAGCAAAATTCTTAAAGAGATTCTTTATACCATAGACCAATAAAGCAAAATTTAGATAATGAATAAGCCTTAAAAATTTGACTCTCAAAAACTGGCCAAACGAGAAATAGAAAGCTCTCATACTGTCACAAAGAAAAGCTCTAGATTCAGATAGTAAAATAAGTTGTTGGAAAATAGAAACCTAGGAGTCTGATTTCTGACATTATTATGAGGCTTTCATAACTATATACCACACTAGGCAAGTGAAGGGTGAGGGACAAACAAGCAGACAAATAACAAAAAAAGTTAGAAAATAGACAAACTGAGGACAGACTCACAGCACAGTTGCAAAAATAAGCAAAACACAGATAAGTCAGCCAGAAACAAATCTTGAATGTTACACAAGATGCAAAGTTGGATGAACACTTTCTCAAAATTGTTCAAAAATGAAGGATAGAGCAAAAAGATCTTATCAATGATGAAGGAAAATAATCCAATGCAGTTCATCACTGTTGAATAAGCAAATCCCCTTGGGATGAGAGAAAGAAAGAAAAAAAGAAAGGAAGGAAGGAAGGAAGAAAGAAGAGGGAGGGAGGGAGCTAGAAAAAGGATAAGAAGTATCTTTGTTGGAACTTCCTGCATCATGCTGACACCACCCGCTGACAATGGGCATGCCCAGTGATGCAGACACATCACTACTTCCTTCATTAAGGGGCTGCATACCAGTATGCATGTCCTTTCAAGTAACCAACTCCACATGGTTTCTCTCTCCACTATCTCTCCTCTCCATGCTCTCACTCTCCACCCTGCCCTCTCTTCACTGTTTCTTTCTTGCTCCTCCCCCCTCTCACTCTCCCACCACTGTAATAAACCATGGTTAATGTACTCTCCAAGGCTTATGCTCCATTCTGCTGGTCCCGGTTCCATCTCATGCCTTTCTAATTTCTTTTTCTAACTTTAAACTTTTGCAAAAGAACAACAATCTTAAGCTGATAAAATGGAATTTCCAATGCATATAGCAAACATAGAAATCTAGGTAGATACGGCCAAGACAGGTAATACTACAAACTTTGAACTGGAGGGATGACATCATTGGAAGTGATATACAGTTGCCATATATAACTGAAATGCCATGGAGTGAGACGATTTCAAAATGCAGGAATATAAAAAGTATTGAAGTTAAGAAAACAAAACAAAACACAAAGAAAAACCTACAAACTATTGGCTGTAAGCAGAGGTGGCCCAGAGTGATCAAAAGTTTACAGAACACCCTGAGAGAATAGGGGACATCTCATTCCCAGGAGGAAAGACATGCAAATGAAAACCTTCATTAGGCACCAGGGCATACCAGCATGCAGAAGACATGTGAGAACCATTCAAAGAGAAACTGCAGAGAGAATTGTATTCAAAAGAAAAATAATAGTAAAACAAAGATGAACACACACACAAAAGGATTCCAAAACAAAGAGCTAGAGAAACAACTGAACCAGAGGAGTCTGTTGTTGAAGGTTTTAAGAATTAGGTATCCATATATGTGCCCATTCCATGTGGGAGGTCCCTGCTCCAAATGATGACAGACTTTGAAGATCCCCCATGGAAGGCCTCACTCTCCCTGGGGAGCAGAAAGGGGTTGAGATGGGATGTCAGAGGAGGGCAGGGGAGGAGGGCAGGGAAAGGGAACTGGGATTGACATGTAAAACAAACTTGTTTCTAATTTAAATTTTAAAAAAAGAATTAAGTATCCAATGATACAGAAAAAAACCCTGCAAAGCTACAATTCCATTTTCCTCCCATTTACCAATCATAAACTGACAAGTAGCCAAGATTTTCTTGCACAAATCCAGCACTATCCCACCTGTACCAAATTCTACTCTCTCTGATTTTTCCTTGCAGAAACCAGGTTAGCTGGGTATGGCCCTGTGATGCATTCAACAGCTGTGACTAGGGAGGCAATCAGGAAAAACTCCTAGTGACTGGCTCATGCCTAAGGGGAATGAGTTCAAGGGAAATGTTTACCAGAGAAAATGAGATGAATAATGCAAACTCGGTTCTGAATAGGTCCCCAGTTACCTCCATGAAAGGAGATTAGAACCTGACTTTAAAAAATATTATGTTAAAGGGACCAGAAGTGGACAGTGGTAAAAGTGCCCAAGGGAGATTAACAGTAGGTCATTTAAACCTACTTAAGAGCTAATTACCAAGAATTTAATGAAGTGTGGTGTTTTATCTATTTCTCAGAGAAATAGAAACTGGAGCAATGATAAAAGAAGGAAAATAGAGTCTATATAATTGCCTCAACAGCCCTCACTCAATTCTGTCCTAAACATCATACTTCTTTGTCTCTAGGAACATTTTTACGACTTTAAAGTTGTTACTGCACACTATTCCTGGAGTGACATGAACAAACTTCTACTCACCACAGACAGGGGAAAAGAAGGCCACACCAAAGTACAGACACATAAAAGTTCAACTTAGTGAACAAACAGGAATAAGGATGAGGGGTTATTTACAGGAGTAGAAATGACAGACAAAGACAACTGTGTCACCAAAGACCACCCTGGCAAGGGTGACGGTTCACCAAAGCTGGGAACCTGGAGTGCACTGCACAGCCTGCAGGCAGCTCAGCACATTGGACAGTGTCCTTTTCAGGTGATTCAGTCAGTCTTTGCCTCTTCCAGGTAGCCATGATAATCTCTGCTTCATTGGGTTTGTTGCTTGTCTGTGAATCTTCTTTGCAGCTTGTCTTATCTGAGTGACTCTCAGCAGAGACAACAAACTGTTTTGTAAATTATTTTCTAATTCAAAACTTCCCATATAATGTATTTTATTCATGTTTTCCCTCCTCCCACCCTTTCCTGATCCTCCTTACTGCCCTAACCACCCGACTTTGTGTTCTCTCTCCCCCCTTGTTTTTTTCTCTCTTTAAAAATAAAAAATAAAAAAACAAGAAACAAGAACACAAAAATGAAAATCAAAACAAGTAAGACAAAAATTCCAAAACGAAACGTCCACAAAAATACCACTGAGTTCATTTTGGGTTGGCCAAATATTCCGTCCTGGGCATAAGGTCTGCCCTGGATATACCCAGTAACGCTCCATTGAAGGAAACTGATTTTCCCTTTGTTAGTCAGTATGAATTACAGATAGCTTCTTGATTAAGGGTAGCACCCTGTGTGTACTTCCCCCTCACAGTGTAAGGACTAACTCCATCTGGCTTGCGACTGTACAGGTCTTGCTGTGCTTGCACAGTCTCTATGTGTTCATATGGGCTTCAGTCTTGCTGTGTCTGGAGGACAGTGTTTTCCTTTGAGTTATCCCTGCCTCTTACAGTATTTCTACTTCCTCTTCATGTAGATCCCTGAGCCTTGAGAGGGGCTTTGATGAAGACATTCCAGTTAGGATTGGGTGCTTCAAAGTGCTTACTCTCTGAATATTTTCCTGTTGTAGGTATCTATGTTAGTTTTAATCTACTGCAAGAAGTTTCTCTCTGATGAGGGTTGAGTAAGGCACTAATCTATGGATGTAGAAATATGTCATTAGGAGTTAGTTTGTTGCTATGGACCTTAGCAGAATCATAGCACTAGGTTTTTCTGCAGGTCCATAAGTTATCTGGGCTCAGATTCTTGGCCTCTAGCAGTAGTGAGTATTCCATCTCATGGAATGGGTCTTAAATTCAAACAGAAATTGTTTGGTAACTCCCATAATGTTTGTGCCACTATGGCACCAACATACCTTTCAAGCATGTCACTGTTGTAGGTCACAGAGTTTGTAGCTAGGTGATATTCATGATAACTTTCTCCTTCAGTAGTATGAAGAGTACCTTTCAGTAGGGGTGAAGCTTCTAGTTACGCACCAGTTTGACTTCTCTGTATTTGATGACATAAGTAAGTATTGTCTTCAGCAATAGGGCCTTACAATAAGATTGTGGAAAGCAACTAATAGCCTTAGCAATAGCCTATGATGTTTGGGAAATCCTATGGGACCTCTTGGGCCAAAGACTCAACAAGATAAAACCTGTTCCTGGCACTGGAGGTTTTATTTAATGGTATAAGAAGTCTAGTATGGGTCATTGTCTCCTTTATATTTGGTGATTCCACTTAGATTCCTTTCATATATTTATATATTTAAGGAATCTTCTACAGTAGCAGGTTTCTATATGGCTTTTCTAATGCTCTATGGAGTTTATTGTTCCTATTAATATTCCTTCCTGTTTGTTCTCCCTTACAGCCTTAGAAGGTGTATAAAAACTCCAATTGTACAAGTTTTTCATCAACACTTTGAAATAGTCTTTTTCAGTTTGATGTACTCTGATGGTTATGTGGTGGTAGCTGCTGAAGTGTTACATTTTACTGTGTATTTTATTTTGTTATTGTTGAAATTATAGCGTTCATTACATATTATGAATACAAATTCACCATCACATATATGATATGCAAATAAATGCTCCCTTATTGAGCCATTATAGCATTCTATTAAATTGTCTTTTAGGGTCAAAAGTTCTAAATTTTGATAAGGCCGAACTTACCAATTTTCCCTCCTATGAATCATCCTTTGGTATTGTGTCAAGGATTTCTAATTCAACATATAAGTCAAAATCCTTACAGAGAGTCATGAGACTCTAAGTGAGTTTCTATCACCATTGCCTCCATGACTTCATCTTTCCCACATATCTGTTTTTCTCATTCTTCTTAGCCACATTGGCTTATGCTCCTTCTTGAATACTCCAGACACAGTTGCTACCTCAATGTACTTGCAATAACTGTTCTTCTTGCCTGAGATTCTTTTCCCCAAAAAAGTTGCAGGGTTTTCCAGACTTCTCTCATGTCATTTTGAAATGTCAACTTAATTAAGCCTATGCAATCTTCCTTATGACAACTGTAATCCAGCTACATCCCAGTCCTGCGTTGCTTTCCTCCAAAGCACTTTTGCCGTGCAGTCTTTTGTTTTTCATTTCTTTTTTCCCCTCTAGTTCTTACACTACAGTTTTACTGCTGTGAGAAAAAGAGCTTTTGGTTGTCCACCAGCATAGCAATGGTTAGCATGTTACTTGGATGTCACTACAGATACTCAGGAAATCATGATCAATGCATGAGTGAACCCTTAAATTATGTTCATTTTCTTCACACATATTTGGTAGCTTAGCTGACTGTAAACCTCCTTAGAAGGTTTTTTTGAAGTTCTTATTTGTACAAATTTTAGATTTATATTGAGCACAGTTACAGAGATCAGAGTTTCTATAACGCTTGTAAAATTTTTCTCCATTAATATTACCATAACTCCAGGGTATACTTATCAAAATAAAAAAATGACGTTGTCCCAATATTATTAACTAATGGCAGGATTCTCTCAAAATTCTGATAACAGTATTCCCAATTTTTTATAGTTTGTAGATAGCAAATGGTAAATCTGTGTGATTATAGTGTATTCAAAAGAGGGCTCATTATATCCATAGCATAGAGTTTCAAGGGAGCTTTAAAAGACAGGTACAGACCCATTGTATGCCCCCTTTGGATAGTAAAATAAGGAAAAGAAATTCACCTAAGAGGTCAAGGACAAATTTCTGAAGATTTTGCTCCAGAGCCCCAGCCACTCCAGATATGAATTGACAATGGCATTTTTAAAAATTTATTTTTCAGTTTAAATTTAGATAAAAAACAAGGTTGCTTCACAAGTCAGTTCCAGGTCCCTCTCCCTTTCCCTCCCCTCCTCCCGTGCCCTCCCCCGAACCCCCCATTATCCCCTCATTTCCCTAGGCCTCCTCACTGACACTCACATTCAGGGGGTATTGATCAGTCCCATGCTGGATTCCCAGGCTGATGCCTGGGATTCAAGAGTTAACCTTTGTCAGGTCAGCTGTTTCTGGGGGTTAAACCAGCCCAGTCTTAATCCCTTTGGTCATCAGTCCTCCCTCTCTGTTACTGGCATTCTTGAGTTCAGCTCAGTACTTAACCAAGGGAGTCTGCCTCTTCTTCGATCAGCCACTAAATGAAGTTTCTGTTTCCCAAACTCTCTGGCCATAGGATTGTAGGCTGGCCCTCCCAAGATCTATGTCTAAAATCCATATATGAGAGAGTACATGCTATGTTTCTCTTTTTGTGACTGGGTTACCTCACTCAGGATGGTTTCTTCTAGTGTCATTCATTTGCCTGCCAATCTCAGGATTCCATTGTTTTTTCTGCTGAATAGTACTCCATTGTGTAAATGTACCACATTTTCTCTATCCACTCTTCGGTTGAGGGACATCTAGGTTGCTTCCAAGTTCTGGCTATTACAAATAAAGCTGCTATGAACATAGTGGAACAGACATCTTTGTTTTATGAATGGGCATCTTTTGGATATATGCCTAAGAGTGGAGTTGCTGGGTCTTGTGGTAGGTTTATTCCCATTTTTCTGAGGAATCTCCATACTGATGTCCAAAGTGGCTGAACCAGTTGGCACTCCCACCAGCAATGGAGGAGTGTCCCCCTTTCACCACATTCTCTCCTGCATAAATTGTCGTTGGTGTTTTTGATTTTAGCCATTCTGACAGGAGTGAGATGGTATCTCAGAGTTGTTTTGATTTGCATTTCCCGGATGGCTAAGCATGTTGAGCACTTTCTCAAGTGCCTCTCAGCCATTTTAGACTCCTCTATTGAAAATTCTCTATTTAGTTCTGCAGCCCATTTTTTAATTGGGTCCTTTGATGTTTTGGAGACTTGCTTCTTGAGTTCTTTGTAAATTTTGGAGATCAACCTTCTGTCAGATGTTGGATTAGTGAATATTTTTTCCCATTCTGTGGGCTGCCTTTTTGTCTTGCTGACTGTGTCCTTTGCCTTACAGAAGCTTCTCAGTTTCAGGAGGTCCCATTTATTAATTGTTGATCTCACTGTCTGTGCTAGTGGTGTTATGTTCAGGAAGCTGTCTCCTGTACCAATTCGTTCAAGGGTACCACCCACTTTCTCTTCTAAGAGGTTCAGTGTGGCTGGATTTATGTTGAGGTCATTGATCCATTTGGACTTAAGTTTTGTGCATGGCGATAAACATGGATTGATCTGCATTCTTCTACATGCCAGCCTCCAGTTATGCCAATGGCATTTCCTTATATCTGAAAATATCATTGAAAACAAGGATGTTAAAAGATCTCAAACAAAACCAGCAACCACATAAGCAGCATACCAACTTATAGGAGCATCCTCAAGAGAAGCTCTGTTAAATTAATTTCCACCTCACAAAACTGATCAATTGTTGGAGACTGACATTTAGTAACACAAGTAGCAGGGATCTGTAATTTAAGCTGTTGGTCCTTTACCTCATTGAGAGCATTAAAAATGACAGATACTTCAAAATGAAGTTCAGCTGAATAGTTTATGCCTCTAATTAAAGGCTCTACATTCTTGAAATCCCAGTTATTGTAGTATTTATGTTACTGTTGCATGTGTGATTTTTCCACTTGTATGATTTTATAAAAGCCAACATTTCCATTTATCCCACTACTAAATGATAAATGGAAATGTCAAAATGCATTCATATGTTGTATGTTTATAGACTGTCTAAGTCTACCTATAGACAACTTAAGGGCCAAATCTACTAAAATCAAGTTAATATTATTTTGGATAGGGAAAAGATGTTATGCAGTTAGTATTATAATAAGTATTATAGTAAATAATAGATACAAATTCAGTTTTTTTATTCTCCAGATTTATTTTGGTAAAAAAAATCAGATATAACCTTGCAAAAATTACATTAATGTTTAACATGCATTCAAATAACTTTCTTTTTTTCCAGTTTAAATTTAGACAAGAAACAAGGATGCTTCACAAGTCAGTTCCAGGTCCCTATCCCATTCCCTCCCCTCCTCCCGTGCCCTCCCCCCAACCCCCACCTTATCCCCTCATTCCCCCAGGGAGGGTGAGGCCCTCCATGGGGGTGTCCATAGTCTGTCATTTCATATAGGGCAGGGCCTAGACCCTTCCCTAAGAGTTCAGGGTGAGAGTGCACCTCACGTTGTTCTACGGGAGTCCAAAGTCCGTGTGTATACTTGGGATGGGTACTGATCTGCTGCCCAAGGCTCAATATGTTCCCTAGGCCTCCTCACTGACACCCAAATTCAGGGGGTATTGATCAGTCCCATGCTGGATTCCCAGGCTGATGCCTGGGATTCAAGAGTTAACCTTTGCCAGGTCAGCTCTTTCTGGGGGTTAAACCAGGCCAGTCTTAATCATTTTGATCATCAGTCCTCCCTCTCTGTTACTGGCTTTCTTGAGTTACTGGCTTTCTTGAGTTCAGCTCAGTACTTAACCAGCGGCTAAATGAAGTTTCTGTTTCCCAGACTCTCTGGCCATAGGATTGTAGGCTGGCACTCCCCAGATCTATGTCTAAAATCCATATATGAGAGAGTACATGCCATGTTTCTCTTTTTGTGACTGGGTTACCTCACTCAGGATGGTTTCTTCTAGTGTCATCCATTTGCCTGCGAATCTAATGATTCCATTATTTTTTTCTGCTGAATAGTACTCAATTGTGTAGATGTACCACATTTTCTCTATCCACTCTTCAGGTGAGGGACATCTAGGTTGCTTCCAAGTTCTGGCTATTACAAATAAAGCTGCTATGAACATAGTGGAACAGACATCTTTGTTGTATGAATGGGCATCATACAAAAACAAATTCAGTTTTTAAAAGAGTCAAGATGCGGACATCAGCCCTTCCAAGACCCCAACCCCAGCGAGTCCAGCTTCAGGTGAGATTGGGTCTCCGGCGGGGACCGCCCGCCCATCACCCATCCCCCTCGATCTTCTGGGCCTCTCCTGGCATCCAGAAGACCTGCCCACACAGGAAAGACATCAGCCCTTCCAAGACCCCAACCCCAGTGAGTCCAGCTTCAGGAAAGACATCAGCCCTTCCAAGACCCCAACCCCAGCGAGTCCAGCTTCAGGAAACACATCAGCCCTTCCAAGACCCCAACCCCAGTGAGTCCAGCTTCAGGAAACACATCAGCCCTTCCAAGACCCCAACCCCAGCGAGTACAGCTTCAGGAGACCTGCCCACACAGCAAAGAAGTCAACAATTCCAAGACCCCAACCCCAGTGAGACCAGCTTCAGGAAAGACATCAGTGCTACCAGGACCCAAACTCCGTGTCAGCATCCCCAGCTTCAGCTGCAGGAAGGAAGGAGACCAGTGGAGACAGAATGTCCCCACCAGCACCCACTGAAAGAAGAGATGGGAAGAAGACAGAATAAGAGATCACTCAGCAATAGAAACACCAACATGACCCCACCAGAATCCAGGGATCCAACACCAGCAAGACCCGAAAAGCACTACATAGACGAAGAAGAGGAGACAGACCTTAAAAATTATTTCATGAAGATGATGGAGACTCTCAAAGAAGAAACGAGGAAATCCCTTAAAGAAACAGAAGAAAAATCAAACAAAAAATCCATGAAATGGGGGAAAAAATCAAGAAATAAACAAATCTCTCAAAGAATCTAAAGAGCACTAAGAAAGAACAACCAAAAAAATTAAGGAAACAACTCAAACAGTTGAAGGATTGAAAGGTGAAATAGAAACGATAAAGAAAACAGAGAATGAAGGGATGCTGGAAATAGAAAAGCTGGGTAAACGATCAGGAAATACAGATGCAAGTATCACCAATAGAATACAAGAGATAGAAGAGAGAATCTCAGGTGTTGAAGACTCATTAGAGGATATAGAGTCGTCAACCAAAGAAAATCTCAAAATCAACAAATACTTAACACAAAATATCCAGGAAATATGGGACACCGTGAAGAAGCCAAACCTGAGAATAATAGGTATATAAGAAGGCAAAGAAATACAACTCAAAGGTACAGAAAACATATTCAATGAAATCATAGAAGAAAACTTCCGTAATCTAAAGAAAGATATGCCTATGAAAGTACAAGATCCTACAGAACACCAAATAGGCTTGACCAGAAAAAGAAGTCACCTCGCCATATAATAATCAAAACATCAAACCTACAGAATACAGAGAAAATATTAAGAGCAGCTAAAGAAAAAGGCCAAGTAATGTACAAAGGCAGACCTATCCGAATTACACCTGACTTCTCAATGGAAACGATGAAAGCCAGAAGATCCTGGAAAGATGTCCTACAAACGCTAAGGGAACAAGGATGCCAGCCCAGACTACTATATCCAGCAAAGCTTTCAATTACCATAGATGGAGAAAACAAAATATTCCATGACAAAGCCAGATTTAAACAATACATATCCATGAATCCAGCTCTACAGAAAATGCTAGAAGGAAAACCTAGAGCCAAGGAAGATAACTACATTCACAAAGACACAGACAATATATAATCACACTTTACAAAACACCAAAAGAAAAAGGGAGGAGAAACTACACAAAATAACTTCACTAACAATAAACCAAGCACAAACAAGGATCACCAATCAATGGTCATTAATATCCCTCAATGTCAATGGCCTCAACTTGCCTATAAAAAGACACAAACTAGCAAAATGGATACGAAGACAGAACCCTTCCTTCTGCTGCATACAAGAAACACATCTCAACAACAAAGACAGACGTTATCTCAGAGTAAAGGGCTGGGAAAAGATCTTCCAATCAAACGGCCCCAAGAAACAAGCGGGCGTAGCAATCCTAATATCTAACAAATTAGACTTCAAATTAAAATCAATCAAAAGAGATGAAAAAGGACACTTCATATTCATCAAAGGAAAAATACATCAAGACGAAGTCTCAATTTTAAACATCTATGGCCCAAATACAAAGGCACCTACATTCATGAAAGAAACATTACTAAAGCTCAAAATGCACATAAAATCTCACACACTAATAGTAGGAGACTTCAACACTCTGCTCTCACCGCTGGACAGGACCTCCAGACAGAAACTTAACAAAGAAACAAAAGAACTAACAGAAGTTATGACCCAACTGGGTTTAACAGGCATCTATAGAACATTCCACCCAAATACAAAGGGATATACCTTCTTCTTGGCACCACATGGAACCTTCTCTAAAATTGACCACATAATAGGAAACATAATAAATCTCCACAGATACAAAAAAATTGGAATAACCCCCTGCATCTTATCAGACCACCATGCATTAACATTAGAATTCAACAATAGCACAAATCGCAGAAACCCTACAAACTCATGGAGATTGAACAATGCACAATTGCACCATTCCTGGGTAAAGGAACAAATAAAAAAAGAAATTAAAGACTTCCTCGATTTCAATGAGAGTGAAGACACAACATACACAAACTTAGGGGACACTTTGAAAGCAGTGCTTAGAGGAAAGTTTATAGCACTAAGTGCCCACATGAAAAAACTGGAGAACAGCCATACTGGAGAATTAATAGCACAGCTGAATGTTCTAGAACAAAAAGAAGAAAACTGCCCCCGGAGGAGCAGACGCCAGGAAAAAATCAAATTGAGGGCTGAAATCAATCAAGTAGAAACCAGAAAAACACTGAGAAGAATCAGTGAAACAAAGAGTTGGCTCTTTGAGAAAATCAACAAAATAGATAAACCTCTGTCCAAACAAACCAAAAGACAGAGGGAGAGCATGCTAATTAACAAAATCTGGGATGAAAAAGGGGACATAACAACAGACTCTGAGGAAATCCATAGAATCATCAGGGCATACTTTGAAAATCTGTACTCCACAAAATTTGAAAATTTAAAGGAAATGGACAATTTCCTCAATAGATATCACTTGCCAAAACTAAATCAAGAGCAGATAAACAATCTAAACAGACCTATAACCCCTAATGAAATAGAAGCAGTCATCAAAAGTCTCCCAAATAAAAAAAAGCCCAGGCCCAGATGGCTTCAGTGCAGAATTCTACCAGAAATTCAAAGAAGAGCTAATTCCAATACTCCTCAAAGTATTCCACACAATAGAAGCAGGAGGCTCACTGCCAAACTCTTTCTATGAGGCTACAATTACCTTGATACCCAAACCACACAAGGCCACAACTAAGAAAGAGAACTACAGACCAATTTCCCTCATAACACTGATGCAAAAATACTCAATAAAATACTCGCATACCAGATTCAAGAACACATCAGAAAAATCATCCACCATGATCAAGTAGGCTTCATCCCAGGAATGCAGGGATGGTTCAACATTAGAAAATCTATCAATATAATCCACCATATAAACAATCTGCGAAAGTAAAACCACATGATCATCTCACTAGATGCTGAAAAAGCCTTTGACAAAATCCAGCACCCCTTCATGATAAAGGTCCTAGAGAGATCAGGGATAACAGGAATGTACCTGAATATAATAAAAGCAATATACAGTAAACCAACAGCTAACATCAAACTAAATGGAGAGAAACTCAAAGCAATTCCTCTAAAATCAGGAACAAGACAAGGCTGTCCACTCTGTCCATATCTCTGCAATATTGTACTTGAAGTTCTAGCTACAGCAATAAGACAACAAAAGGAGATAAAGGGGATACAAATAGGAAAAGAAGAAGTCAAACTTTCACTATTTGCAGATGATATGATAGTTTACATAAGTGACCCAAAAAACTACACAAGGTTACTCCTAGAGCTGATAAACACCTTCAGCAATGTGGCAGGATACAAGGTAAACTCAAAAAATCAGTGGCCCTATTATATACAGATGATGAAGTGACTGAGAAAGAAATCAGAGAAACATCACCCTTTACAATAGCCAAAAACAGCATCAAATATCTGGGGATAATGTTAACCAAGGAAATTAAAGACCTGTATATCAAGAACTTTGTGTCTTTAAAGAAAGAAATCAAAGAAGATACCAGAAAATTGAAAGATCTCCCATGCTCTTGGATTGGTAGTATTAACATAATAAAAATGGCAATCTTGCCAAAAGCAGTCTATAGATTCAATGCAATCCCTATCAAAATTCCATCACAATTCTTCAAGGACCTGGAAAGAACATTAATCAACTTTATATGGAAAAAACAAAAGGCCCAGGAGAGCTAAAACATCCCTATACAATAAAGGAACTTCAGGAGGCATCACCATACCTGACTTCAAGCTCTATTATAGAGCGATAGTCCTGAAAACAGCTTGGTATTGGCACAAAAATAGGCAGGTAGACCAATGGAACCGAAGTGAAAACCCTAATTTAAACCCACACACCTATGAACACTTGATTTTTGTCAAAGAAGCTAAAACTGTACAATGGAAAAAATAAAGCATCTTCAACAAATGGTGCTGGCATAACTGGGTGCTGGTCTGCAGAAGACTGCAGATAGATCCATGTTTATCGCCTTGTACAAAACTTAAGACCAAATGGATCAAAGATCTAACATAAATCCAGCCACACTGAAACTTTTAGAAGAGAAAGTGGGTGATACTCTTCAACGAGTTGGTACAGGAGACCACTTCCTAAACCTAACACCAGTGGCACAGGCACTGAGATCAACAATTAACAAATGGGACCTCCTGAACCGAAAAAGCTTCTGTAAGGCAAAGGACAGGGTCAACAAGAAAAAAAAAACAGTCCACAGAATGGGAAAAGATATTCACTAACCCCACATCTGACAGAGAGCTAATCTCCAAAATTTACAAAGAACTCAAGAAGCAAGTCTCCAAAACACCAAAGGATCCAATTAAAAGGTGGGGCACAGAACTAAATAGAGAATTCTCAATAGAGGAGGCTAAAATGGCCAAGAGACACTTAAGGAAGTGCTCAACATCCTTAGCCATCAGGGAAATGCAAATCAAAACAACTCTGAGATTCCATCTTACTCCTGTTGAATGGCTAAAATCAAAAACACCTAAGACAATTTATGCAGAGAGGATGTGGAGAGAGGGGAACACTCCTCCACTGCTGTTGGGAGTGCCAACTCATACAGCCTCTTTGGAAATCAGTATGGAGATTCCTCAGGAAAATGGGAATCAATCTACCACAAGACCCAGCAATTCCACTCTTAGGCATATATCCAAAGGAGGCAAGTTCATACAACAAGGGCATCTGTTCCACTATGTTCATAGCAGCATTATTTGTAATAGCCAGAACCTGGAAGCAACCTAGATGCCCCTCAACTGAAGAGTGGATAGAGAAAATGTGGTACATTTACACAATGGAGTATTACTCAGCAGAAAAAAACAATGGAATCTTGAAATTCGCAGGGAAATGGATAACACTGGAAGAAACCATCCTGAGTGAGGTAACCCAGTCGCAAAAAGACAAACATGGTATGTACTCACTCATATATGGATTTTAGACATGGATCAGGATAGTGCCAGTCTGCACTTCCACTGATAGAGAGTCTGGGAAACAGGAAAGAACCTAAAAGATATGCATATATGCATAGTACCCAAGAGAAGAGGATGGAGACAACATCCCCTGAATGGATGGGGAACACGGCAAGGGGTGGGGGGGGAGTGGGACCTGGGAAGAAGAGAGGGGGTGAAGAGGAAGAGAGTTGGTCATGGGGGAACAGGAAGTTGAGTGGGTGGGGGTAGAATAGGGGGAAGAGGGAATCATAGGATCGAATACAGATCAGGCACCAGAGCGACCTCGAGTGATCTAAAGGGATAACACCAATTGGCAAGCTAAGCAATAGTGGAGAGACCACCTCGAATGCCCATTCCTGATAATGAACTTGATGTCTATAACCATCTGGGAGCCTTCATCCTGTGACTGATGGAAGCAGAGGCAAACACACAATTAATCACTGAACTGAACCCAAGGAACCCAGTGACAGACAGAGAGGAGTGATAAGCAAATTGGCAAAGAATGAGCTGGCAAAACCAGCAGAGACAGCTGATCTGAATAGGGGAGAGCTCTTGGACCCCAGACCGACAGTGGGGAGGCCAGCATGGGACTGATCTGGACCCCCAAATGTGAATGTCAGCGAGAAGGCCTGGGCAACCTATGGGGCCCTGAGCTGTGGATCAGTGTCTATCCCTGGTATACAAACAGTCTTTGTGTGCCTATAGCACAAAGAGGGATTCTTCTCAGCCTGGACTCTTAGGGGAGTGTCTGGACCCTACCCAGAGTAAAATGGCAGACTCTAGATATCCCCCATGTGGAAGGATTTGGCAATAGGGTGGGAGGGTGGGGGGGGAAGGGGAGTGCGGGAGGAGGGGAGGGAGAGGGAACTGGGATTGACATGTAAAACAAGGTATTTAAAATTAAATAAAAAATGATAAAAAAAGAGTCAAGATGCTTCAAATGGGTTTACTGAGGCATTTTAAGGCATTACTAAGGATTTTAAGGATTAAACATTTACCAGGTATTTTTCCAATCACTGACTCCAGATGTTCTCTGACAGGATCATTTTCCCCACTAGATGTAAGCTTCTTTAATGATAATGTGGCCCAATTCCATCAATTTTTGTTGTTTTCAGTAATAAAATCTTATTTTTGCATATTAATCAGCTGTGAATAAAAATCTGAAGAGAATATATGCAATAAGTTTTTCAATGAAGTTTATATCTAAACAGCACTTCCTCAGACCTACCAGAGTTACCATGCTGAAGTAGCTTTTCTGAGAGGGTCATTGTGGTCTCTTTTCATGTATTCTTCATTTAAGAATCTTGTCTCTTTCTTGATGCTCCACAAAGACCTTTCAACTCTGAGAGACACCATTCCAGGGACTCTCCAAGGTCTTTCCCATGCCAAGCCTTTGAGATACAATGTCTTTAAATACCCTTTCAAGACTACAATTTCAAGACTAGACAGGACAATGATGAACATCCTTCTGTATTCTTTTTTACCACTTTTCTCAAGACTCTCTTCAGGATCATGTGACATAGGACCCTCCAAAGATCTAGTATCTTCAACCATCTGACACTATTGTAAGTTCACATTCAGACCCAAGATTCAGCAAAGCCACATCAAATGATTCCCATTTTAAAACCATATGTTGTATTCTTAGAGTCCCAAAGGCTCTGAAAAGCACTTTAAGCATACTCCACCATAATCATAAAAATGGGACTATAGATTTTTCAACCTTACAAAAATGTCAGTCAGTGTTTACTCTCCCATCAGCACAGGTGAATGTGGTTTCTGTGGGGTTTTTTTCAGTATTTAACAATTATAACATCATACTCTCATAACTAGTATTTCTTCCATCCTGAAAAACATACAGAATTTGGCATAGTCATAAGGAATGATGGCCTGGTCCATCTGAGTTATAGGTTTCATACATTGTTCTTAAGACCAAAACACATGTGCCTTGTAATCTTTGATGCAAATCATATATTTTACCCAAGAGGGAAGCAAAGCTTTCACTGTAGGGAAAAGAGCAATAAAATGACTCCTAGTGGCATTCTGCTTGCTCAGTCATCATCACAGAAGCTTCCTCCTACAGCAGATGGGATCAAATACAAAGACCCACCTCCAGACACTATGAAGAGAATGAGAGACTCTTGAACATTCAGGCTTAAAAGGATTGTCTCCATCAAATCCATCCCTTCAGGGGTAATGGAAGACTGTGGAAGAAGGGTCAGAAACAGCATAAAAGCAAAGGGGAAGACTCTAAGAAAACAAGGCCTTCTAAACAAACATGATGAAAGCTCATATGAATTCACAGAGACTTAGGCACCAGGCACAGAGCCTGCATAGATCTGCACCAGATCCTGTGCATATGTATTATGGCTTCCAGTTAGTATTTGGGGGATTGCAATTCTGAACGAATGAATGAGTGGGTCTCTGTTTCTTATGTCTTTTGTTGGGCTCCTTCTGTTTGTTTGTTTTGTTTGATTCCAATGTGTTCATTTTGTTTTGTCATATTATATTAGATTGGATCATATTATTATCCTTCAGATGCCTGTTTATTTTCTAAGTAGAGAAAGAAAGGGAATGGATCCAGACAGAAAGGGAGATGGACAGGAACTGGAAGTAGTAGAGGGAGAGGAAACCACAACAAGTATATAGTGTGTGAAAAAAACCTATTTTCAATAAAAGAAAAAAAGCAGACTGGTAACATAATAGTGGTAAAGTTGGAAGATACACATAAATACTTGTCTATTTCATGGTATTCCTCTGTGGTCCTAGAATTGTGACTAAAAGAAAGGAAGTGTCACCCTGCCATCTAAAGTAAGGCATGCATATCCCTAATTAGGAATATCACAGAGCAGAATCCAATGGCATTTCACCAAAAACAGGTATTCACTGCAACAGATCCACATATTTACAAAGTCAATGACAGGAAGACAAATGACTTCTGCATTTAGTAATTAAGAATGATTTTGCTTCAATGGTAGGAACTAATGCCAAGATGCAATGAGTTGGAAAGATTACAAATGAACTAGACTAATTAGGGCTGAATATGCCTTGAGAATTTTTTAAGGAAGGAAAGAGACACTCTGATAAAGAAGCAAAATAAGAAAAATGGAAAACACTAGAGCAATGGGAGACTGAACAAAATTGGAGGTGACAGAAAGCAATGAAGTAGACTAAGGTCATTAAAAAGGCTCAAAGAAAATAAGCTACTTAATATGACTGTCCAAGTGATTGTTTCTATTAGTAGAAGGAACTTCTGTAGGGAGTCAGCTAAAAGGCTCAGGTAAGATTTGAATTCTCACTTTTGAGTTCCTATATTTACAGTTTGCTGATCACCCTGTTCATAACACACTAAATACAAACTTCTTTAAATACTCTATTTCACAACGTACTTTGTAGTGAGCTTTTAGAAAAGAAACTATAATTGCAGCTAATAATCTTCTACACCAAATAATTCACCACTTTACAAGCATATTAGTTTTTGTTATAAACCAGACTTTAGTATTTTATATATAACAAAGACATCAAATGTGAAATTCCTCTAAAAGTTACCAGAAAGTATTAGAAGATAGGGTCTCAATTAAATGCTAATAAACTTTATTTTTCTCACATAGCAGACATTTTCTAAGTTAGCCTAATTTGGGTATAACTTACAGCAAAATAATAAAATATACTTTCAAAAGGATTTTAACTTCTTTCATATCTAGATGACTATAATTATCCTTATGTCCTCTGGGGCTTATAATTTGATAGCATGCCATTCTTAATAAATAGCAGAATTCTGCAATTCTAATATAATCCTATCACATCTTATTATTAGATGATCATTAACACTTAAACCTAATGATTTATTCTTGCCCTCTGTTAATATATACTGTCATCTCTTACAAAAAAGATTAAAGGAAACATAAAATGTGTTCTCCCTGAGGAGACAAAATGCAGTTTGTGTTAAATAGGCAAATAGACCTCATGAGCAGCTCTTACAAGAGTACCCATTTTCATCCAAACCTTTACCTTGTGTAAATGACACTAACTGCTGGGACAGAAGAAGCCTAACACAAACCATGCAGAGAGAGAATCCAGAGAAGCAGCGTCCTTGTTCTGGTGACTAGAGTCCCTCAAGTTGGTTTCTAATACTTTAGTTTAAGGAGTATGTGCAAGAGTTGGTTTGCACAAACATTGAATGTGATGTTAAATAGCTCATAAGGAAAGGATACCTGGAATTGACTGGGCAATTCTGTTTTGCCTGTACTATATTCAGGTTTGATTTCCTGGCTATGGGGCTTTTGACAGCTGCTTTCAGATACAACATTCACTTTGTCACATCATCTCAAAGCTGAGAGGACTCGATAAAATGAATCAGAACAAGTAAATAAGCCCATTTACCTCAGTGGGAGTCAGTTAAGAAAAGGAAGACAGTCAGCCATGAAGGTGAGCAGAAGAACACTGATGGAAAGGAGCCTACAAGTATCTCTTTTCATTAGTCTACATTCATGATTTGACAGCTACTCTAAAAAAGAAAATTAAGTCACTGACAGAAAACAAAGGCCTTATAGATTTATTTTGTCACTTCAATGTTCAGTTAAATAGTAATTTCCTCAAATGACAAAAATCAGATGAGCTATTATGATATCCATGGTTCCTCGCTGTGAGGGCAGTATTGATTTTGGATCAAAGTGAAAGACTCTTCACTTCAACCACTAAAGTAAATGTAGCTATCAGAATGCTCAAGGAAAAATGTAGTACTGCAATATCTTTTAATCAGATTAAAAAGAAAAGAAAAGCTCTTAGAATATTAGGTAGCCTTCTGGAATAAACTAATGAATATCCTACATTTCAACAGACCCAAGCAAAGTTAGGAAGTACTCCACTGTAAAGGACCATTCTAGCATCAATTAACATTAACAGTGGAATAAAACTGTGGGAACAACAGACCTTGGCCAGAGGCCCACTTCCCCATCAGCCTGGGAGCAGGCAACTATAAAAACATGTTTACTAAAAACAATACGGGAAATGCCCTGACCTTCACCTTTTCCAATCTGGAGCAATAAGTTCCTGATAAGGGCTTGCGCATGGGAACGCCCTGACCTCGACCTTTTCCAAAGACTAACCACCTCTTCCTGACCCCCCCACAGCTGCTTCTGTTGTCAGGGCATATAACCAGCCAGGGGTAAGAAAGGAAGCAGAAGCTTTTCTTGAGGGAAGCCTTTCTTGGGAAGTTTTCTTGAGGCTTCTTGGGGCCTGCTTCAAGTTTTCTTTGCACCTCTGACTGGTCTCTGTGTCATCAATCCCGACACCCTCTGCACATTTTCAGATACGGGCTACGAGAAATCGCAGCATAAAACATGCTAGAAGAGTTGGAAGAAAATCAGTATAAAAATCCTTAACATCTGAAAGAAAAGTAGGACAGGAATTCTTAGTCAGAGCTGGTTAAGGTTTATGCTATTTTCTTAGAAAGAGGGGAATAAAATGTTAATTTGAAATATGTACTCTATTTCTTATTTGCTGCATTTTAAAACATCAAGCAAATTCTGTGCATTTCTGAAGGCTATAACTTGAATTTAGCCATTTGCAGATCTTTCTGTCATCACAGAAACCCACCAGGATAGGGCTGTGTGAGCAATTTATACATGGAGTCCCGTCTTACAAAATGCCCCCCAAACATATGTCAGGAAAGGACAGCACCCATACAACAGGCACTGCTTCCTGAGACATGCAGAGTTGACAGTTCAATAATTCATGAAAGAGGGTTACCAGCCCATGTGCAAAAATACCAAATGAACAAGAGATCAAACTCCCTCTGATCCTCCAGGGAATCACTCCTCAAACTGTTCTGCAAAAGCATGAGGCCACACATTGCTGACCGACATTTCTATTCCACTACACTAAGTCAGCAGAGAGAAGGAACTCACATATATATCACAATCAGTGTTCCCAGGGCATTCCAAATATACTGGGTGCTTTGGTACATATTTTTGGAATCAGTTAATGAACTCAGAGAACAGAAACTTTCAGTTCAATTGACCCAGAAGTATTTCAAGGAAAAGACAAACTCAGCAAACCTGAAAGAAAGTATTTGTGACAGAACGCATGGTATGGAAGGAAAAATAAAGAAAAATACCATAGTCTAGAGCAGAAAAGGAAAATTTTGCATATGCCTGCTACTGCAGAGCCTTCTTCCTGTATATCTTTGCTCTGAGATCATCTCTAGCTAGAAACAACAATTGCTTAAGTGAAAGAAATCCATTTTTGTTTGAACTCCATTTTACTTGAATTCAGCTCATGGAGATAAAGGTAAAACATTTGCTCTTATTTACAAGTTACAGCTAAATTATCGTCAAAGTCTTGATATATTAGGTAAATTCATCAACAAAGTCTTGATATACAATTTGCTGATTACATGCAGTGGACTCAATTATGCCCCCTCAAAATTCATTAGTGGGAGGCCTAACCCTGCATGCCTTAAATATAATTGTATTTGACAATTGGGTCTTCCAAACATAATTAAACAGAAATGAGATTTTAGGGTAGGCTATAATCCAGTAACTAGTGTGCTTATAGGATGACATTAAGGCCCCATCAAGAGGAAAGGCTGTATGAAAACAAAGAAAACAGCAAATATAAGTCAAAAGAAACCTGGAGTAAACACTTCCCTAAGGCCTCTGAATTAATTTAACTTGCTCATATCTTAATCCTTTAGGCTCCATAATTGTAACAAAAGCAATATCCACTGTTTGATCCACTCCATCCGTGCGGATGCCACAACTCATCTTAGTAAAATGTCATCCATGCTTCAGTCAGTTTCCTCTTCATTCATTCCAGGTGAGTGGAAAAGCCTACTGAATTTGAATACTTGAAAAGCTGCAGGATTAACTCATTGGAAGAAAGTAAGAGTCCTCCTACTTTGTAATGAAGACGCTATAGTGCACAAATCAGTGCAGATGGAGGTTACTGGTCCCTTGACATTCCTCGCTCCAAAGTGCAGTCCCCCACAGAGCCCTCTCTTAGCAAAGGAAAGAAAAGTTGTTTCTATAACAAGGCAATCACCTCTACTGGAAGTTCCACGGAATTACAGAGATCTCAGTTAAAAAGTTAGGGAAGAAGAAAATCAAAACAAAATGTATAAATACTTAAATAACAAAGCAGGTTTAAATGTTAAGAAGCAGTGACAGATGAAGAATTTGCCACAACTGAAAGACCCCCAGAGTGGGGAGACCCTCACTCAAGTCTCGGGATAAGCCAACGCCCCAATAATTCAAGAGAGACCATTCTTGATGCAAGCACACGAGGTTTATTCGGGGAGCCAGTGCACTGGGGCTGAGCTCATAACCCTCACAGGGGCAGAGAAGTTAGACCCCTAGTAGCTGCAGTCAGGGGTTTTTAAAAGGGAAAAAAAATGAATGGGGGAGCTAGGTAAACATCATAAACATAAAGGATGAGGAAGTTAAATGATAGCTTATGTCTTAACAGGAAGGTTACCTCAAGCAAGCATTCTTTGGGCATTGTACAGTTAAACATTGAGCAGGAATGTGGTGAGCTAGTTCCTGGATCAGGGAGTGTTATCTTTTAAGTTTATCTTAAGGTCTCCGGTTTCTCAGGAGAGGGCAGAAGGGCAAGTCACTCTGTGATGAGCTAGTCACTAGGGGTCTAAAATGTTGAGTTGGGATCTCTCACAACCACTAAAGAAACTTAAATTGAAAGGAAGTGTATTGAAGGGAAGCTATTTTCAATCATTAGGTTCATTATTATTTCTATTTAGATGAACCTGGAGAGTGGAAGAGAAGCATGGGATATTTCCATACCTGCTTCTTCTGAATGACTTTTAGGTCCTTTCTATTCAGTGTTGATCCCAACCTCCCTACCTACACCAACAGCATCATTTACTGAATGAGAAATAAGCCCTCAATGAGTTTTCCCGGTAAATATGTCTCCCATCAAAGTACTAACCAGGCCCAACCCAGCTTAGCTTCTGAGATCAGACAAGATCCAACACACTCAGGGTGGTCTGGCTATAGACTGCCAGTAAATTCATAAACACAATAAAACATGGGAAGTACTGTAGTACACTGGCATTTTCAAGTAGGAAAACTCAAATAACTTTCTGCAGGTAGATGCACAGGAGACAGATCTCCTGGGTTTGATTTACTCTCTTCAGCCATACTGCTCAACTCCATAAAGCATGCGGCTTGAATTAACAACTGTTTCATTAGTCATTGTTTCTCCCCTTTTAAAACCTTAAAGCTCAACAAATGACAGCTTGGGGACTCATGATTTCTAGAGTTTCCCATGGATTTGCTGATCCTTCTGGCCCTGCCATTAATCATCCTGCTGTCGCGGAAGACGGGAATTTGAATTTTAATTCTTCTGAATAAATGTATTTCACCCATCAAAATTACCTCAGCAATTTACTCCACAACTTTAGAAGCTGTTAGCAAATTGCAGTTCAGATTCCTGTCATCTGTTTCCCAAGCTGGCTCTACAGTTTATCATTATAAACTATTCTAAAGTATGCTACTAAAAATTCAGCTTTTTCTGTTCATCAAGGAAGACAATTTTTTCATGTAAATGGTCCCCAAATCAGAGTATATCAATTCATTAACAAGTGTTACGTATCTGCAGTGCTGTCAAGATGTGCTGAACGTATCAGAGCCAGAACTCCAAAACAAAAAAAAAAAAACCTAATATTTACATTGTTGGCCAATTGTCATATGTAGTTTCTCTCACTTTGATCAATTTTATGATACCAGCATAGATCATGGAGTTAAGAGGCAGAGCACACAATTCTTTCTTGTTTTTGCTTTTGATAACAGGCAGGCTCTAGAATTTTTTTATGAGACAGGGTATCTCTGTATTGTTTCGGAGGCTATCGGTCCAGCCCGGCCTCGAACTCACAGAGATTCGCCTGCCTCTGCCTCCTGAGTGCTGGGATTAAAGGCGTGAGCCACCACCGCTGGGCTCTAGAATTTTTTTTTTAAACTAATATTTATTACCAAACATGACTATTTTCCAATGTATTTCCTGATTTAGTTTGAATATGTCAGCAACATAAACCATATGTTCTAAATGTGTATAAAAGTGTACAACATAAATATTTACCAATAGAAAACTACCTAGTTAGTAATAAAGTACTCATGCTACTGATATTTTAATTATAAATACAATCAGGTTATTTAATCTCTCCCAAGGATGAGTACACTGATTTACTATCTATTGCCAAGTGTTCAGCCCTAGAAACATACACGCAGGCAACACTAAACAGACTCAGCAAGTTGCATTTGTAATGCTAAAGAGGATACTGTGAATTTGGGAAGGCTAACCATTGGAAAGGTTAAGAGGTAAGACAGGGTGTGGCAACTGATTTAGTTATATTTTTATTAAATTGAAATAAATAAATAATGCTAATTTTGCTACCAAATACTCAGGAGAACAGATACAAAACAGCTCTCACTCCAAAATGAACTCTAATAAAATTTCTCTACCAGATACTTTACTGTGGGAACAATATCCCACCATCCAATGAAGAAGGCTAAGTTGGCATCTAATGTCCTTGTAGCTGTACTGTAACATCCCTACTGGTTATAGAAACCCCTTCCACAGTCACTCACTACCAACTGCTTGTGTTGGCAACTCAAGGTCTTTCAGTTTGAGACAGACCTGCACTAGCCCTTCTTGCTACCTCTTTGGTCTTTCCTACTTATGCCAAAAAAAAGCCTAACATTTGTTAATTTTCTAAAAGTCATACCATGAACCAACTGTTGAATTAATTCACTAGTTTTTCTTCACTAAATACAACTATGGAGACTCACCAATTGGGCTAAATGGTTCCCCTCAAAAGCAGTTAAGTCATAGCTTCCAACACATTTAACCTTATTTGGAAATACGTCTTTGTAGATGAGTGCATTAAAATGAGGTCATTAGAAAAGACACTAATGCAGTATAATGGGTTCTTATAAAAATAAGAAATCTGAGCAAAAAGATGAATCTAGTTGTGACGAGACAACTAGAAGCCAATCATCCATATTCCAAAGAGAGAAGGCTAGAACCAATCCTTCACTTGGTGTCTTGGGAAATAACTCTGTCTACATCTTGATTTCAGACTCCATAACTACCAACCCTGTGAGACAATACATTTGTGTTTTTTAATATAGTCAGTTTGTAGTATATTGTTATAGCCCAGAATGATAGTAAAATCACAACCAGAAAACTCTACATCTTGACTATTTTACTGAAATAAATTTTATTTTTATTAAACTTGAAGCTGTCATTGTAATAATAATCCAACTGCTTCAATTTTGGGATCCTTTCTTAAGAACAGGAATAAATTTGTGGATTAATCTCAGAATGTTAAATTCAATTCCAATGGTCTAATTGTCTATTTTTGTGCCAATACCAAGGTGTTTTCAGGACTACAGCTGTATAATAGAGCTTGAAGTCAGGGATGGTGATGCCTCCAGATGTAGCTTTGTTGAGTAAGGTTGTTTCGGCTATGCTGGGTCTTTTGTTTTGCCATATAAAGTTGAGAATTGTTCTTTCAAGATCTGTGAAGAATTGTGCTGTAATTTTGATGGGGATTGCATTGAGTCTGTAGATTGCTTTTGGCAGGATTGCCATTTTTACTACATTGATCCTAACTATCCAAAAGCATGGATGATCTTTCCATTTTCTGAGGGCTTCTTTAATTTCTTTCTTTAAAGACTCAAAGTTCTTAAGATACAGGTCTTATACTTGTTTTGTTAGCGTTATGCCAAGGTATTTTATGTTGTTTGTGGCAATTGTAAAGGGTGATGTTTCTCTGATTTCTTTCTCAGCCCTCTTATCATCTGTATGTAGAAGGGCTACTGATTTTCTTGAGTTGATAGAAGAGGGTAAAAGAAGACATGGGGAGTAGGAAGGAAGAGTCGGGTTAAGAATAGAGGAGTCCCGGATGAGAGATATCATAATAGTTGGAGTCATTATAGCTTTGAGAAGAGAGCTGACACCAGTGTGATTTCCAAGATCTACAAGGATAACACCAACTGGAAAACTAAGTAATAGAGGAGAGACTACATTAATAGCCCCAACCTAATGACAAGGTTGATGACTTCCTTACATGACATCCTAAAACCTTCATCCAGTGACTGATGGAAGCAGAGACGGATACCCACAGCTAAACACTTAACTGACCCACAGGAACCCAGTGACAGAGATGGAAGAGTGATGAGCAAAGGGGTCAAGACGATGCTGGTGAAACCCACAAGGACAGCTGACCAGACAAGGGGGAGACTGATGGCTAAGAGGCCAACAGGGGACTGATCCAAACTCCATGAATATAGTGTCAGTGAGGAGGCCTCAGAAATCTCTGGGGCCTTGGGTAGTAAATTAGTGTTCACCATGGCATACAAATGAACTTTTGGAGCCCATTCCACATGGAGGGATATTCTCTCAGCCTGGACACATGGGTAAGGGCCTAAGTCCTGTCCTGGATGAAATGACAGACTCTGGAGATTCCCCCAAGGAGGGCCTCACCCTCCCTGGAGAAAGATGTGGGGATTGGGCTGGGGTGGGGGTGGAGGTGGGGCTGGGAGGGAGAGGGGTGGAGCTGGGATTGATATTTGAAGCATGCATGTTTCCAATTTAAATAAAAAAATAAAATACAAAACAAAACAACAGAAAAAAAGAACAGGAATAAGTAGATTTAGGGTTAGACTTTGTAATTTCCTTATAATATTTATGTAAAAGAGATGCACATTTGAACATAACTGGTCACAGATATTATAACAGAAAGGGGACTTAAAATGCTAAAACATAAATACAATTCATTTATATAAAACCATTACCTTGCTATGTAATTTAACAACTCTTAATAGGGATTTATGTAACATTGAAGAGATCTCACCCAAACCTTCTCCAGTAGAGAAAAAAATGTCTGAATCTGAGACCAAGTTGGTATGGAAGGAATTCTGGGGAAGAAAGATCTTGGTTCACATTCAGCCTGTTGAAGCTATCCGAAGCAATCCTTCCTCACTCCTAGACAAGTTGAATGCTCACATTTAGCTCCACATGATTTTGGAGCACTTGGGGAGAGGGCCATAAACTCTGTTAGAACAAGCTGTGTGAAGCATCACTACAATCCCATTCTCATCAGCATCTGCTGAGCACATTCCATTCACAGCTTCACAAATAGCTGTTTATCCATTCACCAAGGGCAAGATGATTTATGTAGAGTGACTTGTAATAACCACAGGTTTCATTTGTTTTCTAGCATTGTTGTAACTCCTAGGGGGAGAGGAGTTGATTCAAACGCTAAACAAAAAGAGGGGGAAAAAACAGAAATTAATCACACCATGGTCCAATAAATCACAATTGTTTACAAAGTTTGATGGTTCAAACTGGGACACAAGACTTAGCGATGAATGTGGAAGTGAAGGGATCATAGGAGAAGAAAGATGAATATGAGCATCTGGGAGAAATGATTGTTCTGGTAGTAGTCGAGGTAGGATTGTCACCTACAAGCTGTGTGACTAGAAGGGGGCTGCCTTCATTCTTAGGCATCCATCTGGAACCCTCTCACTATTGTATCCAAGAATGTCCCACCAAAAAGAGAATAGAAGGTACAACTTTTAATGGGCATGGCTGTTGTAAAGCTGCCTTTAATACACTTCTCAATTACTCCTTCTGTTTCCATCTCTACTCTGTGTCTTCTAAGTAGGGCCTCCAGAACTCTCTCCTGAATAATTTCAGAAGCTCCTACCTGTTTTCTTTGTCTCTGGGCTCTTTAACACTCATGCCCTTTTAGTATTTCTCTCTCTTTCAGTCTTCCTCCAATATATCTACCCACACTTCCGGTACCCCACGATCATGAGGACTTCTGAGAAATAAGAACCACCTCCTCCTCAAAGCTGTTTCCTCCTCCAGAAAACAGGTATAGGCCGAATTTCTCTAATCTATACAGAATTAAGTACCAGTGTCTCCATGCCAAACTGGAGAACCCAAGGGAGACAGGAAAAAGTAGTATCTTGAAATCCTACTAGTTGAGCCTCTCTCCTTATGGATTCATTTAACTGCAAGGAAAGAGAGAGAGAGACAGAGAGAGAGAGAGAGAGAGAGAGAGAGAGAGAGAGAGAGAGAGAGAGGGAGGGAGAGAGAAGCAAAGAAAGGAAGAAAGAGAGAGAGAGAAAAGAGAAAGGAAGAAAGAAAGAAAGAAAGAAAGAAAGGAAGAAAGGAAGGAAGGATGGAAGGATGGAAGGAAGAAAGAAAAAGAAAGAAAGAGGTCATGAGTCATGAGGCCATTTGGAATTTGCTCCTGTGCATTGAAACATGAGGCAAACCTAACTTAGTACAGACTGTGTGGCTGGCACTAAATTCAAAACTCAAATTCATTTTGCTCAGAAACCAAGTTGTGAATCAGAATTATCCTTACTTTGTAATAATGAAATAGATGTAGAATGCATTTGTATTGATGCTTCATCTGACTTTATGCTTCTGTCAATTATGACACACTTTCATAATAACAAAGTATCTTCTGATTCAAGGATGTACTGAGTACATCACCCCATGAATATGCAAGTATTTACATAATCCTCAGAGTCACACAGGGACCAAATTTGAAACATCCAGACCCAGATACTAGGCTCCAAGAAAGTAGGAAGTAATTCAGAAGCTTGAATTGAAGCATGTTAGAGAAATTCAAGTCATTGCTCTTCCTTTTAGGAGTGTCACAAAACCCGCAGGGTACAGACATACTTGTCATATGCCTCAGAAGCTCATAAACTCTTTTTTCCTCAATATATGTTTTTATTTAAATTAGAAACATGAATGCTTCAAATGTCAATCCCAGCGCCCTCTCCCACTCATCCTCCTTTGTCCCTCCACCAGCTCCCCTCCGGCCCCCCACCCAATCCCCACATCATTCCCCAGGGAAGGGAAGGTCCTTATTGGGGGATCTCCAGAGTCTGTCATTTCACTCAGGGCAGGACCTAGGCCCCTCCTCATGTGTCCAGGCTGAGAGAGCATCCCTCTATGTGGAATGGACTCCCAAAGTTCATTAGTACGCCAAGGTAAACACTGATCTACTACCCAAGGCCCCAGAGATTTCTGAGGCCTCCTCACTGACACTACATTCATGGAATCACCCTGTTGGCCTCTCAGCCATCAGTCTGGGGTTCAAGAGCTTCCCCTTGTCTGGTCAGCTGTCTTTGTGGGTTTCACCAGCACTGTCTTGACCCCTTTGGTCATCACTCCTCCATGTTTGACACTGGGTTCCAGGAGTTCAGTTCAGTGTTTAGCTGTGGGTATCTGCCTCTGCTTCCCTCAGTCACTGGATGAAGGTTCTAGAATGGCATATAATGTAGTCATCAACCCTATCATCAAGAAGGGGCTATTAATGTAGTCTCTCCACTATTGCAGGAAGGTTGAGCCTCGAGGTAACAAAAAAGGAGAGCAGGATGAGAGATATCATAATAGATGGAGTCATTATAGGTTGAGGAGAGAGCTGACACTAGTGAGATCTCCAGAGATCTACAAGTATAACACCAACTGGCAAACTAAGCTCATAAACTTTTAAATGCTCCTGGAATCTTCAATGGAGAGGAGACTCTTATTCATGCTTATGAAGATAGCCACCACTCAGACAGCACCAAAATTATCCATCCAGCCTTAGGGGCATTTTGAAAAGCAGAGTCCCTAGCTTTATTTTGCTTAAAACCTTTCAGAACAAAAGAAAGAAAATAAGAGAGTTTTCCTTTAACAACATCCCTCCTCTTTCTATGCTCAGTTAATCTCACACCGACAAATACACACAGTACACCAGTACTAAAGAAGAATTTAGGAACCATGGTACGCAGGTCACCAAAAGAGGATAAAGACACTTGGGAGCCCTGCTTCTCATGTTTGTAATAAAAGTAGGCAACATACCTATAGATCTCAGTGCTTTCCGATTGCAGGGATTTCTTTGATTTTGTAGGTTTTGTTTTCACATTTAAGGGTCACTTCTTCCTGAGTCTTCTAAGACATATGTCCTAGATATGCCTGACTCCTCGAATCCACCCAAGGCTGTTGAGAACCTGCTCTCTTAACCCAAACTGTGTTCTGCCTGAATTGGCAGATTCTTTCTTTGGAAGTACAAGATTCTTTATCTGTTCAGAATCTGACCTCATTCCTTCTCTCAGGGTTGCCAAGGAGGCCTCCATATCTATGATCAACGCTCTGACATTGCCTATGGCAATATATCTTGTGTCCTCTACAACCAAGCAAATTCTTTCTATCCTCATCTGGAACTGAGCATCAACTGCTATTCTGACTCTGAGAGACAGATCTGTGCTTCTGTTATTATTTTCCCTCGGTGTTGTTCTCCTGGATAATTATTTCCTCATCCAAGTTAATTTTAACAAATACCTTAATTTATAAAGAGCTATAAATACAATTCCGTCACTGAAGATGATATCAGCAGAGATTCTATGGTGAGAATTGGTGTCCTGACCTTCACTGGCTGCCTCTGCCTCCAAAAGCCTCAAAGGCAGTTAATTACCTTTGGTAGATTAACTAATTCCAAAACCTGTTTCCTGAGACCAAGTTATCAAGACTGTCTGGGTTATTCCAACTAAAAATTGAGGTGCAGATAATGACTAATAAAGCTAAATTCATGAATTCTTGAGAAGGAAAATTCCAATCACTCTCTCAGTGCTTTGGAAAAGCTATGAATAAATAAATAAGTTAATGCAAATAGTTCCCACCTCAGAGATGAATCCCAATGAGAATGTCCTTTTCTTCAACTAGCCTGCATTTGAAAGTAGCTCTCCTGCCTGACAGTAATCTGGCAGAATTGGTGAGCAGGAGTGATCTTTGTTCAGTCTGTAATCTGTACACGTAATTGGTGACAGCCTCCACAGAGACACTAACACCCTGACCTGGTGCTATGGTGTTTTCAAGGCAATTTGTAGCATAATGGTTCTTTTATAAACATGTACAAGCAACCGCATGTTGCATTAGATTTAATCACTTATTCACATTCTTAGCATCTAAAGGAAGTGGTGTAGCCTTTTAGAAATCAATACTCAGGAGAAACCTAATGGATTATTCATTAAGGTTTTCCTGACTGCTGAACAGGATCTGCTCCCAGTAGGGTCCTCAGCAAAGCTGGGTTTGAGAGGAAGAATCTGTCCAACACAGCCAGCCAGTCTGAGGATTTTCTAGGTATGAAGGATAACAGGAGGTTATACAGCAGTGGCAAACAAGAATCAGAGCCCATGGCAACTCTAAGACAGTGCAGAAGGACGCTGACTCATGAACACCAGCCCTAGCTCATTTTCCCTTTCAGAGTGTTTTCTTCATAACCCAAATTTCAGGTGCCATGGTAGTATGTCATACAATAGCACAGTTGTGGCAGGCCAAAATGAAACTGGAGCTGAAGGAATGTGTAGAGGGCAATGTGTCCTGGCTCTTGCTGCAAGGAAAACTGGGGGACAGCATGAGGTTGTTTTGCTTCAACAAACAATTCTAGGGAAAATACTTCTTAGATTCATGTGCCTCAAGTCTTCCTATGTGGAATATATGTGGAGAACAGGGTTTTAAGGCATCCAACAGCAAGCTACATTGTTCTGAATAAGAGATACCCCACTTCTGGCCTAACCCTGGCAATTAAAAGTGATGATCTGACCATACAGGACTGGAAGCACCAGCGACAATGGTGGGGTTCAAAGTATCCAAAGGATGCCAAACAGCATTTTCAAAAATAAAGCAAATTCCATTATTTCTAAACACTCCTAGACTTCCTTATAACAATTTAAGGGCTCATGGGAAGTTTTGAAAAATAGAGATGTTAATGCAAGGAACAGTGCATCCATGTGTCCTTGACTCTCAATGAATAGATTATACATGAAGAGAAACTAGATCTATATAGTACAATCAGATTGTGAATACTTCCATATTTAAAAGCTAACTCAAACGTCAATATTCTAGTCATTCACCCACATGAAAGGTTATATTTATAATACCTATGTTGATTTTGCCATTTGAGATTTACTTTTATAAGCTTTAATTCTTGATTATATTTTTCTAAATGCCGGATTCTGAATTTGGTAACTGTAACTCAGATACTCACATGTTTGAACATATGAATCACTGATGACATATGTGAGTCTCATTTAAAACACATAAGCACTGGTAATGTTGATTGTTTTCAGTATGGAGAGAGTAAACTTCTCAGAACAGTGATATTTATAAAATTAAAAGCTCATGCCTTCTTTAACAATAGTTGCCTAATACATCAAACTAGAGACGTGAATGCAATTGCACCTCTGATCGGGTAAGAATGCTGTATGGATGTGGTTTGTAACAATAACTCATCTCTCAGTTCTCTTCACAGTAAATGGGGAAACACCTAATTGCTTTGTGTTAGCTCAAAATCTTGCTGAGCAAAAATACTAACTGTTGCTTTTTGTTAGTAGGAAAAGTTAGACACTAACATCATTCACAACTACATGATGACAGTAACAAAAAGATGACTTACTGCCCCAGTGTGAACCTCGCTGTCAAGACTCTGAGTACCAGGTGTCACTTGATAGAAATGTGAACCTCCACCCGATTACTGCAAATGATGAGCATAAAACTATTTAGCCAGAACCCAGCAGGCACTATATAATACCTACCCATATTACTTCTAACCATACTTGCTTTCTTAATTGTTATTAAGTCTTATTCCATTAATCACTTACATGTGAAATTAAACATGAACAAGCTTTACCATCTTTTTTCTTTTTTAATTTTTTAATTTTAATTTTGAATAGCTTGTTTTACATGACAATCCCAGTTCCCTCGCCCTCCCCTCCTCCCGCACCCCCCACTTCCCCCAGCCTCCAACCCTATTGCCAATTCCTTCCACATAGGGGATATCTAGAGTCTGTCATTTTACTCTGGGTAGGGTCCAGGCACTCCCCTAAGAGTCCAGGCTGAGAGAGAATCCCTCTTTGTGCTATAGGCACACGAAGACTGTATACCAGGGATAGACACTGATCCACAGCTCAGGGCCCCATAGGTTGCCCAGGCCTTCTCGCTGACATTCACATTTGGGGGGGTCCAGATCAGTCCCATGCTGGCCTCCCCACTGTCGGTCTGGGGTCCAAGAGCTCTCCCCTGTTCAGATCAGCTGTCTCTGCTGGTTTTGCCAGCCCATTCTTTGCCAATTTGCTTATCACTCCTCTCTGTCTGTCACTGGGTTCCTTGGGTTCAGTTCAGTGATTAATTGTGTGTTTGCCTCTGCTTCCATCAGTCACAGGATGAAGGCTCCTGGATGGTTATAGACATCAAGTTCATTATCAGGAATGGGCATTCGAGGTGGTCTCTCCACTATTGCTTAGCTTGCCAATTGGTGTTATCCCTTTAGATCACTCGAGGTCGCTCTGGTGCCTGATCTGTATTCGATCCTATGATTCCCTCTTCCCCCTATTCTACCCCCACCCACTCAACTTCCTGTTCCCCCATGACCAACTCTCTTCCTCTTTACCCCCTCTCTTCTTCCCAGGTCCCACTCCCCCCCCACCCCTTGCCGTGTTCCCCATCCATTCAGGGGATGTTGTCTCCATCCTCTTCTCTTGGGTACTATGCATATATGCATATCTTTTAGGTTCTTTCCTGTTTCCCAGACTCTCTATCAGTGGAAGTGCAGACTGGCACTATCCTGATCCATGTCTAAAATCCATATATGAGTGAGTACATACCATGTTTGTCTTTTTGCGACTGGGTTACCTCACTCAGGATGGTTTCTTCCAGTGCTATCCATTTCCCTGCGAATTTCAAGATTCCATTGTTTTTTTCTGCTGAGTAATACTCCATTGTGTAAATGTACCACATTTTCTCTATCCACTCTTCAGTTGAGGGGCATCTAGGTTGCTTCCAGGTTCTGGCTATTACAAATAATGCTGCTATGAACATAGTGGAACAGATGCCCTTGTTGTATGAACTTGCCTCCTTTGGATATATGCCTAAGAGTGGAATTGCTGGGTCTTGTGGTAGATTGATTCCCATTTTCCTGAGGAATCTCTATACTGATTTCCAAAGAGGCTGTATGAGTTGGCACTCCCACCAGCAGTGGAGGAGTGTTCCCCTCTCTCCACATCCTCTCTGCATAAATTGTCTTAGGTGTTTTTGATTTTAGCCATTCAACAGGAGTAAGATGGTATCTCAGAGTTGTTTTGATTTGCATTTCCCTGATGGCTAAGGATGTTGAGCACTTCCTTAAGTGTCTCTTGGCCATTTTAGCCTCCTCTATTGAGAATTCTCTATTTAGTTCTGTGCCCCACCTTTTAATTGGATCCTTTGGTGTTTTGGAGACTTGCTTCTTGAGTTCTTTGTAAATTTTGGAGATTAGCTCTCTGTCAGATGTGGGGTTAGTGAATATCTTTTCCCATTCTGTGGACTGTTTTTTTTTCTTCTTGTTGACTCTGTCCTTTGCCTTACAGAAGCTTTTTCGATTCAGGAGGTCCCATTTGTTAATTTTCGATCTCAGTGTCTGTGCCACTGGTGTTATGTTCACAAAGTGGTCTCCTGTACCAACTCGTTGAAGACTGTCTACCACTTCTCTTCTAAGTGTTTCAGTGTGGCTGAATTTATGTTGAGATCTTTGATCCACTTGTGTTGGAAGATACCAAACCCCGAGAAGCCCAGCAGATCTCAGCTAGCGACTGGACCGGAAGCCGAACTCCAGGAAAAGAGAGCGAGACTTCCTGTGCGCTGTCTTTTATGCCTTCCCCCGTAACGCCCCTAGCCATGCCCAAAAGTGGGCTTGGCTAGTGACGTAGTTCCGCCTACGTATGTATACGTCTTTACGTCCAGCCGTATACGTCTTTAGTCCTGCCTAAAGTGGGTGTGGTTAGCGGTGTGGTAAACCGCCCTTTTATTACCTCATCTGTATGCGCCTCTAGTAAGTCACATGTTTAATGGCGGCATAGACTTACATGTTTAATGGTGGCATCAGACTTCCTCCTACACACTTGCACTTAAGTTTTGTACAAGGCGATAAACATGGACCTGTCTGCAGTCTTCTGCATACCAGTTCCCAGTTATGCCAGCACCATTTGTTGAAGATGCTTTATTTTTTCCATTGTACAGTTTTAGTTTCTTTGTCAAAAATCAAGTGTTCATAGGTGTGTGGGTTAAAATCGGGGTTTTCAATTCGGTTCCATTGGTCTATCTGCCTATTTTTGTGCCAATACCAAGCTGTTTTCAGGACTATAGCTCTATAATAGAGCTTGAAGTCAGGTATGGTGATGCCTCCTGAAGTTCCTTTATTGTATAGGGTAGTTTTGGCTATCCTGGGCCTTTTGTTTTTTCCATATAAAGTTGATTATTGTCTTTCAAGGTCATTGAAGAATTGTGATGGAATTTTGATAGGGATTGTATTGAATCTGTAGACTGCTGTTGGCAAGGTTGCCATTTTTATTATGTTGTTCCTACCAATCCAAGAGCATGGGAGATCTTTCCATTTTCTGATATCCTCTTTGATTTATTTCTTTAAAGACTCAAAGTTCTTGATATACAAGTCTTTCACTTCCTTGGTTAGCATTATCCCCAGATATTTGATGCTGTTTATGGCTATTGTAAAGGGTGATGTTTCTCTGATTTCTTTCTCAGTCACTTCATCATCAGTATATAATAGGGCTACTGATTTTTTTGAGTTTACCTTGTATCCTGCCACATTGCTGAAGGTGTTTATCAGCTCTAGCAGTTCCCTTGCGGAGTTTTTCGGGTCACTTATGTAAACTATCATATCATCTGAAAATAGTGAAAGTTTGACTTCTTTTCCTATTCGTATCCCCTTTATCTCCTTTAGTTTTCTTATTGCTGTAGCTAGAACTTCAAGTACAATATTGAAGAGATATTGAGAGAGTGGACATCCTTGTCTTGTTCCTGATTTTAGAGGAATTGCTTTGAGTTTCTCTCCATTTAGTTTGATGTTAGCTGTTGGTTTACTGTATATTGCTTTTATTATATTCAGGTGCATTCCTGTTATCCCTGATCTCTCTAGGACCTTTATCATGAGGGGGTGCTGGATTTTGTCAAAGGCTTTTTTAGCACCTAGTGAGATGATCATGTGGTTTTTCTTTCGCAGTGTGTTTATATGGTGGATCACATTGATAGATTTTCTAATGTTGAACCATCCCTGTATTCCTGGGATGAAGCATCCTTGATCATGGTGGATGATTTTTCTGATGTGTTATTGAATCTGGTTTACGAGAATTTTATTGAGTATTTTTGCATCGATGTTCATGAGGGAAATTGGTCTATAGTGCTCTTTGTTAGTTGTGTCTTTGTGTGGCTTGAATATCAAGGTAATTGTAGCCTCGTAAAAGAGTTTGGCAGTGCGCCTCCTGCTTTTATTGTGTGGAATACTTTGAGGAGTATTGGAATTAGCTCATCTTTGAATTTCTGATAGAATTCTGCACTAAAGCAATGTGGGCCTGGGCTTTTTTGTTTGGGAGACTTTTGATGACTGCTTCTATTTCATTAGGGGTTATAGGTCTGTTTAGATTGTTTATCTGCTCTTGATTTAGTTTTGGCAAGTGATATCTATCCAGGAATTTGTCCATTTCCTTTAAATTTTCGAATTTTGTGGAGTACAGATTTTCACAGTATGCCCTGATGATTCTCTGGATTTCCTCAGAGTCCATTGTTATGTCCCCTTTTTCATTCCTGATTTTGTTAATTAGCATGCTCTCTCTCTCTGTCTTTTGGTTAGTTGGACAGAGGTTTGTCTATTTTGTTTATTTTCTCAAAGAACCAACTCTTTGTTTCATTGATTCTTCTCAGTGTTTTCCTGGTTTCCACTTGATTGATTACAGCCCTCAATTTGATTATTTCCTGGCATCTGCTCCTCCTGGGTGAGTTTTCTTCTTTTTTTTCTAGAACATTCAGCTGTTTTATTAATTCTCTAGTATTACTGTTCTCCAATTTCTTCATGTGGGCACTTAGTGCTATGAACTTTCCTCTCAGTACTGCTTTCAGAGTGTCCCATAGGCTTTGGTATGTTGTGTCTTCATTCTCACTGAATTCGAGGAAGTCTTTAATTTCTTTTTTTATTTCTTCCTTTACCCAGGGATGGTGCAATTGTGCATTGTTCAATTTCCATGAGTTTGTAGAGTTTATGTGATTTGTGTTATTGTTGAATTCCAATGTTAATGCATGGTGGTCTGATAAGATACAGGAGGTTATTCCGATTTTTTTGTATCTGTGGAGATTTGCTATGTTTCCTATTATGTGGTCAATTTTAGAGAAGGTTCCATGTGGCGCCGAGAAGAAGGTATATCCCTTTGTGTTTGGGTGGAATGTTCTATAGATGTCTGTTAAACCCAGTTGGGTCATAACTTCTGTTAGTTCTTTTGTTTCTTTGTTAGGTTTCTCTCTGGAGGTCCTGTCTAGTGGTGAGAGCAGAGTGTTGAAGTCTCCTACTATTAGTGTGTGAGATTTTATGTGCATTTTGAGTTTTAGTAATGTTTCTTTCATGAATGTAGGTGCCTTTGTATTTGGGTCATAGATGTTTAAAATTGAGACTTCACCTTGATGTACTTTTCCTTTGATGAATATGAAATGTCCTTCTTCATCCTCTGACTGTAAGGTAAAGTACTCTCCAGTTCCAACAGCAAAAACAATTACAATGACTGTTCTTCCTAGTAATACTGGTGAGGACTAGAAAGGTTTTCCAGCTATGCCAAGGCAGAGGTTCACTTTAATCTGTTTCATCTGTAACCAGCACACATGGGTCTCTCTCTCACTACAACTACTTTCTCCTGTATAACATATTGAAATGCTATTCAAGAAGTTCTGAGAGAGTTTTGTAAACAAAACAATGTGTGGAAAATATGCTTGCTAACCTGTTCCTGGGACTCCCAGATATAATGTAGATGTGTTAACACATTATCTTGATCTCCTCCAGTATAACTCATATATAAATATATTATATATCCCACTAAATATGATCTTTCTTTCCTATTTTCTGAACTGACATCCTATTTTGCATCCACTTCTAAGTGTAGCCTAAAATTTACATATTTAGAGCAAGATTTTTTTAAAGATTTGATGATGCAATGTATCCCTCTATAATTTAGGACAGAAAATCTTACAACTACAATGAGTAAGTCAATATTGTATAAAGTTAGATGAATCTATAAACATTCTCAGGTCATTTGTCCTAGATAAATTATTGATCTTTTCAGTGGAGAAAATATTTTAAGGTAAGTTCACCACAAATTTCCAAACATCAAGATAATCCCAAACTCAAAATAACCAAAGGAGTCTCATTGTGACTCCTAGTATAAGAGAATGCCTCTCTTTTTCATTATTGAAAAGAAACTCTGGATGTTTAAAAAAGCAAAAGGACTCTGGAATGACAACAACAATAAAAATATGTGGTCAAGTAAGAGACAAGAAAGAAAATACCAATAGAAAAGGTAGAAAGAGCAGTGTTGTAAATAGACTTATAAAGAAAAGTCATCTTTCAAAGTTTCTAAACATTTGTCTTTAAAATTATTCATCAGGTTTCCATATGCGTTGCTGCACAGGAATTTTTTTGTAGCATCAGTCTATGGAAAGAGCATTCAGAAGAAGGCATCCCCCAGCTCTCATGAAAAGTGTCTCAGTGGTTGCCTTGTTATCCTGGCCTCCTGTCGATAGGACCATGCTGGCTTGCAGAGCAGTACATTCACTCTCTAGACTGCTTGTATGTTTAGTTAATAACACATACTGTGTACTAAGGGTCAAAGAGACTCCATTTTAGCTGTCACATAAGCCCATGAACCTAGAGAAGATATGTTGCTTTTGACAACGTGAAGGTGCCTCTTTAATATCTTGCTCAAATTTGTTTACCTGTTAGGATGAGTTCATTTCTACCATGTAATAGTCAATCAAAAGCATGAAATTAAAATTAACCACCTACATTCTAGTTGACAATGCAATGTGATGAAAGCATAATTGAAGTTAGCTATGATATCCTCTGCTTGAAAAATTCAGTAAAAACCCCAAATTTGAAAACCAACAGAAATTCATGTGCAGTCAAACAAGGAAAATACCTGTTATGAATGCACTACCACTTTTGCATATTAGTTCCCAGCACAAGGATTTGGCTAAAATCCAGCTACCTGCTGTGAAACCTAAAATGTAATTGAGTGCATGCAGCCTCCTGATAGAAGCAATAAATGTACAAATGCATAAGAACTTCTTTCTATAAGTTTTGTGAAAGAATACTATTTCTTAAAAACACTTCTTTTACTCTTTGGGGAGGGGCTACCACCCAGCTCCAAATATATACATGGAAATTTGTTCTTATTTAAAACAAACACACAAATGCAAAATGAAAATTACTAGTTTACAACTATCCTTCAAAGCAGATATGATGTTCACTTGACAGGACTTAATAATACAATTAATTCTATGGTCTCTCATTTTAGTACATTGAGACTCAGTTATCCATCAGTCTGGAAGTTGATGAATAGCAAGCAATATCTGGAAATAGCTAGGTGACAATGACCTCCATGTCCCACAGTTCACAATTCCATCTATATAGAATCTGCAGGGACACCATCTGCGCAAGCCCAAAGACATGACACTATAAAATGAAACTGAACTCTTCTAGCTCCTTACAGAATATGGCTCCTATCCTAAGCCCAGCCAAACAGCCCTACAGTAAGTTAGGATGAGGCAGAACCTGGGGCCTCTCACATGCCTTTAGCCAGACTCCTGTCAAGAGCAATACACACAACATTTTTGTCAGCATGAAGTCATATTTCAACATGTTTCTTGACAAAAAAAGCAAACCCACATTATTACCTATAAGGTAGAATTCTATAATGTCTACTTTCATTCACCCTTTTATAAAAAATCACATATAAATGAGTACATTGTTTGGGTTTTTTAATCTTTGTTCTAGATATTGGAAAGAACTTCAAATAAAAAGATGATCTATTAAAGCCATTAAGAACTATTTTTAGAAACAAATAGAATGCAATGCACAAATAAATAGGGATTTTCAAATAACACAACATATGTATATCATTTTCATATCAAAGCAGAAATACATTACCTGAGAAATCACATACAATAAGCTTTAAGTGCTTGTAGAGTTTTGTATTTTTCATACCAAATATATTATTAAAAATGAAACTCACCAATCATTCCACTAAACATAGTGTCTCTAGTACATTTAATATAAACAGAGTAAGCATGGTAGTGCCTTGTCTTTCAAACCACTGTAGTTAAAGTCAATATAATCCCTTTAATTCTCTCTTTACTGAAAAAGGGGCTTCCTTTCTGGTTTATACATATGAGTTGAATTTATATACTATAACTTATAAATTTATAAATACCTCTAACCTAATAGATTACAAATCTCCTATGCTAGCATCTCTATTTATTAGATAAGCCAAATAAACAATACCCATAAGTCTTCTTTTGAGAAAATTATCTGATTTAGTGTTTGATTGGGAGAAGACAGATTTTATGACAAAGTTTATTCTTCACTCTGAGCGTGTAAATTGGGACTCAGGGGTCCCAGAACTTCAAGTCAGTTACTTCTCCCCAGTGTAGTCTCCCCTGTTGCTCTTTCTTCTGAGTTGGAAGAGACCATCTACTTCTTGATTCAGAGCAGCTGTGATAAGCCTTGAGAGTTCTTCCTAATGTTGGATCAACTGGCATTCTCTTCTGGAAGGCAAGATGAGGCTGCCCAGGCTTGGGAATCTCAGGAGGTGCTACCTCTCCTCACAGATATGCAAACATCTAGGAATTACTGGGAGGAGGGGGTGGGACTACTCTTTGGTGGTGCCAATGTCCCACTAATTAATTACCATACATATAGCTAGGCATGACTAAACTCATCTTTGGGGACAATCATTGTACGCTCTGTTTAGGGTGAATAGAAAGAGTCCTCAGGAAAAGTGATAGTATGCCTTGATTGCTATGCACGCTACTCATCTAGATTTCTGTAGGTGTCCCAACAAGCCCTATGTCGAAAACTATGAACATTAGACTACTCATAAATGCTAATACTAAAAGACTAAGTGCCAAAAGGAGGAGTTCTAAAAGATGAGATGAACTTGGGATTCCGAGGATACATTACTTTGATTCTCTGTTGAACACAAAGCAACTTGGAAAGAAAGGAGTTTATTTAGATTACAAGTTACAGTCTATAGTCAAAGGAAGCATAGGCAGGAACCCAAGGGACAAACCTGGAAACAGGAACTGAAGCAGAAAGTATGGAGAGACACAGCCTACTTTTTGTCACCCTGGCTTATTCTGCCCAGGACCACCAATCCAGGGGAGGCACAAACCACAGTAAGCTGAGCCCTCCCTGATCAAGAAAATGAACCCCAGAAATGCTCCCAGTCCAATTTGATGGAGGCAAATATTATTTAAGGCTCTCCTTTCCTGGGAACTCTAGTTGTATTAAGTTGATAAAAACTGACCATAGAGAGGAGGAGATTTGGAGATGGAGGAAAATGGCTTAGAATGTGTGATAAACCAAAAAGAGACAATCTTTATCTGGGCATCAAAGACAGACACTGACTTTATTTAATTTCTTACATAGGAAAATAATCACAACTATAGTAAACTTGGTTTTCTACTCAACTTTACCATTTTCCCTAAAGTTGGCCCTTAGCAGTGATTAGTTACCTAACCATAAGTATTTCTAGGTTAGTTAACTTACAGCATCCTACTAAAGGCTCCTTAGCTAGAGGACTCACTTGTAAAGGTCTGTCTCCTAAAAATCATGGAACGAATTGGTACAGGAGACCACTTCCTGAACATAGCACCAGTAGCACAGACACTGAGATCGACAATTAATAAATGAGACCTCCTGAAACTGAGGAGCTTCTGCAGGGCAAATGACATAGTCAACAAGACAAAACAATCACCCACAGATTGGGAAAAGATAGTCACAAACTCCACATCTGACAGAGGGCTGGTCTCCAAAATTTACAAAGAACTCAAGAAAAAAGTCTCCAAAACACCAAAGGATCCAATTAAAAAGTGGGATACAGAACTAAACAGAGAATTCTCAATAGAGGAGTCCAAAATGGCCAAGAGGCACCTGAGAAAGTGCTCAATATTCTTAGCCATTAGGGAAATGCGAATCAAAACAACTCTGAGATACCAACTTACTCCCATCAGAGGATATGGAGAAAGGGGTACACTCCTCCACTGCTGGTGGGAATGCCAACTTGTGCAGCCACTCTGGAGATGAGTATGAATATTCCTCAGGAAAATGGGAATCAGTCTACCATAAGATCCAGCAATTCCAATCTTAGGCATATACCCAAAAGATGTACCTTCATACAATAAGGACATCTGCTCAACTATGTTCATAGCAGCATTATTTGTAATAGCCAGAACCTGGAAACAACCTAGATGCCCCTAAACTGAAGAATGAATAGAGAAAATGTGGTACATTTACACAATGGAGTACTACTCAGAAGAAAAAAATGGAACCTTGAAATTTGGAGGCAAATGGTTGGCACTATAAGAAACCATCCTGAGTGAGGTAACCCAGTCACAAAAAGGCAAGTATGTTATGCACTCCCTCATACATGGATTCTAGACACAGAGCAGGTCACTGCCAGCCCACAATCCCACTGCCAGAGAGTCCAGTGTGCAGGGAGGACCCTAAGAGAGATATGCATGGTAACCCGGAGAAGGGTTATGGTATGAGATCTCCTAATTGGATTGGGGGGAGAAAAGGGGAGGGCATAAGGATATGGGAGAAAGAGAGGGAGAAAAGAGTAAGGGAGAGGAGGATATGGGAGAGCAGGAAGGTTGATCCAGGGTAAAAATGTAGGAGAAAAGGATGGCAGATACCATAAAAGAGGGAACCATTAAATGTTAGAGGAGAGATCTGGCACTAGTGAGATTTTCACAGATCTACAAGAATGACACCAACTGGCATTAAGGCTACCTTAAATGTCCTCCCATGATAATGAGAATGAGGACTACCTTATATGCCATTCTAGAACTCTCATCCAGTGGCTGATGGAGTCAGAGGCAGACACCCACAGCTAAGAACCGAATTGAACTCCTGGAACCCAGTTGCAAAGAGGAGTGATGACCAAAGGAATCAAGATATCAGGCTGGTGAAACTCACAGAGGCAGCTGACCTAAACAAGGGGGAACACATGGACCCCAGACTGATGACTGAGGGGTTAGCAGGGGACTGATCTAGATATCCCTCCCACTGAACATGCATGACAGAGAGGAGGCTTTGACAATCTGTGGGACCTTGGAGAGTAGATCAATATTTATTCCTGGCATACAGATGGTCTCTGGGAACCTATACCACGTGGAGGGATGCTCCCTCAGCCTTGGCACATGGGGAAGAACCTAGGCCCTTCCTGGGATGATGTGACAGACTCTAAAAATCCCTCATGGAAGCCTTTGCCCTCCTTGGGGAGCAGAGGGGGGATGGAGTGGGGGAAGAGGGGTTGGGAAGATTGGGGGTGGGGGAGGATGGGAGGGAGAGGGAACTGAGAGTGATGTGTGTAAAAAGTTAAGTAAAAAATATGAAAAAAAACATAGAACAGAAGTTAAATAGATTATGTAATGCTACCTCAGAACATTAATGGGAAACTTTTTCTTACAAGAACATACTGAAAGTCCCTGCATGTTTACTTCAGGGGCAGGTTGTGTCATAAGCACAAATAAGACTCTGAATGTAATTCGAGCCCCCAGAGGAGTTACTATGACATATCGTGGCTGACTAATACCAAATTTTTATACACAACTATTCCGATTCATTCTGACTAATGTATTCCTAGGCTCTAAATGACTAACTGACATTTCCTCTTGTGACTGATATTCATTAAATCGTGCACTAAACTAACCATTATTGGGAAATAATGTAATTCCATTGTATAGGAATATTAGCTATTTAATATCTCTTACTCACTTTGATAGATCACATTAGCGGAGTAGGGTGAATGGTTCAGTTAGTAATATCCTCACCACACAAGTGCTGGGTGCAGGAGCCAGCATTTGTAATCACTGGAGAGGTAGAAATGAGCAGATCCCTGAAGCTCACTGACAAGCCTAACCAAATTGGTAAGCTCCAAGTTAAAATAGAGAAGTTTCTCAAGAAATAAAGAGGAAAGCAACGGAGAAAGGCATAGAATATTGACCTATGTGCCCCCCACAAATAAAAATATGAACAAATCATGCATACACAAAGAAGAATGAAGGAGAAAAGTAGATGGGGCAGAAGAGGAGGCAGAGATTACGATAATGATGATGATGATGATGATTTAAAAGTCCACATTAGAAGACTTGACAGATATGATTCTAAGGCAGACCCAAGGCCCATATCTGATAATCTAATGAACTGAAAGACTCATGGGTAAAACACCCTTCACGTAGCTCCATTGTCCTCACTGTAAAACTCATCTCTAACTGTCCTGGGAAGAAGATTGATTACCCAAGTCTCTGGAGAAAGAATAGGAAGAACTAATCATGTGTGATATTAGAAGCGTGTTCTATTCTGAGTCGTGCCTGCTGACATTAGACCTCAGATAGCAGTCTGACCTGTGCTTCTAAACCTTTTCTATTATTCACTAGCTCATCGAAAGAATTAATTTCCTCCCTGCAAGCGCATAACTTACTTTTTGCTCTAACACTGCCTTCTCTAAAACCCACTAGAGTAACTTTTATGCCTAATCCCCCACACACTGTATGAAGCACTGAGTTTCAGAATACTTCCTTGGCAACCAAGACCTATCCTGTGTAACCATAAATTTCCAGGAAGGTGTTTTTCTAAAATGCCGAGAACCATTAACAGCAAAGCAAGAACACTTCATGTGATTGTTTCCATGCGCCGAAGCTTGAGGCTTCTGGTAATCATTCTGAGAATCAAGTTAAGCATCTTAGCATTTGCTACCAGCAGAGGACTGGGCTAAGCAAATAGAAATAGCCAGTATGTTCAATCATAAAGACTTGCTAAAATAATCATAAGAAGAGTACGTTTAGAAAGACACAGAAGCCAACACAAAGAGGGGAAGTATGTAAAACTGTCAGAGTTCCCCAGAGAAAAATTCAGTAGGATACAAGGAGATGTCTATGTAACATAAGATCTATTATAGGAATTAGCTTACATGACTATAAAATCCAAGAAGTCACTCACACAATACACACCAACTGGAAAACTAGGGATGTTGATATCATTTAATCTGTATTCCAAGCCTCAGAGTAAGAGTCTCACTGGGATAAGTTCTGTCCCAAAGTCAATAAACTGAGGTTCACTAAGATGAAGGATGAAGACAGACAGATGACTCTTAAAGGAGGGTGTTACCCCTGCTCTGATTTGTTGTGTATGTGTTCCCTCCATGGACTGGATGATTCCTAGACACACTGGTAAGGATGTGTCAATTCCACTGTTAATCATTTCTAGGAATTTCATCACCAACACACTCAAAACACATTGTATTAGCTGCCTAGGAGTCAGTTAGCCTAGTCAAGTTGACAAATAACTATCTAACACAAAGATATGCGGTGGGGGAGGGGTGACTCCAAAAGAAAAGAGATATGTTCACACCATTAATTACTGCTAAACTAATTGAAAAAAATGCAACCCACCCAAACACTGGACACCAGTGACCCAATGACTCCATTGCATCAGGAAACAGATCCCTGATTTGAATCTAAGTCTAACAGAGTCTTAACAGTCTTCATTTGTATAACATAGTTCTAACGGCCTAGAATGAGAAGTTTTGTTCCTTATTTAAATAGGTGTTTGAGAAGCTTAGCCTGAGTCAGATGCATTTTTTTTGATTATTCATATTTGCTCAGCAGCCATCTACAGAGAGCATCCTACATGCAGAGGCTGTACTGGTTGACTAGCACATCAAAGACATTCAAGAAATTTCATTGAAAGGATAAAAATGTTCTTGGCTGCCTCATAGCATCTTCATAGAGTTTTAGGGGCTTTCGTTTCTTTCATCCATCCTGCCTTAAGCACAGCAATTTTCCTATATTAAGTGGCAGTCTGTTAATATTCTTGGCCACACCTTACCCACCACACTTCTAATTGGTTCTTTGGTAATCCTTTTAAAGCATACATATGTCACTTTAATATGCTTTTATCCCCACTCTCTTTCAGGTGTGGTATTTATTTCAAATTCTGGTTTCTTGCTTGCACCATTGCCTTGAGGACACCACGGGAAATGCTTCAGTTTTCAAGTGCTATCCTAAACTGATTTGTTCCATCTGCAGCACTCCTTCCACAGAAAGTGTGCTGAAGCTGGACCTTTACTTACAGTTCTGACTTTCAGGGAGAACATCTTTACAAAACCTACCTATATGGTTTCTGGGGTAACTTTGAAAATGATTCGGGTTACCCACTTCTTCAATCTGAATCAAAGTTTTTAAAATGTTGTAGATGAGGTTATGAAACCACTGTATCCCCAAGTGTAGAGCACTGAAGACAGTTTGTGTCCTAATTTAAATGTATGTTTAAGTCATTGAGAGATATTGTCAATAATTAAATATATACAAATAATGAAATAGACATATACGTGTATATACATATACTCATAGCTATGCTTCACGGTTGTTGCACTCCATTTTGGGTTGCCAATACACACACAAAAACACAGGCTTTACTTCTCTTTATGCAGTAATGTAAAAAGCATTTATCTAAAAGTGCAGTAGTTATTTTAGCTGGAAAGGTTTCTTGCTACACATCTCAAGAAGACAGACATGGCCTAGTAAGGATGCTTTACCATGTTACACCAGCAACCTGTTGCTAACAATTAACATGCTAAGTGGGATACCTGGAAGTATTGGGTAAGTGAAACTTCTCTTTTCATGGTTCAGAATAATTCATGTGTTTTAAATTGCACAGTATTTGAGTAGCATGTACTACAGTGCCATTCCACTTTCTCTTCTAAGGACATGCTCCTTCTGCATGGTATCTACACTGTGTGTATTACCCACTAACCACTCAGCTGCTTCAGTTATTAAATTGGCTGCCACGGTATCACAGTTCTTGCAGTCAAGCAACTCTCGTTTTGCTTAATCAGAGCCCCTAAAGACAAGAATAGCAGCTCTGAAATAACATGCAAAGGATTCAGGGATCCCCACATGATTTCAGGAGTCCACTGTGGTCCTTGAAACATAGCCCTAATGGCTAATACAGAACCTTCCTCTAGTTATTATTTTAAGCTATAAAAATTGGAATTTTATGAATTTTTTGATGTATGACCATTTTCAACCACCAAGTCTTCACTTCCTGGTGTTCAGTCTGATGCTTAAAAAATAAATGCCAGGCGTTCATTACACATTTGCAAAATGTCATTTCCTAGCTTCAGCATAATACTGAATTTAATCCTTACAATAATCCCTAAATGTTGATACAATCATCCTTACTTTAAGGATGATTAAAATAATAATAATAATAATAATAATAATAATAATAATTTAAGAATATTGGCCTTAGAAACTAGTGTGCTTTCATATAAATACATATGTTATAGATGCTTCTGGAAAGACCTAAGGAAATGGTGATCATGTTAGTGTTATCAGGGGAAGTGTCATCCTTATTATGAAACCAAGAAAAGTTAGCCAAATTACATATTATTGTTAGGTTATGAGGCCAGTGAGCTATTGTAGTTTGAACTACGAACTCCAGAAAGATAAGTGGAAGACACAATTCCATCCAGTACCTATGGATGTGACCTTCTGAGATAGAATACCTTCACTGGTGAAATTAGATGAGATCACATTGGAGTAGGGTAGCTCTAAATCCACTATGACCAGTGTCTGCACACAAGCAGAGAACACACAACAATAGGAACACAAGGAGGAATTCACTAGGGTGCCTGAAATATAGAGATGTGCTAAAAAATGCCCTGGGAAAGTGGAGGCAGATATTAAAAGTTTTGGCCACAAACTAAGGAAGCAGAAGGCTGCTCTCATGATCAAGAGCAGCAAGAGGTAAATTCTCTCTCAGAGCCCCAGAGACTACAAGCCCTGGAGAAACTTTGATGTCTCAGACTTCTGGCCTCCAACACTATATAATAGTTTACCATCATTTTAAGCTATCTTGTCTGTGGTAAATTCTTGTGACAATCTGGAAAACTAACTTAGGTGTGGAAGTATAAGTTCAGACTTTGAGGAAATGAAAAAGGCAGGATTCAGTCCAGGCAGATGAATTCTGAAGACCATGCTATGAATTCTAACAAGTTACTATCTCCATTTTATTTTAACATGTGTATTAGTCATATGTATAAAACATAATAAAATAATTATAGGTATTAACATTTCAATTAAATGTTATATAACATAGACAGGGAAACTGGATCTCAGAAAATGAAGCAACTTGATGACCAATGGCTACAGCAGCATTTATATTCACATCACATAATTTCTCCATGCTTTCCACTGAGCCACATTTGGTAATACCGCCCAAAATGACTGTACTCAGAACAAGGCTATTGGAGCTCAGTGTTTATTGCTCCACCAGCTTCCATATTTATGGACATGTACTGTGTCTGGGGTAGACTTCAGAACCGAGTTCAAAGATAGCTTTGAAATTAGGTTTTTACAAGGGTTCTGTCTTTATAAACTCCACTTAAGGCTCTCTTCTAGTGTCTATCCACAGAGCTGAAGCCCAAGGGCCTTTGTTCTACAGAACTATGGCCACTGTAACCATGGTCATGTTGAAAAATTTCATCACACTTTAATTTTAGAATTCCTTAGACATGGGTAGTTGCCAATGGCCCCAAAGAGCCAAAGGAAGTTTGTCATTTTTAGTTACAGCTAGGGAAATTTGGCTCCCCTCAGGTATCCCACAGATTGCAACTAATACAAATTTAGAATATGTTTCAGTAAATACTAAAAATGGAAACATAAAGGAGTATATTACCATCAAGAAAATACAGATGCATTAAACACACACACACACACACACACACACACACACTACTTCTTTGGAAGTGCTCCTATTTTACTGATCAGTTTGGTCACTTGACATTGGTTAATGGGATTTTCAATATAGCTAGCACTGAGAAATGCTTGAAGAAGGGCTCCTCAGTGTGTTTTTGTGCTATAATAAAGGAAACACTCACTCACTAATTCCAAGAAAATGAACAAGGAAATCTTAGCTATGTTTGGCCTGCATCCTCTGAGGCTCAGACAGTTGCAGGTACACAAGGAAGGCTAAATGTTTATAATTGATTGCTAGTGATATTTTGTGCTTGATAATGATGCAGTGTTATTATACCATCTGATTGATACAATCCAGAATTTTGAAAATAGTGCTTGCTATTCTTCAGGAAACTAATTTAATTTAATTTTAACAAATTGATATTAATATTTATTATGTATTAATATTTATTGATTTTAATAAATTTAATAAACTAATTAATTTACTGAGGTTAATTTTTAAAATCTTTTCTAAAATCATTCTTCTGTTTCTCATTTCTTAGTAAACCTGAGCAGCTGATTCTGTCTCCATATGCTGCATGCGTTTATTTTACTTTGTTTTATCTTCCTGGAAGGTAACATCCACTAGGCAGAATGAAATGAATTCAGACCACAATCAGTTGCAAAATCCCAGGGCACCTGTCACCCCACACAATCACTTTTAATATAGAAGGACTCCCATTAAAATCAAGCCCAAATCCTGAATATACCAGCCTCTAATGCCACCAAGAATTTTGTATAAAATACTATTAATCTTACAATTGCTTATAAATTTTTAATATCATATGCAAATTTATGTGCTTTAGAACTGGTTTTATTTTATTAACAGTAATTGTTATTTGTGTATTAACTGTATATTAAATAGTTATTATATTACAGAAAAATATAACCAGTTATCTTATACAATAGTCATATAATAATTATGAAATATTTCTAGCCAGTGCATAGTACATATTAGTCATTTCAGCACAAGAGGCTAAGACAATATGATCATGAACTCTGATAATCATGAAATATTACTAGCCAGTGTATGTTACATGTTACTAATCTCAGCACAAGAAACTAAGGCAATAGGATTGTGAAATCCAATACTCAAGTTTGGTGTCACCCTGAGAGACATAATATAACCTTGTCCTAAAATAAATAAGTATATAAACCACTCTGCCACATGTTTTATCTAAGCAAACTTTCATATCAATGACTTTCACCTATGTGTTTAGAAGCTACCAAACCAGACATCCTGAAGCTATCTCTCTAAGGAAGAGCTGAAATGTTCAGATTATTCCTCAGTAGTCTGTATCACAGATAAAACTTGATTCATATAGAATACAAATCCAGGTACCTCATTAACACAGTAGGTAGCGCTTCAGTTTCACAAAATACAAATTCACGGGCTGGGGAGATGGTTCAGTCAGTACAGTTGTTGCCACATAAGGATGAAGACCTGAGGTCAATCTCTAGCACCCATGTAAAAAGCCAGGTATTGTGGCCCATGATTATTATCCCAGACCTCCCAGACCCAGGAAGGGAAGTTAAGAATGACCCATGAGAACAAGACTTGCTGGCTGATCAGTTTAGCCTAATGGTTGCATCTCAAGTTTCTGTGGAAGACTTTGCCTTAAAAAATAAGGTGGATAGTTTCCAAGGAATGAAATTCGAGGTTTACCTCTGGCCTCCATCTCTCTCCTCCCTAACCCTCTCCCTTCCTCCCTTTCCCTTGCTTTTCCCTCTCTCTCTCTCTCTCTCTCTCTCTCTCTCTCTCTCTCTCTCTCTCTCTCTCTCTCTCTCTCTTTCTCTCTCTCTCCCTTTCTCTCTCTTTCTCTCTCTCTCTCACTCTCACACACACAGACTCATGCACTACAAACACACATATGCACACTCAAAGATACATATATATATGTATAAACACACACATACATTTTTAGGTCAGCTATTGTAAGTTTTCATATCTTTTCATCCTTTTTTTCCTCCCAAATTTGAATAGTGCAGTCTTCCTGTCCTGGCCTATCCAGTACAGGAAGTTGGGGTATTAATGAATACCCCAACTATTGTCATAGAGCCCTTATCCAGTAATTGATGGGACCAGACGCAGAGATCCACAATCAAGGACCAGACAGAGCTATGGAAATCAGGTGAAGAGAGGGAGGAGGGAACATACAAGCAAGGGAGATCAAGATCATGATGGAGAAATCTACAGAGACAACTGGACCAAGCTCATGGAAACTCATGAATTCTAGACTCACAACTCTAGTGACTCCAGGGAAATGAACGAGGCCCTCCATATGTGGGAGACAGTTGTGGATATGTGGGAGATAGTTGTGAAGCTTGGACAATCTGAGCGGTCCCTGGAAGTAGGACCACAATACAAACTGGTAAATGAACTAGCTTGTTGGAGCCCATTCCTTATGGTGAGATGCCATGCTCAGTGGCATTAGGACCACCATATAATCCAGTACATGAGCTGGTTTGTTGGATCTCATTCCCTATGGTGGGATGCCATGCTCAGCCTTAACGTATGGGAGAAGGGCTTGGCCCTGCATCAACCTATTGTACCAGACTGTGTCATGATGATATTGAGTTCTTAAATTCCATTTTCCTCTTCTCCACCTCCTACCCCACCCCCACCCACATACTCAATAAAATACTGGGAAAATGGAATCCAAGAACGCATCAGAAAAATCATACATCATGATCAAGTAGGCTTCATCTCAGGGATGCAGGGATGGTTTACATATGAAAATCCATCAATGTAATCCACTATATAAACAATCTGAAAAAGAAAAACCACATGATCATCTCTTTACATACTGAAAAAACCTTTGACAAAATCCAACACCCCTTCATGATGAAAGTCTTGGAGAGATCAGGGATAAAAGGAACATACCTAAACATAATAAAAGCAATATACAGTAAACCAACAGCCAGCATCAAGCTAAATGGAGAGAAACTAAAGGTGATTCCTCTAAAATCAGGAACAAGACAAGGATGTCAACTCTCTCCATATCTCTTCAATATTGTACTTGAAGTTCTTGCTAGAACAATAAGACAACAAAAGGGGATCAAGGGGCTACAAATTGGATATTAAGAAGTCAAACTTTCACTATTTGCAGATGATATGCTAATCTACGTAAGCGACCCAAAAAATTCTACCAGAGAACTCCTACAGCTGATAAACACTTTCAAAAAAGTGGCAGGATACAACATTAACTTTAAAAAAATCAGTAGCCCTACTATATAGAGACAATAAATGTGATGAGAAAGAAATCAGAGAAACATCACCCTTTTCAATTGCCACAAACAACATAAAATACCTTGGGGTAATGCTAACCAAACAAGTGAAAGACCTGTATCGCAAGAACTTTGAATCTTTAAAGAAAGAAATTAAAGAAGCCCTCAGAAAATGGAAAGATCTCCCATGCTCTTGGATAGGTAGGATCAATGTAATAAAAATGGCAATCTCACCAAAAGCAATCTACAGATTCAATGCAATCCCTATCAAAATACCAGCACAATTTTTCACCGACCTCGGAAGGACAATCCTCATCATTATATGGAAAAATAAAAGACCCACGATAGCCAAGGCAACCCTGTACAATAAAGGAACTTCCAGAGGTATCACCATCTGTGACTTCAATCTATATTATAGATGTATAGTCCTGAAAACAGCTTGGTATTGGCACAAAAACAGACAGGTAGCCAATGGAATTGAATCGTAGAGCCTGATATCAACCCACACACCTTTGAACACCTGATCTTTGACAAAAAAGCTAAAATATACAATGGAAAAAAGAAAGCATCGTCAACAAATGGTGCTGGAGTAAATGGATGGTGGCATGGGAAAGACAACAGATAGATCCGTATCTATCACCATGCACAAAACTTAAGTCCAAATGGACCAAAGACGTCAACATCACTCCAGTCACACTGGATCACTTGGAAGAGAAAGTGGGAAGTACTCTTGAATGAATTGGTACAGGAGACAGCTGCCTGAACATAACACCAGTATCACAGACACTGAGATTGACAATTAATAAATGGGACCTCTTGAAACTCAGAAGTTTCTGCAGGGCGAAGGACACAGTCAGCAAGACAAAATGACAGCCCACAGAATGGGAAAAGATATTCACAAACCCCACATCTGACAGAGGGCTGATCTCCAAAATTTACAAAGAAATCAAGAAGCAAGTCTCCAAAAGGGGTACAGAACTAAATCGAGAATTCTCAATAGAGGAGTCCAAAATGGCCAAGAAACACCTGAGAAAGTCCTCAATATCCTTAGTTATCAGGGAAACGAGAATCAAAACAACTCTGAGATACCATCACACTCCCGTTAGAATGGCTAAAACCAAAAACACTAATGACAATTTATGCTGAAGAGGATGTGGAGAAATGGGAACACTACTCCACTGCTGATGGGAATGCCAACTTGTGCAGCCACTCTGGAGATCAGTATGAATATTCCTCAGGAAAGTGGGAATCAGTCTACCACAAGTTCCAGCAATTCCACTGTTAGGCATACACCCAAAATATGTACCCACATACAATAAGGACATCTGCTCAACTATGTTCATAGCAGCATTATTTGTGATAGCCAGAACCTGGAAACAACCTAGATGCCCCTCAACTGAAAAGTGGATAGAGAAAATGTGGTACATTTACACAATGGAGTACTACTCAGCAGGAAAAAAAAATGGAACCTTGAAATTTGGAGGCAAATGGATGGCACTAGAAGAAAACATCCTGAGTGAGGTAACCCAATCACAAAAACACAAAAAAATTGTATGTGCTCACTCATATATGGATTTTAGACATGGAGCAGGGCATTGCTAGCCTACAATCGCACCGCCAGAGAGTCTGGGGTTCAGGGAGGACCCTTAGAAGTGTTATGGAACGAGATCTCCTAATTGGATTGGGGGGGAGAAGGAGAAGGAAGAAGGAGATTTGAGAAAGTGAAGGGAGAAAGAGGAAGGGAGACAAGGACATGGGAGAGCAGGAAGGTTAAGCCAGGGTAAGAATAGATGAGGGAAAAATGGGAGATACCATAAAAGAGGGAGCCAGTATAAGTTGGAGGAGAGATCTGGCACTAGTAAGATCTTCACAGATCTCCAAGAATGACACCAACTGGCACTAAGCCTACCTTAAGTGTCCTCCCATAATAATGAGAATGTTGTATGCCTTATATGCCATCTTAGAACCCTCATCCAGTGGCTGACGAAGGCAGAGACAGACACCCACAGCTGGGAACTGAATTGAATTCCTGGAACCCGGTTGCAAAGAGGAGTGATGACCAAAGGAATCAAGATCAGGCTAGCTTAACCCACAGAAGTAGCTCACCTAACCAAGGGGGAACACATGGACCCCAGACTTATGACCGAGGGGCCAGCATGGGACTGACCCAGACATCCCTCCCACCAAACCTGGGTGACAGAGAGGAGGTCTTGACGATCTGTGGGATCTTGAAGAGTAGAGTAGTATTTATTCTTGACATACACATAGACTCTGGGAACCCATACCACGTGGAGTGATGCTTTCTCAGCCTGGACACATGGGGGAGGACCTAGGCCCTGCCTGGCATGATGTGACAGACTCTGAAAATCCCTCATGGAAGTCCTTGTACTCCCTGGGGAGCAGAGGAGGGTTGGATTGGGGAGTAAAGGGTTGGGAGGATTGGGGTTTGGGGAGGATGGGAGGAAGAGGGAACTAAGAGTGACATGTGCAACAAGTTAAATAAAAAATATGAAAAAATCATACAGAGCTGGACAGTAGTGGCACAATCTTTAATCCCAGCACTCAGAACGCAGAGGCAGGATGTCTCTGTGAGTTCAAGTCCAAGTCTGGTCTACAGAGTGAGTTCTAGGACAGCCACAGCTACACACAGAAAGCCTGTCTTGAAAAAACTCAAAAACAAAATATTATGTGGGAGAACCAATCATTTTTAAATACATTGGTGTGCAATACCCACACCAGGAAATTATTATGTATGCATCTCTGAGATTCAGATGGGCTAAAACACCCATGTTCTCATATGTAGGAGAAACTATTTAGCAATAAAAAAGGAAACTGAACTGATAAATAAAGGGTGGAGGAATAGCAGACAGTAAGGACAAAGACAGAAATTATTGCTGTTGTCATTAAATATGTTCCATTATTCTCCAAAGTCACTTAAAAATAAAAAAATACTTTCTCTCTCTACCATTTCATCCCCTTAGTTTTCTTTTCTTCTCAGAGCCCGGTAAACAGTTTCTAAAGCCTGCTCTGAAGAGAAAAATCATAGCTCCCAGGCACTTAAAGAGTGAACTCTATTATTGCTCCATGGCTCTCAGTTCAACACTCTCAGAGCAGGACTCTATAACTGTGCTACAGGCCACTTGTCTCCTTGGGAAAGAAAGCTGCACTACATTTTCTTGTCCTTCAGAAAATGAACAAAACAGGCCCAGCAAAGTTGAGTATGTCATTCTTTTCTATTCTCTGCCATGCATTCTGTGGCATACCTTAATACAAAAAAGCTGAGTCAGGCCTTATATATAATATAAAAACTCATACCTTATAGGCACCAATTTCATGGCATATGTTGTCATCTGATGTCTGGCAATTTAACACCACAAAAGGTGTTAAATATGGAAAGCTACTTTTAATATGTAATTAAAATAAAGAAGCAATTGGGAAGAAATGAAACAAAATCTTTGGGCTAATTTCCCATGCTTCGCTGAGTAGTTAAATTTGAACTTAAATATGTCTATAGCAAAACTGATACACAGCTGGTGAGTGATCCCAAAACCTCCTCATGGGCACATTGGTGAATGCCTGTATCTGTGGTAGCTTTAAAAACACAAGGACGAAGCACATCAAAGCACTCCTAAGTCTCCTTCTTCTGCTATCATTCTAGCTGTGAGGAATGCACCGATCAGCCTCTGCATTCAGATCCTGTCCCTTTTCAATTCCATGTCAGCCTGTGCCAGACCACACTGTGCCTCACCTCAGGACTAATACATGCACAGCAATAATTGCTGCCTCTGCCCACAATTATCCAAAGGTCAGACTTCAAAGACAGGTTTCTCAATTTTGAGAAAGCACAGGTTCACACTGATCTTTATTGCCATGCTTGCCTGCTTTTACAGGTAGGTCGGCTATGAGTGCCAGTCAACAGTCGCTGGTTTCAATCAAAAGAAATATTTCCTCCTCAGCACTCAAAGGGCTTTTAGTCACTGCCATAACTCTCGATGGGAAAGCATAATTCCTGGGTTGAACACTGCCTGGAAAACAATTGTCCTGTTTTCTGAAGCCACTCAACATGGCACAATCCAAATGTTTCTGTGTGCCCATCCCAGTGTCTACATTAGGTGGCAAATGTTTATCAGTTCTTTTCCTGACATTTTTCTGTGATTCTTATTTGGATCTAGAACAGCAATAGAACTTTAGACTAGAGCTTTCAAGCAAATAGTTTATTTAGGGAGAAGATTTCAAGTACTAGGAGATAGAAACAGTAATTAGGCACAGAAGGGCAGTTGGTCCAATGATAAGGTCTCAGGATAGTCACACATGTCAGTGGTAAGGATGCTATGTCTCTGGAGACCTCTGAGAAGGTTCACTTAGTTTCCATTCCTCCCCATGGGTTCAGATTTCTTACTAGAAAAGATTCTGAGAATAAGAGCTTAGATGCCATTAGAATCACAGTATCAATGAAGCAGGTAGTGACAATGACAATGCAGGTTGATGACTGTGCTGGTGGCATCCAGTGCCCCCTCCTATTAGCTCTGCATCCAACCTTACACAAAGCATTCACCCATATTTTATCAGTTGGCACTTGTGTTGACTAATTGGTTATTATGACTCAGTCAACTGGCACTCTTAAATTTGAGATGTGTCTAAAAGGCTGCTTTTGAAATCAGAAGACCCAGCAAAGAGCAGACTGCCCTAGCCAGTGTGAATGGGCATCTATCTCAGCTCAATACAAAATAGAATAATATAAAACATGACAAGGAGAAAATTCCTCCCCACTGCATGCTTTGAGTAATCACACCCATCTCTTCTAGCCCTCAGACTCAATTTAAACCAAGACAGTGTCTCAAGAAGTCTTGAGCCTGGTAACTTCTAGATTATAACAGATATGTCCTTGGTGCCCAGCTTGCAAACACTAACTGCTGATGTTGGAATTTCTTAAACTCAAAATCACATGAGCCAATTCTGGTGTGTGTGTGTGTGTGTGTGTGTGTTAATATAATCTACATTTTATACTTAAGAAAGCTGAGGCATAGAAATGTTAGGCAACCCAGAGAACAAAGCTAGCAGATGACAAATATGTCCACATGGTTCCAAAACTACCTCTAATAAAAGATTTAAATCATTTACATAAATTTTTCATGCAGTACTATCACACATGTTTTAATAGGGGTAGAGTTAAAAAGAATTTACCCATTTAATAAGTATTTAGTAACTTAACATTTAATAAGTATTAGAACAAAATTAACAAGTCCACCTTACCACAAGACTTCCTTGGTCTTTATTATATTTTATTTATTTTTAAGTTTAAATTTAGATTAGAAACAAGGTTGCTTCACAAATCAGCTCCAAGTCCCTCTCCCTATCCCTCCGCTCCTCCCGTGACCTCCCTCCCCCAACCCCCCCCATTATCCCCTCATTTCCCCAGGGAGGGTGAGGCTCTCAATGGGGGTGTCCATAGTCTGTCATTTCACCCAGGGTAGGGCCTAGACCCTCCCCCAAGAGTTCAGGGTGAGAGTGCACCTCACATTGTTGGATGGGAGTCCAAAATCCATGTGTATACTCGGGATGAATACTGATCTACTGCCCAAGGCTCAATAGATTACATAGGCCTCCTCACTGACACCCCCATTCAGGGGGTCTTGATTAGTCCCATGCTGGATTCCCAGGCATCAGCCTGGAATTCAAGAGTTAACCCTTGTCAGTTCAGCTGTTTCTGGGGTTAAACCAGTTCAGTCTTAATCCCTTTGGTCATGAGTCCTCCCTCTCTGTTACTTGCTTTCTTGAGTTCAGATCAGTGCTTAGCTGTGGGAGTCTGCCTCTTCTTCCATCAGCCACTGGATGAAGTTTCTATTTCCCAGACTCTCTAGCCATGGGACTGTAGACTGGCACCCCCAAGATCTATGTCAGGATGGTTTTTTCTAGTGTCATCCATTTGCCTGCAAATCTCAGGGTTCCATTGTTTTTTTTCTGCCAAGTAGTACTCCATTGTGTAAATGTACCACATTTTCAATATCCACTCTTCGGTTGAGGGGCATCTAAGTTGCTTCCAAGTTTTGGCTATTACAAATAATGCTGCTATGAACATAGTGGAACAGACATCCTTGTTGTATGAATGGGCAACTTTTGGATAAATGCCTAAGAGTGGAGTTGATGGGTCTTGTGGTAAGATTATTCCCATTTTTCTGAGGAATCTCCATACTGAATTCCAAAGTGGCTGAACAAGTTGGCACTCCCACCAGCAATGGAAGAGTGTTCCCCTTTCACCACATCCTCTCCAGCATAAATTGTCATTGGTGTTTTTGATTTTAGCCATTCTGACAGGAGTGAGATGGTATCTCAGAGTTGTTTTGATTTGCATTTCCCAGATGGCTAAGGATGTTGAGCACTTTCTCAAGTGCCTCTCAGCCATTTTAGACTCCTCTATTGCAAATTCTCTATTTAGTTCTGCAGCCCACATTTTAATTGTATCCTTTGGTGTATTGGATACTTGCTTCTTGAGTTCTTTGTAAATTTTGGAGATCAACCCTCTGTCAGGTGTGGGGTTAGTCAATATTTTTTCCCATTCTGTGGGCTGCCTTTTTGTCTTGCTGACTGTGTCCTTTGCCTTACAGAAGCTTCTCAGTTTCAGGAGGTCCCATTTGTTAATTGTTGATCTCACTGTCTGAGCTACTGGTGTTATGTTCAGGAAGCTGTCTCCTGTACCAATTCCTTCAAGGGTACCACACACTTTCTCTTCTAAGAGGTCCAGTGTGGATGGATTTATGTTGAGGTCTTTGATTCATTTGGACTTAAGTTTTGTGCATGGCAATAAACATGGATCGATCCGCATTCTTCTAAATGCCAGCCTCCAGTTATGCCAGCACCATTTGTTGAAGATGCTTTCTTTATTCCATTGTATATTTTTAGCTTCTTTGTCAAAGATCAAATGTTCATACATGTGTGGGTTAATATCAGGGTTTCAATTAGATTCCATTGGTCTACCTGTCTATTTTTGTGCCAATACCAAGCTGTTTTCAGGACTATAGCTCTATAATAAAACTTGAGTAGATTGCTTTTGGCAGGATGGCCATTTTTACTACTTGATCCTACCTATCCAAGAGCATGGGAGATCTTTCCATTTTCTGAGGGCTTCTTTAATTTCTTTCTTTAAAGATTCAAAGTTCTTGCGATACAGGTCTTTCATTTGTTTGGTTAGCATTACCCCAAGGTATTTTATGTTGTTTGTGGCAATTGTAAAGGGTGATGTTTCTCTGATTTCTTTCTCAGCCATTTTATCACCTGTATATAGTAGGGCTACTGATTTCCTTGAGTTGATCTTGTAGCCTGCCACTTTGCTGAAGGTGTTAATCACCTTTAGGAATTCTCTGGTAGAGTTCTTTGGGTCATTTATGTAACTATCATATCATCTGCAAACAGTGAAAGTTTGACCTCTTCCTTCCCAATTTGTATCCCCTTGATACCCTTTTGTTGTCAAATGGCAATGGCAAGAACTTCAAGTACCATGTTGAAAAGGTATGGAGAGAGAGTGGACAGCCTTGTTTTGTTTCTGATTTTAGAGGAACTGCGTTGAGTTTTTGTCCATTTAGTTTGATGTTGGCTGTTGGTTTACTGTATACAGCTTTTATTATGTTTAAGGATGTTCCTGTTATCCCAGATCTCTCCAAGACCTTTATCATGAAGGGGTGTTGGATTTTGTCAAAGGCTTTTTCAGCATCTAGTGAGATGATCATGTGATTTTTGTTTTTCAGCTTGTTTATACGGTGGATTACATTGTAGGATTTTCATATGTTGAACCATCCCTGCATCTCTGGGATGAAACCTATTTGATTGTGGTGAATTATTGTTTTGATGTGTTCTTGGATCTGATTTGCCAGTATTTTATTGCGTATTTTTGCATCAATGTTCATGAGGGATATTGGTCTGATGTTCTCTTTCTTAGGTGTGTCTTTGTGTGGCTTGGGGATCAAGGTTATTGAAGCCTCATAGAAAGAGTTTGGAAAAGACCCTTCTGCTTCTATTGCATGGAATGTTTGAGAAGAATTGGTATAAGCTGTTCTTTGAATTTCTGGTAGAATTCTGCACTGAGGCCATGTGGCCCTGGGCTTTTTTTGGTTGGGAGACTTTTGATGATTGCTTCTATTTCCATAGGGGTTATAGGTCTATTTAAATTGCTTATCTGTTCTTGATTTAATTTTGGCAAGTGATAGCTATCCAGGAAGTCATCCATTTCCTTTAAATTTCGAATTTTGTGGAGTACAGATTTTCAAAGTATGACCTGATGATTCTCTGGATTTCCTCAGAGTCCGTTGTCATGTCCCACTTTTCATTTCTGATTTTGTTAATTTGCATGTTCACTCTCTGCTGTTTGGTAAGTTTGGACAAAGGTTTGTCTATCTTGTTGATTTTCTCAAAGAACCAACTCTTCGTTGAATTGATCCTTTGTATTGTTTTTCTAGTTTCTACTTCATTGATTTCAGCCCTCAATTTGATTATTTCCTGTCATCTAATCCTCCTGGAGGAGTTTGCTTCTTTGTGTTCTAGAGCTTTCAATTGTGCAGTTAATTCTGTAGTATAACTATTCTCCAGTTTCTTCATGTTGGCACTTAGTGGTATGAACTTCCCCTGTAGCACTTCTTTCAAAGTGTCCCATATGTTTGTGTATGTTATGTCTTCATTCTCATTGAATTCTAGGAAGCCTTTAATTTCTTTTTTATTTCTGTGACCCAGGAATGGTGCAGTTGTGCATTACTCAATTTCCATTAGTTTGTAGATTTTCTGCAATTTGCGTTGTTGTTGAATTTTAAAGCATGGTGATCTGATAAGATGCATGGAGTTGTTCCAATTTTCTTGAAGCTGCTGACGTTGGATATGTTGCCAAGTATGTGGTCAATTTTTGAGAAGGTTCCATGTGGTGGTGAGAAGAAGGTATATTCTTTTTTATGTGGATAAAATGTTCTGTAGAAGTCTGTTAATCCCAGTTGGGTCATTACTTCTATTAGACCCTTTGCTTCTTTGTTGAGTTTCTGTCTGGTATTCCTGTCTAGTGGTGAGAGTGGTGTGTTGAAGTCTCCGACTATAAGTGTTTGGGGATTTCTATGTGATTTAAGTTTTAGTAATGTTTCTTTTACGAATGTGGATGCCTTTGTCTTTGGGGCATAGATATTCAGGATAGACACTTAATCTTGGTGGATTTTGCCTGTGATGAGTATGTAATGACCTCCTTCATCACTTTTGATTGATTTTATTTTAATGTCTAAGTTGTTAGATATTAGGATTGCTACCCCTGCTTGTTTCTTGGGTTCATTTGATTGCAAAATTTTTTTCCAACCCTTAACCCTCAGGTAATGTCTGTCTTTGAGGGTGAGGTGTGTTTCTTGTATGCAGCAGAAGGATGGGTTCTGTCTTTGAATCCATTCTGCTAGGCTGTGTCTTTTTATGGATCAGTTAAGGCCATTAATGTTGAGGGATATTACTGACCATTCATTGCTCATTCTTCTTCGATTTGCAATGAAGGCTGGTGGTGGAATAATGTGTGGAATTTCACCCCTTTGTTCTTGTGGCTGTTGGTAGAGAGGGATTCTCTAATGCCTATGTTTTTCTGGTTGTAGTTAACTTCCTTGGGTTGCAGTTTTCCTTACAAAACTTTCTGTAGGTCTGGGTTAGTGGATACTTATTGCTTGAATCTAGTTTTTTCATGGAATATCTTGTTTTCTCCATCTATAGTGATTGAGAGCTTTGCCGGGTATAGTAGTCTGGGCTGGCATCCATGGTCTCTTAGTGTTGGTAGACTATCTATCCAGGACCTTCTGGCTTTCAGAGTTTCCATGGAGAATTCAGGTGTAATTCTGATAGGTCTGCCTTTATATGTTACTTGGCCTTTTTCCTTAGCTGCTCTTAATATTCTTTCTTGATTATTATGTGGAGGGGTACCTTTTTGTGATCCACTCTATTTGGTGTTCTGTAAGCTTCTTGTACCTTCATTGGCATGTCTTTCTTAAGGTTGGGAAAGTTTTCTTCTATGATTTTGTTGGATATGTTTTCTGCCCCTTTGAGGTGGTTTTCTTCTCCTTCTTCTATACCTATTATTCTTAGGTTTGGTCTTTTCATGGTGTTCCATATTTCCTGGATGTTTTGTGTTAAGGATTTGTTGGACTTAAGATTTTCTTTGGTTGATGAATCTATTTCTCCTAGTGTAACTTCAACACCTGAGATTCTCTCTTCCATATATTGTATTCGGTTGGTAATGCTTGTATCTGTAGTACCTGACCATTTGCCCAGCTTTTCTATTTCCTGCCTTTCTTCAGATTGTGTTTTTTATTGTCTATATTTCAGTTTACAATCCTTTCACTGTGTGCATTGTTTCTTGCAATTTTAGTTTTATCTTTTCGTCCATTTTTTGCCTTTTATGATTTTTTTGGTTTGTTCTTTCTTCCATTTCTTGCATTTTTGGTTTGCTTTTTCTTCCATTTCTTGCATTTTTGGTTTGCTTTTTCTTCCATTTCTTCCTTTTTTTGGTTTGCTTTTTCTTCCATTTCTTGCCTTTTTGGTTTGTTTCTTCTTCCATTTCTTGTATTTTGGTTTGTTTTTTTCTTCCATTTCTTGCATTTTTTGCTTTGTTTCTTCTTCCATTTCCTGCCTTTTTTGGTTTGTTTTTTCTTCCATTTCTTGCACTTTTGGTTTGTTATTTCTTCTATGTCTTGCATTTTTTGGTTTGTTTTTTCATCCATTTTTTGAGAGATTTTCCTATATCCTCTTTTAGGGCCTCTATCATTTTCATGAAAGTGGTTTTAAGGTTATTCTCTTCTGCTTCATGCATTGGAATGTTGGAGTCTTGCTGATGTGGAGTCTCTAGAATCTGGTGGTGTCAAATTTGTTTTTCTGTTGCTGAGTGTGTTTTTGTACTGTCTCTTTCCCATCTCTTCTTCTAGTGCGTGCAGAAAGAGCCCCTTACTGGTCTGGTGGTTAGGGGACCAGAGTTCCCTTTTGGTGGGTGCTAGCAAGTCCAATAATCTGGTAGTTCTTCTATTCCTTGTCCTCGTTCTGGTCCTATGGGTGGAGAAGACCAGAAATCTGGGGTGCTTAGTCTCCCAATTTGTCCCCTGGACCTTTTGCTGGATCTACTCGTTTCCTGGTCTCATTGGTGGGAGAGAAGACCTGGAGTCTGGAGGGCTTGGCTCCTGCCAGGATTGGAAGCTCTGTGCAGTTCCCAGGGGATCCCCAGGCATTGGAACACAGGCTCAGATGCAGGGCCTGTTGTACCTGGTCCTGCTGGAATAGCCAGTCCCCTGGTCTCCCTGGCTCCTCTGGCTTCCTGGTCTCATTGGTGGGAGATAAAACTTGGAATCTGGGGTGCTTGACTCCCGCCAGGATTGGAAGCTCTTTGCAGTTCCCAGGCGATCCCCCAGGCACTGGAACACAGGCCCAGATGCAGGGTCTGTTTTACCTGGACCCGCCGGAACAGCCAGTCCTTTATTATATTTTCAATTGTAATTTCAAAAGAGTGACTGTTGTTGAGAAATAATTTAATTTTATAAAAATCTCTAGGGGTGTATCTATTAATATTTTATAGAAAAATGTTTTAGACTAAAAATTTAGATGTACTTGGAAATTACTGTTCTTGAATAGTATTTGTTGAGTGGGAATAATTAGAAATAACATCACTGTGCTATTCTCATAGATCAGTGTATTATTCAGCCATCAAGACAGCATCTTGTCCTGAAGTAGACAGAAACTTGGAACACTCCATTCTAGTTGTGATGACTCCATCAAATCCCTCCTCTCAAGACTCAGGGAAGCCTTCCGAAGAAGAGGCAGTAAAAGTATAAGAGCCAGAGGGGATAGGGGACTCCAAAGAAGCAAGGCCTACAGCAGGACTAATGCATATGTGATTTCAAAAGAGACTGTGGCAGCATGCACAGGATCTGCACAGGTCTAAAACAGATAGGGTTCCAGTAGTGGAGGAGAAAGTGGACATGAGCCTCCATTTCCAACTGACAGCTGCTCATAAAGGAAAAAATCATGTTCTCCAATAGAATTTTCCTGATCACACAAACCACACACAAGGACATGGCCCATGATGACCAGTAGATTCTAAACAAACAAACAAACACAAGACCATTTTATTTTTAGAGACTGTTTGTATCATAGTGTTTCCAGGCTTCCACACCACCACCACTTTACGGGACTTTTGTGTATATATTTTGGCTTCTGGTATCGTGTCTTTTTGGGATTTCTGTGTATGCAAGATGAGAAATTTGTAATGTAAATAGGAAAAGATTTGTCTACAACAGTAGAGCCTCTTAGTTGCATAACTACTGATCCACTACTAGAGGCCCCATAGATTGCTCAGTTCTCCAAACTGACACCCACATTCAGGGGGTCTGTGTCGGTCCTATGCTGGTTTCTCAGCTATCAGTCTGGTGTCTGTGAGATCCCCCGTGTTCAGGTCAGCTGTTTATGTGGGTTTCTTCTGGCAGGTCTTGACTCCTTTGTTTATCACTCCTCCCTCTCTGCAACTGGATTCCTGGAGTTCAGATCAGTGCTTAGGTGTAGGTGTCTGCTCCTGCTTTCATCAGCTACTGGATGAAGGCTCTAGGTAGTCATCAATATCATTATAGGGAAAGGGCATTTAAGGTAACCTCTCCACTGTTGCTTACATTGTTAGTTGGGGTAATCCTTGTAGATCTCTGGACATTTCCCTAGTGCCAGATTTCTCTTTAAATCTATATGGCTCCCTCTTTTATGGTATCTCTTTTCTTGCTCTCCTCTATTCTTTCCCTGACTCAATCTTCCTGCCCCCTCATGTCTTCCTCTCCCCTCCTCTTCTCCCCTTCTCTTGCTCCTAACTCCTTCTTCTCTCCCCATAGACTTCCAATTTGCTCAGGAGACCTTGTCACTTCTCCCTTCTCTGGGGGGCCATGTATTTCTCTCTTAGGGTCCTCCTTGTTTCCTAGCTTCTCTGTAGGTATAGATTGTAGACTGGTACTCCCTTGCTCTATGTCTAATATCCATACATGAGTGAGCACATAACATGTTTGTCTCTTTGTGACTGGGTTACCTCACTCAGGCTGTTTTCTTCTAGTGCCATCCACTTGCTTGCAAATTTTTTTCCACTGAGTCATAATCCATTGTGCAAATGTACCACATTTTCTACATCCATTCTTGAGTCTAGGGGATCTAGGTTGCTTTTAAATTCTGGCTACTACGAATAATGCTGCTATGAACATAATCAAACAGACATCCTTGTTATATGGATGTGCATCTATTGGGTGTACACCTAAGAGTGGAATTGCTGGATCTTGAGGTAGACTGATTTCCATTTTCCTGAGGAACAACCATATTGATTTCCAAAGTGGCTGCACAAATTTGAACTACCACTCACAGTGTAGAAGTGTTCCCCTTCTTCCACATCCTTTCCAGTATAAACTGTCATTGGAGGTTTTGATTTTAGCTATTCTGACAGGTGCAAGATGGTACCTCAGATTTGTCTTGATTTGAATTTCCCTGGTGGCTAAGGGTATTAAGCACTTTCTTTCAGCCATTTTAGATTCCTCTACTGATAATTCCCTATTTAGTTCTGTACTTCACTTTTTAATTGGATTATTTGCTGTTAGGTAACTTGCTTCCTGAGTTATTTTATATTTTGGAAATCAGTCCTCTGTCAAATGAGGAGTTGATGAATATATTTTTCAATTCTGTGGGCTGCTGTTTTGTCTTGTTGACTGTGCCCTTTGCCTTACAGAAGCTTCTCAGTTTCAGGAGGCCCCATTTATTAATTGTTGATCTCAGTGTCTGTGCTACTGGTGTTATGTTCAGGAAGGTTTCTCCTATACCAGTTTGTTCAAGGGTACCTCCCACTTTCTCTTCTAAGAGGTTCAGAGCGGCTGAGTTTATGTTGAAGTCTTTGATCCATTTAGACTTATGTTTTATGTATGGTGATAGATAAGGATCTATCTGTAGTCTTCTACATGCCAACATCCAGATGCCAGCACCATTTATTGAAGATACTTTCTTTTTTTCCATTGTGTATTTTTAGATTCTTTGTGAAAAATCAGGTGTTCATATGTATGTAGGTCCATATTAGGATTCTGATTTCAATTCCATTGGCCTACCTCTCTATTAATGTGCCTACACCAAGCTGTTTTCAGGACTATAGCTCTATAACAGAGCTTGAAGTGAGGGAGTTCCCTTAGGATACAGTGGATTTTTTTCCAATTCTGGGTCTTATGTTTTTCCATATAAAGTTGGAGTATTGTTCTTTCAAGGTATGTGAAGTATTGACACTGTAGATTTCTTTTGGCAAGATTGCAATATTAACTATGTTGATCTTACCTATCTAAGAACATGGGAGATCATTCAATTTTCTAGTATCTTCTTTAATTCCATTCTTTAAAGACACAAAGTTCTTGTTATACAGGTCTTTCCTTTGTTTGGTTAGCATTATCCCAAGGTATTTTATGTTGTTTGTGGCTATTGTAAAGGGTGATGCTTCTCTGATTTTTTTCTTAGTCCATTTATTGTCTGTATATAATAGGGATACTGATTTTTTGAGTTAATATTGTATCCTACCACTTTGCTGAAGGTGTTTATTAGCTGGAGCTGTTCCAGTGTAGAATTTTTCGAGTCACTTATATGAACTATCATATCATCTGCAAATAGTGAAAGTTTGACCTCTTTCTTTCCAATTTGTATCCCCTTGATCTCCTTTTGTTGTCTTATTGCTCTAGCTACATCTTCAAGTACAATATTGAAGAGATATGGAGAGAGTGGACAGCCTTGTCTTGTTCCTGACTTTAGAGGAATTGCATTGAGTTTCCCTCCATTTAGTTTGATGTTGGCTGTTGGTTTACTGTATATTGCTTTCATTATGTTCAGATATGTTCCTGTTATCCCTGATCTCTCCAGGACCATTATCATGAAGAGGTGTTGGATTTTTTTCAAAGGCTTTTCAGCATCAAGTGAAATGATCATGCAATTTTTCTTTTTTAATATTTTTATTTATTATTTTAATTTTAAATAGCTTGTTTTACATGTCAATCCCAGTTCCCTCTCCCTCCCCTCCTCCCACATCCTCCCAACATCCCCCTCAGCCTCCCAACCTATCACCACTTCCTTCCCCCTAGGGGATATCTAGAGTCTGTCATTTCACCCAGGGCAGGGTCCAGGCATTCCCCTAAGAGTCCAGGCTGAGAGAGCATCCCTCTTTGTGTTATGGACACACGAAGTCCGTTTTTATGCCAGGGATAAACACTGATCCACTGCCCAGGGCCCCATAGGTTGTCCAGGCCTCATTACTGACTCTCACATGCAGGGGGCCTGGATCAGTCCCATGCTGGCCTCCCAACTGTTGGTATGGGGTCCAAGAGCTCTCCCCTGTTTGGATCAGCTGTCTCTGCTGGTTTAGCCAGCCTATTCTTTGCCAATTCGCTCATTGCTCCTCTCTCTCTGTCACTAGGTTCCATGGGTTCAGTTCAGTATTTAACTGTGGGTGTTTGCCTCTGCTTCCATTAGTCACTGAGTGAAGGCTCCAGGATGGTTATAGACATCAAGTTCATTATCAGGAATGGGCATTCAAGTTGGTCTCTCCACTATTGCTTAGCTTGCCAGTTGGTGTCATCCCTTTAGATCACTAGAGGTCTCACTGGTGCCAGATCTATCTTCTAACCTATGATTCCCTCTTCCCCTATTCAACTCCCCACTCAACCTTGAACATAGCACCAGTGGCACAGACACTGAGATCGACAATTAACAAATGGGACCTCCTGAAACTAGGATTTGACAGTATTTTACTGTGTATTTTTGCTTCAATATTCATGAGGGATATTGGTCTGCAGTTCTCTTTCTTAGTTGTGTCTTTGTGTTACTTGGTTACCAAGGCAATTGTAGCCTCCTCATAAAAAGAATTTGGCAATGACCCTTTTGCTTCTATTGTGTGGAACACTTTGAGGATTATTGCTATTAGCTAATCTTTGACTTTCTGATCAAATTCTGTACTGCAAACATCTGGCCCTGACCTTTTATTTTTTTGGTTGGGAATCTTTTGATGACTACTTCTATTTCCTTAGAGGTTACAGATCTATTTAAATTGCTTATCTGTTCTTGATTTAATTTTGGTAGGTGATATCTATCCAGAAAATTGATCAGATCCTATAGATTTTAGAATTTTGTGGAGCACAGTTTTTTGAAGTATCACTTGATGGTTCTCTGGATTTCTCAGTGTCCATTGTTATGCCTGCCTTTTCATATCTGACTTTGTTAATTTGCATGTACTCTCTCTTCCTTTTGGTTAGTTTGGATAAAGGTTTGTCTATTTTGTAGATTTTCCCAAAGAACCAACTCTTTGTTACATTGATTCTTTGTATTGTTTCCCAGTTTCTGCTTTATTGATTTTAGCCATTAATTTGATTATTTCCTGGTTTCTACTCCTCTGAGGTGAGTTTGCTTCTTTTCCTTCTAGACCTTTCCATTGTGCTGTTAATTATTTAGTGTGGCTATTCTCCAGTTTCTTCATGTGAGTACTTAGTGCTATGAACTTTACTCTTAGTATTACTTTCATAGTGTCCAACAAGTTTGGGTGTGTTGTGTCCTCATTCTCGTTGAGTTCTAGGAAGTCTTTAATTTCTTTTATTTTCTTCCTTGACCCAGGAATGGTGTGATTGCACGTTTTTCAATTTCCATGGGTTTGTAAGGTTTCTGGAATTAGTGTTCTAGTTGAATGCTAATTTTAAATCACTGTGGTCTGATAAAACACAACATGTTATTCCAATTTTTTGTATGTGTTGAAGTTTGCTATGTTGCCAAGAATGTGCTCAATTTTAGAGAAGGTTCCTTGTGGCACTGAGAAGAAGGTACATTCTTTTTGGTTTGGATGGAATGTTCTATAGATGTCTGCTAAACCCAACTGGGTCATAACTTCTGTTAGTTTTTTCGTTTCTTTGTTAAGCTTCTGTCTGGAGGTCCTGTGTAGTGGTGAGAGTGTAGTGTTGAAGTCTCCTACTACCAGTGTGTGAGGTTTTATGTGTGATTTGAGCTGTAGCAATGTTTCTTTTACCAATTTAGATGCCTTTGTATTTGGGACATAGATGTTTAGAATCGAGACTTCATCTTGATGAATTTTTCCTGTAATTAATATGTAAGGACCATCTTTATCTCTTTTGGTTGATTTTAGTTTTTTGTCTAATTTTTTAGATATTATGATTGCTACACCTGCTTGTTTCTTAGGTCCATTTGATTGGAAAATCCTCTCCCAACTCTTAACTCTGAGGTACTGTCTGCCTTTGCAGTTGAGGTGTGTTTCTTGTATGCAGCAGAAGGATGGAACCTATCTTCATATCAATTCTGTTAGCCTGAGTCTTTTTACCATTATTATTAAGACATAATAATGACCACTTGTTGAATGAACCCTTTTCTTTACCAGCTGCTTTGGTTTTTCCCCACCAGTCACCTGGGCTCTACCACATTGTAGTCCCCAAATAACACACAAGACACTGTATTAATTATGAAGCTATTGGCCTTGCTTGTTTCTTACTGGCTAACCCTGACTTAAGTATTTTCCCCATAATTGTTAATCTAAGTATTTCTCTATTTTGGAGAATGGGTCTAGACTTCTTATCCCTATGGCAGCTACATTGCAACTTCCTGTGTTTCTCCTACCCAGAGTCCTCCTCGACTCCTAGTCCCACCTATTTTGCTTCCCTATTGGCCAACAGTGCTTTATTCACATATACACAGGATTTCCCCATCAACCACTGATTGTTAATTCTTGTTTGTTTTAGGATTTTTTGGTGGTGGTGGCATTGTGTGGATTTCACCACCACTACCTTTTTTATTTTGGCTCTTGGTAAAGTGGGATTATCTATTACCTATGTTTTTGTTGAGTGTAGTTATCTTCCTTGGGTTGGAGTTTTCTTCCAGTAGTGTCTCTAAAACTGGATTATTGAATATGTATTGTTTAAATCTTGTTTTGTCATCGACTATCTTGTTTTATCCATCTATAGTGATTGAAAACTTCGCTGTGTATAGAAGTCGGTGCTAGCATCCATGTTCATTTAGCATTTGTAGGGCATCTATCCAGGTCCTTCTGGATTTCAGAGTTTCCATATAGAAGTCAAGTGTAATTCTGATAGTATTACAGATGAAAGCATAACCAACAGAATACAAGAGATGGAAGATAGAATCTCAGGTGTTGAAGATACATTAGGAGAAATTGATTCATCGACCAAAGAAAATCTTATGTCCAACAAATCCTTAACACAAAACATCCAGTAAATATGGGACACCATGAAAGACCAAACCTAAGAATAATAGGTATAGAAGAAGGTGAAGAACACCACCTCAAAGGGGCAGAAAATATATTCAACAAAATCATAGAAAAGAACTTCCGCAGCCTAAAGAAAGACATGCCAATGAAGGTACAAGAAGCTTACAGAACACCAAATAGAGTGGACCACAAAAATCAAGTCCCCTCACCACATAATAATCAAGACCCCAAATATACAGAATAAAGAAATAATATTAAGAACAGCTAAGGAAGAAGGTCAAGTAACATATAAAAGTAAATCTATCAGAATTACACCTGACATCTCCATGGAAACTCTGAAAGGCAGAAGGTCCTGGATAGATATTCTACCAACACTAAGAGGCCATAGATGCCAGCCCATACTACTATACCCAGCAAAGCTTTCAATCACTATAGATGGAGAAAATAAGATATTCTTTGACAAAACTAGTTTCAGGTAATACATATCCACTAACCCAACCCTACAGAAAGTTCTGGAAGGAAAAGTCCAACCCAAGGAAGTTAACTACAACCAGAAAAACATAGGCATTAGGTAATCCCACATTACCAACAGCCAAAAGAAAAAAGGGGTGGAATTTCACACATAATTCTACCAACAACAAGCAACTATTCCAAATGAAAGAACAATGAGCAATCAATGGTCATTAACACCCCTCAATATTAATGGTCTTAACTTGCCCATGAAAAGACACAGGCTAACAGAATGGATACAAAGACAGAGCCCATCCTTCTGCAGCCTTCTTAGAAATACACCTAGGCCTCAAAGACAGATATTACCTCAGAGTTAAAGGTTGGGAAAAGATTTTCCAAGCAAATGGACCCAAGAAACAAGCAGGGGTAGTAATCCTAATATCTACCAAATTAGACTTTAAAATAAAATCAATCAAAAGAAATGAAAGAGGTCATTATATACTCAATACAGGAGAAATCCACCAAGATGAACTTTCAACTCCAAATGTCTATGCCCCAAATTCAAAGGCATCCACGTTCATATAAGAAACATTACTAAAACTCAAATCACATATAAAGCCCCACACACTTAGAATAAGAGACTTCAACACCCCACACTCACCACTAGATAGGACCACAAGACAGAAACTTAACAAAGAAACGAAGGGTCTTATAGAAGTTGTGACTCAATTGGGATTAACAGACATCTATAGAACATTCCAGCCACATAAAAAACAATATAACTTCTTCTCAAAACCACCTGGAGCCTTCTCAAAAATCGACCACATGTATGGCAACATATCAAACCTCAACTGGTACAAAGAAAGTGGAATAACTCCAAACAACTTATCAGACCACCATGCATTAAAATTATAGTTCAACAACAACACAAATTGCAGAAACTCTACAAAATCATGGAAGTTGAACAATGCACAATTTCACCATTCCTGGGACAAAGTAGAAATAAAAAAGGAAATCAAAGACTTCCTAGAATTCAATGAGAATGAAAACACACCATACCCAAACCTATGAGACACTTTGAAAGCAGTGTTACAAGGGAAGTTCACAGCACTAAGTGCCCACATGAAGAAATTGGAGAATAGTTACACTAGAGAATTAATGGCACAGCTGAAAGTTCTAGAACACAAAGAAGCAAACTCCCACAGGAAGAGTAGACACCAGGAAATAATCAAACTGAGGATTGAAATCTATAAAGTAGAAACTAGAAAAACAATACAAAGAATCAATGCAATGAAGACTTGGTTCTTTGAGAAAATCAACAAGATAGACAAACCATTTTCCAAACTTACCAAATGGCAGAGTGTGAACATGCAAATTAAACAAAATCAGAAATGAAAAGGAGGACATAACAACAGACTTTGAGGAAATCCAGACAATCATCAGGTCATACTTCAAAAACCTGTACTCCACAAAATTTGAAAAATTAAAGGAAATGGACAATTTTCTGGATAGCTATGACTTGCCACAATTAAATCAGGAACAGATAAGCAATATAAATAAACCTATAACCCCTATGGAAATAGAAGCAGTCATCAAAAGTCTCCCAACCAAAAAAAACCTGGGACCAGAGGGCCTCAGGGCAGAATTCTATCAGAATTTCAAAGAACAGATTATAACAATTCTTCTCAAAGAATTCCATGCAATAGAAGCAGAAGGGTCTTTGCCAAACTCTTTCTATGAGGCTGCAATAACCTTGATCCCCAAGCCACACAAAGACACAACTAAGAAAGAATTTCAGACCAATATCCCTCATGAACATTGATGCAAAAATACTCAATAAAATACTCGCAAACCGGATTCAAGAACACATCAAAACAATCATTCACCATGATCAAGTAGGTTTCATCCCAGGGATGCAGGGATGGTTCAAAATACAAAAATCTATCAATGTATTCCACCATATAATCAAGCTGAGAAAAATCACATGACCTTCTCACTAGATGTAGAAAAAGCCTTTGACAAAATCCAACACCTCTTGGAGAGGTCTGGGATAACAAGAACATACCTAAGCATAATACAAGCTATAAACAGCAAACCAACAGCCAACATCAAATTAAATGGACAGAAACTCAATGCAATTCCCCTAAAATCAGGAACAAGACAAGGATGTCCACTCGCTCCATGCCTTTTCAATATTGTACTTGACATTCTAGCTAGAGCAATACGACAACAAAAGGAGATCAAGGGGATACAAATTAGAAAAGAAGAGGTCAAACTTTCACTATTTGCAGATGATATCATAGTTTATGTAAGTGATCCAAAAATATCCACCAGGGAACTCCTACAGCTGATAAATACTTTCAGCAAATTGGCAAGATACAAGATCAACTCAATAAAATCTGTAGCCCTACTATATACAGATGATAAAAGGGCTGAGAAGGAAACCAGAGAACATCACCCTTTACAATTGCCACAAACAACATAAAATACCTTTGGGTAACACCAACTAAACAAGTGAAAGACCTGTATTGGAAGAACTTTCAGTTTTTAAAGAGAGAAATTAAAGAAGACATCAGAAAATGAAAGATCTTCCATGCTCTTGGATAGGTAGGATCAATGTAGTAAAAATGGCAATCCTGCCAAAAGCAATCTACAGATTCAATACAATCCCCATTAAAGTTCCAGCAAAATTCTTCATAGACCTTGAAAGAACAATAATCAATTTTCTACAGAGAAACAAAAGACCCAGGATAGCCAAAACAACCTTACTCAACAAAGCAACATCTGTAGGCATCACCATCCCTGACTTCAAGCTCTATTATAGAGCTATAGTCATGAAAACAGCTTGGTATTGGCACAAAAATAGACAGTTAAACCAATGTAATCAAATTGAACACCCTGATATTAACCCATATATGTATGAACATCTGATCTTTGACAAAGAAGCTAAAAATATACAATGGAAAAAAGTAAGCATCTTCAACAAATGGTGTTGGCATAACTCGATGCTGGCATGTAGAATAGGAATATATCCATGTCAATTGCCATGTACAAAACTTAAGTCCAAATGGATCAAAGACCTCAACATAAATCCATCCACACTGGACCTCTTAGAAGAGAAAGTGAGTGGTACCCTTGAAGGAATTACTACAGGAGACTACTTCCTGAACATAACACCAGTAGCACAGACCTTGAGGTCAACAATTAATACATGGGACCTCCTGAAACTGAGAATGGGAAAAAATTATTCACTAACCCCACATCTGACAGAGGGTTGATTTCCAAAATTTACAAAGACCTCAAGAAGCAAATCTGTAAAACACCAAAGGATCCAATTAAAAAGTGGGCTACAGAACTAAATAGAGAATTCTCAATAGAGGAGTCTAAAATGGCTGAGAGACACTTGCGAAAGTGCTCAACATCCCTAGCCATCAGGGAAATACAAATCAAAACAACTCTGAGACACCATCTTACTCCTGTCAGAATGGCTAAAATAAAAAACACCAATGAATTTTATGCTGGAGAGATTGTGGAGAAAGGGGAACACTCCTCCACCGCTGGTAGGAGTGCTAACTCGTACAGACACTTTGGAAATAAGTATGGAGATTCCTCAGAAAAATGGGAATTAGCTTACCACAAGACCCATCAATTCCACTCTTAGGCATATATCCAAAAGATGCACATTCATACAACAAGGACATCTGTTCCACTATGTTCATAGCAGCATTATTTGTAATAGCCAGAACTTGGAAGCAACCTAGATGCCCCTCATCTGAAGAGTGGATAGAGAAAATGTGGTACATTTACCCAATGGAGTACTATTCAGGGGGAAAAAACAATGGAATCCTAAGATTTGCAGGCAAATGGATGGCACAAGAAAAACTATCCTGAGTGAGGTAACCCAGTCACAAAAAGAGAAACATGGTATGTACTCTCTCATATATGGATTTTTGACATAGATCTGGGGAGTGCCAGTCTACAATACCATGGCCAGAAAGTCTGGGAAACAGAACCTTCATTCAATGGCTGATGGAAACAGAGGTAGACTCCTATAGCTAAACACTGAGCTGAACTCAAGGAACCCAGTAATAGAGAGGGAAGACTGATGAGCAAAGGGGTTAAGACTGGGTTGGTTTACCCACAGAAACAGCTGACCTGACAAGGTTTAGATCTCTAATCCCAGACTGATGCCTGGGAATCCAGGATGGGACTGATCAAGACCCCCTGAATATGGGTATCAGTGAAGAGACCTAGGCAATCTATTGGTCCTTGGGTAGTAGATCAGTATTTATCCCTGGAATACAAATGTACTTTGGGGGCCATCCCACAATGAGAGATGCACTCTCAGCCTGGACTCTTGGGGGATGGTCTAGGCCTTGCCCTGTATGAAATGAAAAATTATGGACACCCCATGTAAGGGCCTTACCCTCCATGAGGAAATGAGGGGGTTTTGGGGGCTGGTGGGAGGAGGGGGGAAAGGGATTGACATGTGAAGCAACCTTGTTTCTAATTTAAATTTAAAAATAAACACACAAAAAAATAAATGGCTGGGGTATGTGTCCTAGGACCTGTGGGTAATGTATTTTTATCAGTAAGCTAAATTGACCTGGAGGTAAGCTCACCTCTAAGTATTTATTTTTTATGCCCATGAACAAATGCTACTCTCAACCTTACCCAAAGAAGCTTATCTTTACAGTTAACAGTGGTGAATGCAGAGACATTAGTTGTTTAAGAGTTCAGAATAAATGATAATTAGTGGTCATCCATAAGTAGAATATTAATACCCCCCAATCTAAGGGAATATAGTAGAAGAAAGATCAGAAAGAATAAGGACCAGGAGAGAAGAAGAAAGAATATAAAATGCTATCTTGAGGACAGGGCATAGGCATTGCAATCATGATCTCAAGAAGCTGTAGTTGCTTGCAGTGGACCTTCACATAATTGGGATAGTCAATAAGCAATCATGGGTCTGGGAGGGGGGCTTTTGAGGTCCTGCCTTTTGCAGGTGAACTGCCAGATTCTTATGGATTTAGGGGAGTGACAGCCACTGTCTGTAGCTATGTATTCAATGGTGAATCTACCATGGTTCAATAGACAGTTCTAAACCCATGAACCATACAGACATATCTGACTAAACTCAGCGGTTTACAAAACAAAACAAAAAAAGACATGAATATGAGAAAGGGATTTGTACAGAGGCGAGAGGTTGACAGAGTGGGAAGGAGATAATAGAGGAATGAGGTGAAATTAAACATAATGCATTATATACATGTATGGAACTGCCAAAGAACAGATTTAATAATAATTAAAATTTAAATGCAAAAGAAGAGGCAAGTATATGCAAAGAGAAGCTCCCCTACATGGAATTTTTGGAAATGTTTTCTCCATAAAAATTAAATGCCAAACTACCACAAAGATAAAAACACTGTCTGGCCTATAATATACTTTATGAAGAGCTAGAACAGAGAAGCCTCCAAACACAAAGAAATAATAAGCAAATATAATAATACTAATTACCTTAATTTGACAAGAACATACTGCATGCATGCATCGAATCATCACACTGTACCCTACTAATATGTACAATTACAAGTTAATTTAGAAGAGTTGTTTAAGATGCTATTACACTGGAGAGTGCATGAATGTCTGTGTTATGGAGTAATGGACTAGCATTCAAACAGACCGAGGGAAACAAAAGAAGGGGGAAACAGAGAGAGGGAGGATATATTATGTTCTAGTCACACAGAGGGAAAAGAGGGAGGAAATTGAACTGCCAGCATTTTCCTCTGGATTCTATTTGACAGCTTAAATTCCCAAGGCAATATACATTTCTGTCGGGTCAGTGACCTCATTTTGAAGGCTCTCAGTGACATCTTCTTCAGTAAGCCCTTTAAAATATAATTTCCAAAATATCTCAATTCCCAAATAAGCAGAAATGTTTTCATGAACAAAGTGTTGGCTGGAAGGGATTGCAATTTACCCATCTGACTGTATTACCAGGAAGTTCTGCTCCTGGCCTGGGGTAGCTATAACAAAATAATACTCCCAAACCCAGGTCAAAACAATTTTTTAAATGCTGAATATTCTAACATTATTGCATCAGTGGGAAAAGAAGTATATGTCACTTCTCAAAGACTACCTAGACACACGTGTATATAGAAAGAGACTTGGACTTGCCCAAATTCTATCTCATTTTTGTCAGAATAGATTAGAAGTGTCCAGATTGTCCCAAGTCTATAGTTTGATCTAGTAAAGCTGAAAGTAGCCAAAAGAAAACAAAACTAACTTACATTGCATCATAAGGAGCCCTATGCCGAATACTACCTGCTAATACTGTAGGAACTCTGGAAACTCTTACGCTAGGGCCATTATTTAAATTCAAGGTGCTGTTTTACTATAGATTCATGTAAAATATGCTAACTGAAAACAATAAGATTCCAAACCTTAGTTTACATCCTGTTATAGTGGAGTACACATAGCAAATTCATCACAAATTTCTTAAAGATTTCTCCAAACCTTTAATTTACACACAGGCCCATGAGTCTACAAGTGAATGATTAAACAGACAGCATCTTGAAAACTTATTTTCCTAAGGATTTCTTCCCCTCCATAGTTGGATGTTTCTGTTCTAGCCAAGTCCTACAACTGTGTCAGACCCAAGTAAACACATAGAGGCTACATTAATTATAAACTATTGGCCAATTTCTAGGGTTTCTTATTGGCTAGCTCTGTCTTAATTATTAATCCATTTCTATAAATCTATGTATTTCCACTTGGTTTTGGCTTACTGGAGATTGCCTGGGCTACATGGCATCTCTTTGCAGTCTCTCTCTGCCTATGTTTCCCAGAATTCTCCTAGTCTTCTAGCCCTGAAGTGCCATTAATCTGCCTCGTTAAATACCTGGTATCCCCTGGCCTGGCTTGTTCTCCTGAATCCTAACTCTGTTAAAAGCCTTTCTCACTAAAGTAACCATTGCATTTATTTACATTTGAATTTACAGTCTTCCTAGAGCTTAAAATTTAAAACTTCCCCATGAAATTTCCTGGCCCATGATTTACATGTATGCAAGACACATGTCCTTTCCTAGTGTTTCATGAAGAATGAAGGGGGTGACTTTCCTCCATATCAGCTAACTCAGACTCCACCTTAGTTAGTGTCACTCTCTATAAGAGACAAAGTAACCCTTTCTTCTCTTCTTCTGATTGCCTAATCTTTCTACTTATTTTCCTCCCATTATTATCCAATTGACAGTAGAAGGCATCTTATCACTAAATTCATTCTGTGAGGCTTTGGAGATCTGAATTAATTTAGTGTTTCTAGAAAGTGGTGTTTTTCTACTGAAGTCAAGCACCATTGCAATAGCTACCTTCCCATTTAGCACTTGTTTTTACAGTAACAAGCAGACCCTCCCAACAAGGGAAGAGAAAATCTTTCTTGGACAAAAATAAGAAAGGAGTGCCAGAGTGATCTCAAACTTCTCCTTGTTTCTCTGTGTTGACAGAAAACATCAAATAATATTTTCAGTCAAAATCCATGAAAAGCAATAAAAAATGTCATCTTTCCCTTTGGAACAGTGATGTAGAATTTAAAACAGCCCCCAGAAATTTCAACTTCTTAGTTTTATATGAGCATCCTTGCCACATAAAATAAATTATAAAAATTAATATGCCCTCTTCTCCCTACACTCTTCTTGAGGTGAGTATGGTTTTGCTCCAGGCCCCAACTCCCAACATCCCCCTGCTTCGATATTCCTAGGCCTTCTCCAAGGCTAGAGTGGACCTGCCCCACCAGAAAGGAACACCCTAACTCTGGCACAACTCAGTCTTGGTCTCCCTCTGCCCCCAGCCATCTGCTTGAGGTGAATATGAGCTCTTCTCGGGATCCCAACTCCCCACATTATCCTGCTTCAATCTTCCTGGGCCTGCTCCAAGCATAGAATGTCTCAGACACAACTGCACCCATAGTGAGACCCATCAGAGTATTGAACCAGCTTGAACCCACTGGAAGAGAACCTTAGACCTGTACCTACCAGGAGAGAAAGAGATACAATGAGCTCCCACTAGAAGAAGTAATGGGAAACAACAATATGAAAACACAGTCAGCCACAGAAAAAACAATATGACCTCACCATAATCTAGGGACTCTATACAGACAAGACCTGAACATCCCAACACAGATGAAATGGAAGAGAATGACCTTCAAAACAACTTCATAAAAATGATAGAGACCCTTAAAGAAGATATGATAAAATCCTTTAAAGAAATAGAAGAAAAAACAAACCAAAAAAATGCAAGAAATCAACAAATCTCTTAAAGAAAGCCAAGAAAAAACAAACAGATGAAAAAAAAACCAATTCAACAGTTGAAGACCTGAAAACCAAATTGAGAAAATAAACAAAAAAGAAACTGAGGGAATGCTGGAAATAGAAAAGCTGAGTAAAGGATCAGGAACTACAGATACAAGCATAACCAACAAAATACAAGAAATGGAAGGCAGAATCTCAAGCATGGAAGATAAACTAGAGGAAATAGATTTATCTACCAAAAATATCTTAAATTCAAAAAGTTGTTAACACAAAATATCCAGGAAATATGGGACACCATGAAAAGACCAAACCTAAGAATAATAGGTATAGAAGAAAGTGAAGAAACCCACCTCAAAGGTGCAGAAAACACATTCAACAAAATCATAGGATAAACCTTTCCCACCCTGAAGAAGGACATGTCTATGAAAGTACAAGAAGCTTACTGAACACCAAATAGATTGGACAAAAAAAAGTTCCCTTGCCACATAATAATAAAAACACCAAACATAGAGAATAAAGAAATACTATTAAGAGCAGCGAAGGAAAAAGGCCAAGTAACATGTAAAGGCAAACCTATCAGAATTACACCTGACTTCTCCATGGAAACCCTGAAGCTCCTAGAGTGTACAGTGAAGCCTTTTCCTTGCCAGCCGCTTTGGTTTTTCCACACCAATCGCCTGGGCTCTGCCGCATTGCAGTCCCCAAATAATACACAAGACACTGTATTAATTATGAAGCTGTTGACCATTTGCTTGTTTTTTACTAGTTATATCTGACTTAAGTATTTAATCCATAATTGTTACTTGTTAATCTAAGTATTTCTCTTACTGGAGAAAAAGGTCCGGACCTCTTACCTCTATGGTAGCTACATCATGGCTGCCTGTGTCTCTCTTTCCTAGAATCCTCCTCAACTCCTAGTCCCACCTATCTTGCTTCCCTATTGGCCAACAGTGCTTTATTGAAATATACACAGGACTTCCCCATCACTAGAGAGACGTTCTAAAAACACTAAAAGAAAACAGACTCCAGCCTAGACTACTATATCCAACCAAACTCTCAATTACTATAGATGGAGAAAACAAAATATTCCATGAAAAAAACAGATTTACACAATACAAATCCACAAATATAGCCCTACAGAAAGTACTGGAAGGAAAACTCCAACCCAAGGAAATTAACTACATTCACAAAAACATAGGCAATAGGTAATCTCACATTACCGAAATCCAGAAATAGGGCGGAAACTAACACACAATACCATGACCAAAAATCAAATCCAAAACAAACAAAAATCAACAATCAATGATCATTAATGTCATCAATAGTCTTAACTCACCTATAAAAAGACACAGACTAACAGAATGGCTATGAAGACAGAATTCATCCTTCTGCAGCATATAAGAAACACATCACCCCTTCAAAGGCAGACATTGCCTTAGAGTTAAGGGTAGGGAAAAAGATTTTCCAATCCAATGGACCTAAGAAGCAAGTGGGTGTAGCTATTCTAATATCTAAACAAATTAGACTTCAAACTAAAATTAATAAAAAGTGATGAAGAAGGTCATTTAATATTCATCACAGGAAAAATTCATCAGGAAAAAGTCTCAATTCTGACAACCTATGTCCCAAATAAAAAGGTACCCACATTTGTAAAAGAAACATTACTAAAACTGAAATCACACATTGACCTCCACACACTTATAGTGGGAAACTTCAACACCACACTCTCAACACTGGACAGCACTGCCAGACAGAAAGTTAGCAAAGAATTAAAGGAAATAAAAGAAGTTATAACCCAATTGGGTTTAACAGATATCTGTAGACCATTCCATCCAAACACAAAAGAATATACCTTCTTTTTAATGTCACATAGAATCTTCTCTAACATTGACCACATAGTCAGCAATAAAGCAAACCTCAAGAGATATAAGAAAAAATCCCTGTATCTTATCAGACCACCATGGCTTAAAACTAGAATTCAACAACACAAATTACAGAAATCTCACAAACTCATGGAAATTGAACAATGCTCAATTGCATCATACCTGGGTAAAGGAAGAAATAAAGAAAGAGATCAAATATTTCCTACAATTCAATGAAAATGAAGGCAGAACATACCCAAACCTATGGGACACTCTGAAAGCAGTTTTAAGAGGAAAGTTCTTAGCACTAAGTGCCCACCTGAAGAAACTGGAGAACAACCACACTAGAGAATTAACAGAATACCTGAAAGCTCTAGAACAAAAAGAAGCAAACTCATCAGGGAGGAGTAGACACCAGAAAATAATCAAATTAGAAGCTGAAATCAATAAAGTGAAAACAAAGAAAATAATATAAAGAATCAATGGAACAATGAGTTGGTTCTTTGAGAAAGTCAACAAGATAAACAAACCTTTTTCCAACCAAAGGCAGAGAGAGAGAGAACATGCAAATTAACAAAATCAGAAATGAAAAGGGGAAGATAACAACAGACACTGGGGAAATCCAGAAAATCATTAGGTCATTCTTTGAAAACATGTACTCCACAAAATTGGAAAATTTAAAGGAAATGGACAATTTTCTGGACAGATATCACATACCAAAATTAAATCAAGAACAGATAAACAACTATAATCCCTAATGAAATAGAAGTAGTCATCAAAAGTCTTCCAACTAAAAAAAGTTTAGAGCCAGATGGTTTCAGCCCATAATTCAACCAAAAATTCAAAGAGCTAATGCCAATATTCTCCAAATTGTTCCACACAATTATAGCAGAAGGATGATTGCCAAACTCTTTCTACAAGGCTATAATTACCTTGATATATAAACCACATAAACACACAACTAAGATAGAGAACTACAGACCAATCCCCTCATGAACACTGATACAAAAATACTCAATAAAACACTGGCAAATCAGAGAACACAACAGAGAAATCATCCTCAAAGATCAAGTAGGCTTCATCCCAAGGATTCAGGGATGGTTCACATGTGAAAATCCATCAATGTAATCCACCATCTAAACAGTATGAGAAAGAAAAATGACATGATCATCTCAACAGATGCAGAAAAAAAAAACTTTGATAAAACTCAACACCACTTTATGATAAAGGTCTTGGAGAGATTAGGGCTAACAGGAGCATACCAAAATATAATAAAGGCAATATACAGCAAACCAACAGCCAACATCAAACTAATTGGAGAGAAACTCAGGGAGATTCCTCTAAAATCAGGAAGAAGACAAGGTTGTCCACTCTCTCCATATCTCTCCAATATTGTACTTGAAGATCTTGCTAGAGCAATAAGACAAAAAAGGAGATCATTGGGATACAAATTGGAAATGAAGAAGTGAAACTTTCACTATTTGCAGATGATATGATAATCTACATAAGTGACCCCAAGAATTCTACCAGGGAACTCCTACAGCTGTAAACACCTTCATTAAAGTGGCAGGATACAAAGTTAACTCAAATAATCAGTAGTCCTACTATATATATATATATATGTATATATATATATATATATATAAAATGTGCTGAGAAGAAACCAGAGAAACATCACCCAGTACAATAGGCACAAACAACATAAAATATCTTGGGGTGACTCTAACAAAACCAGTGAAAGACCTGTATGACAAGAACTTTGAGTAGTTAAAAAAGAAATTAAAGAAGATACCAGAAATGGAAAGATCTCCCATGCTCTTGGATAGGTAGGATCAACATAGTAAAAATGGCAATCTTACCAAAAGCAACCTCAGATTCGATGCAATCCTAATCAAATTCCCAGCACAATTCTTCACAGACCTTGAAAGGACAATTATCAACTTTATATGGGAAAATAAAAGACCCAAGATAGCCAAAACATCCCTGTACAATAAAGGAACTTCAGGAGGCATTACCATCCCTGAGTTAAAGTTGTTCTATAGAGCTATAGTCTTGAAAACAGCTTGGTATTGGCACATAAGCAGACAGGTAGACCAATGGCATTGAATTGAGACCCTGATATTAACCCATACATCTATGAACACCTGATCTTTGACAAAAAAGCTAAAACTATCAAAAAAACCATCTTCAACAAATAGTGCTGGCATAACTGGTGTTGGCATGTAGAAGACTGCAGATAGATCCATATCTATCACCATGCACAAAACCTAAGTCCAAATGGATCAAATACCTCAACATAAATCCAGCCACACTGAACCTCTTAGAAGAGAAAGTGGGAAGTACCCTTGAATGAATTTGTACAGGAGACAGCTTCCTGAACATAACACCAGTAGCACAGACACTGACATCAACAATTAATAAATGAGACCTCCTTAAACTGAGAAGCTTCTGTAAGACAAAGGACTCAGTCAACAAGACAAAAAGGCAGTCTACAGAATTCACTAACCCCACATTTGACAGAGTGATGATCTCCAAAATTCACAAAGAACTCAAGAAGCAAGTCTCCAGAACACCAAAGGATCCAATTAAAAAGTGGGGTACAGAACTAAATACAGAATTCTCAATAGAGGAGTCTAAAATAGCTGAGAGACACTTAAGAAAGTGCTCAATAACCTTAGCCATCAGGGAAATGCAAATCAAAACAACTCTGAGATATCATTGTACTCCTGTCAGAATGGCTAAAATCAAAAACACTAATGACAGTTCATGCTGGAGAGGATGTGGAGAGAGAGGAACACTCCTCCACTGCTGGTGGGAGTGCCAACTTGTGCACCAACTTTGGAAATCAGTATGGAGATTCCTCAGGAAAGTGGGAATCAGTCTACCACAAGATCCATAGGTGTATACTCAAAAGATGCACATTCACACAATAAGGAGATTTATTTAGCTATTTTCCTAGCAGAATTATTTATAATAACCAGAACCTGGAATCAACCTAGCTGCCCCTCAATCGGAGAGTGGATAGAGAAAATTTAGTATATTTACACAATGGAATACTAGTCAGCTGAAAAAAAACACAACGAAATCTTTAAATTTTCAAGCAAATGGATGGAACTAGAAGAAACCATCCTGAGTGAGGTAACCCAGTCACAAAAAGAGAAACTTGGTATGTACTCACTCATATATGAATTTTAGACATGGAGCAGAGGATTGCCAGCCTATAATCCTATAGCCAGAGAGTCTGGGAAACAGAGGACCCTAAGAGAGATATGCATGGTACCCCAGAGAAGGGGAATTGGACAGGATCTCCTGAGGGGTTGGGAGCATGGGGGGATGGGAGAGGAGAGGGAGCTGGTAGAAAGAGAGGGGGAGAAGAGGAGGGACGAGGGGGACATGGAGGAGCTGGAAGGTTGAGTCAGGGGAAGAATGGAGGAGAGCAGGAGGAAAGATACCATAATAAAGAGAGTCATTACAGGTTTGAGGGGAGATCTGGCACTAGTGATATTTTCAGAGATCTACAAGAATGACACCAACTGGCATTGAGGCTACCTTAAATGCCCTCCCTGGATAATGAGATTGATGACTACCTTATATGCCATCCTAGAGCCTTCACCCTGTGGCTGATGGAAGCAGAGGGAGACACCCACAGCTAAACACTGAACTGAATGACTGGAACCCAGCTGCAGAGGAGGAGGGATGAGCAAAGGACTCAAGACCTCGCTGGTGAAACCCACAGAGGCAGGTGACCTGAACAAAGGAGAGCTCATGAACCCCAAATTGGTGACTGAGAGGCCAGCATGGGACTGATCAAGATCCTCTGAACATCAGTGTCAGTGAGAAGGCCTCAGCAATCTATGGGGCCTTGGAGAGTAAATCAGTATTTATCCCCCTAGTGTACAGATGGACTTTGGGAGCCCATACCGTATGGCGGGATGCTCTCTCAGCTTGGACACATGGGGGAGCGTCTAGGCCCTGCCAGGGATGATATGACAGACTTTGAAGATATCCCATGGAGGGCCTTACCCTCCCTGGGGATCAGAGTCTGGATGGGGTGGTGGGCTGCGGAGGCTTAAGGGAGGACAGGGAAGGAGGGGAGGGAGAGGGAACTGGAATTGGCATGTGAAGCAAGCTTGTTTCTAATTTAAATTTAAAATATAGAAATAAAAAATAAACAGTCTTAAGTATAATGACAGTGTAACTATTTATACATCATTACTATCAATCTTCAGGTCCAATTAAATTTTGCCAACTATCTCACCAGTATTCTCTAGTGGAAAGTAGCTATATTAAAAGTGAGAATTGTCTTTATATGTAATATAGTCTATTCACAATAAATCCTCAGGTTTTCCTTTAAAATAAATAAATAAATAAATAAGGTCATCATTATCTTCCCAAATCTCTTCAGAAAAATTAAGTGGCTGCAGAAAGTGCTCAAAATGAAGATGCATATCTCTCTCTGCTACTAATTATCCACTGAACTTAGGTTCAATGAACTCCTGGCCCCAAGCATTTTTTAAAATAAATAGAACTCACTGGTCTCCCAATATTCAAGTTCTTTTGTCCTCAGAAATTCTACTCAAACATCTCCAAGCCTGAAGCACTCCCATACCTACTTGAAGCAGTCTCTGACTTAGCTCCCTGTCAGCTTCAAGAGCATCTTCTAGTTCTCTTGGGGAAGCTAATACCAGCATGCCACAAATGTGCTGAAGATCCCTTGATATCACTGGATGTGGAACTAAATAGATGCCCACTGTCCCTTGCCATCCGCACTATCTGGGCTTTTCATATGCAACTGTCTCTGGGAAAATGATGGGTATTGGGGGGGTTGATGGGAGGGCACGGGAGGAAGGGAGGGAAAGGGAGAGGCATCTGGAACTGACTTGTGAAGCAACCTTGTTTCTAATTTAAATTTAAATTTAAAAATAAAATATAAAAACAATTTTTAAAAAAGCAAAAAAAAATGTTAAGAATGGGATCTAGAAACTGGTCAGGATGTTTTAAGGACAGGGACCACAATACTCATCCTTGGTTATAAGCCAGAAATACCCTTGATTTTGTCCTGACCAGAGGCCAAAGCATCAGAAGTGTTTGGAGGTCTCTGGTCTCTGGCCCCTGGTCTGGTTTCTTCTTATCTTTCTTCTTAAACACAGCTTCTTGGAATCTATACATAAAGGTATAGACACTACTGTGCCCTTTGGCCAACAGCTTTTGAAGTGGTTTTCTGGGTTTACATAATGGAAATAAGTTATATCTACTATGATCTTTATATCTATAGTAATCTTAATAGGGATGCTACTAATCTTCTGGTTTTGTGTATTCAATTGCTATCATGATTTTATCTCCACTCATTTACTATCTATCTGTACTCAGTACATAACAATGTAAACCCATTGCCCCACAAGGCCTGAACAGTCATCAGAAATGGATATCTAAACCCTTCTACACCCCATTTTCATCCATATGGTTAACACTCTGTTTTGAAGGGTAGGTTATGTCTAACATGTAAAAGAGCCATGAAGGAAATACAGTTTCCCTAAGATGGATTCACAGATCTTTTACCTGTTAGACACCACCTACCTTTTAAGTAAAATGTTCCCCCATTATAAAGTCCTTGCCTACTTCATTTGACACCACAGAACCAAGTTCTCTGCTTCTCGTCTTTAAAAGACAGACTTGACTTCATAGCTACCAAGCATCAAAGACCTTGAGGCCTTTAGGCAACCTCCATTGATTTGCTTGAACAAATATATTTAGGAAATAAGAGGTTTTCATGGATAATGAAGCATGCAGAATATGATCATCTTTTCCAAAAATAGAAATGAAATGTTTTATTTTCCTGGCATTTTGAACTGTTACATAAAAATGCAGTTATGCTGAATAAGGGATGATCAAAGGCTGTATATAAATTGAGAAAAGATATTTGCAATGAACTAAATTCTATATGTCTTCTTAAAACTTTCTTTTATCACTAATAATCTGAACTTTTGAAAGTCATAACTTTTCATTTTTTTACTCCTAAAGATACTCAGACAATATAGTTATTTTAAAAATTTATTTTTTATTTATGGAAATATTCATTTTCTACAAAACAATTAATAGATCAATCTCGAAGTAGTTAATAGCTTTAGGCTGTTAAGAGCTGATAAGTGACAGTGCTAGGTCTCAAACATATCTACTGACTCCTCCTCACATTTTTGAGACTTTCTGCCAGGCAGACTTGCCAACAACCCACACTTACCTTAACTGTAGAAGTACTAATCTAATATATCTTCTCACTCTCATGAAACCATGATCTGCTCTAAAATATAATGCTGGATCATAAAGTCACTCTAAGACTTTCCCAGAAATCTTGTTCAAGTAAAAATTCTCAAACTATAGGTCTGGGGAATGAGCGCCTGAGAGTTTACATTTCTAACATATTACTGGAGCTCATGTACCATACCTAATGCATCAAGGCTATGAAACATCTTCCTCATTCAATCAGATACAATCCCTCACCCTCCAATAAAACAAAGCTTCCTAGCTATCCTAAAAGTAAAACAATAAAGGCAAGCAGAAATGGCACTCAGTGTACCACAACAGCAATGTATTTAACTATAGTTTTTGTGCTTGGTGACTAGATCTCGCAAACCCATATTGCTCTGCCTTTGTGGTCATGTTTACCACCTAAGAGTGGTTGCACTTTTCTTTCTAGTGATAAAGATGACTTCATATAAGAAGAAACAATCTAAAAATTCCTTCAAGGAAAAATAAAACTAGGGAGATTTAGTCACGGGATTCCTACAGATTTGGTAAGGTCATGTCTACAAATGGGCTAGATTTCAACTTGTAATTTGTATTGTTAGGAAAGATTAACTATTTCTGTCATGTCCTCCTTGTGACATTATTCATATTGGGCAAGATACACAATGAAATAGTATAGGATGATAGTATATTCAAGTATTCTGACCAATAAACCAATTCTTTGATTCTAACTTTTGTTTTCAGTGGAACACAGCAGTCTATTTCCACAAATCCCAGTTGACTCTAGTACACACCAATGCTTGAGGATTACAGTTATATCACCATAACATTCTGAACTAGCTGTCCATCTTCACTCTGACTGAAATGCTGCAGAGCTATACCTGCTCATCTGTATTTGTCTTCAAAATTCTTCAGAGAAGTCTAGTGTTGAAATGTGCAAATGGGAATAGAAACAACCACTTCAAAGTGGGTAAAAGACAGGAGGCAAGACTGGAGTTCAAATCCACATGTTCACTCCACAACCCAAAGTTTCCAAAGTTATGCTGCCAATTTTGTTCCCTGTTCTCCCATTGTCAGTTCGCGAATTACCTATTTGATGACACAAAAGTCAAATGCATGTCTGAGTCTCTTTAATTTCTCTATGATGGCTTCAATAACATTTTCGTCATTCATCTAGGGTTTTCTACTTCCCAACCTGTTCTCTGTCTCACACACTGCTGATCTCCAGCTTGGTATCACCATGATGTGGTGTAACTTTGAGAGGTGGAACCTAATGAGAGGACTTCAGGTAACCAGAAGCATGTCTTAAGAGGGAAGCATGGACTCTAGCCAATCTGTCTTCTGCTTTCTTTTGCTTCCTCTCAACAGAGCTGGGGTTTGCTCTGTGACATCGTTCCATAATGATGCACTCCCCAGACACTATTCTAAAAGCAAGAAGCCAAGTGATCATGAGCTGGAACCTCTAAAACTACGGGGCCAAAACAACCCGTTTTCCTTATGAGTTTATTGTCTCTCGGTTTTGCTGCAGCTGCAATCAGCTGACTACCACATGCACCCACTGATGCCATCCCTCCACCTCTACTTCCCTGCTATCAATCCCCACATGAAATAACATAATCACCCAGAACTCAGATTCTACCTTTGCAAATGTTTGAAAATCCAAGCATGTAAGCTGACTAAAATCAGCAATTCCATTCCTTTTATTGCTAAGCAGTATAATTGCTCTAGATTTTCCAAATGCAATTTTTCTCAACTGGAGATCTGATATACAACAAAAGGCTTTTTTTCCTCATTGGAAGAAAGAGACTTGAAAATGTTAAAGCTATTTATATAAATCTCTATTTCCTGTGGTGTTCTGACCCATTTCTTCTGAAACTCACAACGAGGATATACATGGAGATACTTAACCCTTCCTGGGTAGCAAGAAAAAGGTAGAAAGAAGTCAAGAGGGGATTAGAGAATGATGACAGCCTGTGTCTATTTAGTGATTTGTGGTTTATCTCAAAATAGTAGGTCCTATTTGTGCTTAAAGCTGAATACAGAGATGGAGACAAATATGTCAGTACCACCAGGTACCAGGTGTCGAGAGAGCATCCTCTGAATACTACCAACCCATTCTAAGATCTAGACAAGAATGAAGGTGCTTTCCTACAGAGCATATTTGAGTTTAAATGTGAGCACCTGCTTAAAGTTAGACTAAAGGCATAATCATGAAAACTAAACCAGTGTCCCAGTGTGTCTGTGTGTCCTGATAGTATCTACTTTTGCTTCTAATTTCTCACTTAAATGCCAAAGAGAAGCACGTTTCTATCAACTTCATGACATTGTTCCAAAGATAATGCAACCTTACCACATAAGAAAGAAATCTGGAAACAAAAGCAGTTAGGCTTGACAATTATTATCTATCTTGTAGATATGATAATTAAGACCTATTTACCCAGCTTTAATCAGATTGTATTTTTATTGGTAAATGTGGCAGCTGTTCTGGGCCACCAGTTTTTAAAGAAACGTGTAATATGAGGCCCATAAAAGAGTAACTTTTTTAAAAAGAGAGAGAAGCTGCAGCAGGTGCGAAACTCTATCAGTGATCAAATACCATGTCAGCAAATGGCTTGACAAGAGTGAAAGCAACTTCTGTTATACTAACACAAGACATCTGCAGAGCCATTGTTCACATGATGGATCATAAGCAGTTATGATCATTGATCCTTCTTCAAAGTGGAGCTGGACAGTGACTCCAGCTCACCTTTTAAAGCCTCACCATAGTGCTGAAAGAGGGATGCCTGCCGCCATTTTAATTATACACTATAGGAAAACCATCAGGCTCAAAGGTGTTACTACTTCAAAGCTATAAATATATATGGATTTGGGTTAAACCTTATGATTATTGGTGGTGGAGATTTCTACCATCTTGTCCAACCAGGGATGCATAACTATTGCATATGTTTACGTTCTTTACATTATGTATTATTGTATTTAAATAAATATTATAAAAGTAATAATTCATGTAAAATAATCAAATGCTAAAATTTAAAAAACACTGAAATGAATAAGTTAAAAGGCAATTTTCTTGTGGAGAGTCTCTACTGGTTTTCATTAGTACATTTTGCTGGTGACTTCTTTGAGGTGATATTTGTTTTATTATCCAGATTCCTTACAGTAATAAATGTTCACAATGCAATAGAGTCCTTTCAGTTTTTCATACACAGAATCACAGCATGTCAAAAACTACAGGAGCCATCCAGAATGCCTACATCTGGATGCCTATGCTTCCTTTTCTCTTGTACGTTCATGCTGACCTTTACTAGCCCCTGTGATCCCGTTTCTATAACCAGAAACATAACTTATGAGTTCTTCTCAATAACAAGGAAGTTTATTAAATATGTCAGTCATGGTATCAGCAGGAAAGAGAACATAGCCACCTAAAAAGTGGTTTAATGAAGAGATCATTCAGGAGAAAATACTCAACTTTAAATGGTAAGAAGCACTATAGACATTGGGGAAATAAGACACCAAGAAGCGGTATATAAAGACAGTCTACACAAGAGAAATATGTCATTCTGGAGATGAAGAAGAACAAGCATGGGATAGTGATACTAAAATTCCAGTTTCCCAGACTAGACCATTACCAGCACTGGTTCCAGTCTGGGTCTGGCATGCAAACAAAATTTCCTTCCTTTTACTGTGTAAAGCATAAAGCTGATTCCTGGGTTTAGATGAAGCCAAATTAGCTTATCTTTCTGACCCATGACATTACTGAAAAATGTCAACCTGCCTTCAACTCAGTTTTATTTTGGAAAGCCCTGCACCCATAATTAACTCAGTGTCATGTCTGAACCTCCTGCAGTATTTGGGAAAGTAAACAAAGATGGCGTTTTAATGACTGAGCAAATCACCATTATTTAAAATGACACAAGTTTCTCAGTCACCACTGATAGCTAAAAAGCTATGTCATCTTTGTTTAAGTTTGTAGCATGAAAAATATATGTGGAAAGTACATATTTGGGTTGGAACAACTCTTTGTGTGCTAAGTCTTACAAAGGGACCATATTTCTAGACATTTGGTAAAAACATTTTGGTATGATATGTATGCAGAATACTTTACAAAATATTTCAATTTACCACTCTAGTTTCCCACTGCATGCACTGGGTCTTAAATTTCCATATGGATGATGACATATCCCTCTCCCTAGGTATAACAATTTAAACCACAACTATGGCAATCAACTCGGAAACAAATACTCACTTATTTTCAGATTCAATTCACAGTAGTGATTGACTCTCCACTGTGTACCAAGAATATTACTATTTGCTGGACAAACTGAGCAACAAGTATCACAAATAATTATCCTGAAGCATTTTCCTGCTTCAAGCAACTCTGTCACCAAAAGCACTACAGATATTATTAGTCAAATATGAGCAATGGTGCTAAATATTCATAAAAACAATATATTTTCTGTGAAAGACCTTTCTCTAGGAATAATCAGTTTCTAGGTCAAAGTCATTAGTAGAACTCCCATTTACACATTAGCAATAGGTTACAGAAAGAAAAGAGCCAATATCGTAAATATTGATGCCCACATTCCCAGACTGACAATGTGCTCATCTACTTCTGAAACTCTTCACATTGATGGAGTTAAAAAATGCCACCTCCCACTTACGCTATTGTAACATATAACTATTTTCGGTTAAAGACGCTGAAAACAAGACTGTCTGTCCTTTGAGATTAGTCTCAATCCTCTTCTAATTCTGAAAGCAGCAGTTAAAGTTCTCATATGAAACATGCCCTCTCTGCATCTGAAGGAGCATCCTTTTCTTCAAGGACTGAAAGTTGGGATTAAAAACTTCTATACAAAACATCTTAAAACAGCTCAACTTTTAACCCACTCTGCACCATGTAGTTGCTTTTTCTTAGCTTCTTGGTTGTTGTCCATTTCATTTCAATTTATATTAATCTTTGATTCCAACTCCTTCATTGAGTAGCATTTCCTTATGAGGTCCCTATACCAAGTAAAAGTATGTGTTAATAAATTTGTAAGCATTTCCTCCATTGATTCATTTTGCATCTACTTAATTCTTGGATGCATCCAGAATCCTAGAAGATAGAAATGGGGTTTTATTTATGCTTCAATGTCTATTACATTTGCTGACAATTGAGTCTAAATAGCTTAAAATGGCAAAGCAATATGACAGCAAAGGGAAATGAAGGGCTGAAAAAGGAAATACAGAATCAATCACTCCACCATACCTAGTACCATATCTAGTTTTACATGTTAATTTATAAGAAAAGTAAAGCTGTTTGCATATTTGGGAGCTTGTCAGGGGCAGAATTTAAGGGTGTTGTTGTTGTTCATCACTTCATACAGTTTCTAATACCTTTCTTCGGATTTCCATTTACCGGAAGAATAGTTGAAGTGAGTGAATATACATTTTAAGAGAATCAAAATATTCTGTGTTGGAAATCAAAAGCAATTAAGGAGCACACAGCAAGTATTCTTGTGAGAGCATCTTGCACCAGCATTATTGATTCAAGTAAGAAACTCATGATGCTTCTATGTTAAAATTTCCCTATTGCAGCTCACTTCAATGTATAAATGGAGTTTTTCATAGAAATAATTTCAACTGGAGCAACTCATATCATATACAAAGCAGCATTCAGATCGCCAAGAAAATGATTATGGATCCTCAAACTAGCCCAATGAAAACAATCAATGAATGAGAAGTTAAAAGTGCAATTTAACTTTATACTGACAACAGACATTGTTGATCTATTTATTTTAAAGGTTAGTGCCACCTCTATGTGGTTTCCTTCCTATTCTCACTATTCTCACTAATTCTAGCTCCAGTTTAAGACCTACATTGAAACATTCTTTTTTTTAAGCTTATAGATTATGCTCCTCTTCCTTAGCCTAGGAGGAAAGGATAGTTTTAGTAAATGAATTAAGAACTATTTAGTCCAAACTAAGTGTCAGGCTTAGTAAAAATGTCTTAGCATATATATTTTTGAAATGTATAGCATTCGAGGTCAACAATGCTCTTATTTTTTATTTTTTAATTATTTCTCTTGTTTTGAAATTATGATATAATTATGTAATATATCTTTTCCTCCTTTGGAACCCTCCCAAACATGCCTCTTATCTCACTTTCAAGCTCATAGTCTCTTTTTTCATTAAATGTGTGTGTGTATGCACATATGTATATATATGTACATGTATATATTTCTAAATATATAATGTACAATGTATATAAATGTAATCTGTTCAGCTGGCGTGTTAGTCTTATATACATCTTCGGAACAGATCACTTGGTATTGGATAACCAGTTGGTGTCCTCTTCCCCAGGGAAGGCTATTTCTTACATTCTCAGAATTCCTTGGTTGTCTGTAATTCCTTGAGTATCGTTGAAATGTCCAGGCTTTCTTCTGTCCATGTTAATATGTCTTGTATTAGAAACCTAATATGTTAACATGTTAATATACTGGTCTCTCTAACTACCCAGTATAATCCTAACTATATTCTAACATTTATCCTTATACCCACAGATAAGTATAATTCTCACCCCCATCAAGGACAGTTCTCTTTGTAGATGATATTTTAGATTAAGGAACTGGTTTGGGTTCAAAGAGGCTAAGTGGCATGTCAAGGATTATAGAGCTAATAAGCAGGGGAACTCAAAATAATCACTGCATGTTATATTCTATGTCTATTATAATCCAACATACATTTAAATCTCATACAATTCCTAAAATTATGACATCATATGTTCCGACTCTTAGATGCCCCACATTGGCCTATATTCTAAGGATTTGGTCACTGGCTTGCAGACTCTGTGGGTGGAATAAAGTGGAAGGAAGTTCAGTCATGTGGGCGAGTCCTTGTGGGGCCATTAAAACCCTCCCACTCTCCCTTTGCTTAGAGGCCACCAGGAGGTGAAAAACCTTCCTCTTCTTCACTCACCCACCATGATGAACTGTGCTTTGTAGAGGCTAAAATCTTATTTAAGTGATCAAGGTCTAAACCTCTGAACCCATGCAACAAACCACTCATCTTTCTAAGTTACTTTCCTCACAGCAGATAGCTAACAGCTTCACAGTTGCTATCCAAACCAGCCCAAGTGATTCTTTTATGATATACAACATAGTTGCTGCCTTGAACCACATCATACTTAGAATTCTATCTTTTCTAGCACTGCTTCCTCTAGCCTGAAATACAACTGCCAGACATGCAACATTCATCTTTATGTTTCAATCTCTGTTTTTTATGATACCGGCATGCTTGCAGTATATTGTCACAATTTTCTATTTTATTAGAACAGTCTTTATCTTCCATCTCTTAACCTACAGTCTTCTTCTTATCCCCACTGGCCTTCAGTACCCTTCCTCTCCTTTGTTGGGTCCCAAAGCATCCTTCTGTCATAGCATGTGTCAGACTATTATCCAATCAATCATTTGTCCACCCTACCAACTGATGATCAGCGCCTCAGGAGATGGATTATAATGTATTTCTTCACCATTATTTAACACTGCCCTTCACTGTGATCTCTGCACATCCAGCTTGGAGCAGGCAGAACTTCAGGAAGGAAAAAGTATGTTAGCTTAAACTTGGGCCTTTAGCCGTGTGTAAGACTAGAAATGCTACTGAGCTGAAGCTGATTGTGATCTAGGAAACCAAGAAAATGTCTATTACTCAAGAGGGAACAGATGCCCACAGGAGTTAATGAATTCTTACCCAGTGGCTGAGAAAGCATAATGAGCAGAGAGAACAAAAAGAAAGATAAATTTACATTTAGTTACAGCAGTCTTGTTTTTCAAATGAGTCAGTCATTCCATGTCCCTAGTGAATGATTTTCCTATCCTTACTATAAAGGTTTCCCTAGTACTTTCCAAAGAATTCCAAATGAGCAGATGTCTTCATATACCAAAGTTCTCCTCTTCAGATAACCCAGAGGTAATCAGCAGAGTCCAGAGACAGTAGCTACCAGATTTACATGTTCCCCATATGCTACATAGGTTGCTGAAGTGTGCTTATACAACACGTTACATCCCATAGTAAGGAGCTTTGCATGTTTATTTTCACTGAATCCTCACACCAACCTTACCATGTATACACAGGATTGATCTCCCAATTTCATAGACACAAAAACCAAGAGGGAAAAAGAAGAGGTCAGTGATTCTTTTTTCAAGTTCATATTGCAAATGGATGGAAAATCAACACAATTTGCTTGTGTCCATAGCCCACACTATGAGTCAGTGACTACTCCCATCCACTCAGAGGTGGATCACCAGACACATAAAGAAGTAGCAATGTGGGCCCAAGTAGGACGTCTATGTCACTCCTTCCTCCAAAGCTCAGAAATCACTGTGGAAAAGGGACTGAAAAGATTTTAATACCCAGAAATCAGAAAGAATGTTTGCAAAATATTGTCTTCAGGACATGCCAGGGCAATTGCTCTTGTCAACACACAGAAGCTCTGTCTGCCTATACGAGCTCAGGCCAATAGAAGCTCCAGTATATCCAAGGCAGGTATTCATGGGACCCCACCCCTATCAAAGCTATTGGCATGGTGTATGTGGGGGGAGGTCAGTTTTCTTCAGGGTATGGTCTGCAACCTGTACCTAAGTGATTAGTGTGATGTCTACTTGGGGGGGGTCAGTTTTATGCAAGGCATGGCCTTCTATCCTTACCAAAGCTATTTGAATAATTGGAGGAGGGGGAGGTGAGTTTTCAGTAGGGTATGGCCTCCCATCCATTACAAAGTTGTTAACATGATGTCACTTACTGGAGGTTCAGTTTTCCTCTGGGTATGGCCTCTCATAGATTGCTTGCTCCAGAAGTGGCCCTGCTTCCAGGAACATATGGAAGCTCTAAATGAATTCAGTGGATAATAAAGGGGACAATGAGCCTATGAAATCGAGCAGGGATGAAGGAGCATTAGAGCAACATAGGTAGACAAGAAAATTACAAGTGAATTCCATGACACAGCAGTTTCTTGTTCTCAGAAGACACTGTGAGGAAAAGCAAGAAGGCATGGTGTAAGTATCTAAACAGAGCCCATAGGTAGGCTCAGGAGTATCATAAAACACCAAGACAGCAACTGTTTTGTGGATTTCCAGTCTTAGGCCTCTCAGATCCCAAAGGAATAAAGCCACTATGTCCCCTTTCTCTGTAGCGTGGTCTTATCTTTCTCAGATGTTCAATTCTTTGTGACAGGTAATAAACTCAATGAATCCCTACACAATGATCAGTACCCCAGTTACAAGGCACATGGGCAGGTCTACAAGTAGTTGAGGGGAGAATGGACTTGTATATGATCGAAATATATTGTACACATGTATGGAGCTCTTGAAGTCAATTTTAAAGGCAAGGGAATGAAGAAATTTACAACAGAAGGAGCAGTTTCATCTACTGAAATATGACTAAAAATTCTAAGTTCTGGAATGTTAAGAAGAGAGAAAAGTGAGGGAAGGATGGATATTAGGGCACCTAGCTGTGAGGGACCTTATACGACATAACATGGAGTTTAAATACTATGGACCACAGAGGAGGGATTGCTCACAGAGGAGGGATTGCTGTAGTAGAATGAGGAAGACAAAGAGGAATTTTGTCTCAAATGACTGACTCTTCTACTGAAGGTCTAAGCTCAGGCTGTGGGAAGGAAAGTAGGGAGAAGAGGTTTGGATTCAAGGGAGTTATGAGCAGAAACAACAGGATTCTGTACTGCCAAAAATGAATAAATATGAGGAAGGAAAAGAAGTTGGCTTGAGAGCTACAAGACTAGCTGGATGGTGATAGAAGTGAGGAACCAGTAAGCAAGAGAAAGGGATGGGTCTAGGTGGGGACATAATGAGTGTGAAAGGCTAGACAAGTCTACGTGCTAGATCTAGGGGCTCCAATGAAAGGTCCTGTGCAGAACATTTTTGAGGACTAGTTTTCCCTTGTAATTCCATCTGTACTTGCTTTCACCATGTCTTAAGTCCTGGAAATCAATGGGATAATCTAAAGAGGATTTAATGAAGGGAAATAGACTTCCTCCCTCTTATTTCCACTTGATTAGATTGTAGTCACAGGCCTTTTATTATTCTTTTAAGGAAGAGTTTTGGGATGAGCAAACGTTTTTATTTTCTAGGATTACGTTATAGTATATGTTAACTCATTATACTTATATCCTTTATTTTCATACCGAAGGTTACATACACACACATGCATGCACACATACATACATTCACACACATGCATGCAAGTACACATATACATATACACTTGTTTATAACTATAAATCAGTTCTAAAATATTTGGTACTCAGCCCATCTGAAAGTCATCAAATTCCAGCCTTTAGAGATTTTTATTCCAATAGTTGACTTCATCATTAGCACACTGTATATATTAACAATAATCCCACATATTTTTATAAACTCACTAGTTGTAGCCCGATATTTTCTTGGCACACCAAAAGGTAATGAGCAACTGGAATTTTCTTTGTCTGATACATTGATATTGTCTCATGCGAAACTAAGCCCCACTGGCTTAGTAAATACAATAGGAAATGAATTATTTATATTGGTCTTCATTAATAATTAAAAAATTACAGGTGCAAAATTACAGTGAAGCTAGTACACAATTGCCTTCTCCCAAAACATCACAAATTATTACTGCTGAATGTATGCTTTTAATTAATTTGTGAGACTCCATGAGGAAGTGAGAAAATAATAAGCTAATTTAAAATAGACAAGAGAGCATTGGTATTGTGTAGAAATTTTCTTTCTGTTAAAACAGTCTCTCTAGGAAGGAAGGGGAGGCTCATGAGACTTGGGAAATAGATGAGCTTCACATGTCTAATAAGACAGAAACTTAGAAGACTTACAGGAGTCTTCGAGAAGATTACTGGAACAGTAAAGAGCTGCTGAAGGGAGACTCTGGCCAGCTAACCTGCCTGAGGGAGGTTCTCAGACCTGCTGAGCTTCCTGCGAGTCATGCCGAGAGCTTCCAGGCTACAGCTTCCATGCCTCATCGCCCATGCTGGAGTAGGCTTTTGGTGATGCAGCTGCTGTGAGTCGCCCATGTTCCTGTAAGTAATCCCAATAAATTCACTGCCTCACCAAGTTAGACTTTTGTGATTTCATTATTTGTTCCGTTGTCAGTTCCCTACCTTCAGTGAGTGGATGTTTATTCATGTCTTCCCCGGAAGTATCACAAAATATGTGTCTTATGGATTTGGGATTCTTGTGGTCTAATTTCATCAGACTACCTTTACTTTCTTATAGATAAATAAATAGATAATGATGATGATGATAGATAGATAGATAGATAGATAGATAGAGATTATAAATATTATTAAATTTATCTAAAGTTTCAAGAAATAATGTGAGCAGAAGACTCTTTAGAGAACTGTGGGACTTGGCTTTCAAATACAACACATCTGTTGCTCTCCTTCCCACCCCTCATAATCTTTACTCTCTCTTTTAGACACTCATCTTCCTAATTTAGTTGTTAATAACAAATATTTTGTGAGAATAGACTATACTTTAGCAGATAAGAAATAACATTTTATCATCTTTAAATACTTTTGGAAAATATTCTGTTTATAATTATTAAGTTAATTTCTGTGAACATATAAAGATAATATCTACAGAGTACTGAAAGTCTAGTTATAAAATAAAATCTTTATAACAAACTATAAATCAGAAAAATGGTAGGTACATTTTCCCCTTTCTACTCAATACCCTGGAAAGTGCAGTCTAGTTTCCCAGTATCTAGGATGTCGGCGATGCATGCTTGATGACTAGAAACTGCTATAAGAAGGGCCATTCTTTTTTACTGTGTTGCCAACTGGTTAAAAGAGGGCAACAAAGACAACTGACAAGGTCTTTTACCTTGTAGCTATTTATCTCCTAGAAACAATCAGTACTTGACATTGATGCAAACAAAAACAAGACTTTACTGATGAGGTAACAGAGCAATGAAATAGGAAGGAAAAAGTTGCGGGTTGTGTGGAAGAGAAAGAGGAGGATAACTGTAGCTTCGGAGGCCAAAAGGCTATTCTGAAGATGAAGCACTTACAGAGAATTCTACAAGGTAAAGAGCTATGTAGGTGCAGAACATCTTAGGCAGAGGGAACAATGATTGTTACATCCCTCAGGTGGAAATGTGTGCAAAGGGATAGAAAGAGGTCAAGAGTAAAGCAGAGAGAACAATGAGGATATGATGACACCCTAGGAACAGATAAGGGTACCTGGACCAAAAATGGTGATAACAGAGGCAAACCAACTTGAGTAAGTGGGAGGATTTATATAGACATGGTTTTCCCTCTTCATTTCATCATGACTTCCCTTTCTGGAAAATATGAAGAATTACTCAAATTTTCTAATTTTACAATGTACTTGCAGTTTTTTCTAGTTTCTTTAAAAAATGGAAATACCTAGTCTTTTCTGTATTTCAAATAATGTTGAAGAGATGGGTTGATAAGCCCTCAATGAGCACCAAACACTTTTAAATAAGAGAAGAGGACATAGAAAGGGAGGAATAATCAAAAAAAGGGTGTTTGAAAAGGCAAAGAGGAAGCTCACCACTTCGTAAGTAAATTAAAATTTGAGGTTTTTTTTTAAGTTACAAAGGAAATATCCTATCTAGCTGTGTAATCTGCTCTTAGAAGCATTGTTTACTAGACAAGAAACCTACTGTCAGAAATGAGATGCTGCCATACGAGTTGTTGGTCACAGAGGCTCCAAAAGTGAATGAAATAATGAAGCTTCTGCCATTTTTCTTGGTTTCCCACTAGAACTCATTGTTAAGACCCTAATGATGAAAACATCATTCACCTTGGTTTCAAAATAATAGAAATTTCAAACTGAAACTAACTAGGAAACTCTCTCCCTCCTGGTTTGCTTTCATAGTGCCAGAAGAAACCAGGCAGGCTTATGTTGGGGAGGCGAGAATTAGCAGTCTTAACCTGCTGTGAACTTAATAAAGTGCAGTGCTACTTATTGTATCAGTCCACTGGTGCAATAGTGGCATGACTGTTATGAGGGTACCCAATACTTTGTGAGTGTATTCCTGGCCTGTTCTATAGGAGGCAATTTATGTGTGGTACTGGAGACCTAGTCAAGAACACATGACTGGGAGGTCAGAATTCCTAATGGGGAACTACTGTTATTGATGAACTAAATTCACATAAAGCCAAACTGCCTCCTAAATATTTACACCTGTATACACAGACAAATGCTACTCTCAGGTTTAATCAGAAAAAAACTTCCTTTTGCAGTGAACAGTGGTGAATGCAGAGACACATCGTTGCCCAAGGTGCTGAGAATAAATGACAGCTGAGTGCTCAGCCCTAAACAAAACATTTATAGCACCCAGTATAAATCTAAAGGAATACAACAGGAAAGGAAGCCAAAATAGTATAAGAGCTGAAAGGTGGGGAAAAGAACTATGGAATGCTATCCTCAGAGCATGGCACAACTATGTAGTCATGATCTCATAGCAGCTGTATTGCCTGTACAAGACCTTAATAAGACTAAGCCAGTCCCACTAGCCAATTATATACTTAGGAGGGCCTAGTGAGGCTCTACCCTTCCCAGATGAACTATTGGCTACTGATGAATTCTAGGACAGGGACAGCCATTTTCTTCAGCTTTGTGCCCGATGGTGAACTTACCACATTGCAATAAGAACTTGCAAACCCATGGTCATACACATGCCCCTGGTTAAACTCACTGGGTCACAAAAGAAAAGAGACATGAATGGTGGGAAAGGCTTTGTTTGGGAGGAGAGCTAATAAAGGTAGGATGGAGATAGGAGGGGATGGGGTTACAAATAATCAGAATGCATTATAACCATGCATGAAATTATCAAAGAATAAATTTAATTAAAAAACAAGCAAGTTTTACTTCACAATAGTCTCCTTTTCCTAGTTGTACTTTTTCTTTAGGTGACTTCCTTAACCATGAAATCCTTAGAAAATAGATCTGAAAACAAATACTTTAAATTACGCAGAGAAAAGGAATGAACATCAGCAAAATGGATAGAAAAACAACTAGCAGAAAATTAATGGGCCAAGAGAAAACTCACCAGAGTAACTGTTCCAAACCCAACCATTGGACCTCCTCTGTGAAGTGTTTAAGGACCGTTTGAAGTGAGGATGTAATAGACAGGCTCATTCTTGGCCAAAGATTCATTCTCTTGAACTTCTTGAACTTCTGAATTGTGGATGTGAACTCAGAGGTGCTTTTTACAGAGTACCATACACCCCCACACTCCCCTCCCTAACATTATTGAAGTATCTGTAGATGGAGCCTGGGGTAAAGTAAGAGAAACATGTGACAGAATATGAAGTGAAGGGTAGATAGGTTCCATCTGTGTAATGCTCATAAAATCCCACAGAGAATTGGTCTCAAGAGAATAACCGGCATCAGTACTTGGAGCCAAAAGATTCTAATAAAATAGCCCAAAGGAACTTAATATTTATGTTTTCTTAACTTTAAAATAAAAGTCTAAGTCATGAGTGTATGATGACCAACAGAAGGTGAGTTATACAACATCAGTTTTAAAATGCCTCCTTGCAATCATCCCTCTTAACAGATTCCCACCCCTGTATGTACATGTGTACAGTACATATTTGTACAAATGCTACAGGCTACTGGTGCAAACTGAAGCATTCATCTCCAATCGCTTGATCAACTGTTTCCTTAGGGATGTACAGAATTCCACTATCACAATAATTAAAAGCAAAAATAGTTGAAGCTTTCCAGAAATGTATTCAATACAAGTTGCTAAAATATCATAGGAACACTTTATGTTCATGTACTAATACAACTTCTTATACAATGGGAAAATGTAGAACTTGTCCTATTCCCATTTGAAACATGTAAAAAAAAAGGTGTGTGTGTCTGTCTGTCTGTATGTGTGAGAGTGAGTGTGCTGTATTATACTGTAGAATTTGTTAGTAGAAAAACCTATCTGTTTTAATGTCCCATGGTCTTTAAGAGGAGTATATTTTGCTATTTGCTAAATGAAAGTGAAACTTTTATCCTTGTTCATCACCTTTGTTGCTAGACAGCTGGCAGGTAACAAAGTGTGGATTTAGAATTGTTAACAACACTACATCCCTTTATCAAAGAAAGGTAAAGAGGGATCAATAATCCCAGGAAAAGGTTTATAAAATAAGACTAGGATGAAGGTGGTAGAGCATGAATAAATATGGGAGGAAGGTGGAGATCCTGTGATTGCAGTAAGAATAGGGACTTGAAAGGCCTGGCATGGATCTCTGAGTCTTGAAGTAGTCAGTCAACGGAAGAATGTCCATTATATGACGTAAACACCATTCTCCCTCCCCTTTCACCATGAAATTCCTCAGTACATTCTGTTTCCTGATGGCTTCATTGATGTGAATTGTCACTAAGGGAAACTAAAAGAAGACAAGATGGTTAAATAAAAAAACAAGGAATAACACTTCAATCAGTATGAAATCAGTTTTTCTACTAATTATTGAATAAAGCTTTAAAAGAATACTGACTGTATGCAGTCTTCTGCATACCCGTACCCAGTTATGCCAGCACCATTTGTTGAAGATGCTTTCTTTTTTCCATTGTACAGTTTTAGCTTCTTTGTCAAAAATCAAGTGTTCATAGGTGTGTGGGTTAAAATTAGGGTTTTCACTTCTGTTCCATTGGTCTACCTGCCTATTTTTGTGCCAATACCAAGCTGTTTTCAGGACTACAGCTCTATAATAGAGCTTGAAGTCAGGTATGGTGATGCCTCCTGAAGTTCCTTTATAGTATAGGGTTGTTTTGGCTATCCTGGGCCTTTTGTTTTTCCATATAAAGTTGATTAATGTTCTATCCAGGTCCTTGAAGAATTGTGATGGAATTTTGATAGGGATTGCATTGAATCTGTAGACTGCTTTTGGCAAAATTGCCATTTTTATTATGTTGATCCTACCAATCCAAGAGCATGGGAGATCTTTCCATTTTCTGGTATCCTCTTTGATTTCTTTCTTTAAAGACACAAAGTTCTTGATATACAGGTCTTTCACTTCTTGGTTAACATTATCACCAGATATTTGATGCTGTTTTTGGCTATTGGAAAGGGTGATGTTTCTCTGATTTCTTCCTCAGTCATTTCAATATCTGTATATAATAGGGCCACTGATTTTTTTAGTTTACCTTGTATCCTGCCACATTGCTGAAGGTGTTTATCAGCTCTAGGAGTTCACTTGCAGAGTTTTTTGGGTCACTTATGCAAACTATCATATCATCTGAAAATAGTGAAAGTGTGACTTCTTCTTTTTCTATTTATATCCCCTTTATCTCCTTTTATTGTCTTATTGCTGTAGCTAGAACTTCAAGTACAATATTGAAGAGATATGGAGAGAGTGGACAGCTTTGTCTTGTTCCTGATTTTAGAGGAATTGCTTTGAGTTTCTCTCCATTTAGTTTGATGTTAGCTGTTGGTTTACTGTATATTGCTTTTATTATATTCAGGTATGTTCCTGTTATCCCTGATCTCTCTAGGACCTTTATCATGAAGGGGTGCTGGATTTTGTCAAAGGCTTTTACAGCATTTAGTGAGACGATCATGTGATTTTTCTTTCGCAGTTTGTTTATATGGTGGATTACATTAATAGATTTTTCTAATGTTGAACCATCCCTGCATTCCTGGGATGAAGACTACTTGATCATGGTGGATGATTTTTCTGATGTATTCTTGAATCCGGTTTGCGAGAATTTTTTTTTTATTTTATTTTCCAGTTTAAATTTAGATAAGAAACGAGGTTGCTTCACAAGTCAGTTCCAGGTCCCTCACCCATTCCCTCCCCTCCTCCCGTGGCCTCCCCCCCAACCCCCTTCCCCCGTTATCCCCTCATTCCCCCAGGGAGGGTGAGGCCCTCCATGGGGGTGTCCATAGTCTGTCATTTCATATAGGGCAGGGCCTAGACCCTTCCCCCAAGAGTTCAGGGTGAGAGTGCACCTCACATTGTTCTATGGGAGTCCAAAGTCCGTGTGTATACTTGGGATGGGTACTGATCTACTGCCCAAGGTTCAATAGATTCCCTAGGCTTCCTCACTGACACCCAGATTCAAGGGGTCTTGATCAGTCCCATGATGGATTCCCAGGCTGATGCCTGGGATTCAAGAGTTAACCTTTGTCTGGTCAGCTGTTTCTGGGGGTTAAACCGGCCCAGTCTTAATCCCTTTGATCATCAGTCCTCCCTCTCTGTTACTGGCTTTCTTGAGTTCAGCTCAGTACTTAACCAAGGGAGTCTGCCTCTTCTTCGATCAGCCACTAAATGAAGTTTCTGTTTCCCAGACTCTCTGGCCATAGGATTATAGGCTGGCCCTCCCAAGATCTAAAATCCATATATGAGAGAGTACATGCCATGTTTCTCTTTTTGTGACTGGGTTACCTCACTCAGGATGGTTTCTTCTAGTGTCATCCATTTGCCTGCGAATCTCATGATTCCATTATTTTGTTCTGCTGAATATTACTCCATTGTGTAGATGTACCACATTTTCTCTATCCACTCTTCGGTTGAGGGACATCTAGGTTGCTTCCAAGTTCTGGCTATTACAAATAGAGCTGCTATGAACATAGTGGAACAGACATCTTTGTTGTATGAATGGGCAGCTTTTGGATATATGCCTAAGAGTGGAGTTGCTGGGTCTTGTGGTAGGTTTATTCCCATTTTTCTGAGGAATCTCCATACTGCTTTCCTAAGTGGCTGAACCAGTTGGCACTCCCACCAGCAATGGAGGAGTGTCCCCCTTTCGCCACATCCTCTCCAGCATAAATTGTCATTGGTGTTTTTGATTTTAGCCATTCTGACAGCAGTGAGATGGTATCTCAGAGTTGTTTTGATTTGCATTTCCCGGATGGCTAAGGATGTTGAGCACTTTCTCAAGTGCCTCTCCACCATTTCAGACTCCTCTATTGAAAACTCTCTATTTAGTTCTGCAGCCCACTTTTTAATAGGGTCCTTTGGTGTTTTGGAGACTTGCTTCTTGAGTTCTTTGTAAATTTTGGAGATCAATCTTCTGTCAGATGTGGGATTAGTGAATATTTTTCCCATTCTGTGGGCTGCCTTTTTGTCTTGCTGACTGTGTCCTTTGCCTTACAGAAGCTTCTCAGTTTCAGTAGGTCCCATTTATTAATTGATGATCTCACTGTCTGTGCTACTGGTGTTATGTTCAGGAAGCTGTCTCCTGTACCAATTCGTTCAAGGGTACCATCCACTTTCTCTTCTAAGAGATTCAGTGTGGCTGGATTTATGTTGAGGTCTTTGATCCATTTGGACTTAAGTTTTGTGCATGGCAATAAACATGGATCGATCCGCATTCTTCTACATGCCAATCTCCCGTTATGCCAGCACCATTTGTTGAAGATGCTTTCTTTATTCCATTGTATATTTTTAGCTTCTTTGTCAAAGATCAGATGTTCGTACGTGTGTGGGTTAATACCCGGATTTTCAATTCGATTCCATTGGTCTACCTGTCTATTTTTGTGCCAATACCAAGCTGTTTTCAGGACTATAGCTCTATAATAGAGCTTGAGGTCAGGGATGGTGATGCCTCCGGACGTTGCCTTGTTGAACAGGGTTGTTTTGGCTATCCTGGGTCTTTTGTTTTTCCATACAAAGTTGATTATTGTTATTTCAAGGTCTGTGGAGAATTGTGCTGGGATTTTAATGGGGATTGCATTGAATCTGTAGATTGCTTTTGGCAGGATTGCCATTATTACTACATTGATCCTACCTATCCAAGAGCATGGGAGGTCTTTCCATTTTCTGAGGGCTTCTTTAATTTCTTTCTTTAAAGATTCAAAGTTCTTACGATACAGGTCTTTCACTTGTTTGGTTAGCGTTACTCCAAGGTATTTTATGTTGTTTGTGGCAATTGTAAAGGGTGATGTTTCTCTGATTTCTCTTTCAGCCCTTTTATCATCTGTAAATAGTAGGGCTACTGATTTTCTTGAGTTGATCTTGTAGCCTGCCACTTTGCTGAAGGTGTTAATCAGCTGTAAGAGTTCCCTGGTAGAGTTCTTTGGGTCATTGATGTAAACTATCATATCGTCTGCAAACAGTGAAAGTTTGACCTCTTCCTTCCCAATTTGTATCCCCTTGATCCCCCTTTGTTGTTGTATGGCAATAGCTAGATCTTCAGGTACCATTTTGAAAAGGTATGGAGAGAGTGGACAGCCTTGTTTTGTTCCTGATTTTAGAGGAATTGCGTTGAGTTTCTGCCCATTTAGTTTGATGTTGGCTGTTGGTTTACTGTATATAGCTTTTATTATGTTTAAGTATGTCCCTGTTATCCCAGATCTTTCCAAGACCTTTATCATGAAGGGGTGTTGGATTTTGTCAAAGGCTTTTTCAGCATCTAGTGAGATGATCATGTGATTTTTGTTTTTCAGCTTGTTTATATGGTGGATTACGTTGATGGATTTTCGTATGTTGGACCATCCCTGCATCCCTGGGATGAAACCTACTTGATCGTGGTGAATGATTGTTTTGATGTGTTCTTGGATCCGATTCGCCAGTATTTTATTGAGTATTTTTGCATCAATGTTCATGAGGGATATTGGTCTGAAGTTCTCTTTCTTAGTTGTATCTTTGTGTGGCTTGGGGATCAAGGTTATTGAAACCTCATAGAAAGAGTTTGGCAAAGACCCTTCTGCTTATTGCGTGGAATACTTTGATAAGAATTGGTATAAGCTGTTCTTTGAATTTCTGGTAGAGTTCTGCACGGAGGCCATTTGGACCTGGTCTTTTTTTGGTTGGGAGATTTTGATGATTGCTACTATTTCCATAGGGGTTATAGGTCTATTTAAATTGCTTATCTGTTCTTGATTTAGTTTTGGCAAGTGATAGCTATCCAGGAAGTCATCCATTTCCTTTAAATTTTCGATTTTTGTGGAGTACAGGTTTTCAAAGTATGACCTAATGATTCTCTGTATTTCCTCAGAGTCTGTTGTTATGTCCCCCTTTTCATTTCTGATTTTGTTAATTTGCGTGTTCACTCTCTGCTGTTTGGTAAGTTTGGACAAAGGTTTGTCTATCTTGTTGATTTTCTCAAAGAACCAACTCTTCGTTGCATTGATTCTTTGTATTGTTTTCCTGGTTTTTACTTTATTGATTTCAGCCCTCAATTTGATTATTTCCTGGCGTCTACTCTTCCTAGGGGAGTTTGCTTCTTTGTGTTCTAGAGCTTTCAGCTGTGCTGTTAATTCCCTGGTATAACTGTTCTCCTGTTTCTTCATGTGAGCACTTAGTGCTATGAACTTCCCCCGTAGCACTGCTTTCAAAGTGTCCCATAGTTTTGGGTATGTTGTGTCTTCATTCTCATTGAATTCGAGGAAGTCTTTAATTTCTTTTTTTATTTCCTCTTTGACCCGGGGATGGTGCAGTTGAGCATTATTCAATTTCCATGAGTTTGTAGGTTTTCTGCAATTTGTGTTGTTGTTGAATTCTAATTTTAAAGCATGGTGGTCTGATAAGATGCATGGAGTTACTCCAATTTTTTTGTAGCTGCTGAGGTTTGATATGTTGCCAAGTATGTGGTCGATTTTTTAGAAGGTTCCATGTGGTGGTGAGAAGAAGGTATATTCTTTTTTATGTGGATGGAATGTTCTATAGATATCTGTTAATCCCAGTTGGGTCATTACTTCTATTAGACCCTTTGCTTCTTTGTTGAGTTTCTGTCTGGTATTCCTGTCTAGTGGTGAGAGTGGTGTGTTGAAATCTCCCACTATAACTGTGTGGGGCTTTAGATGAGATTTAAGTTCTAATAATGCGTTTGTATTTGGGGCATAGATGTTCAGGATAGACACTTCATCTTGGTGAGTTTCACCTGTGATGAGTATGTAATGACCTCCTTCATCTCTTTTGATTGATTTTATTTTAAAGTCTAGTTTGTTAGATATTAGGATTGCTACCCCTGCTTGTTTCTTGGGTCCATTTGATTGAAAAATTTTTTCCCAACCTTTAACTCTCAGGTAATGTCTGACTTTGAGGGTGAGGTGTGTTTCTTGTATGCAGCAGAAGGAAGGGTTCTGTCTTCGAATCCATTCTGCTAGCCTGTGTCTTTTTATGGGTGAGTTAAGGCCATTAATATTGAGGGATATTAATGACCATTGATTGCTCATCCTTCTTCGATTTGCGATGGTTGTTGTTGGTGGAATTATGTGTGGAATTTCACCCCTTTATTCTTTTGGCTGTTAGTAGAGAGGGATTCTCTAATGCTTATGTTTTTCTGGTTGTAGTTAGCTTCCTTGGGTTGGAGTTTTCCTTCCAAAATTTTCTGTAGGCCTGGGTTAGTGGATACATATTGCTTGAATCTAGTTTTGTCATGGAATATCTTGTTTTCTCCGTCTATAGTGATTGAGAGCTTTGCCAGGTATAGTAGTCTGGGCTGGCATCCATGGTCTCTTAGTGTAGGTAGAATATCTATCCAGGACCTTCTGGCTTTCAGAGTTTCCATGGAGAAATCAGGTGTAATTCTGATAGGTCTGCCTTTATATGTTACTTGACCTTTTTCCTTAGCTGCTCTTAATATTCTTTCTTTATTCTGTATGTTTGGGGTCTTGATTATTATGTGGCGAGGGGATTTTTTTGTGGTCCACTCTATTTGGTGTTCTGTAGGCTTCTTGTACCTTCATTGGCACGTCTTTCTTAAGGTTGGGAAAGTTTTCTTCTATGATTTTGTTGAATATGCCTTCTGCCCCTTTGAGGTGGATTTCGTCTCCTTCTTCTATACCTATTATTCTTAGGTTTGGTCTTTTCATGGTGTCCCATATTTCCTGGATGTTTTGTGTTAAGGATTTGTTGGATTTAAGGTTTTCTTTGGTTGATAAATCCATTTCTCCTAGTGTATCTTCAACACTTGAGATTCTCTCTTCCATCTCTTCTATTGTGTTGGTAATGCTTGTATTGGTAGTGCCTGACTGTTTGTCCAGCTTTTCTATTTTCTGCCTTTCTTCAGATTGTGTTTTTTTTAATGTCTCTATTTCAGTTTTCAACCCTTGCAGCGTTTGCATTGCTTCTTGCAATTTTCTGTTTATCTTTTCGTCCGTTTGTTGCCTTTTATGAATTTTTTGGTTTGTTCTTTCTTCCATTTCTTGCATTTTTTGGTTTGCTTTTTGTTCCATTTCTTGGATTTTGTGCTTTGTTTCTTCTTCCATTTCCTGCCTTTTTTGGTTTGTTTCTTCTTCCATTTTTTTTCATTTTTTGCTTTGTTTTTTTCTACCATTTCTTGCATTTTTTGCTTTGTTTCTTCTTCCATTTCCTGCCTTTTTTGGTATGTTTCTTCTTGCAATTCTTGCATTTTTTGCTTTGTTTTTTCTTCCATTTCTTGCATTTTTTGCTTCATTCCTTCTTCCATTTCCTGCCTTTTTTGGTTTGTTTTTTCTTCCAATTCTTGCATTTTTTGCTTTGTTTTTTCTTCCATTTCTTGCATTTTTTGGTTTATTTGTTCTTCCATTTCTTTGAGGGATTATCCTATATCCTCTTTTAGGGCCTCTATCATTTTCATGAAAGTGCTTTTAAGGTCTTTCTCTTCTGCTTCGTTTGCATTGGAATGTTGGGGTCTTGCTGGTGTGGAGTCTCTAGAATCTGGCGGTGTCATATTTGTTTTTCTGTTGCTGACTGTGTTTTTGTATTGTCTCTTTCCTGTTGGGGGAAGTCCTGTGCATTTGTCAATAAAGTACTGTTGAGCCTATAGGAAACCTAGATAGGAGGGACTAGGAGTCCAGGAGAACTCTGGGAAGGAGAAAGACAAGAGAGTTGACATGTAACGCCATGGGTAGGAGCCCATTGGAAGCCTGAGAATGTGTCTATAATATGGTGTACATATTTCAAACTGCCAAATTCTGGGAAGTGAAATACATCCATTTGCAAAAGTTCATTTCTGTGAACACCTTTAGGATTACAACCTGCTGATAATGGAGTTTGATTGTACAATGAGCAACTGGGACAATTTCTTACTATTTCTTTGGCTTGTTGCCAGGTGATAGAAAAATCCTTCTTTAAACCTTTGCTGTTAACATGGTGTTTCTTATGAAATTCTGAAGCTTCCAACACATTACCTACTAATAAACGATCAATTTCATCATTGCCTTGTGCCAGAGGACCTGGCAGACCTGTATGGGATCTGATGTGTGTTACATATATAGGATGAGTCCTGTTTCTGATGATTTCCTGCAATTGTAAAAACAATGAGGTTAATTCTGTATTATCAGGAACAAGTTGTGCAGTCTCAATGTGCAGGACAACTCTTTCTGCATACTGAGAATCTGTGACTATATTGAGAGGCTCTGTAAAGTCTTTAAGTACCATGAGAATGGCATACTTTCCCATCTCTTCTTCTAGTGGGTGCAGAAAGAGCCCCTTACTGGTCTGGGGTCCAGAGTTTCCTTTTGGTGGGTGCTAGCAAGTCCAATAATCTGGTGGTTCTTCTATTCCTTGTCCAAATGCTGGTCCTGTGGGTGGAGAAGAAGAACAGGAATCTGGGGCACTTAGCCTCCTACCTGGTCCCCTGGACCCAATGCTGGGTCCTGTTGTACTTGATCCGGAACAGTTACTCCCCTGGTCTCCCTGCCTCCTCTGGTTTCCTGGTCTCGTTGGTGGGAGAGAAGATCTGGAGTCTGGGGTGCTTGGCTCCCGCCAGGATTGGGAGCTCTGTGCAGTTCCCAGGCGATCTGCAGGCACTGGAACACAGGCCAGGAAGCCGGCCTGTTTACCTGATGCTGCCAGAGGAACAGCTGCTCGCGAGTATTTTATTGAGTATTTTTGCATCGATGTTCATGAGGGAAATTGGTCTATAGTTCTCTTTCTTAGTTGTGTCTTTGTGTGGCTTGGGTATAATGGTAATTGTAGCCTCGTAAAAAGAGGTTGGCAGTGAGCCTCCTGCTTCTATTGTGTGGAATACTTTGAGGAGTATTGGAATTAGCTCTTCTTTGAATTTCTGGTAGAATTCTGCACTGAAGCCATCTGGGCCTGGGCTTTTTTTTGTTTGGGAGACTTTTGATGACTGCTTCTATTTCATTAGGGGTTATAGGTCTGTTATAGATCCATGTTTATCGCCTTGTACAAAACATAAGTCCAAATGGATCAAAGATCTCAACATAAATCCAGCCACACTGAAACTTTTAGAAGAGAAAGTGGGGAGACTCTTCAACGAGTTGGTACAGGAGACCACTTCCTAAACATAACACCAGTGGCACAAACACTGAGATCGACAAATGGGACCTCCTGAAACTAAAAAGCTTCTGTAAGGCAAAGGACACAGTCAACAAGACAAAAAGGCAGTCCACAGAATGGGAAAAGATATTCACTAACCCCACATCTGACAGAGAGCTAATCTCCAAAATTTACAAAGAACTCAAGAAGCAAGTCTCCAAAACACCAAAGGATCCAATTAAAAGGTGGGGTACAGATCTAAATAGAGAATTCTCAATAGAGGAGGCTAAAATGGCCAAGAGACACTTAAGAAAGTGCTCAACATCCTTAGCCATCAGGGAAACGCAAATCAAAACAACTCTGAGATACCATCTTACTCCTGTCAGAATGGCTAAAATCAAAAACACCGAAGACAATTTATGCTGGAGAGGATGTGGAGAGAGGGGAACTCTACTCCAATGCTGATGGGAGTGCCAACTGGTTCAGCCACTTTGGAAATCAGTGTGGAGATTCCTCAGGAAAATGGGAATTAATCTACCGCAAGACCCAGCAATTGCACTCTTGGGCATATATCCAAATGAGGCAAATTCATACCACAAGGGCATCTGCTCCACTATGTTCATAGCAGCATTATTTGTAATAGCCAGAACCTGGAAGCAACCTAGATGCCCCTCAACTGAAGAGTGGGTGGAGAAAATGTGGTACATTTACACAATGGAGTATTACTCAGCAGAAAAAAACAATGGAATCTTGAAATTCGCAGGTAAATGGATAGCACTGGAAGAAACCATCCTGAGTGAGGTAACCCAGTCACAAAAAGACAAACATGGTATGTACTCACTCATATATGGTTTCTAGTTATGGATCAGAATAGTGCCAGTCTGCACTTCCACTGATAGAGAGTCTGGGAAACAGGAAGGAACCTAAAAGATATGCATATATGCATAGTGCCCAAGAGAAGAGGATTGAGACAAGATCCTCTGAATGAATGGGGAACACAGTGAGGGTTGGGGGGAGTGGGAGCTGGGAAGAAGAGAGGGGGAGAAGAGAAACAGAGAGTAGGTCATGGGGGAACAGGAAGTTGAGTGGGTGGGGGTAGAATAGGGGGAAGAGGGAATCATAGGTTAGAAGACAGATCAGGCACCAGAGTGACCTCTAGTAATCTAAAGGGATAACACCAATTGGCAAGCTAAGCAATAGTGGAGAGACCACCTCGAATGCCCATTCCTGATAATGAACTTGATGTCTATTACCATCCTGAAGCCTTCATCCAGTGACTGATGGAAGCAGAGGCAAACACCCACAGTTAAGCACTGAACTGAACCCAAGGAACCCAGTGGCAGAGAGAGAGAGGAGTGATGAGCAAATTGGCAAAGAATGGGCTGGCAAAACCAGCAGAGACAGCTGATCTGAACAGGGGAGAGCTCTTGGACCCCAGACCGACAGTGGGGAGGCCAGCATGGGACTGATCTGGACCCCCCCAAATGTGAATGTCAGCGAGAAGGCCTGGGCAACCTATGGGGCCCTGAGCTGTGGATCAGTGTCTATCCCTGGAATACAAACAGTCATCGTGTGCCCATAGCACAAAGAGGGATGCTCTCTCAGCCTGGACTCTTAGGGGAGTGCCTGGACCCTACCCAGAGTGAAATGACAGACTCTAGATATCCCCTATGTGGAAGGAATTGGCAATCGGGTGGGAGGCTGGGGGGGGAAGGGGAGTGTGGGAGGAGGGGAGGGAGAGGGAACTGGGATTGACATGTAAAACAAGCTATTTAAAATTAAAATAAAAAAATGATAAAAAAGAATACTGACTGTATCATACATAGCGACTTCCTTTTCAGTTCTTCAGTGTACTAAAGATACAACTTGTCCATCCATGACTAGCCTAATTCTATCACCTAAAGTTACAAGAGTTTCCCAGTGGCACCAGGCAAAACAAAGCTTCTGCTGACACTCTCCACTACAGAAGCCAGAGCTAATTTCTCACTGTGTGAGCATTCACCTGCAAAGCCTCTATGATCACTGTGGGTAAAGCCTGGATAGACACATGTCCCTTTGAAAGCCTGGACTCCTCTTCTCACGCTCTGTTTTGTCTGTGATGAATTGTGAACAATTATTCGTTTCAAAAGCGATTTAGACACAGTGGTCCCAGTTTTGTAGGAACCACTGATAACTTGACCTCCAAAGGCAAAAAGATATCATTCTTCCCACCACACTCTAGTCACGTTTCAGGTAATTTTGGTTCATATTATTGAGACAACTGTCCTTAGAATAAGTGGGCATGCCTTCCCCATATATGTCATGGGATAAAATTATCTATCCTATTTCACCCTAAGCAAATAGAAATGTGCTTTGGATTAAAAAAAAGTTATAGATTAAAGTATCCAGCAACATTCCCTGCATTAATATCCATTTCTCCCCCCATGCATCTTTAACATTCTAATTACTGCAACAGATTGTTTACATTGAATGGCCACAATTATTTCTTTCCCTGTCTCCAAATCCTTTCTAAGTAAGGCAACCTCCCATTGGACTGAAATTTGGATTTAATTTTATCAATATAATGCAACCATAGTGATATTGCACTGATTACAAACCCAAAACAAAAGAGACCCTACACTCTCTTGTCTTCTATGTTAGTTTTTAGGGCTACTATTACAAAATATTGCACATTTATGTGGCATCAGTAGCAAAATATTGTACACTATGTGGCATCAATGGCAAATTTTTATTTTGCCATAGCTTTGGTGGCTAAAAATTCAAGAACAGGGTATTAGTGAATTTTATTTTATCTAAGGCATCTCTCTTGTTGGTTTAGAGATGGAAGCCCTCTTGCTATATCCTTGCATGGTCTTTCCTCTATGGGTACAATCCCTAGTATTCATGACTCTAAATTCACTCTCTTTATGAAGTCTTCAGCCTGACTATGTTAGAAGCTCCTAATATCCTCATTTTAACTTAATCACCTCTTTATGCTCCTTTCTTCAAATATACTCATATTTTAAGATATGAGAGTTAAGTGTTCAGCATATGAATTTGGGGAGGTAAAATGCAATTAACCACAAACATTTCCAGAAGTATCTTAAGAAATTGCTTTCACTGTCTCAAAAACTCCAGGCTGGCTTCCTAGGTGGCCTGCCAACTCTAAAGAGCATAACTACTCACCTGACCAACATCTTACCATGGAAACCTGAGAGAATCCAGCTGAAACAAGAACCACCCAAACCAATCCAGCCTGGCCTGCATAATTGTTAATCAACCAAAAAGACCATTACTTCAGATCACAGAGTTTAGAGATTATATACCCGACAACTGATTGAAACATTAAGCAAAATATTAATTGTTTGAGAACTTACCTCATTCATAACTGTATCAGTCAGAGGCCTTTGCTTCCTGATAATGGAAATCTACTCACGTTAACTTAAATAACATGTCAAGATAGTATGCTAACAGAATCCGTGGAAAGGCTTAGAAATAGAAGCAACAGTAACTTTGAAGTCCAGACAGCAAGAACTATTCTACATTTTTTATCAAAGTGCTATCCTGCCAGAAGAAATTAAGAAGAAATCCTTTTTAGAATATGTGTGACCAACCTAAGATCAAAGTATGAGGAGGGAGCATCAAAGGCTCAGACACATGCTGTAAGTCCTCAATGTGGGTTTTAGGTCGATTAACAACAAATACAAAACATACCATCAAATTACTCCATTAGTTTACTCAGCTTTAAAAGAAGGGATAGTAGGTACTAGGAATGGGGCTCAGCTGTTAGAGAGCTTGCCTTGCATGCACAAAGTCCTGGGTTCAATATCTGCTCCAGAAATGGTGCCATATGCCTGTGATCCCAGCACCTAGGAAGTGGAGGCAAGATGACCAGCAATTCAAGGTCACCCCCAGCTACTTAGTAAGTACAAAGTCAGCCTTGACTGCCTGTAACCCTGACTCAAATATTAAATAAATAAAAGATTTTAAAGCACGTGGAAGTAACTGCAATAGCACTGAGGGTCCTGAACACCCAGTCATAATGTGCAGCATGTCACTCACTACAGGTGATGCATTTATTCATGAGTTAGATTATGACAGTAGTGAAAACCACACAAACCAAATAAGTCTCAGTTTAAATGCCAGTATGTTACCTTTCACTGGCACTGAATAAGAAAGGGCTGCCTAGATTTTTTTCTTTTGTGCAGCTGTAAAGCAAAATTTACCATTCATGCAATAAATTATGCTGACAACCAGGTACAGTGTAAAAGAATAGTCATGGATCAGCAGTATATTCATAGCAACCCAGGATAACCCTCATTCATTTGCAATGAATAAATTCTGTAAGTTGATCATGTTATACATTTGGCAATGGTCTTTTTTACTCTGTGTGTGTGTGGTGTGTGTGTGTGTGCTAATTGCATAAATCAATTGCACTGTGACTTTCCAAACAAGTGTAAATCATTCTGCTATCACAGGCACCTCCCTCTCACCACACTTTGTATCCTCTAGTATGTCTCCTGCTCCTCCTCTCCTAATCATCTCTCCTCTTTTTCAGGCCATTTTCTTTCCTTCCTTTCTTTGTTTTTTCCTCTTGCTCTCTCTCATTGTGGCAAAGGAGAAAAAAAAACATGTCTTTCTGTGTCTATCTTCCCTCAATTAATGAAGATATAAAGAAGATTATACTATAGCTCTTGACATAAGCTAATGACATGTGTTCTCTATAATCACTTCTCCCCACATGAATAGGATAGAGTAGGATAGACTTTCTGTTAACCACTTCATTAACTAAGGGTAAGATAATTTCTAAGACTATGGAGTACTATTAGAAGAAGAAGGAGGAGGGACCTGGACAAGGGACAAGAATCTAACAATAGGAAAAAAATCTGGCTGTCAGAACAAAAGGACCCAGCTGTCAAACAGCAGCAGGGAGATAAGGTAAGGTCATGGCTGTCTTAGCAAGAAGAGCAAATAGCAATGGGTGCCAGTGACCACACTCAACGTGGCCTTTGTGTTTCACAGATTGAAGCTCTCAGAGTAGATCAAACACAGATCAAGCAGAGTCCTGGGACTTTGTAATTAACATCCAGGAGGAGGAAAGGAAATTTGGCACTAATTATGTGATTTATAGTCTTAGGCCACAGATAAATGGGTATTTGAGGAAGCGACTGGATGGAGTCCCTGCCATCAGTAAGGATGCAGGCTCGATACAGATTGAATTCAGTTACAGGTAAGTGGAAAAGTTACATTTCTGCCTAACTGTTGGTTGGCTTTAAGGCACTGTGCCTGTGGGCATTTAGAGAAGGTCTAAAATTTTAACCAGAATTTCAAAGGCTTCTGACTAAAGTCAAGTGTAGAGCTGCTAGTTTTGCCTATCAGGGTAATGTAAGGGCCAGAGGAAAACAAGGTGCTCATTTTCCATTTTCTCCTGAGTAGAATTCTTTTCTTCCCCTTACTCCTTTGCTTCTTCTTCCAGACAGTGTCTCACTCTATGGCCCAGACAGGCCTTGAACTCACTGTGTAGCTCAGGCTGGCCTTGAATTTACAGCAATCCTGTTTTAGCTTGGTCTTAATGGTGCAGAAAATGATCAATATTTAACTCCCACTCGCAGGAGGCATTTTTGATCTTGCTTGAGGCAATCCCCACTGTTGCTTTAAACTGAGGTTGTCTTCCTAGTTAGGAAATACATAATCCAGTCCTCATAAAATGAAAATAATCTCCTCCAGGGCACCATATTTTATTGTCTAAAGCAGCAACAGTTCTTAACCTGTGGTTCACAACCTCTTTGCTAATACCCTATCTCCAAAAATATTTACGTTATGATTTATAACACTAGCAAAATTAGTTTTGAAGTAGCAACAAAAACAAATTTATGGTTGGAGGTCACCACAACATTAGGAATTGTATTAAAGGGTCACAGCATTAGGAAGGTTGAAAACCACTGCTCTAAGGAATGGTGAAAAAAATTGGACAAGGAAAACTGTTGTGGTGTGTGTGTGTGTGTGTGTGTGTGTGTGTGTGTGTGTGTGTGTGTGCCTGCATGATGCACTGACATGTATTTGTGTGTAATATAATAATGGCTATAGATAGATGAATAAATAGCTGATTATGATGACTGATAGATATAGATTTTGTATACAATTCTCCATACAATATATTATAATTTATAGACTTGTACATAACTTATAGAAAGAAGAAAGGTAATATATATAAAGGTATCCCATGTTTCATTTGGCCTCTTAACCTAACAACCTAATGAATAACCTCAGGTAACATTTAGAATGACCCCCAAGTTCTTCCTCACCAAAGTTCCACCTTTTAATATTCTCAACAACCTCACAGAATTCAGAGATTGCCTAAACTAGCAAGAGGAGAAAAAAATCTGTCAATGCAGCCAGTTTGGGTCTGAAACACTTTTTGCTGAGTTAACATTCATGAATTCCAACAAGCAGAATAATGGAAAGAAATAGAGTGTGGCTTTTGCTCTTTATTCTGGAGAACACACAGGAGGAGTGATAAACATTACTGTTGGCATTTGGAAAATTTGTTAGAAATAGCATCAAGTAAACACCTAAAAAACCAATTTGTATTAAGTTGTGAATTAGGGATTTGAACTCATTCACCTCCTAGTAGTATGAAGACAACAGATGCAGTGATGAGAAAAAATGTTTTTCCATTCGTTGATTTAGCTCATAAATAAAATCATGCACAATTATGATACATAGTACAGTATGTTCACAATGGCATGGCTAAATTAAACAAATTAACATGTTATTATCACACATACTCATCATTTTTGTTCGAGAATACTTAAAGTATACTCTCTCACAACTTTTAAAATATAGCACATTGTTAAAAAAATATAGCACATTGTTATCATCCATATTTATCATGCCCTCAATAGACCTCAAGATATCACAGGGTCCATGCCTCTTTTCCAACTGCAGTTTTATATCTTTAAACCAATCATCCCCGCATTGCTAAGAGACCCACACTAAACCCCTAATAGCTGCAATTCTGCTCTCTGCTCCCATAAGTTCATCATTTCTAAGTTCCATATAAAATTGAAATTATGTGACATTTGTCTTCCAGTGTGTCATTTATTTTCATAGCATAATTTCCTCCAGGTTCACCCCATGTTGTTGCCAATGGCCCAGTATTCTGATGTTAACCCTTAGCTGTAGAGTATTGTATATGCATATAACATTGTCCTTACCCACCATCTGGAAATGTACATTCAGGTTGATTCCATGTCTTGTTATTGTAAATAAGCTGCAGTAAACACAGCAGTATAGACATCTCCTTACAAACAGACCTCATTTCATTTGAATACAAACTCACAAATTTGATCCCCAGACATAAGCATACTTTCAAATTTAAAGTAAAATGATGTGTTAAGATCACCTTATTCAATTAAGTCATTCCAGCCTGAAGGAGTTTGATATCTTTGAAAGATACTGGGGAAACATTCAGACCTAGACCTCTATACTTCATTTTAATTATTGTGTATAAACAAACATTCACTACAGAATTTACGAAACAGCAAGTAGCAGCAGCAAGCAGGTACTGGTGAATGTTTATTGGCTTGTACACTTTCCTCGGTTTGCAGATCTAAGATGCACTTGTCAAAATGTTGATAGTGTGTGCTTTTGATCCCTGAATACATTAGTGTTTTTCTTACTGTTGTTGCTTTTTAAGACTTTTCTGTAGATGTCAAAATTTTTAAATTGTGCACAAGAAAAAACAGGTCAATACCATATTTGTTTGTTTTTTCCTCAATATATGTTTTTATTTAAACTAAAAACATGCATGCTTCACATGTCAGTACCAACTCCCGCTCCCACCACTCCTCCCTTGTTCCTCCCCCCACCCTCCCAGCCCCCAAACCCATCCCCACATCATTCCCCAGAGAGGGTGAGGCCCTCCTTGGGGGGGGTCTACAAAGTCTGTCATTTCATACAAGGCAGGACCTAAGCACTTCCCCATGTGTTCAGGCTGAGAGAGCACCCTTCTGTTTGGAATGGGCTCCCAAAGATCATTCATACACCATGGTAAACACTGATCTATGCAAGGCCCCAGTGATTTCTGTGGCCTCCTCACTGGCACTAGCACTCATGGAGTCTGGATCAGTCCCTTGTTGGCCTCTCAGCCATCAGTCTGGGATTCAAGAGCTCCCCCCTTATCTGGTCAGTTGTCTTTGTGGGTTTCACTATCATGGTCTTGACTCCTTTGCTCATCACTCCTTCAGCTCTGTCACTAGGTTCCAGGAGTTCAGTTCAGTGTTTAGCTGTGGGTATCTGTCTCTGCTTCCATCAGTAACAGGATGAAGATTCTAAGATGGTATATAGGGTAGTGGAGAGACCACATCAATAGCCCCTCCTTGATAATACCATTTTTTAAGAAAAATAACCTATCACAATGAATTGTGACTTGAGATTTAACTTTAAGATTTCTGTTTTATTATATGAATAAGTACTGGCTTCACTTTTTAAAGTGTTGTCAAAAGTGTATACTTAATTAAGGAGAGGCTGTAGCAAAAGTTTGCAACCTTCCACATTTGGATGACTAATGCTGGAGCTTGCATCTGAAAAACACTCAATAGGCTCATGTTTCAAGTACTTATATTCAAGCTTCGGACTCCATTTTGGGAAGCTTTGCATTCTTTGGCAGAAAAAGAGACTCATTGGGGGTAGTTTTGAAGGCTTTAGCCTGGTCCCTGGTTCCTGTGGACTCTCTGCTTCCTAGATTTGCATGACATGAAAATAAACCTTCCTTCCCTCAAGATACTTCTGTTCGGTATTTTGTCACAGTTGTGAAAACTAGCTAATAAAACTTTGATGATAAGAAGTGTTGATGAGGAGGAGAAGAAATCATGACCATCGAACACTATTGATGGGAATGGAAGACGGAAATCCACTAATGTAATCCTCTATTAAAAAGCAAAGCTCAACTATTACTTAAATGTATTAACATTTGATTCATAAATTCCACTTTGCATATATATCAAAATGAATTGAAACTGGGTTTTGAAATAGTTCATTGCAGACCCAAACTTATGTCAGTATTATTAACAATAACTAGAAGGTGCAAGCAATACAAGTGTCTATCCTCATTTCAATGGATGATACTCATAGAAAGGAAGTTCTTACACTGCTATAACATGGATTGATCTAGAGGTGGCTGTGTCTAGTGAAATATACTAAGCACAAGAGATAAACACTGAGTAATTCCACACACGTGAGACACAGACCCAAGGGCAATCAAGTTCACAGAAAAAGAAAATAGAAGTGTGGCTGCTAGGAGCTTGAAGGGGTATGAGTAACTGTTTCATAGTTATGATCATTTTTAAAATTTAAAAGTTCTAAAAATTCAGGTAAAAATGCTTCCCATATAAGCCTAATGACCTGAGTTCAGTCTCCAGAACCTACAAAAAGATGGAAGAGAACAGATGCTAGAAACTTGTCCTCTCTGGCCTCTACACATACACTGTTCACTGTTACAAGTACATACACACACACCAAAAAAAAAAGAGAGAGAGATAGAATAAGTAATAATAAATAAATAAATATTTGTTATTTGTGGCTTTGAATGCAAATGAACTGTACACTTAAAATCATAAAGATGATAATTTTTCATCTATTGTGCTGTTTTAAAAGATATTTAAAACTGAGCTGGATATTAGTGGCGCACGCCTTTAATCCCAGCACTTAGGAGGCAGAGGCAGGAGGATCTCTGTGAGTTCGAGGCCAGCCTGGTCTACAGAGTGAGTTCCAGGCCAGCCTCCAAAACAATACAGAGAAACCCTGTCTCAAAAACCAAAAAAAATATTTAAAACCACTATTGCAGTAAGGAAAAGGAAGCTATTACAATACTACAACAAGAAAAGCTCAAATCACAAGATCCACAAATATCTCCCTAAAAGATTAAGTAAAAAGGGAATTTTCTTTTATAGAGCAGAAAGAATATAAGAGATTAGCAAGAGCTCAGCATGGAGGAGTGAATGGGCAGGTGGCCCTGAGACAGCTAAGCAGAAAACAGCTTTTCTCATAGCCAGCAGACTGTCAAAAAAAGAAGCTGCTGGGAGAATTGCTTCATCCCAGTGCTAGCTAAGGCTGAGGGTGGATCAAAGTCCATTTGGAAAAAGTGGAACTAAAGTCTGTGACATCACCCTGGCTTATGTATTGGTCAGATGAGATGGAGACATGTGTGTCAATTACTTGCACATAGACAACGGTTACAGGGCTATGCATGGCCTTGGCACAGACCACACTGGGTCACCACAAATAGTATTCAGTCATAAGGGAAAGAGATGATCTTTGTAGTAATCCATTCCCCAAGTATATGGGATGGGAGAGTAATTTCTTAAATGTTACTGTTTTCTGGGAATACAGGTTCAGTGATAAAATGTAGAAGAGAGAAAGAGAGCTGGAGTGGGAATTAAACATATGGATGTCAGTGTTTACAACATCCACAAGTGCTACCTCAGGGCCTCAGTCACACTGTCATAAAATTAGGTTAAGCACAAAGTAAGAGAAGACCTGACATGACTCAAATAGATGACTACATAATTTCTTGCAAATTGTATTAGTCAGAGTTCTCCAGACAAACACAACCAAGAAGATATATGCACCTATGGGAAGGGCTTTATTACATTGACTCCCAGTGCCTGCATAGTTCCCTAATGCCTGTCTGTAGACTGGAGAGCTTGAAGAATCTGTGACTGCCCAGTCTAAGCTGGAAACCTCTGGAAATAAAGAGACCAGAGATGCAGCCCTAGCCAAAGACCTAATGACCCATGGAGAGTACTTTGTCAACGGTACTGGCAAGCCATTGGCAGAGAGAGATCTGAAGTCTGAAGGTCAGTGGTGACAGTAGAAAAAAAAAAGCATGCCCACTCAGGAAGGGATGTGTGAGCACCCACTTGGGAGACATGGAGCACAATTGAGAAAACAAGCCTCCGTTTCTTCTTTCCCAAGCCAGCTGGGCTCCCAGCACATAGGCTGATTCTACCAACAGCGGCAGAAGGTCTTCCTCACTCAGTTCTCAAGGCTGTGTGCCAGTCTTCTCTGGAAACGCCTCTCCACAGATGTCCCCAGAAAGTGAGCTTTACCTATTGTCTAGTCTAAATTCAGTCAAGCTGATATTCATAACCCAAAGAGGGAAACACGGGGGGGCTGAGGAGCAGGGGATAGCTCAGTGATAGAGCACTGGACCTGTCATATCCTGGGCTCTGTGGGTCCAGTCAGAAGTAATGAAGGAAAGGGGGAAGGGACAGAGGGATGAAAGGAAAAGAAAAAAGGGAACGATGGAGCAATAGCCCATAAAAGCAGTAGGTACCATGATTAAAATAAACCTCCTTCCCCAGCAGAAATGTAAGGTGAGGAACAAAATTAATGCTAACTCTTCTTTTTTAAATTTTTTTATTACTTCAATTTTAAATAGCTTGCTTCACATGTCAATCCCAGTTCCCTCTCCCTCCCCTCCTCCTGAAGCCCCCAGCCTCCCACCCACATAGGGGATATCTAGAGTCTGTCATTTCACTCAGGGCAGGGTCCAGGCACTCCCCTATGATTCCAGGCTGAGAGAGGATCCCTCTTTGTGTTATGGACATACAAAGTCCGTTTTTATGCCAGGGATAAACACTGATCTATTGCCCAGGACCCCATAGGTTTCCCAGGCCTCCTCACTGACTCTCACACTCAGGGGGTCAGAATCAGTCCCATGCTGGCCTCCCAGCTGTCGGTCTAGGATCCAAGAGCTCCCCCCTTGTTCAGATCAGCTGTCTCTGCTGGTTTTGCCAGCCCATTCTTTGCCAATTTGCTCATCGTTCCTCTCTCTCTGTCACTGGGTTCCATGGGTTCAGTTCACTGTTTAACTTTGGGTGTTTGCCTCTACTTCCATCAGTCAATGGATGAAGGTTCTAGGATGGCATATAGTGTAGACATCAAGTTCATTATCAGGAATGGGCATTTAAGGTGGTTTCTCCACTATTGCTCAGCTTGCCAGTTGGTGTCATCCCTTTAGATCACTAGAGGTTTCACTGGTGCCAGATCTGTCTTCAAACCAATGGCTCCCTCTTTTATGCTATTTATCATCCTGTTCTCCCCCTAGTGTACCCCCACCCAACCTTCCTGTTCCCCCACTACCTACTCTCTCTTCCTCTTCTCCCCCTTTCTTCTACCCAGCTCCCCCTTCCCCCCACCCCTCACCGTGTTCCCAATCTGTTCAGAAGATCTTGCCTCATTCCTCTTCTCTGGGGTACCATTCATATCTCTCTTAGTTTCTTTCCTGTTTCCAAGACTTTCTGTCAGTGGAAGTACAGACTGGCACTATCCTGATCCATGTCTAAAATCCATATATGAGTGAGTACATACCATGTTTATCTTTTTGTGACTGGGTTACCTCACTCAGGATGGTTTCTTCTGATGCCACCCATTTCCTGCGAATTTCAAGATTCCATTGTTTTTTTCTGCTGAGTAGTACTCCATAGTGTAAATGTACCACATTTTCTCTATCCACTCTTCAGTTGAGGGCATCTAGGTTGCTTCCAGGTTCTGGCTATTACAAATAATGCTGCTATGAACATAGTGGAGCAGATTTCCTTGTTGTATGAATTTGCCTCTTTTGGATATATGCATAAGAGTGGAATTGCTGGGTCTTGTGGTAGATTGATTCCCACTTTCCTGAGGAATCTCCATACTGATTTCCAAAGTGGTGGAACAAGTTGGCACTCCCACCAGCAATGGAGGAGTGTTCCCCTCTCTCCACATCCTCTCCAGCATAAATCATCTTCAATGTTTTTGATTTTAGCCATTCTGACAGGAGTAAGATGGTATCTCAGAGTTGTTTTGATTTGCATTTCCCTGATGGCTAAGGATGTCATAATGAGTTACTCTTAATTTTTGGAGGTTGAAAGCTACTGACGGTATGAAGAAACATATGCAGAAATATGTAGTCAAGGTCTAAAATACAAGCTGCAAAGTTTAAATCCCAAGGATTGTAAAGGGCTAGGATTTCTGCAAGGACAAGGAGAGACAGAGAGAGAGAGAGAGAGAGAGAGAGAGAGAGAGAGAGAGAGAGAGAGAGAGAGAGAGAGAGAGGGAGAGAGCTTGGAAGACAAGGGGTTTGACTGGTCCTGGAGGAAGGGTGACATCTGATTGAATGAAGGCAAAACCAGGAGTACAGTGGTGGCACCCAAATGTTATAAAAGAGTCTGCCTATGTGCCAGGATCTGTATTAGGTTTCTTCCGCTGCTGTATACCAAAATGCCACAGACAGAGTGGCTTAAACAATAGGATCATATTTCATGAAGCTGCAGGTTCCAGATCCAAGTGAGTAGCCCTAGCATTTGGTGACAGTGCTTCTCTGGCTCGAAGCAGCTGCATTCCCTCTGGGTTCCTCCTCCACGGCCTCTCTTTTACACATACACTCCTGGTGGAGTGTCTCTTCTTATGTGGACAACAGCCCTAATGAATATGGATTTACCCAGGTGATTTCAGTCAAGCATAGTTACCTCTTTAGATGCCCTGTCTCCAAGTACACTCATATTAGGGGCAGTAGCTTGAGTATGACATTTGGGGGAATACCATCTACTGAGTACAGAAAAGAAAGTAAGCACTTCACCTTCACCCTGGGAAAGTCAAGGACTATTTCCTAACAATTTTGTCCTCTCCACCATGGGAAATCCAGAAGGCATCCTGATGAGAGAGAAAACTCTGTTTTCAAAGAATGGCAGGATTATAGCTTTGGTATTTTTTGACTTTTTTTAAAGAAAAAAATGGTTTTCAAATGTATTGGTTATTCTGAGCTGTGAGTTTGGAAATATCAGAAAAAGAAACTTTAAAAATATACATGATGAGCCTGTCTACAATCCAAAAATGGCAGTATGCTACAAAATACTTCTGATGTCCCAGAAAGAACGGTAAGTGCACATGTTCATTGCTCTTTTTTGAAACCCTGAGTTCCCCCATGACTCCTGTAGTTAATAAGACAGTGGCTCTGCATCGCAGCAGTTTGAACCCTCAGATAACAAGTGATAAATACGTTGGATTTTTCTGCATCTGGGTTTGGGGCTAGCTTTATCAGAGGTAATGCTAAGTTTCCCTCAATATACAGAGCAAGCCCCTGCCCCCGAACCAAGAATTCTCCCTCCCTCATAAATTTGTCAAAGTTGATGAATCCTGTAAACTGAGACAAGAAAGAGATTTGAGAAAGAAAATCAGAATCAGGAACCCATCTGGGCAGTGAACTCACAGGGAGGCCGGCAGAGCCACCCTTACTCAAAGGGTTGATCAAGCCAGGTAAAGCATGCCTTATTAACTAGTGTGTAAATCTCTGTATAAAGCCAGTTTGGAGAATGAATCCAAGTGCAGATCTCCTCATCCTGTCCTTTTTCTTTAGAAGCAGCTAGTCATATAACGCCAGTGTGATCTACCTTATCCATTCAAGAGACCCTGAGGAGGAGATTGTGACCCCCCAAAGTAGAAATATTACTTCAGCACTGCTAACCAGTGAGACATAGGACTCAAGACCGTTCCACTGTATAACATGTGGGTAAATAAGGATTGCCTACAACTATATCCCATGAACGTCAAAATTCCCTTCTGCACAAGAATAACACACAGCCATGTGACACCTAGCTGCCAGTGCAAGACAGTCATGTATGTGCCCCTAGTGTGGAGCACATGCAACTTCTGGCCCTAGCATCTCATTTTCATTCATTCTCTACTTACTGTTCCAAGGTGCCAAGCAAGTGTCAGGCACACCGAAATACTCTTTCTTACATTTTCTTTTTTTCCTATATGCTCTCTGGTCAATTATTCCTCACTCAGAAAATCTTTATTTCACTTCAGATCCCATTTGTTTGTATCTCACACCTCCACAATGCCCAGAGCTCTTCCTTTGACTGATTTTTCTTTTTTTTTGTTGTTGTTGCTGTTGTGAAACTGTTTTTTTTTTCCAGTTTAAATTTAGATAAGAAACGAGGTTGCTTCACAAGTCAGTTCCAGGTCCCTCTCCCATTCCCTCCCTTCCTCCCGTGGCCTCCCCCCAACCCCCTCCCCCCCGTTATCCCCTCATTCCCCCAGGGAGGGTGAGGCCCTCCATGGGGGTGTCCAAAGTCTGTCATTTCATATAGGGCAGGGCCTAGACCCTTCCCCAAGAGTTCATGGTGAGAGTGCACCTCACATTGTTCTATGGGAGTCAAAAGTCCGTGTGTATACTTGGGATGGGTACTGATCTGCTGCCCAAGGCTCAATAGATTCCCTAGGCCTCCTCACTGACACCCAAATTCAGGGGGTATTGATCAGTCCCATGCTGGATTCCCAGGCTGATGCCTGGGTTTCAAGAGTTAACCTTTGTATAGTCAGCTGTTTCTGGGGGTTAAACCAGCCCAGTCTTAATCCCTTTGATCACCAGTCCTCCCTCTCTGTTACTGGCTTTCTTGAGTTCAGCTCAGTACTTAACTGAGGGAGTCTGCCTCTTCTTCGATCAGCCACTAAATGAAGTTTCTGTTTCCCAGACTCTCTGGCCATAGGATTGTAGGCTGGCACTCCCCAGATCTATGTCTAAAATCCATATATGAGAGAGTACATGCCATGTTTCTCTTTTTGTGACTGGGTTACCTCACTCAGGATGGTTTCTTCTAGTGTCATCCATTTGCCTGCGAATCTCATGATTCCATTATTTTTTTCTGCTGAATATTACTCCATTGTGTAGATGTACCACATTTTTTCTATCCACTCTTCGGGTGAGGGACATCTAGGTTGCTTCCAAGTTCTGGCTATTACAAATGAAGCTGCAATGAACATAGTGGAAAAGACATCTTTGTTGCATGAATGGGCATCTTTTGGATATATGCCTAAGAGTGGAGTTGCTGGGTCTTGTGGTAGGTTTATTCCCATTTTTCTGAGGAATCTCCATACTGATTTCCAAAGTGGCTGAACCAGTTGGCACTCCCACCAGCAATGGAGGAGTGTCCCCCTTTCACCACATCCTCTCCAGCATAAATTGTCATTGGTGTTTTTGATTTTAGCCATTCTGACAGGAGTGAGATGGTATCTCAGAGTTGTTTTGATTTGCATTTCCCGGATGGCTAAGGATGTTGAGCACTTTCTCAAGTGCCTCTCAGCCATTTTAGACTCCTCTATTGAAAACTCCCTATTTAGTTCTGCAGCCCATTTTTTAATTGGGTCCTTTGCTGTTTTGGAGACTTGCTTCTTGAGTTCTTTGTAAATTTTGGAGATCAACCCTCTGTCAGATGTGGGATTAGTGAATATTTTTTTCCCATTCTGTGGGCTGCGTTTTTGTCTTGCTGACTGTGTCCTTTGCCTTACAGAAGCTTCTCAGTTTCAGGAGGTCCCATTTATTAATTGTTGATCTCACTGTCTGTGCTACTGATGTTATGTTCAGGAAGCTGTCTCCTGTACCAATTCGTTCAAGGGTACCACCCACTTTCTCTTCTAAGAGGTTCAGTGTGGCTGGATTTATGTTGAGGTCTTTGATCCATTTGGACTTAAGTTTTGTGCATGGCGATAAACATGGATCAATCCGCATTCTTCTACATGCCAGTCTCCAATTATGCCAGCAACATTTGTTGAAGATGCTTTCTTTATTCCATTGTATATTTTTAGCTTCTTTGTCAAAGATCAGATGTTCGTACGTGTGTGGGTTAATACCCGGATTTTCAATTCGATTCCATTGGTCTACCTGTCTATTTTTGTGCCAATACCAAGCTGTTTTCAGGACTATAGCTCTATAATAGAGTTTGAGGTCAGGGATGGTGATGCCTCCGGACATTGCCTTGTTGAACAAGGTTGTTTTGGCTATCCTGGGTCTTTTGTTTTTCCATACAAAATTGATTATTGTTCTTTCAAGGTCTGTGAAGAATTGTGCTGGGATTTAAATGGAGATTGCATTGAATCTGTAGATTGCTTTTGGCAGGATTGCCATTTTTACTACATTGATCCTACCTATCCAAGAGCATGGGAGGTCTTTCCATTTTTCTGAGGGCTTCTTTAATTTCTTTCTTTAAAGATTCAAAGTTCTTATGATACAGGTCTTTCACTTGTTTGTTTAGCGTTACCCCAAGGTATTTTATGTTGTTTGTGGCAATTGTAAAGGGTGATGTTTCTCTGATTTCTCTTTCAGCCCTTTTATCATCTGTAAATAGTAGGGCTACTGATTTTCTTGAGTTGATCTTGTAGCCTGCCACTTTGCTGAAGGTGTTAATCAGCTGTAAGAGTTCCCTGGTAGAGTTCTTTGGGTCATTGATGTAAACTATCATATCGTCTGCAAACAGTGAAAGTTTGACCTCTTCCTTCCCAATTTGTATCCCCTTGATCCCCCTTTGTTGTTGTATGGCAATAGCTAGAACTTCAAGTACCATGTTGAAAAGGTATGGAGAGAGTGGACAGCCTTGTTTTGTTCCTGATTTTAGAGGAATTGCGTTGAGTTTCTGTCCATTTAGTTTGATGTTGGCTGTTGGCTTACTGTATATAGCTTTTATTATGTTTAAGCATGTCCCTGTTATCCCAGATCTCTCCAAGACCTTTATCATGAAGGGGTGTTGGATTTTGTCAAAGGCTTTTCAGCATCTAGTGAAATGATCATGTGATTTTTGTTTTTCAGCTTGTTTATGTGGTGGATTACGTTGATGGATTTTCGTATGTTGAACCATCCCTGCATCCCTGGGATGAAACCTACTTGATCATGGTGAATGATTGTTTGATGTGTTCTTGGACCCGATTTTCCAGTATTTTATTGAGTATTTTTGCATCAATGTTCATGAGGGATATTGGTCTGAAGTTCTCTTTCTTAGTTGCATCTTTGTGTGGCTTGGGGATCAAGGTTATTGAAGCCTCATAGAAAGAGTTTGGAAAAGACCCTTCTGCTTCTATTGTGTGGAACACTTTGAGAAGAATTGGTATAAGCTGTTCTTTGAATTTCTGGTAGAATTCTGCACTGAGGCCATCTGGACCTGGACTTTTTTTGGTTGGGAGACTTTTGATGACAGCTTCTATTTCCATAGGGGTTATAGGTCTATTTAAATTGCTTATCTGTTCTTGATTTCCTGGACAGCTATCATTTGCCAAAACTAAATCAAGGACTGATTTTTCTTATAGCACTTACCACAAACTGCCACTAGATTCATGTATTTATTTATTGTCTGTCTCCCCTTCTCCCTTTATAAGAATTAGACTTTATCAAATTATCCATCACCTAAACATCATAGGTACTCTACATAAGTTTCTTAAACAAATGTTTAGGGGTGTCAGTGAGGAGGCCTAGGTAATATATTGACCCTTGGGCAGTAGATCAGTATTCACCCCGAGTATACACATGAACTTTGGACCTGGAACTGACTTGTGAAGCAACCTTGTTTCTAATCTAAATTTAAACTTAAAAATAAATAATAAAAAAATAAAAAATTAAAATAAAAACATGTTTTAAATACATTTCTCTTTTGTTGTTTTTCTTCTTCCCATTTTTCTTTTTTGCCTTTTTTCTCAACTTCTTATGTTCATTATATGTTGATAATTACCGTATCTATCTTTATTTTGCTACAAATTAAACCAGTCATAATTACTAAGCACTTTGTTGGCACTTGGAACGCATATGTTTGCTGAACTTTCAGTTCTATCATCTGCTACAAGTGCCAATTCTGGCTACAACAGGAAAAATAAGCTGATGCCCTACTTGCTTCTGTATTAATCAGGGTTCTCTAGAGGAACATACTTATAGAATGAATATATATCAAAAGGAGATTTATTAGCCAGGCTTGAACAATATGATCTAGGTTATTTGATAATTAGCTGTCTTCCCACTGGAGAGACTGGGAACCAGGAAACCAGTCCATGAGGTTGAATGCTTGAGTGGTCCCAATCTGATGCTGAAGCCTAAAGGATCCCTAGAGTACTATGTGTTTTCAGTCCACACTAGAAAGTCAAAGAAGCTGAGGTTTGGTGTCAGCAAAGAACGTTAGCAGTAGTAGCTGCAGCAGTGAGAGCAACAGGGTAAATGAACTTCCCAGCAAGTCACAAAGAGATTTGACGATGTCACCAATAACATGAAAACAAGCAGACAAATATAACAAAAAAGCTTTCCTTGACATCCCAAAATCTAGGACATTCTGGAAGGTGTCCTCCCACATTCTGGTGAGTCTTCCTATTTCAATTAATTTAATCAAGAAAATCCCTCATAGATGAGATGTGCCCAGAGTTGTGTCCCTTCAGCAAATCAAATCCAGTCAAGTTGACAAGCGAGATTACCATTGCAGCCCCCTAGGGAAATGTGTAGATGGGACAGCAGTCAGTGAAAGAGAAAGAATGTATATTGCGATAAGGAGCAATGTTCCAGCTGTCACAAAGGCCAAGTAATTTTGCACTGGAGGTGATAAAAAAAATTCCTTCTTAGAAACAAACTGTAAAAACAAGCAAGTGTCATATGGCAGAATGAGGGATGAGAGACACTCAACAAAAAACTATAAAAAAAGTGAAACAACAGGTAGATTCTACAGGAAGAGTTCGGTAGTGACTAGAGAGATAAAATGAGCTAATCATTTGAACCACAAAACTCAAAGAACCAACTAAAGTATGATGAAACAATTGGTTCAAACCTTTTGCCATTGCCATTAGGACAATGGTGACAATCATGATGGCTTTAACAAAAATCAGAAGAAGGCTTCTATGTGTGGGTGAGAGAGAGGGGGTGGAGGAAGGGAGGAAAAAAGAGAGAGAGAGAGAGAGAGATGTGTGGTTGCTATATAGTTTTATACTTTGTGCTATAGCCTCCTACAATGCTTACAAGCCAAACAGTATCATTATTTCTCTTCATGAAGTGAACATAATGGACTCTGTAGTTTGACAAAAATGTTGATGACTGGTATAGGCAAAGGTCTTCCCACCTTAGCTTTTATAGATCTCTGCCAAAGCTATTAAGTTGTGCTGTATGAAATGACAATTTTAATAAGTCAAAAAGGCTAAATATAAGCAATTTTTCATCAGCACAGAGTGGAAACCATATAATCTTGAATCAAAGAAACTTAGTTTTACCTTGATTTGAAATTCATCAATTATGTGGTTTACCCTAGCTAAGTCTCTGTATCTATCCTCAGGAAGAGATAACGATGCCATGAATGTCCTGGGGGCTAAGCATAAGATACAGATGAGTCAGCACAATACCAGCCACCTTTTCCTTTCTTCCCATCATAGACAGTGTGATCCTCTTCTTTATCTTCTAGGCAATCTTGGTCATTTTTCTCCTTTCATAATCATTGAGCCCTAATCATCCCTCCTTCCCACACCTTCTGCAATTTCACTCTACTCCCTGAAGAAATGCTCAGACCTTCAGTTTTAGGGGGTGATGTTGCTGACTTTATTCTGCTGGCCCCTCCTTACGATACTGTGATTTTCCTTTTCTTGACCAAACTTCTTATGTAGTTCAAAACTCCAATGTGCATTTGCAGAATCTACCTCACCCACAACCCCTTGCAGTAGAACAAATTTTCCTAAAACCAGAAGGAAATGATCATCTCACATATTGCCAATGGCTTCTAAATGAGCAAATGTAGTGACACTTTCTTAATTGTAGTAGCCTTTATTTCCTGAATTATTTGAAACTGACAACCACCTGCTCTACTATAAACCATAGAATTAAATTTTGTCACCAAAGGAACATGCATGAGTAAACAGTTCTTTCATTTCCCAATTAAGTTAGTAACTACAACAGGAAAATAATTCAGTAACAACAGGAAGTGTTCAGACTGACTGGATCAGCGCCCTCAGAAGCCAGTTGTGTTGAATGAACTACTGCATCTTTTTGTAAGTACACAAAGAGGATCTTTCTCAAAATTGATGACTTACAGACAGTCTTTAGACATATGGCAGATCATGAGAAATTCTAGCAAGGGCATGAGCAAGGAGGTAAACTCTTTCAGGGAAAGAAGGCCTACAAACAGAGGCAATCCACTGGCTTTCTACACTGGAACATTACCAATCTTCATTTTAATCAGTCATACAGGGAAGAAACAGTGTCAGGAGCCTTGTATGAGCCTTTAAGTAACTGGCACCTTTTCTTTTAAAACTTATTCATAATACAAGCAACATTTTAAGACTGCTCAGGTTGTATTTAGGAATACATGGGTACATACATACATGCATGTAATAGCAATTAATAAGAACAGAAGATCATGAATTTGAAAGAAAGTGATGGGAAGTTTATGAAGGGGTTTGGAGGGAGGAAAGGGAAGAGAAAATTTAAGAAATTATAATCTCAAAAGGAAGAGAAATAACAAAAATATTCTTATTAAATTATCTTCTCTGAGTTGTACAGTATAAGATTTTATTTGCCCCAAATATATTTATATAAAATCCTTAAATAAGATGATCATATTATTAAAGAACTTCCTTGTCTTGTTTTAAAATGAGAATCTACCTTTAAATATATCTGAAACTGCCAACAAGGATATTTTACCAGATCTTATCAAATCGTCAAAAACAGTTCTTATGATTGTTTCAGTATAACTAGTTTTTTATAAGAAAGAATTCATACTTGGGTGAAACATCCAAAGCATGTTGGATATTTCTTTATTTGTCTGGAAACACAATTATTAAGTGTCTTTAATTTTCATTGATTTCATCAAAAGCACTTAAGAGGATTTCTTTTTTATTTTCCTTGAACAAAGTGTTGTCACTACAAGTTGGCATAGGGAAATTTATTTTTAAGTTGTAGAGTATTTTAATTTGAAGATAATGTATTCAGGCAGGCATTCGGTGACAGTGGTTCTAATTGGAACACTGTTGTTTTTTTTACATAAGCATTTTGTCTTTATTCTGTGCTCTTCCAACTTTCTTAATAAGCCAACAGCGAATCTTTTCTCCAATCTGCAAAATAAAAAGTTTTGGGAAGTACTATGCTCCTATGTTCCAGCTAAAGTGGAATTGTTCATCTCTTGAAAGAAAATGAAATAGGAGTCAACATAAAATGAGGCTGAAATCACCTTGTCAGGAATGACTGAAGGCAAAAGAGAAAATGAACAAGTAAAGCAGAAGCAAACATTTAAATGAATATAAATGAGTGTGCCTGGCTGCAAAGAGGAGCAAGTATATCTCTGAGGAAGCAGAAAAATAGTGGATGTCTAGAGAGTTCCAGAAACACCATTGTAGGGTACTTTTTACTTCAATGCACGTCTTGTCTGATTTTTGGTAAGCTTTTCTTTACCTACTGTCCCCATGAAAACCTCCTTAATCACTCACTACCTATCCACTCTTCTTCTCTTGGAAGATAAACAAAACTGCTAAATACTTAGCAATGCCAACTCAGGAATAAAAATTTTTTTACCAGACTAAGTCATGAGGAAAATGGTCTGGGCTTGGGTGTCAGGGCTATTTCCTATTGTCTGTAAGAGCCAAAAATGTTTCTTTCCAAAAATAGGTAAGTAACTAAATAAGTAAGAAAGCATCCAAAAGCAGTCCACATGGTGACATGGTTCAAAGAGTTTTCACTAGTATATAATTGATGCTAAGGAATTTGGTGAGTAGGGTTTCAAAGACAAGGGCAAAAGCTGTGTCCACAGAACTGTCAAACCCAACTCAGGACATAACCCATAAATAATATAAAGATTTTTATTAAATGAGTGAGTAAAGGGATGAATAATACTTTGGTATAGAATGCAGCCATACCAAAAGGAATAGGAAAGAGAAGCTTGAAAAATTCTCAATGAAATCCTGACCCTGCAACATAGAGCTATTTTATACACATTTGTTAGATGAAAAAATTAATAAATAGGAGAAGCTACATGTTTTGTGTGGCTTGGTACAACATGAGAGGGCAGACCTCCTGCTCAAAACACAAGGGAAAATTTCTATTAAGGGGACAAAAATACAGGTGGTCCCCTAAGATGCAATTGTTTGACTTGCAAATTCAGACTTTATGATGGTACAAAAGAATACTCATACAACAACCCTGCTTCTGACTTTGAGTATATCACTAAGTAAATTCTAGGAGTTATCTAGTGCTTTATTGTAAAATGCACTTTTAGTTAGATGATTTTTGTCTAAAGTTTAATATGAGTATTCTCCTCACATATATAGTAGGGTTGGCTAAACTATGATACTTCCTAGGATAGGTGTTAGAGCTGTGGTTACATAACCTCTCTTGCTCAATAAAGTGAATGTATGCCAAAGATTTTTAAATTGATTAATCATAAACAAAGATATAGAAATCAGTTTGAATTAAAATCTGAAGAAAAGACATGTATAGGAAAACAGAAATACTGAAACAAATTTGCTGAAATATAAAACAGATAATTATTGTAATGAACATAGTAAAAACTGCCTTTTAGACATGTAAAAATAGCTTAGTCAGGAACTGTGCTACTCCCAAGGCTGCACCTGATAACCGGAACTCAGTAATATCACTTACTAAGAAAACCAGACACATGACTAGAATTCCACAAAGCCCACTAGACAGTATGTGAGCAGAGAGCAAGAACTATGCTCTACTCAGTACATCTGCCATAATATCTAGCATCTGCCAAAAGACATATTTGTATAGTGAAAAGATTATATATATATATATAGACACAACTGCTTCATATATATATATATAATAAAATTGGAAATAAGATAATTTTTTTTAAAAAAAGAAAAGCCCTGGCATAACTTTATGAGACAAGAAACCTCCTAAGATGGCACTGAGTTAGTTTTCTGTTGGCCATCAACTATTGGGTCTGCAGCCTACCCTTAAAAGTAGTTTCCCCAATGAGACTCCATTAAAAAAAACTAAATTTTCCTTTTAAGTGATTATCAATTGGAGATTTATTAAGGCAAATACAGGTGAATTCATGAGAGCCCTTACAACAAAGTAAGTAGCTACCATGGTCTTCCATTCTGCTTGGGGGTGAATGGAACCAGCAGTCTGTTCTCTGCCCACCACACAAAAAAGAGCGATTACCCCTCTTTCCTTTAAAGGGGTCATGCTAGCAGATAAGAAGCTCTTCCCTAAGACGGGTACCACAAGTCTATTGGTGGAATAGATTCCGGACAACAGTAGATACCTTTGTCTTTTTAATCGAACTCCTGACAAAACTTCAACTCTTCACAGACTGCCTTCTTTCTCCCTGCCTGTACCTGAAGAAGTCCTTCAGTGCTAATCACAAATTCATGATATCATTAGTGCAGCCTCAGGCTCCTATGGCACTTCAGTGGTCATTACATTTACACCATCCATGCAATGACTGTGTCAAATATTTTCCTTCCTCATAAAATCTCAATCACAGTAATCTTCGGAATATTTATAGATATGTTGGCACAGTCAGTGATCAGAACAGAGCACTGTATGTAGTTTTTATGTCCAAGAGTGCTAGAGTTGACACACTGGGTCATAGGGAAGGTCTATGGGTCCTGGATCAAGGTAAAGTAAGAGCATGTGGGAAGATAACTTAGCTATGAGTATTTCAATATTTTTAATCACCAACATAACTGTGTTTCTCTAACCCATCAATTTCCTCAGTTTCAACAGATGACCCGAACTCCTACTCAATACAAAAAGCTAAATTCATCTATCCTTTAGCTTTCAATTCACAAATGAATCCTCCCACTGCATTAAGAAAAGAAAACTCAGCACTTCACCTTGGATTAATTTAATTAAGAGTAAGGCCAAGTTTGAGCTCTCCTCTCTGTGTCTTCTATCTACCTATAGTTTGTGTTTGCTGACTTGTCTGTAGTCTGTCTGACATATATGTCTGGCCTATCCCTACTGTCCATGTGCCTAAAAGAGGGCTTTATTCTGTATTTCTTTGACACCACAGAAAGCATTTTATGGGGGGGGAAGAATTGGGTATACTTTACAGAAATCTTTGACAGAGTTTTGTGAGGAATTGGATTACTCCAACTGATTCAGATAACAAGGAGTATCACAAAAACACACTATCAAGTTATATACATGTTTCATTCAATCTGGTAGGTATTTGTTGTATAAGATTGCTTTCAATATGTTGGGGTTTTTTCTGCAAATAATTATCATAACACATACATAGAGGTGGGGGATAGAGAGAGAGAGAATTTCTCTGAGGTGGGGAATGGAAGAGCACATAATTTAAGATTAAAGCTTTGCATTAAATAAGATTATAAAGTTCTTTACATGGGAAATACAAGGTAAGTTAGGTGGGTTGTTACACTGTTCTCTTAAAAGCAGGTTAAACAAACAAGCAGGTGTGTGGCTGGGCACCATGCCAAGTCTTGAGTGAGAGCCAGCAAAAGTTCCAGTCTCTCAAAACACAAGAGTTATTTTCAGAAAAATTTATCAACACAAACAAAGATCTTGAGTCTAAGTTGAGTTGTTCCAGGCAGTATTTGTTCATTAGCCTCATGGGACCTGATGGCTTACTCAGTACCAAGTGTACATGTTACATCTTCAGAACCAAGGCTATGGGGAAATTGTGTGATACAATATGGGTAAATGCTGCCACAAATGCCTTGGATTCATCATGTACTTGATTTTGAATTAATTATTGGTTGTTGCAAAGACCAAACATTTTTATACATGCAAATTTTTCATGACACTCTCCCTGTATTCAATTACCATATGCAATCAATGGTAATTTAGTTTATGAAGCTGGAGTCTTGAGGAAGGGAAGGGAATCACACAAAAAGGAAATAGACACAACTGCTTCATTTACTTGATGTCTCATAAAGCCTACTAGCCGATATTAGTGATCAAATATACATAGGTTCTCAAAGAGGATCCCTTAAAGGGAAATTTGTTGTGAGTCACTGCAAAAGGTTGAGAGAGTCACTTCCTAGCATGAGTGTTTTTGTGGAGCCTGATTATAAATTCAATTGAAATGAACCCAAAGGACATTTATAATACCTAAAATCCCCCAAATAAGAATTTTATATGCACTTTAGATGAGTAGAGAAATTGAATTTATTTTAAGGATATCACAAGATGCAAAAACAAATGCTCAGGAAAAGTTTGTACTTCCTCTTAACAGATAAGAATACAGTGACTTTTCAACACTATGGAAATGAGAGTATCATGTGCTAGAAGTCTAGATGGCATGGTGGAAGAAATGGACCCACAGCGAATCCCGGACTAGGTACTATGTAGGAGGCATGGAGGTCCTCGTGCTCATAGACAAGCACAAAGGACCCTGGGATGTTTAACACATAGAATTGTCTCTTCAAATGAAGGGATGCATAACCTGTTATCCTCCCAGAAGACTGAGAGCTGGTGTGGTTAACAGCTTGGCAACCTTTGCACTCTCTGTGTGGCTGAGACCACACTGGATCCTCAGACACTTGTCTTAAGCTTGTTTGTCTGTCAGTCTATAGAACCCATATTTATAAAATGTGTCACATGGACTTTACAAAGAGTTTTAATGTAGCCACCACTGGTCTCTATTTAGCTTACTGTGTGTTTTATTGTGCACACAAGGTTGAGGCAATTATCGACAGGAAAGTTTACACCAGATTATGCTGTGTTTAAATACATCTAAAATATGCTATTTGGGATTAAACTCTTGAAGTCTTAGCCAAAACTGTCTACTTAGTCCTGTTGAACCAAACTATGTTTTTTTCCTCTAATGGATCTTTTCTCTGCTGGTCTTGACGGTTACAGACATACCTGCAGTACTAGGTTTAGATTCCTCTAATAGATTAGAAGAAACTTGATGCCAATCACTAAAAGTTGGTAATCTCAAATATTGACTCTACATTTTCAAGTAGAAGCTCCTAAACCAGAGCTCACATTAGAGGAGTTGCTTAATGCATACTGCTGGACAGCATAGCCAGACTTCTTACTCCAGCACATCTAGGACTCAGGCTTAAAATAGGCAGTTCCAGTAAGTTTCCAGAGGAAACCCACATGATTCTGAGAACTCAATCTAAAAAAATATTAAAGTAAAATAAGTCAATGGGAAAATATTTACTTGAGCCAATTACAGGGAACTAAATTAAAGGCATTTTTAAAAATGACCGCTTTTGAAGAAATAATTCCTAGAGGGATGGAAGAGATGTAACATTAATAAACTCAGTATATCACAGTGGAAGAGAATAAACTATCCTTTCTCAATGTCCTTCTGCTGCCTTTTATCTAGAAATCATACTACTTGTTTCTAATTCCTTTCCATTCATTTAACTTTGTGGCCTTTACCATCTCACTGTTGGTTCTCTTTCTTCCACACTATTGTCCTTAGGTTGAAATCCTGACACCAGTTTAGACTTTGTTCTCCTGGTTCTTAAAGGCCCCCTTTCCACCACACATGCTATTTCAACTGTCTTCAGTGACTGTTTTCCCCATTCCCTATGTTAAACTACATTCTCAGTTGATTTTAATTTCCTGGATAACCCTCACTGATAGTAAACAATCTAAGCTAAAATAAGGCAACTGAAGCACTGTAGATGGGAGAATCTCAGCTCAGAGTGGGCCCAATCTAATTGCTATAGGGTAAACAATGTCGATTTACATGCTGTACAAGGATAATCAACTGACTGGCTTTCCTGCTGACCAGAGTCAAATTAGAAGATAATAAATTCTGACCAGGCGTCCAGCTGGGACTGTAGTAGACATGGTTGAATGATAATAAATAGATGTCTGCTAAAAGTTCTGAAACTGTCAAAGATGAGAAGGCCTCATAGCAATTGCATTTCAGGAAAAGAAGAGTTAACAAAAGAAGGGAGGTGAGTTGGAGGGCAAGTTTTCTGTTTTTAAAATTTATGAATAAAAATGTAATTAGGAAGAACAACCAAATTTTAATGGCTGCCTCCGTAATCTGATCCAGAATGCAGTAGACTATATGGGGAGGGGGCAGAGCAGAGGGAGAAGGATGGAGAAATGGAATTGGCAAAATACCTCTCAACTAGGAAAGACCGTCCACAATTTTTTATTTGAAAGAGTATAGTTTAGATAGTACAAAAATTCCAATCACTTAAAACTGATGTCACCTTTATCAAAAATCAGGTGTCCATTGAATTTATTTCTGAGTCTTCAATTCCACTGATCAACCTGTCTGTTTTTAGCCTATATCATGAGGGTTGTATTACTATTTCCCTACAATACAGATTGAAATCAGGGTTAGTGATACCTCCTGCAGCTTTTTTATTGTTCAGTATTGCTTTAGCTGTATCCTGGGTTTTTTGTTTTTCTACAGGAAGTCCCTTCAAGGTCTATAAAGAATTGTGTTGGAATTTTAATGGGGATTGCATTGAATCTGTAGCTTGTTTTTGGTAAGATGGCCATTTTTAGTGTGTTAATCCTACCAATCCATAAGCATCAGAGATCTTTCTATCCTATGATATCTTCTTCAATTTCTTTCTTCAAAGACTTGAAGTTTTTAATCATACAAGTCTTTCACTTTCTCGGTTGGAGTTACCCCAAAATATTTTATAGTATTTGAGGCTATTGTGAAAGAAATTGTTTCACTTATTTCTTCTCCTTCCATTTGTCATTTTCATATAGGAGGGCTACTGATTTTTTAGTTGATCTTGTATCCTACTACTTTTCTGAAAGTGCTTATAAGTTGAAGAAATTTCCTGATGGAATTTTTAGGTTCACTTATGTATACTACCATATCATCTACAAATACTGATACTTTGACTTCTTCCTTTCTAGTTTGTATCACCTTTATCTCCTTCAGTTGCCAGAAATACACATTGGAAAGAAGACAGCATCTTCAACAAATGTTGGTCAAACTGATATTTTCATGTAGAAGAATGCAAATATATACATACATGCATAAGTGTGGGGGGTGGTTGTCCTACTGTATGTATGTTCCTTTTATTGGTTAATGAAGAAAACACTGTTTCATCAATGAGGCAGGAAGATAGGCAGGACTAGGAGACAAGGAGAATTCTGGGAAATGTAGGAAGAAAGGGCCTTCCAGAAGAGTTACCATGTAGCCCGCCAAAGGAATAGAAGGCCCAGACCTTCTCTGGTAAACCAAGATCATGTGGAAATACATAGATTGATAGAAATGGGTTAATAATAGAGCTAGCCAATAAGAAGCCCTAGTCACTGGCCAACAATTTAATAATTAATATAGCATCTGTGTTTATTTGGGGCTGAAGCAGTTGTGGGACCAGGCTGGCAGGTAGGAAACTTTCATCTACATATATGTATGTGTATTGCATATACCCAAAGGATGCTCCATCCTAACACAATGACATGTGCTCAACCATATTCACTGCAGTTTTATTCATAATAGCCAGAAACTGGAAACAACCTAGATGTCCCTCAACAGAAGAATGGATAAAGAAAATGTGATTCGTTTACACAATGGAATATTAGTATTATTCTGGGATCCCTGACTATGAGAATGAGTGTGTCTTTGACTCTTCTGCCTGCAGGGTGGGCAGATCTATGTATACACACACACACACACACCTTAGAATTTATCAGTAACATCATTAAATAGAATGCTGACGTTAATACAGGGATACATTCTTAGCTGCTTTAGATCTGTAATGCATGGTGTGATTAGTGACACCACTGTTCCTAAGGACTCAAGTATGATAGGTACATAACAGCTGCCAGGGAATTATCAGCTATTGCAACAGGCAGGAAGTGGATCCTTTCTCACCCCCTCAGTGAATCAGCCACCCATCCTCGACATAATCCCATTCTATCTAACTCATTTCTTAAATTTGTCCCCCTTATTTCATCTTTACTGCAACAGACCTGGTACAAGGTATAATCATGCTTATTTCATGTCTGGGTGAATATTCTAATGTTTTCTTCATATCCACTTGACTTTAAAAACATCATTTGCGGTGATAGCCTGAAGACGCTTTTTAAAACCCCACAAATTTCAAAGGCATTTATCTAGTTAGTATTTGTTCAGACCTTTTCCTTGTTTTTGATTGTTCTCAATTTCCTTGACATGGTATGAAGTGACATCACTTGATCTGGCCACTCTTTTGGCCAATTTCTTCCTATCATTCCTTCTGGGTCACCATAATCCCAGAATCTTTTATCACTACTAGTAATCATACAGATCTTTGTGTAATTGCTTGGTCATTACCTAGCCTTTCTAAGAACTTTATAAACACCACCCAAAGTACAATGGTTTTATTCAGAACATATTCATTTGATAGGCATTCAAAATCACACTCCATGTTTTAATTTTTAACTTTTTTCAGTTACTCCCTCACAATACTGAGCATCAGTAAGCCATAGCCAACAAGGAGCTCTCTGCAGCCAGCAAGGTCTCTACAGCCAATAAGAAGGCATCTACAGCCAACAATGAGTCCTCTACAAGGTGCTGTATTGCTAGGCCATAGTGTCTGGTACACTATAGAGTCAATACATTTTACATTTAAAGTATTTTCAGCTTAAACTTGGTTTGCCTGGATATTAAGGAGCATCTGTACAAGAGCAAGAATTGAGTCTGTTCTATTCATCTCCACAACTTCTGGGTAAGCAGTGGGACACAGAGATGGCCCTCTGTAAATATTCATTGTATAAGTGAATTTTTCTTTACTACAATAATGAGTTCCTAGATATAGAAGTAAATGAATAATGAATACATGAAGCCATGATATAACACAAACCTGTTTGCCCACTTACCTAGAAATAAAACAACTAAAGGAAATCGCTGATGTAGCTTTATCAGAATTCCTAATAATAAATACTTAAGAAGCAAGCACAGTAAAGAGGACAGAAGACAAAAGTCATTAGGCACCAGAAGAATTTTAATTATATTTATAAAAATTTGGAGACATAATCAATGCCTGCAATAATACTATGATAAATGTGTAAACTTTTAGTAGTTTTCATGTTCTCAATTGTGTTTCCATGCATGAAAGATGATTGTCATGATCTAACAGTAGTTCTTTTTTTATTTTATTTTACAGTTTAAATTTAGATAAGAAACAAGGTTGCTTCACAAGTCAGTTCCAGGTCCCTCTCCCTTTCCCTCCCCTCCTCCCGTGCCCTCCTCCCAACCCCCCCCGTTATCCCCTCATTCCCCCAGGGAGGGTGAGGCCCTCCATGGGGGTGTCCATAGTCTGTCATTTCATATAGGGCAGGGCCTAGACCCTTCCCCAAGAGTTCAGGGTGAGAGTGCACCTCACAGTAGTTCTTAAATGAAAACAAATGAGGAGAATCCTTCTGGAACCAGTAGAGTTAATTTATATAATATCAGTAGAGATAATTACATAATGTCAAACCATTAATAGAAGTTTTAGACAGTTGGTTCAACAAACTCCCAGAAATCACTGCAAATGTTCCAAGAAAGACATATATGAAACATAACACTGTCAAAATGGGAGCTATTTAGGGAGAAGTGATAGGAAGGATATCACAAAAGGATAGGATCCAGAGAAAAGCTACATTCTTTAATGATAGGAAGAAATATTTGTAACTTGAAAGAAAAAAGAGAATATAAAGAAACCATTTAACTCTCTGAAAATTGAATTATTTAAGTTTTAAAAGGTCATAACTGCACAGATATTATTTAAAGGTTGAAAACTTAAGAAAAAAACTAGTGTCTCAAGAACAGAAAAATAGGATAAAAACAAAAAGAAACAGAAACAAGAATTTAACCAGCAAAATGTCAAATTCTAAGTGTTCCCCTAAATGTTACTGAGAGGCTAAATATAAATATTAATGACACTTAGAAGATAAACCTGTGGTCTAGAAGAATTATAAAAATTCAGATGTTAATTAACAAAAATCATGATTGAAAGACAACAAAAAGAGAAAGCAACTTGAATTAGGAAGATGTCAGAGCTCAATGAAAGAAGAAATCTCAGAACTTGGATTCAAGTCCCAGCTTTGTCAATTATTGATTCCCTTTATGTAGAAAATCAGATCATCAAATGGAATCCTTGCTCTTACAATTAAATGAGAATGGTATTAGATGTGGGCCTAAAGCAAATACCACATAACATGGATAATACTCTTGCCTCATTAAGTAGAGTACCATGGTCACCCAAGCTGTTATTAAAGGCTGGCTAAATGCACAGAAGATTGCAAGTTTCAATATTCACTCATAACAACAATTTAAAAAAGAAGACAGGTACAAGGGAAAATATTAGGCCAAAAGAATAAATTACAAAGAAAGCCAAAACGATGGAAAAATAGATGTAGAAACATAAAACTTGAGAAATCTCAGAAAAATAGATCCATATAAAACCAAATTGTCAGAAAAACACTGGTAATTCTGAATTTATATAACCACAATTACAACAGATTTCCTAGTCTCTGTTTTGACTGACAAATTAACAGACTAGAATAAAGAATACTGTATTTTGTACCTAGTAATAAAAGCATTTGCAATACTCTTGAATACTGACAGAGTATTTTAAAAGATCATATTCCATACTACAAATGAATTTCTAAGAAATCCCTAGACCATATTTAGAAAGCAGTGGGCAGTTCGGGTCAGAAGCTGAATTGAGAATCCCATTCTACTCTATGCAACACCAACACAGAAATGTATGTCTACACAGTTCAAGATTAGCCTGGGTTACACTAAGTGGTCCTGTCTCAAAAACAAAAAGTCCATTACAAGTATTCCCATGGTTTACCCTTATAAATTCTTTAGATTAAAAGAAGACATATTATTGTTCTACGAGCTGCTTCACAGACAGAAGCCTGTCTTCCACGACCAATCAACTCTTACTGAGACAAAAAAAAAAGAAAGAAAGAAAGAAAAGAAAAAAAAATGGGCCCTTCAGAGGACAAACAATAAGTACCAATCAATAGAGTGACATTTCATATATCAAGCTTCTCTTTCATTTTTGAATTGCCCTCCAGTTAGTGCATCTCCAAAGCATGTTGGGAGATCACCCAGTAGCCACTGCCAACTAAAGTGTCAAAATAAAAAAGTCCCAAAAAAACTGCAAGTTCTTCCAGATTAATAAGAAATCATCTATCGTGGTGACCCCACAATGAAAAAGAAAAATGAAATGATCAATATAAAAATTTCCATAATAGCCTTGCTACTGTGATGCCAAATTGCTCCTGTGTCAAATTAGCAGAACTTGTATAAATGCAAATAGATTTGAAAGCAACCAGTCTTTAAGAGGAAACAGATTTTTATCAGCAACTCTACAAGGATAAGTGAATTCAAAGATTCCTATCTTGTGTTTTCTCCCACTGTATTCTCTTCCCAGGCCCTCTTTTATTCACACCTCTGTCTACAGTGTAATCTCCCCACCATGTAATTTCCTGACTCCTCCAAACCATAGTAAGTGTTCCTACTTGAATGAAGTCATTCCCATTAACTCTAATTTTACACTTACTTATTTGTTACGTAACTAAAAGATTATTTCCTGTCTATCCTAGTAAGACTTCGCACAATGCTGAACACTGAACTATATGGAGCTAAAGGTCCTTTCATATTTTCTTTTTTGTTAATAATACAAATATATTTTATTTGAAATAAGCAAAATGCTTACAAACTTCTGCTTGACTGTATTACTAAGCAAAAAACAAAGCTGAAGCCAAACACCCTTCTGTTTTGACTTGCATTTGAGGACAGGTAGGAAGACACTACTTAGTTTTTTTAAAAAACTGACCATCCCCTAAGGCCTGGTCATAGAAATGTAAATGAATCCACCATTACCAGCTGGCATAAGTCTTATCACATTACATGTGTGCTCTGAGATCACACACACACACACACACACACACACACACACCTGCCAACATACCTGGCAAGATAGCTATATCACAGTTACATATGAGTTCTAGGCAGGCAGGATGATGGAGAAAGAAATCTGGAATGAGTTTTACATCTTGTTCAGAAGAAGAAAACACTAGCATTTTCTGAAATGTTAGTTATGAAAGAAAGACACTGCCTAGGAGTTCTCCTTTTCACTTTGGTTCACTCTAGCTTTGTGAGTGATACAGCTGTTAGATTCATCTGCTTATATGTGGGAACACCAGACCTTGAGCAGAAACCCACTTCCCCTTCTGCCTGGGAGTAGGCAGCTGTAAGACAATGTTTGGTAAAAACATGTTTACTAAAAATGATACAATAAGTTCCTGGGAAAGGCCTTCCCACGGAAACCGCCCTGACCTCGACCTTGTCCAAAGACTAACCGCACCTTCAAAAACCCACACACATCCACCTCTGGGTCAGAGCAGAACCAGCCAGGGGAGAGGAGAGAGCAGAAGTTTCTCTGGTGGGAGCTTTTCTTAGGAGGTTCTCTTGAACCTTTTTGGAGCCTGTTTAAAGTTCTCTTTATATCATTGAACGAGTCTCTGTGTTGTCAATCCCCGACACCCTCCGCACGTTCTCGGACACAGGCCACGCTGCAGACGTGACAATTGGAGGTCCCACTGAGATCGTGAAAGCAAGGTAAGTGGACGGGGTTAAGAAACTATAGGGAATAGTTCTGGGAAGCTAGAATCATTACAGTATCAACTAAAAAAGTTACTTAAAGAACATGGGACTGCAGTCAAGTCTAAAACCCTAGAAGGCTTTCTAAAATCCATCGAACGAGTCAGTCCATGGTTCATTACTGGGGGAAGCTTAAATATTCCAGATTGGGAGGCGGTTCGCCGTGATCTTCATAGACTTTTACGAAAAGAGGGATCTGAGTCCTTGCCCCCTACGACATTCTCCTTATGGAGATTAGTGAGGGGAGCACTTTTGACAGATAAGGTTCATCACCACCAGGTAGTTCAGGACACAAAAGAGGCTTTTTTAGAGTTACAAGAGACTGAGACTCAAGCCTCCTTGAGTTCAGGGGAAGAGAGTGAGGAAGAGACTGTGACTGAAACTAGAGGCTCCATTGTTAGTGAGGATGAGGGGGAGTCTCTTAGTAACAACAACAAAATGGGTAGAGATCTCCGGGCGCGACCCAAAAAGAAGGACTCCGGTCAGAATCGGTTATATCCTTCTCTATCAGACCTAGAAAATGGAAGTAGCTCAGACTCAGACTCGTCACAGTCTGAAAAGGAACGGTTACTTGCTGAGATCGCGGCCCTTAAAAAAGAACTAAAAAAGATTCTAATTAAGGAAAGACAGGACAGGGAGAGAAACCCTTCCCCATACTCTGAAAAAAGGGACTCCTCCTATGAGATAACCCAGTCCTTCTCGGACCTGGAGGGAAGACCCAGAGGAGGGGTCCAATGCTGCCCGGTGGTGGCCCCAGTAATGGAAGTTCCAGATCCGAACAATTCTGGACAGGTCATTAGGCATCATAACCCTTTAAATTTTAAGGATATAAAACAACTTAAAGAGGCAACTTTAAATTATGGAGCACAGGCTCCCTTTACACTTTCCTTAATGGAATCTTTTGCGTCTCTTAATTTGACACCTGGCAATTAGCAGCTTTGCAGAGCAGCTCTGTCGGGGGGAGATTATTTGATTTGGAGAGGTGAGTTTCAGGAAAGATGCAGCCAGACAGCCCAAAGGAATGCACAGGCCGGACAGCCCCAGAGAAATGTGGAGATGCTTACCGGGAGTGGTAAATACGCCACCATTCAGCAACAAATGCAATATGACATCGCAGTCTATGCCCAAGTGGCAGCAGCGGCCCAAGGGGCTTGGAAAGCATTGCCTTCCAAGGAAGGAGGGGATCATCTGTCCAAAATCCTTCAAGGACCTTCCGAACCTTTTCAAGACTTCGTAGACCATCTCAGTCAGGTAGCAGAAAGAATATTTGGGGGCATTGGGCCTGCGATGCCAGTCATCAAGCAGATGGCATTTGAAAACGCAAATAAGTATTGTAAGGAAGCCCTTCACCCCTATCGCAATAAAAGTCTAAATGACTATATCCGGATCTGTAGGGACATTGATGGGAACTTCATCCAGGGCCAAGTGTTAGCTGCTGCTATTCGGCCCCAAGTGGGGAAAGAAAGACCTACTCTGGGAGGGAGAAAAACATGTTTTAGCTGCGGTAGGGAGGGACACTTCCGTAGAGAGTGCCCTCAAAATAGTACTGCGGGTCTCAAGAGACCTGGTTTATGCCCCCGTTGTCGAAGGGGATATCATTGGGCCAATAACTGCTACTCTAAAACTGAGCGGGAGGGAAATTTCCTTCCTGCTAATAATAATCAGGGAAACGGGAGGAGGGCCCCGCCCCAGGGCCCCAAAACCAATGTGTACGGGGCAATGACCCCTGCTCTGGGCAGTGGCAGGACTCATTTTCTCCCCCAGAGCAACCCCTTCATATCTCAGACCTCCTTAGAGCCACCTCAGAGAGTGCAGGATTGGACCTCGCTCCCTCTGCCCGGGCAATCCTAACACCGGAAATGGGGATCCAGGCCCTCCCTACTGGGGTGCATGGGCCATTGCCCCCAGGCACGGTCGGACTACTTTTGGGACGGTCCAGTACTATTCTTCGAGGCATCCAGGTACACCCCGGTGTTATAGACCAGGATAGTGAGGGGGAGATTAAAATAATGACATCAGTGGGCAGTGGGGTTGTTGCCATCCCTGAAGGAGAACGGATTGCTCAGATACTCCTTCTCCCTACAGCTCCTTGTGAGGCTAGAAAAATTAAAGAGAAAAGGGGCAACCAAGGTTTTGGAAGTACCGGCCCGGCAGCATTTTGGGTAGCCACTATGGAGAACCGCCCCAGCTTACATTAAAGATAGAAGGCAAGTCCTTTAGGGGCGTCTTAGATTCTGGGGCAGATTTCTCTGTCCTCTCAGATAAATTCTGGCCCCCACGTGGCCAAAAGAGGAAGGGACAGTGACCCTCCAGGGAATAGGACAGGCTGTGCCCCAAAAAGCCTCAGAATCTTAAAGTGGCAAGACTCTGAAGGCCACACAGGGCTTTTCCAGCCATATGTTTTGCCTGGCCTCCCTATTAACCTCTGGGGACGGGACCTCATGCAAGAAATGGGAGTGGTCCTCACCACTCAGGCACCCAAGTCCAAAAGCAGGGGCCCCCAGATGATGCAAGGGAGGGGCTGGAGCCCGGGGAGGGAACTAGGTAAACTAGAACAGGGAGAGGTTTGCCCTGTGGCATCCCTCCCTTTGGAGACCAGGGCCCCAGGGGATAGGAAGGGTTTTGGCCATTTTTGATGAGGGTCACTGTTGCGCCGCCAGCCCCCATACCCATCACATGGCTATCAGATGATCCGGTATGGGTGGAACAGTGGCCCTTACCAGCGGAGAAACTAAGGGCGGCTCACCAGCTAGTTCAAGAACAATTGGAGGCAGGTCATTTGGTTCCTTCCACGTCCCCTTGGAATACCCCTATATTTGTAATAAAAAAATCTTCAGGGAAATGGAGGTTACTACAAGACTTGAGGGCTGTGAATGCGACCATGCAGCCTATGGGGGCTCTGCAGCCTGGCTTGCCCGTGCCTGTGGCCATTCCTAGAGACTGGCATTTGATTGTTATTGATTTGAAGGATTGCTTCTTTTCTATTCCCTTGCATTCTCAAGATAGTCCTCGGTTTGCATTTAGCCTTCCTGCGATTAACTTTAGGGAGCCTGCCCTTCGCTTCCAATGGGTGGTGATCCCCCAAGGGATGGCTAATAGTCCAACTATATGCCAGATTTATGTAGCTGCCTGTTTAGATCCCCTCAGACGTAAGTTCCCTGATCTTTACATTATCCACTACATGGATGATATTCTTTTGGCCGCGGCCAAAGAAAGACAATGTTACATAGCCTTTGCAGAGCTACAGGAACTTCTGGAGGCCCGCAGATTTATTTTGGCTCCTGAAAAGATCCAAAAGAGACCCCCTTATACTTATTTGGGTCATCAAATTCAACAAACTGGCCTCCAGCCACAAAGACTCCAAATTGATTGTTCAAATTTAAAAACACTTCATGATTGGCAGAGATTCTTGGGAGAGGTTCAATGGTTTCGCCCTTCTCTTTCTATTAAAACAGGGGCTCTTAAAGCGCTTTATGATATTCTTCCTGGAGATCCTGCTCCAACTTCCCCTAGACAGATTACCCCAGAGGCCAGGGAAGCCCTACAATTGTTGTTAAGAAGTATAGAGCAAGCTCACCTTTGGCGTGTAGATTATGGGCAGCCCCTTGTTCTGGTTGTACTTTCATCTAGCTTTTCGCCCACTGCCGTGTTTTGGCAGACTGGTCCTATTTATTGGGTACATTTGTCAGCCTCCCCTAAGAAGGTAGTGACCCCTTACTATGATCTCATTTTACAATTGTTGTGGAAGGCGCACAAGTTTAGCATTCAAACCTTTGGAAAGAGTCCTGATAAAATTATCCTTCCTTATGGTAAGGAGGAGGTGGAACATCTACAGATCTTCCATGATGGGTGGACCCTGTTTATTACATCTACAGGCGCCCAGTTTGATAACAATTATCCCAATAGCCCCTTGATGTCTTTTTTCAAACAACACCCTGTGATCTTTCCCAAGATTTTAAAGGAGAACCCTCTAGTGGGAGCTCGCTCAGTCTTTACAGACGGCTCCTCCAAGGGTTTCGCGGTGGTGGTTTCTTCTCAGGTGCAGAAGAGGGTACCCATAGGGCTGATGTCAGCACAAGCCGCCGAGTTGTTTGCATGCTTGATGGCTTTCCAAATGTTTGAGGGAGAGCCCTTTAATTTATATACTGATAGTGTTTATGTTGCCAACATTGTTAGACCTTTAGAAACTTCTCCATATGTTCTTCCAACCTCCCAGGTTCGTTCCTTATTAGTTCAGCTCCAACATCTTATTTGGCAGCGCATCCACCCTGCTTATGTGGGATTTATTCGTGCACATACTAACCTTCCAGGACCCCTTGCCCAGGGCAATGAAATTGCTGACTCCTTGACCCGCCCTAGGGTCTTATTTACTCAGGAGCAGCTGGCCCACCAGCTCCATGAGAGGTATCATCTAAATGCCCACTCCATTAAATTTCAACTGGGTACCCCTTATCCATAGCTACACAGATTACCTCTCAGTGCCCTGATTGTGCCCCTTATCATAATTCTCCCAATGAGGGGGTAAATCCCCCGGGGCCTCAGGGCCAACCATCTCTGGCAAATGGATGTCACTCACCTGCCACAGGCAGGGAAATTAAAATACATGCATGTCTCGGTGGATACGTATTCTAAACTGATTTTTGCCTCTCTCCACTCAGGAGAGAAGATTAAAGATGTTATTTCTCATTGCCTGCAGGCCTTTGCCTACATGGGTGTTCCAGATGCCCTAAAAACGGACAATGGCCCTGCCTATGCCAGCAATCGCTTTGCTGCCTTTTGCAGGGTACATCACATTGTCCATTCTTTTGGTATTCCTCACAACCCCACAGGACAGGCTATTGTGGAGCGCACCCATGCCACTCTCAAACAGTATTTTAAGAAAATAAAAAAGGGGGAGTATGTTACCTCCCCCCAATATTCAGTTATCCACCATACTTTACATTTTAAATTTTTTGACCGTAGACCATAATAATTTGTCTGCTATGGAGAGACATTGGAACAAACCCTCCCAGTCCTTGGGATGGGTCAGATGGAAGGATTTGATTACAGGAAAATGGCAGCCACCCACTCCCCTACTAGCTAGGGTCCGAGGGGCTGTTTGTGTTTTCCCTCCAGGAAGTGAGAAGCCCATTTGGGTCCCCGAACGGTGCATCAGGCATGTCGACCCCAATACTACTCCGGATACTAGGAATGCTCACCATGATAAAGATCCAACCATTGCTGAACACTCGTGTAAGGGAAATATGGGCGTTGATGAGGATTCCCCCGCATGTTGATGCCAGTTAGTCATTCCAGCTCCCTGTTCATCAATTTTTATAACACCAATAATACATTGGAAGCGGCTGCTGCCAATGAGATTAAAAAGTCAGAAACTAGACATTCTGAGTTTCCCCCTCCTAAGCCTGATACCAGGGTCAGGAAGTAGGGGAATCCAAGAGATTCCCAGCGGCATATGCTTTTAATCCCAACACACCTTTATGCAAGTCCCAGGACAGCCTCCAAACAATACAGAGAAACCCTGACTCAAAAAAAAAATTGGTACTGGTATTAATTAAAGAAAAAGACAAAGACAAAGGTATATGGAATGGAAAATTTTGTTTACATTTAAGTTCTATTTTGTGAGTCATCTCTAAAAACTTTTGGCCAAAAGCCTGGCCTCTCTACCTTGCATCTACAGAGTTACAAGGAGTAGGTATGGCTGTACCCCATGACTGTAGCTCAAATGGAGGAATGATAAAAACATATAGGACTTTTTAACCTTTTTAGTTCAAGGATTGGCTGGAGTTGTTCTTTTACATAGATTTCAATTAAGGAAGCTTCATTGCAACAGACTAATCATGACCTAGGGAAAAAGGATGACTGAAAGATGCATGTATGTTCTGAATGTATGGTGTGGCCACACCGGTATGTATGAAATGTGATTGTGAATGCGTGAGTGTGAACTGCTTATGTGATTAAAAGGATACTTAAATTCCTTCAAAAATAGTTAAGAAGCTACCTAGATTGCTTTAAATATAGCCAAAAGGAACATCCAGCCAGTCTGTTAATGTTTTAACAGAAAAATTTAAGATGCAAATGAGGCCTTGTCAGCTAGTGAGAGCTCTACAGGTTAGATTGGGAAAGACTGCTCACAGACTTCAAATAATTTTAAAAACTTATTTGGACGCAGTATAGTTTACAATCTTTGAGTGATTTTCAAAAGTTTTTGGGAAATATTTAATGGGTATGTCCTTTTTAATGGGCATCTACAAATAATCTAAGTAGTAATCCCAATTTACCTAGTCAACCAAGGAGGGTAGACAAATCCTTCTACTGTTATGGTCCAGCTTCAACAGTTCAAAAAAAACTTTTTTTAGAAAATAAAAAAGGGGGAATAATGTCCCCAGTCCCCACATGACTCATCAAATAATACACTCCTCATTTAAAAATTTTATAATGTGAATGCCAGTGAGCTTCAGACAGATTCTGGCATGATGGAACTTGAGCAACCATTGCTCAGGTCAAATGGAGACATCCATACACTAGACAGTGGAGAAGACCCTAATTTGGGGTCGAGGGCATGTTTGTGTTTTCTTGCAGGAAAAGAATAAAGCTTCGGCAACTGTCAGACCATTTAGTGAGATGCATGGAGCAGAGAAAAACTGGACCTGAGACCATGGGAGCCTACCTAAGCCAGTTTGAGTGAGATCTCCTAAATCAGTGTTCCTGATTCTTGATGTCATCTAATCTAGAGCCCAAGAAAGAAAGAAAACAGTCGGTTCGAGATTTCCAGTTTCTCAACAGACCTGCTGCATCAACCTTCCGGACCCATGAGTTTTCATCGTGAAGCCAACAGAGAAAAAAGGACCCATTTAAAGCATTTGGACATTGGTATGGACTATGATGAGTGGCAAAAGCCTCTTTTCAGTATTTGAACAGGACATGGTCACTTGAAATATCAGACTTGATGGTTCCTATTTCTGGAATCACAACTAGGCCAGTGTATTTTTCTGGAGAAATGCAACTTGTCCTAATGTGACAACTATTGTTCATATTTTTCATAATGCTACATGTGTAACATCAATGATTGTGCCCAATGTATCTGTGCAAGTGCACTTTCTAAATGCTTTCCTGAGCAGATCTTGAAACGATTGGAAACTTTATCAAATTGTAAATGTAAATCACATGCGGGTTACCCTTGCAACAGAATGTAAATCACGTGCAGGTTACCCTTGTAACAGACAAAGGCTGGTAGAATGTTATGGCCCAGATCTGGTGATGGGTATGGTGATGGAGAGGCGCTATGTCAATGGGGGTCCTGGAAATGGTGGCAGTGGCAGTAGGCATTCTGGCTTTATGCCGAGCTCAAACGTGCCTTGTTCCAGAGACAAGAGATCTGTAACCAAGTATTGCTTAGCTTAGCCCATGGCAATCCCGATAGCCATGAAGGTTGGTTACAGATGATTTAAGGTTGGGGTATCTCCGATGACGGGCAACCTGTGGGGAAGACCCCTCCCACCTAAAACAGGGGTTCAATGTCCCCCAAAGGCGGGAAAGGGAGGGTGACCCTACTTGACCTAAGCCAGGAGTGCCTCATTTGAAAATAAAAAGGGGTGAATTGTGGGAACACCAGACCTTGAGCAGAAACTCACTTCCCCTTCTGCCTGGGAGTAGGCAGCTGTAAGACAATGTTTAGTAAAAACATGTTTACTAAAAATGATACAATAAGTTCCTGGCCACTTCCCCTTCTGCCTGGGAGTAGGCAGCTGTAAGACAATGTTTAGTAAAAACATGTTTACTAAAAATGATACAATAAGTTCCTGGGAAAGGCCTTCCCACGGAAACCGCCCTGACCTCGACCTTGTCCAAAGACTAACCGCACCTTCAAAAACCCACACACATCCACCTCTGGGTCAGAGCAGAACCAGCCAGGGGAGAGGAGAGAGCAGAAGTTTCTCTGGTGGGAGCTTTTCTTAGGAGGTTCTCTTGAACCTTTTTGGAGCCTGTTTAAAGTTCTCTTTATATCATTGAACGAGTCTCTGTGTTGTCAATCCCCGACACCCTCCGCACGTTCTCGGACACAGGCCACGCTGCAGACGTGACACTTATAGAGTAATCTTGACAGAGAGCATTAAAACACAGATACCTATTATTCCTTCAATACCTGTGTTTTTCAAGTTTTATACTCTACTACACCCACAGTGTGTCACCAGTTCTTGAACATTAAACAGAAATGCAAATGGGCAAAACTCTTCTAAAATTGCTGACATCTGTTGAGGCATTCCTGCAGGTATTGCTATTGGCAGGAAAGTGGACCAAGGAGAGACAGAATGAAAACTCCATGCAGCTGGGCTCAGTCAGACTGGATCAAGATTGTGAATCTGATCCTGTGTTTTAGTTTTTCCACACATTTAAACATAGTAGAATGTTGGGGGAAAGTCTCCACATGACAATTCTCAAAACAAATCTTCAGGGCTAACTACATCAAAATTCCCTTGCCAAATAGTAAATCACCTGTGGCCTTTACAATAAGAATTGACTGACAAGCAGAATTTAGGGCTAAGGCCTAAAGAAGAAGGATATACAATAGGCATAAATTCTATTCACTGAGAGACAAAACCCAGGATTAGGGCCTAAACAATGTTCAGAATATCATATGGGGTGGAGGGAAAGGGGGTGGGGGGATCCAGTTAGAGGCTGGCTCCTAATAGAATAGCAAAGGATCATCAGGTTGTTTGATCCAGTCATTCCAGAATTCTAGGTAATCAGGCATCACTCATTTCCTTCCATTGAAGAAAACAGGCCCATGTGATTGACAATGCTGGATTCCCCCAATGCTTTTTCTAAGCTGTACTTCCTGTAGACATCTATGGCTACAATGGAAGAATACGGGAGGAGGCGAGAGAATGAAAATAAACGTTCGTGTGCAGGGAATGTGGTTCAAGTCTTTGGATTTAAAAACAAGTCCCCAGAGAAGCTGCTGCCATGGAATTTTCAGAAAACTTCCTTTGCATCCCAACATAGACCCAAAAAGCCCCAATCCAAATGTATGAAAACTACAATTGTGAGATGCTATACACAATCCAAGCAGTCAGACAGAGAAGGAGTGTGTTGTCCACTTAGCTACAGTTTGTAGCATAGCCTGTTTAGCAATCGGTAGATCAGTAAAAGCCACTGAAGACTAGAAATGTTTTAAAGCACAGGGTAAAAAGTACTCAACAAATACTCTGTGGAAACCGATAATAAGATGTCATGGCTAGGAAATTATCTAAACAGTAAAATGACTTCAGGATAGATATCTTTGACATTAAATGTAGCAGAATTAAAAATATTTACAAGTAGATAAAATGATAACAGAAAATTACAAGGCAGAGAACGCACCCACAAAAGAATCAAGAAAGTGCTGTTGGTTCAACAGTTTTCCATGAGGCTAGAAAATCTGTTAACTTTGTTAACTAGCAAAATATCACTTTCATTTGTTTATAAATCACTTATTTAGCATATGATCACACCATATTGAATCCTTTCTTTCCTTGTACTGGAGACTCCTTAGTCCTTAAGCATTCTGCATTTCTTTGCCAATCTTGTAACTGAGTATCTTGTTCAGGTCAATTTTGGTGCGGCTAACTGGAAGCTGCTGACGCAAGGCCTTGAACGTGTCTGACATTGACAGGTTTCACTAACTGCTGTTTGACACTCATTTTCTGCACTCTCTATGATTTTAATAAATTCCTTGGCAGTTTGAACTTCATTAGAAACAGTTAGTGAATCCTGCACATTTTTATGGCTGACCAACTAACTGACCATTGCCTTGTTCATAATAATGAACCTGAATCTTGAGCACTCCAACCACCTGGGCCATAGGTGGTGTGATAGTGAACTTCCATTCTGATCTCCAATGATCATTCCAGAAGTTTGGGGGCTGAAACTGATGGCTTTCAATACATGCAATAATGGTCCGTTGTCCATCTATAGTTTTAGCGTAAACAGTGCAGAAGCCATTTGAATAATGTCACAGGATTCTCTCCAAGACTTCAAGCCTCTGTCCACATCTTCTGGCTTGGGGTCACTTTCTTCTTTCCGTAAATGATCAAACTTAAAGGAAATTTTGTTTCTTGGATCTAAAAATCTGCTGTTACCGAGGTCACCATGCTCTGTAACTGAGACCTGGTCATCGTAGCCTTCTATCTTTACAGGTGTGAGTTGATCCATGTTATACTGGGTAAATGAATGTGATACCCCTTCCCTGAGGAGACTGTCATTATTAAGTAGTAGCCGGACATCATTGAATACTTCATTAAACTCCTGAGGGGGTACATGAGAGATTAATTTAGCTGTTATGCGAAAGTTCTCCTCATCTGACACCCAATTCTTGAAATCGTCCATCTTGGCTGCTCTCTAATATTTTCTTAAAACTATATTTTAAATTTTTCTCTCATTCTCTATTTGCCATTCTTTTCAAGTGACTTCAGATCTATGATTTTATTGAGGATATGTAATTATGTGTTAGCTGATTTCTGCTGTAATAATAAGCCTTTAATGTTTTAAATTCTTATAATGAAAAAATAAGCATGTATGTCATATTAATGGAACAATTTATGCCATAAATGAAACCCATTTTTCTTTGAAGCTAGGGAACCAAGGATTAAAGTAATTAACTTTAATATACTCTAATTTCATCATTTAGTATATACATGAAAATTTGTAACAGTTTTTTTTAAGAATCCCTATATAGGACTGAATCATGGTAGAGCAATTACCTATTAAATGTGAGGGCTTGGGTTAGATCTCCAGGCGTGCAAAGAAACCTCAATACACAAACTTGTCAAGTACAGCTATTCCATTTTAAGTAGATAGTGCCTAAATCATTCAAATCCAAAGGCTGTGAGAGTAGCGAGACTTAGATCAGAGTAGCAAAGCAAGCACTGTAAAAGCAAAAATAATCCTTGAAGAATCAAAAATAAAAGATAGGACAGAAGGAAAGAAGGAAGGGGAGAGAAGAAGAAGAAGGGAAAGAGAGAAGGGAGGGAGAGTAACAGAGGGAAGAATGGAGGGAGGAAGGGAGAGATAGACAACCCCTCCTTTAATGAATTAAACTGAAGTCCTTTTAAGCAATGCAATTATTTTCAAGACAAAAGGCTAAAAGAGTTAACTTGCTTGAAATAATAAATAATGTAAGATAAATCAAAGATAATTCTTTAGGCATATCTTCAGGGGCTTCAGATATTATCTGGGTACCTTATCTCTCCATTCTTGTTAGCTCTTTACTATAAAGAATATTAAAATCATGCATCTTTCAACACAAATGTCATATATATGCACAAACACATACATATGCATGTTTGTTTTGCCAGTACAAAGGCTGTGTAACTGCAAAGCCACCTCTCTTACAACAAGAACTCCAGACGCCAATACCAGCATGGCTGGAGCTCAGTGCAGAGTCTATCAACCATTTTCTCCTTCTTTCTCATGAATAAATTCTTCAAGTTAATCTAACATTTCACACTGTCTTCAAAGAGGAATTGGACTATGCTTTTCTGTTGAATAGAGCCAACTATTAAGCAATCTGCCATCATCATTAAGATGATAATGATGATGGCAGATAGATAGATGATAGATAGTAGATAAATCATGGATTGATGATGATGATAATAGATAATAGAAAAAATATAGATAAATGATTGATAGGTAGATAGATGATAGATAGACAGATGGTAGATAAATGATAGATGATGAAGATTGATGATAAGTACACAGATAGACAGACAGAAGTAGTTAATAGACAGTATAGATGGTAGATAAATAATAGATGATGATGTAGATAGTTGATAGATAGGTGCATGGGTAGATAGATGATAGATGAATAGATGGATAGATAGATAGATAGATAGATAGATAGATAGATAGATAGATAGACAGATAGATAGACAGATCTTCAGTTGTTTGAACAGGGCTGCAAATACAGTTGTTAGATCAAGCTGTTGATTGTAGATTTAAATCTGTATCACTTTTGGCTGTTCACTTTTGCATACTTGAGAGGCAAATTGAATTCTCCCATTATAGTAGTTGATTTGCTGATTTCAACCTACATTATAGCTGAATTATTGCTTTTTATATTTTTGAAGCTGTTACTATTATGGACCTATAAGTTTGAAGTTATTATCAACAATTTTCTGAAAAAAACAAAAATGTAATAGCAAGTAAATAACTCATTTCAAGTAATACTTTCTACCTTGAAGTCCACTTTTTCTAGTTCAAAGATCTGTATTAATCATTTGTCTTATATTTCTCGGTATATTTTTTTATATTTCTGCTTTTCATACTGTTACTGTGAGGTCCTTATCCCTGGTCCATTTTCTCTGGTGAGCTGGAAATTATGGTTTATTTTTAAAACTTTAATATAAAAATATTTCTATTGGAGTATTTCAATATACTGGGCAAGTGTCCACTGTTGACCTGTATTTCCAGACCTTTTTATGCTTTTTACTTCAAGACATGGCTTCACTTAGTTATCTAGGTGACCTTGAACTCTCTATGTAACAAAAATAATTTTTGAATTTATAGTCCTTCTTTCTTAGCTTCCAGAGTAGTTGAAGTGTCAGGTATGAACCACCAGGGCTGATTTTCCATCTTTTGTCTAAATCTGATGATGCAAACTTTATCATCAGGATTCCAATGAGTGTTCAATGCCCTGTAATTGTTTCAGTCTGTCTACACTCTGAGATGTTTCTTCAAAGATGTCATTCAGTTTTTCATTGCATACTTCAGCTCTCCATGATCTGCTGCTTGACACATATATGGTCCCTCATTTCAGTTACTAGACTTTTCTATTTCTAAAATTCCCATTTGGATTTCTGTTCAAATATTCCTGATTATTTTCAGTACATATTCACAGGAGAGAGAGAGAGAGAGAGAGAGAGAGAGAGAGAGAGAGAGAGAGAGAGAGAGAGAGAGAGAGAGAGAGCTCCTTTAGGATCCTTTCAATATATTTTTATTGCCTTAGACCTTATTTTTTTTTTTTGGTTTTTCAAGACAGGGTTTCTCTGTATTGTTTTAGAGGCTGTCCTGGAACTCGCTCTGTAGACCATGCTGGCCTTGAACTCACAGAGATCCACCTGCCTCTGCCTCCCAAGTGCTGGGATTAAAGGCATGCGCTACTTAGACCTTATTTTTACATGGTTTCTTTTATTTATTATTGGGATTTTTCCAAAACCTCTTTCCTTTAAAAATTTGTTTCTGCAAAAATTTTAAAGAATTTAAACTAAAAAGAGTCTAATCAATGGATGCTTCTTCCTAACACCAGGGATCAAACTGAGGGCACTGTGAATGCTAAGCAAGCCCTCTGCCAGAGTCATACCCCCAACACCACACAATTTTGAGTAGATATATTATGTCACACAAAGTTAGGAGTAAAAAAAAATGGTTCTGCTTGTTGTTTCTACTGGTTCTTACTACTTTTTGCAATCATATTCTTCAAAACTGTGTCTGTAGAAATTCCCTGAAGTCTTTTTTCAAAGGGTTCTCCATAATGATTTGGGCATCCTTCTACCAGGTACCTAGAGGTACAACTGCTTCAGCAGCTCTTTCTAGATTTTTACTTATGTGTTTTTCTTAGATGCCACAGAGAATTTGATTTCCATTACCAAACTCATGTGGGTAGGATTTTTCTAGAGATTTGTATTTCCTCCACTCAACTCCCAGAATTGAGACATAAAAAGGTACAATGGCAGTGGAGGATTTTTTCATTGGAGGGTCTTAGCTCTAACCTCAGCCCTGCACTGACTAAACCTTTTATTCTCCGTTGCAAAAGTGTGGCCTAGCATGACAAATGCCCTCCGAAAGAGGCCAGCTCCAATACTCATTTGCTCAACTATATTCATACTTTATCATAGTTTCTGGCCTAGTATACTTTCTTTATGTTTCTGATAATGCAAACATTTATAAATACATTTTAATAGGCAATTCTGGCATTCTTGACATGGTACAGTATCTAGATAGCACCAATCATATAAAATTAAAGTCAGCTTGTCTAATTCACCTGTAATTTCAGATGATCTCCTAATTATTCTTTTTCCTCTGTTTTTATATAGTTATAACTATTTTAACTTTCTTCAACTACATATAAGATAATCATATAATTTAACTCACTTCGAGACAGGGTTTCTCTGCAACAGCCCTGGCTGTCCTGGAATTAGCTCTGCAAAGCAGGCTAGCCTCAAAATCACAGAGGTCCTTCTGCCTCTGACTCCTGAGTGCTGAAATTTAAGGTGTGCACCACCACCACCTAGCAATGCTACTACATTTTTTATACAGTGCATTCATTACCAAATTACTGCACCTATGTTTTATTGTTTTTAATTAGCAAAGTAGTGATCTCATGATGCTATTGATACACACACACATGTAGGGGAAAACTTAGTACTCCACCATTAGCCATGTGGTATATTAGAGGCACATGCAGATGAGGTAATAAAAGGGCAGTTTACTGCACCGCTAACCACACCCACTTTAGGCGTGACTAAAGACGTATACAGACGTAAGCAGTGAACTACGTCACTAGCCAGGCCCACTTTTGTGCATGGCTAGGAGCATGTACGGAGGAAGGAATAAAAGACTGAGCAGTAGAACCTCTCACCCTCTTTTCAGCTTCCAGTTCGGTGGCAGAAAAATACTCGGCTCATAGGGGTTGCTTGTTTTTCTCTTGTGAGTAATTTCTACAATAAACAATTACCTATACTCTCAATAAGTGTGTGGTTTATCATTGCAGTGTCACAATCACCATATATGTATTCTTTATTGTTATTGATCTTCCTACCCAAATTCTAGATCTTCAAATTTGGTTCCCCTGAGGATAACAATAAAACTTGTGAGTCCACTGAGGTATTTTGTTGCCTTACCTATGAGAAGCTATTATTAGAATATTTTTAGTCAATTTGTACAATTTGTATTCACAAATATGGGCAACTAAACAGAAGAATGCAAAATGGACAGTTCAGGGTGGACCCAATCCTAGAGACCAAGATGGCAGTTCCTAGCCCTGTCTTCCACGGGCCTTCATTGACCCTTTCAGGGCTGTGCAGTTTCCCCTAGGTAGATCAAAACTAGATAGCTTATGAATTAAAAGGGCCCTCCAAAATATCATAAGTCTATCATGTGAGTGATTAGTAAAACCTGTATGGAAGTTCTGGGAAAATAATTTGTATATAAATATGAATATAAAAGTTCCTTCTAAAAAAGAAAAAAAGACTCATTACTGCTGATGCAACAAGGTTAAGAAAAATCTGTCAGTTTTCAAATTTTCCATCCTTTCTCTTGAACTAAGAGGAGTGAGACAGTGGATGCTTCAGACATCTTTGTCTAGAAATTGTCACAAATGCACTACAGTTCTTCCTACAGCAGCAGGATGGTATCTCCTGAAGGATTCATCTGTCTTGGCTAAAGGACAAATATACTGATGACTGTAAGGGGCCTGTTTTAATCAAAGTTCAAAGACTTATACTCTAAGACAACAGCAACAATAAGAAAAAGAAAAATTGCTGAACGTTCTGTTGGGCATCCCTGGGATATGACAAACTGCTCCTAGCATTCTCATAAATTTTGCTCCAGAAGCATCCTCGGACGTTTTCCCAATGACTGCCCTGAGGGCTGCCTTGAAAGAGATGACAAAATTGGACAGTGGCTGGGAGCTCACTTCATAGTCTCTTCAACCATGAAGTAAAGAATGGTCTTTTCTCTGTCACTCCTTTTACCTCTTCTCCGTGGCTGTCTCCTGTAGATCCAGATGTGAAACACTGCTCTTTCTATAGTACCAATTTTTAACCAGTTTCCCACACACCTAGAAGAGGATGCAGATCCTGGCTCAGGAGGCCAGCTAGCCACTGACCTGACACAGAATGGAAGAAATAGAGTTAAAATGAAACATTTGCATACCTCTATTTTTCAAATTATACCAATTCATGCAAAATCAACAAAGCCAGCTTGTAAATAAATCCCTTTTGCCAGATGGTTAGTTCTATCAACATCTTCCTGACACTATCTCTTTAATTAGATTTTTTTAAATCATTGACCTTAGCTCTATTTCTTTGTCTACCTTTGGATTTTCAGCACTGGAAAAAAAAACACCTTTATCTTTTGATCAGTGGCCTTTAAGGCAAGAGGTGGTTCAAGGCAACATCAAACTAGGTCAGCATAGACAAAATGCAAAGCGGACAATACATTCAGTCATTGACTCCAAATATAAAGATGAATTTCAAGGTATTGCTAAGTCACCCTGGAGTTCCTCCACCCGTGAAGCCATGGAGACTGAGCAGATGTATAGGGGTTCAGGAAGGGCACTGACAAAGAAGCAACTGGAGCCTCTCAGTCATAATCCTGTGAAGTTTGCCTTCCCTGTCACATCACCCCTCCTAGAGATCAGCTGTGAACCCTACAGCACCCATTCGGGGATGACTCCAACTTGGAGAATAAATTAAAATTTCCCAAATGATCCTTCTCTGCATCCTGCTAGGTAACAGCAACCCACAGAGGTTTGCATTTATTACTGTTTAGATTTTCTGCATCTCATTATCCCACCACACATTGGAGAGTGGGAAGCACAGCTTGGGTATTTGCAAATGCCTTGGCAAATTTGACAAAACACACCAGTAAGCTCTAAGATAATATTCACACAGAGGATTCTGTGGCTCTCTCACTGCACAGTTTGAGTCTGCTAAAACTAGCCGCTCTCCATAAGAGACTCTGTGTGGTGACAGGCTGGCAGCATATTTGGTAACTCAGCAATGGCCTGCAGACTGTGCTGATAGAGAAAATGAACCAGAGAAATAGAACAAGGATCTGCCTTAGCTTTTCAAACCAACCTTTGAACTTTGAATGTTTTATGACCACTTTCAAAACATTAAAAAAAATAGTCATCCATGGTGTCAAAGTGCAATGAAATCTTTCTGCATTTTGAGCTATTTTTCAAAATCCTAGGCCATTAAGAAATTAAAATTAAACATGCTTGGAAATTACATCTTGCTCTATTCAGAATGTCTATAATTTAAAAAAAAATAAGAGCTGGTTGTGTGTGGTGGTACATGCCCTTAATCCCAGCTTTCAGAGACAGAAGAAGGTGGTTCTCTGTGACCAACCTGGTCTACATAGCATTCTATTTTTGCCAAGACTAAATAGTGAAACCCACCCACCCCCACCAAATGAAGGCAGTATGTCTTTGTCCCCATGCATCTGGGTTTTCACCTTAGTTACTATCATTAAGTACATGTACGGTGTCCAAGTCACATGCGACTTATTTATCTTCCTATGGATGAATCCTAATTTCTTCTGGCCTGTTGTCTTGAGAAAGTTTGCCTCTGAGAAAATTCCCTACACTTTAGTCCCATTTTCATGGGCATACACCGCCTCCAAATCAGTTCTTCCTCAAAGGGGTCTAGATGAATTGTGAAACACGTGAGGCTGTCCTTTGTGTTAAAGGTGTCACTCATTATTTTTCCTCTGGCTCTTCCTGCCTTCACACGGAAGGCCATGCTATGACAACAAAATCCCAGAGGAGGAAACAGTCTTAAGAGGAAGAACTAGTGTTATGGCCTCCAGGTGTGGCTTTGAAAAGTGTTTAAATTCTCTGTTGTGAGAGTATTTCCACCAAGATTAAAACCCTCCATCTTGGATGGAGATTTCTTAAAACATGGTGTTTACAGAGAAGTGAAACAACAGGATGTTCTAGGAGAAGGTGAAATATAGCAAGGAAACTCTTAAGACAGGAAGTAAACAACTCAAAACACCTTCAGGAAGTCCCTGGCACTGACCAGATTGACTGGACCTCTCCCTCCCATAAGCAATAAAGACTATTGAATGTCCCTCTCAGATAAGCAGTGGCCACCAACAATAAGCAGAGACAACCAGTAGAACTGACCAGCTGAGATACCTGGAAAGTTCACACTCTAAACTGTTGAGCTGCCTGATGACTGCACTGTGTGTTCCAGGTTTCTAGCTTTTGTGAATTGTCACCCATGCTGGAGTAGGCTTTGATAATACATCTGTCTTTGAGTCACTTTTGCTCACATAAATAACCCTTCACCCATATTTCTGTAACGAACACCTATAGACTCATTGGTTCACCAAGTTGAACTTTGGTGGTATCTTTACTTTGCTCTGTAATGAGATCACTGTCTGGGCAAAGTGTATGCTTGCTCATGTCTCCCCAGGAATAATAACATACAACACTTTCTTGGGAACTAGACTTGACTTCACAAATTGACCTTCTTATTCTTCCAGTACCCCAAAAAGCATTGTAATACTCAGCATTATAATTAGTGAAAAAGTTTTTTTTTGGTTTTACGAGACAGGGTTTCTCTGTATTGTTTTGGAGGCAGTGAAAAAGTTCTTAACATCTGTCATGGATACAATTTTTAAGAAAATATTCAGCCTTTAGTGTATCATGTGATACTGTTTTAAGTTTCTAGGATCAAAGTTAATACACATACATTGAGGTGCATTCATAAGTTTGACTCCATGCTATATAACAATTCATCACTTCAGTTTTCATTAATAAAATCATACTCTCTCCCCAGTTGATTACAATTAAATCTTCAATCGTGATAGTTTTCATTTTGTTCTCTGGTGGTTGCTCTTTTTGTAATTGTTTTGGAAATGGAACTCCTTTCTCTAAAGCAAGCACAAACATGCTCTAGAAAAGCTAGAAAATGAGAATGCTGTACCAGATACCTGTTGTGCCCTCTATAATTTCCAAATTCTACAAACTAGTGATTTGAATCAACATGAATTTGTTGTCTTGTGCTTCAGAAGTCTGGAATGAGCTAGGAAAATCACACCTGGATTAAAGTCAGGGTATTGACAAGTCTGAATTCCTTCTGTGACTCTAGTGAAGACCCACCATCCCCTTGCTTTGGCAGCCTTCAGAAGCTTTCTGCATTTCATGGCTCCTTCGCTAGAACAGTACTCACTTCACTCCATCCTTCATTCTTGTCCCCTTACTACAGTCTCTGCTTCTCACATCCCTCTTTCCCCCTTACCAGGATTTTTATCACTGTTATCAGCCCCCTGCAAACAATACAAATTATCCATAGCCAGATCACAACTGTAAAGTTCCTTTTGATATATAACATATCCACATCTCTGGTATTCAGATATGGAACCTTGAGAAGCCGTTTTCTACCTTACATAGCCACCATGGCTACCTTCTACTGAGATAATCATATTATTAAATATTATTGAGGGAGTGTGTTTGTAGGTTAGTGAACAACTTAGAAGAGTTGGTTCTCTTCCCCAATGTGTGCGCCCAGGATTAAACTCAGTCTTTAGGCTCAGTATCAAGTGTTCTAATCTTCTGAACCATCTTATCACTCTTATTTCTCATGGAATGTCAGACTGCTGATCTGGGCATACATAGAGAACCCTCTCCATAGTTATCTCCAGTGAAAACAACTTAGGCAAATGCTCTGCCTCTGTCCTCAGTGACCTTCATTGGGGCCACCTTTTTCAACCATTGACACAGGAACCCTATAACATTCAAGACCTAAATTACTCTCACTTAGGGAAACCCCCAAGCTGCTGTCTCTTCATTCTCAGAAATTGTAGACTTCTGTTTCCTTTTCCTTTTCTTTTTTTAAATCATTTTTTATTTTAATTTTAAATAGCTTGTTTTACATGTCAATCCCAGTTCCCTCTCCCTCCCCTCCTCCCGCACTCCCCTTCCCCCCCCCCCCACCCTCCCACCCTATTGCCAAATCCTTCCACATAGGGGATATCTAGAGTCTGTCATTTCACTCTGGGTAGGGTCCAGGCACTCCCCTAAGAGTCCAGGCTGAGAGAGCATCCCTCTTTGTGCTATAGGCACATGAAGACTGTTTGTATTCCAGGGATAGACACTGATCCACAGCTCAGGGCCCCATAGGTTGACCAGGCCTTCTCGCTGACACTCACATTTGGGGGGGTCCAGATCAGTCCCATGCTGGCCTCCCCACTGTCGGTCTGGGGTCCAAGAGCTCTCCCCTGTTCAGATCAGCTGTCTCTGCTGGTTTTGCCAGCCCATTCTTTGCCAATTTGCTCATCACTCCTCTCTCTCTGTCACTCGGTTCAGTTCAGTGATTAATTGTGTGTTTGCCTCTGCTTCCATCAGTCACAGGATGAAGGCTCCCGGATGGTTATAGACATCAAGTTCATTATCAGGAATGGGCATTCGAGGTGGTCTCTCCACTATTGCTTAGCTTGCCCATTGGTGTTATCCCTTTAGATCACTCGAGGTCACTCTGGTGCCTGATCTGTCTTCGATCCTATGATTCCCTTTTCCCCCTATTCTACCCCCACCCCCTCAACTTCCTGTTCCCCCATGACCAACTCTCTTCCTCTTCACCCTCTCTCTTCTTCCCAGGTCCCATGTAATTGCTAGCCTCATTGCCTTCCTTTCCATATGCCCTCATACCCCCCCTATAACACTGAATGTGGGTCTGTCCTCAAATGTTTGACAATTTCTGCTTTGGACAATAAAGTAGAAGAGTGATGATGAATCTCTATATGTTGATCAAAGACCTGAATCAACCACGGATTGACTACATCTTGAAAGGAGTAAGAAATTAAATTTTTGCTTTAAATTTCCTGAAGAAATAAGAAAAGTAGATATGATTATTGTAATAACATTTCTTGTCTTATCATAGAAAAGGGAACTCCTAAGGTAGAGGTTAGCAAGGGCAATGTATTGGAAATAAATGTCATAAAGATGAAATAATACATACCAGATTTATCAGTATTTAATTCAGTCCCATTTCTGGAGAAATACAAAGACCACAGCATTACACTGATGGCAGAGTCAGGCAGAGGCTACCCACAAAGTGACTATTTTTCTTTACTAATTCATTGTAATTCCAGAGTTATACCTTAATCAATACTATTGCTTAACTTACTTTATTTTTGTCCATAAATTGGGATTCTACAGTTAATGAAAAAATTATGAAAATAACCCAGAAAAAGGACCTATAAACAGAAACTAATTAAAAAGAAAGAAAAATTGCTTTTAAAATGTTTTAAAAAGCACAAAACTAAACCAAATCAATCATGTCCCATCTTTGGAATGTAAATCCTTCTTTTAGAACCTGGCATATTTATTAAAAGGACTGGTAGAGCCAGGGAAAAGTGTGCTGAGATATTCTGCTATGCCTTAACATAAAATTAAAATAACATTGACAGATACAAAACTCTAAATAAAACAGCATTCCTTTTATGGGAAGTGGGTAGCAGAGGAAGGAGAGGGGGTGTGGATTTGCAACATCCTCTATCATGCTCAGAGTTTGGCTGCTTACGTCAAGTTTAAAACATTAAAGCTTTAAATATTTTTCACCTGAAACATCTGAATTTCTTTGAATAGCTATTATAATTCTAAGAGATGAGATTTAGTAATTCATTCAGTCTAGTTACTGAAGAAGCAAAGCTGAAAGAATCATATAGGCTAATATGTCAAATAGTAAATACTGACACAGGGAACATGAGAATTTACTTATTACATTCATAGTAAATAAACTAATGGTACCCAGCTCTCAACCAAACAAAACATGCTATTCTATTACCATAATATTTTCAGTACTTGGACAAATGCATGCATTGTAAAGGGAACACGTGTGCTCTGATTACATCTACATTCAGCAGTTTCAATGGCTTGAGCACCTTGGCAATGGTAGTCAAACTCCACCATGCATGACTCAAAATTCATCAGTGAAATTGTTAAGAGGATACAAGATCCAATTCCAAGTTGAGTTTTCAATGAGTAATTTCTAATTTATTTGATCATCCCACTATTTTGCAAAAAGTAATGCAGTAGAGAACAAATCTGTTACATCCTTAATGATTCACTCTGAGAAGTTCTAATATGTACCAAAAAGAAACTAGGAAGGTATGTGATGACAGACGCCAGCAACATTCTCCACAAGGAGAAGTAAGGGGTGGTGCCCAGTTTTTCCAGTTGTGAAAAGAAACTCCTATAATAATTAGAAAGAGGCAGAATGTTAATTGTTCTTGCATAGCACTCTACAGTGCCCAAAGTAGCAGAGAATCTGCAAAGTGAGTATTTTATACTTTTCCTTAAGAAAATCAGAAATAAAGAGAGCTGTGGTTGTTGAAATGAGATGGGATGTGTGCTTTTTCCAGCAGAGTCAGATGCAATCATGTCCTGTTATCATCCCAGTTCTCTCCCACAATTCTTCACTGGAATATTTCAATTGTGTGTACCTCTCACACTGTGCCACAAAGTTCCCTGGAAAGGGCAGTTATGTCAAATCCAACTAATCTATAGACCAAAAAATAAAACCTCATATGACCTTTCAGTTCATAAATGTGCTTTTCAGCTTTCTCAGATTCCCTTAACAGCACAGCACCTTCCTTTCATATTTTCCAAAACTTCCAATGGCATCATCTTCACTAAATCTTTGCTTATTTGTGTCTTCAATGAACTTTATCAGTACCCAAAACCTTATAGCAGTTCTTATCGATACTACTAATTTATTCAAATAATTCTGATCATATATTAGCCCTTGTAAATTAATCTCTCTTATACACCAACTAAAACTATTCTACATAAGAAAAACACAGTAGTACATAATTTGTTTTGTTCAGACTTGGGTAGTTGCTATGTTTGTTTAATCCATTCACAGAAGTTGTGACAGTTCTCTTATCATCACAACTTTACAGTAAAATCATCTTATGAGAAACGAAAAAAAATAGATGGAGTGGGAGGAAAAGGAAAAAGACATAGTTGTGTGATTATTTATAATGCTACTTATGAAAAGACTCCAGACAAGGAAGGCATCTGTCCTTTGCTCCAAGCTTCCAATATTATGGAGAACAACATATCACTTTTTATCAAAATGCAAATAACCAACCAATGACAAATGACCTGTGTTATTCATGTATCTAGAGAACATATCTCATCACTGATTCCTTGTATACATCCACGTGAATAAATTTCATTTAATAACCCATGCTATTTTCTCCAAGATGGTTTTAATTATATATCCTGAAGATTTTCAACCAGTACATCTGATAACAAAATATTGTTTTAAGGATGAGCTCAGTCATTTCTGACTTCTTGTGAAAAGTATTATTTAAAAATATCCCCTTAAAAGCTGAGTTTCAATAAAGCATGCTTAAATCTAGAACTATTCTGAGCTTATGCCTTATACATGTCACAGTTATTAGATTCAAATTGTCCAGCTTCCTGTCCTGGAAATTATCCTGGGATGAAAAACTATGATCTAATCATTTGCCTTTGGGTTTTCCAATATATTTTCTCAGCTTGATAACCAAAACAGGATATGGAAAGCTTAAACTGTGAAACTGTGTTCTAAGGAAAGTCACAAAAAGAATGAAAAAAACTGAAAACAAACACACTAAAGAAGGAAACAGATTATTCAAGCAGAAAGGAAATACACAGAGAGAAAAAACTTAAAAGAGAGCTTCAAGGCCAAATAGATGGTTAAACCCTAAAATAATCCCTAATTTTCTTACTTTTCTGAGGGATGGGTAGGAACACAAGCAAAAGGAACTCCATATCATAGTTAATATATAAGGTTGGAAGTGTATTGAGGTTGTCTAGAGACAGCATAGAGCATTACTTTCACAAGAGTCAAATAAGATGTCCTATCATTTGAAAAGGATGTTGGAATTCAGCAGTGATCATTTCTAAACCCCATACTCAAGATCCACCCATTAAAGTGGATGATCAAAAGCATCTTCTAAACTAGACCCATGCAGTCTTTCCTCAGAGTCTAGAATATCATCATCGTAAGTTAGAAGAATTATTAATTTATTGTTACCACAGAACCAGCAAAAACAAAATCAGCCCTGAACCTCCTAAAAGAGATGCACACCCAGTTGTTTGGGTATCTTTAGAGTAATGTAAAAGCCAGCTCATACGTACTTAAAAGAGTTGACTTTTAAAATTTTAAGAATTTTATGGGCCTCATAGAAGGCTCTAAATAGGCCACAGTAGGAGAGGTTACACCACAGAAGTCAGCAAAACCGACAAAGTAAGGATCGGATTTCTCAAGTGTCTTGGCTAAATGTTATCAGCATACTGCTGAAGAGCCCCAGTAACATTAACAGTCTTTATTCTGGTTAGAGCTGTAGATAGACAAGAGAGGGCACATCAAAAATGGCAAGAAAGGAGTTTTCATGCACATCTGAAGCAAATGACACGGAGAGGTGTCTTTTAGAGTATTTGTTTCTGTAGAGCATATGTCTAGGTGTGGGATTACTGGCTTTAACTATGCATTTTCAGCTCAAGTACTTATTTTTATGTTTTCTATCTCTAAAATAGTTGCATCAATTATGATAATTTGTCTTTTCCTTATAGATTTACAAGAGTTATTTATATATTCTCAGTGAGGCCTCTTTCAGCCATAATGCTACAAGTAAGTTATCCATTAAGTATGTTGTTTTTGTTTTGGTAATGCTTTTGGAGAAATGAAATATTTAATTTCATGGGATCTTTACTACAAATAACTTAATGTATGATCGATGTGTTCTAAATTCTACTTACTCAGTATTTTCCTCTTTAAGTCATAAAGATGCTCATACTTCTCAAAAATGTCTTCTTTCGTATCTCAAGTTCTACTTGGAACTATTTCTGAGTATGGTATGAGTTAGGAAATAAATTTTAAATTCTGAGAATTTAAATGCTTCAATTCCATTAAAGAAGCTATATTTTTAGTTGCAAAAAAGGGACTAAGTATCAACAATGCATAAACCAATCATGAGATTTTCCAACTGAATATTATTCAACAATGAAAAAAAATCTTCTATTGTATGCAACACTATGGAGGGCTCCCTCCCATATGTTGATCCGCAGAAGCTAGATTCTGCAGAGTGAATATTGTTAACTAGTGAGGCATCTAAGCGCTGGGCTCAGTAGTACTATTTTTTGAGAAAGAAGTGATTCAAGATTGTTATGCCAATAGAAAAACTTAACAGAAAAGACACTGAAGATTCAGTAGAGTAAGGATAGTGAATATCATTAAATGCCTTTAACCACAGGAAAAGTGAGTCTAAATGTAAAGTGAAGACTTTGACATGTAATCTCAGAGGTCCTCTCTCCACGAGATCAACAGACAAGACTACTCAGCATGGAAGCATACACATTTAAGATGATATACCTATCTGTGGCTTTTATTCCTTTGGTTATTTTTATATACCCATATATGTCCACATACTACATAAAAATGAATGTATATAATACACATGTATATATTAGAACTTTAGCAAGCAAACATGGGAGTGATTAAAACTGAGTTTAGAAATGGTTATATCTAGAAAAGGAAAAATTGCAATGAGAGCATTAGGGATGTAAGGAGAATTCCAAATGTCTAAAATGGTTGATAGATATCAGAAATGTTTATTCTTTAGAAAAGAAATCCATGGCTCAAGCTTATAAAACATTAAAATGAAAAGATACCACGTAAGTGCTGTGTGAGTGTTTATTGGGTTAATGTCTTTGATGTGTTATTTTTTAAAGCATGTCTTAAGACCACAGAAATTCTAATTCAGAACATTGAACTGTAATGGCGACTTTAATGCTCCTGTCTGATCTGTCATACATTGTTTATTTCTCTGTTCTCATAAACTTTTGTTAGTAAAATTGAGATGGTAATGCTTCTGCTTCTACACCTTACACAGATGGTAATTTACTATAAGGGACAATAACAATAAAGCACGTCAACCCTGTGTAGAACTAAAACTCTTAAATAAAGAAAAAGAAATTTCCTCCCTCCAGAAAAACAAAACACACAAAAAAAACTCTATCATCTGTCAGAACAGGGAGAAAAATCAATTGAACACCATATAAGTTCAAAGTAATTCACTTTAGCTTTTGTTACTGTTCTCTTTGTTAAACGGAGTGAAACAAACATTCTGCTTATTGATCTCTTTTAATTAAGAAGAAGCATAAAATGCTTCCCAGTAAATAAAACTGAAAAATAAATTTCCTTTCTTGTGTTATTTCTGATAAGAGAAACAGCAAGAAAAGAAAGAGATGATAAAAGGGAATAAGAGAGAAGTGTGAATAGAAAGCAACAGAGCGAGAGAAATATGTCAAGTAGAACAGCAAGACAATGACACCAAATGAGAACTATGCATAGATCTGTTCCCCATGAACATTCACAGAAGGACCTATCAACGTAATTATAGGTGTGAGAAGCAAGCTTCTCCCTGCCCCCCAATAACAAATTCAGGAGACTACCTAAAGTGAGGCATTTTTTTATCTTATGATCACTCAGGATCAGGAGTCACCATGCACTGGATGGTGCATTGATTTCAGGCAAAGCAATTATCCTACTGGTTGTGTATTTTGAAGAGTTATATTCTGGCATAGTCCCCACTCCAAACTACCCATCCTCCTGGAGCTAGAGATCTCCCACCACACACCCTTTTGTCTGATACAAGGACTCAGAGATGTATCATCTGTAACTTTTCAAACCTAAAATATTAACTAAAATGATCCTAGGTAAGCAGGAACCAGCTTCTAATGGAAAGACAGGCACTTAGTGCCCCTTGCTTACCTGTGATCTTTAGTGAGTTCAAAATACACCTTATACTGAAAATGGACTATAATGATTGTTTCTTTATTCTTTCTTTTTTTTTTTTTTTTGCTTTTTTGAGACAGGGTTTCTCTTTATTGTTTTGGAGCCTGTCCTGGAACTCACTCGGTAGACCAGGCTTGGTCTCGAATTCACAGAGATCCAACTGCCTCTGCCTCCCGAGTGCTGGGATTAAAGGCGTGTGCCACCACCGTCCAGCATGCTTGTTTCTTATACAGAGAAGAATACAGAGAGGCTCATGGTTGCCAAGGTTAGATAGTATGAATCACAGGAAGTCCTCAGATTTCTTGTAGTGTCTCTTCAATAAAAACTTTCCTTTGCCAATCCACTGGACAAATCAGCTCCTGTTTTTCTTGACCAACCATAGCTTGAAGTAGCAAGGATTAAACAAATTCTGTGGCCTTAATCTCCACGACCAGCCACATATTCCACATTTACCATGTCTTCTACATAAATTACTGGGATTCTACCCTTCCTAAAAGGCTCAACTTAATTTTTTACAGCATATCTCTGACTTTGGCATTTCTTCTAAAGCCGATTTTATACTGATCTACCCATTTATTGTCAACTAGTACTCATGTGCATTGCCCAATTATGTTTTCCAGTCCCATATTTTAGGACCTAACACTTTAATATTAGTCTTGTGCATGACCTCTTTGCATAGAAAATATTATTGCTACACTATCTAGATGCTAGACTTAGTTTGTCAAGCTGATACTTTACCTCCTCAATTAAGGCTGCTCTCTGAAATAATGAATAATCTGATCATGGATCTTCTCAGACAGTGCCAAGCATGCTCTGATGAAGAAGAAAATACAACCAGCTGTTTAGGAAGTAGATTTTATAGGGGGAACCTTTACATAGGCTCCTTCAGTCTCACTTTTCTGAGACTATCCCAAAGGGATTATCAATACTAACTCCTCTAAATACCAGAAACAACCTGAGATAGACAACAAATTATATTATATCCTCTAGCTTTAGCCATATATTTCATTTTTACAAGTTATAAGTGAGCTATTAATTTGCAACTATGCTTGAATAACAGATTAATCAGTCCAAACTTGTAGCATAGCTGACTGAAGGTCTATTGATGAATTTCAAAATGAAATAAGAAAATTGAAGGAAGACAAAGGCAGTTGAAATGACAACAACAGGAAGGAAGAACTATTAGCCACAAAAATGTATAGAGGGAAAAACAGAATGATAATGTGCATTACCACCCAGATATGACCCATTTAATAGGGTTATAATGTACTTACTTCATTGGATTAGCATATGTCAAGATCTTGTTCCGACCTAGAGCATGATCCCAAGGTGCCAACACAATTTCATTCATAGCCCAACTTTTCCCTCCCAATTATTCTACTCACCTCTCTTGTTTGCTTTTCAAGTATGTTCAAGTATGTATCATTGTCCTCATTTAGCCCATTTCCCGCCAATACTAATCATTCTATTATTATTAAATAAAATGCTAATATGTGCTATTTTCTCCTTAGTTTCATTAGAATGTTACTGCTATTGCTCTTGTTATCACTATTGCTGCTGCTTCTACTATTGCTTCTGCTACTGCTATTATTACTGCTATTGTTGTGACAAATACTCTAACTAAAAGCAACATACAAGAGGAACAAATTTATTCTACTTAAAATTCCAAGTTACAATTCATAATAACAGAGAAATCATAGTGGCAGGAGTTTGAGAGAGCTGGTCACATCATAGACCAGAGCAGAGAGAAATGTGTGCAGGTACTACCCTAGCTTGCTGCACTATCTTTCTTCATGCTTATACCATCATGGCCCAGTTCCTGAAAAGATTCTGATGAAAAGATGCCGAACATAATGGGATGTATTCCCCAACATCAATCAACACCTGAGATGATCCCTACAGGCATGTCCACTAGCCAACTTCAAGTAGAAAATTGCTCAACTGAGGCTCTCCTCTCAGATGATTACAAGATGAAATGTACTGATATTTAAAGCTAACCATGACAGTCTTTTATCCTCACTTCTGCCATTAATGAAGTCAAGGAATCCACTTGTTATTTGATTAAATAGTACAGCAGCAGCTACTTGGTAATACACAGGAGCAGTGCTTATTCTCACAGTTAATATTCTACATAGGGATAATAGAGTTTTCACCAGGAACCCTAAACTCCTGGACTGAAAAACTGTTTTGTGAACTATGTACCTCAACTCTATTATATCCAAGTGCTATTACAGACATGCCCAAGTAACTAAATTACTCCAGATGTATAAATCCTAATGAATTTATGTAATAAAAATGGAAAAAAGCAACATTAACTCCTTGAAAATCTCTAGTCCTATGATAATGGCATCTAATGAGAATGAGTTGCATAAAATACCAGAAAAACTCAAAAGAATTACTAAAAACTATTTTCAAAATAAATAGAATAAGCTCCTGAATTAGAACACAACATCTCAGTGAAAGAAGATAATATGAGATACGACAGAGAAATTCAACAAACATAAAATTATTGAAGAAGAAATGCAAATCTGAAATACTGGAAATGAAAATTATAAGCCAAATGAAAAGGAAAATCAAATCAATAAAATAGATTGAGGAGACTACAGAATAACTGACCTCGAAAATAGGGTATAGACTAACTAGAACAATCACACAAGGATAAATATAAAATAATAAGAAAACACCATTGGGAATTCCAAGATAGACACAGCACTCTGAAAAGATCAATTAAATCTATGAATAATAGGATTAAAATAAGGAAAGTAATCTCAATCTAAAGACACAGAAAATACTGCCAAAAGAAGCATAAAAGAAGTTCCCAAAGTTTTGAAAATAGATACCAATGTAAATACAGATGACAATAAAAACAACAAATAGAGAAAACTAAAATAGAAACTTGCCTAATCACAGTGCAACTAAAACATTAGGTACACAGAACAAGGAAATTGTACTGAAAATGAAAGGAAAAACACTGAGTTGTATATAAAGGCAGGCCCATCGGAGTAACAACAGATTATCTAACTGATAGTTTAAAAGCCTGAAGGTCCCACACATATGTATTTCAATTTCTAAAAGACAAAACTACTGACTCATACTACTATATCCAGCAAAGCTGTCCATCATATTTGCAAGGGGAAAAAACTTAACATGACAAAGTAGAATAAAGCAATTTATGACAACTGAGCCAACTCTATCAAAGATGTTTGAAGAACTATGGACTAAAGAAGATAATAAATCATTTTATAAGTCCACAGAAAAGAATAGAACATGGTAAAATAATAAGCAAGAAAAGAACAGAGGGAAACCATGCACACAAATAAAATCAACAAAAGACAGTTATCAGTACATGCCTTCAAATAATAACTGTCAATAGTTTGACTTAATTCACCAATAAAATGTTACAGACTAGTGTATTTTTAAGTAGGAATCATTCATTTACACCTCTAAGAAGAATACTTCACCACATGAGACAGACACTATCTAGTCATGAAAGGGTGGGAAGGTAGACCTAGGAAACAAGATTTCAATTTAAAACTATGTACAAAAGGTAGAGAACTCTTCACACTGGTTAAAGGAATAATCTATCATGCAGAAGACAGGCACACCCAGTTTCATAAATAAATATTATCAGATGGAAAATCCAAGATAAACCTTAGCACCATAGTAGCAAGAAACTTCAATATCCCATTCTCACAAATTAACAAGTCTGTGCAACAAAAAACATAAAGAGAAATATATTAGTTAAATTACATCATAGGCCATACAGACTTAACAGACATCTACTGGGCATTCTATAATAACATTGAAACATACATATTTTCCTTAATAGCTCATGAACCCTCACTAGAATAGTCTTATATTAGGACACAAAGCAAGTCAAAACAAATACATTAAAATGGATATTGTTCCCTGTATCTATCTGAACATAATAAAATAAAAATAAAACCCAACAGCAAAGAAACACTAGAACATACACAAATTCATGGAGATTAAAGAATACATTATTGAACGATTAATGAGTTCTTGAAAAGTATCAAGAAGGAAATGAAAGAACCCCTAGAAATAAATGAAAATGAAAACACAATATACTAAAATTGTGGAATGCAATGTGTTCTCATTCGCTTCTCTGTTACCATAATAAAAACCAAAAGCAACTTGGGGAAGAAAGAATTTATTTTAGCTTACACATTATAGCCTTCACAGAGAATTATATGGCTTTCAGAACCTACAATAAAAAATCAGTGAAATGACAGATAAGTGACTTAATGATACACCTTCTGTTTCTGGAAACAGAACAAGCCAAACTCTCTATCAGAGTATGGAAAGTGATCATTAAGATCAGAGCTGGAGTTAAAGAAATGGAAAACAAGAAAAATACAAAGAATCGATGAACACAGAATTGGTTCTTTGAAAAGATAAACAAGACTGACAACTAACCAAAAGGAAAAAAAAGACCTAGTTAATAAAATTAAAGTTTAAAGAGGATACCAATTCAACATATATCAATGAGAATTAGAAAACCATTAACTTTTACCATATATATTCCTCTAAATCAGAAATTCTAAAAAAGGGGTGAATTTCTAGAAGCATATGTACTATCAAAATTAAACCAAAATAAGATAACAATTTAAACAGTTCTGTATATGTAGTAAAATCCAAGCATTAATTGCTTATTAATTTTTGTATCTTTTGAAGTTAAAATAAAATTATATAATTTTTCTCCCTTCCCTATCCTCCCAAAAAGTACTTCATGTACTTACTTTCTTTCCCTTTTTCTTTAATTGTGCATGCAATTTATATGTGTGTGTGTATACACGATATGTATATATGCATGTGTGATTATATGTATATTTACATATGTTCTTAAATATATATATATATATATATATATAAAGTCTGCTCAGTTCAAATACTATTACTTCCAAATAATTTTTTAAATCTTCCAACTAAAATAAGTCCAGGTTCAAATGGATACACCAGTGATATTTACTAGACCATTAAAGAATAAATAATGCCAATCTTCTCAAACTAAATTTTTATGAGACTAACATGACCATGATACAAAAATCACATAAAGATACAACAAAGAAAGACTATTATCAATCAATCTCCTTCATAAACAGAAACTCAAAATTTTTCAGCAGAATAGTTACCAAATTCAAGAATCATCCTAGGGATCATTTGCTCTAATCAAGTTGGCTTTGTTTCAGGCATGCAAGGATGGTTCAATACATATAAATCAACAAATGTTATAAATTATATAAATGACCCCAAGAACAAAAATCACATGGTTACCTTATTAGATGCAGAAAAGGCTTTTGTCAAATCCAACATCCCTTCATGTTATAAGTCCTGAAGAAATTCAGAATAGAAAAAACGTATCTCAACATAAGAAAGAATATATTTAACAATCCTATAGCCAATAGTATATAAATGGGGAAAACTCGGTGTCTCTACTAAAATCAGGAACAAGAAAGGGCTATCCACCTTTCCAACTCTTATTCAATACAGTACTGGAGATAATTATGTAGAGCAATAAGGTAGAAGAATCAAATAAAACAGAGATAAATATAAATAGAAGTTGTTGAAGTTTGAATGAGAATCAACCCCAACAGACTCATACATTTGAATTCTTAGTCACCAGGCACTGAACTATTTAAAAGTATTAGAAGTATTAAGGGGTATGGCTTAGTTAAAGGAAGTATAGCCTTATTGAAGTATGTGTGTGTGTGTGTGTGTGTGTGTGTGTGTGTGTGTGTGTGTGTGTCTGTTTATTGAATGTGGATCAGGGTATATAGCTCTCAGCTATCACTCCAGCACCTTGTCTATCTGGTTCCTGTCATAATGATCATGGACTAACCTTCTGAAAGTGTGACCAAGCACCAGTTAGATGCTTTCTTTTATAAGAAATGCCTCAGTCATGTTGTCTCTTCACTACAATACAACAGTAACTAAGATAGAAATCTCTTCAAAACACTGTGGTCTGAAAAAGAGATCTTAAGTGACAGGAGTAAACCTAGAACTGTTGTTTGGCTAAATGGGTATGCTATAAAACTCTTTTAAATGAATGTTAATGTTTATACTCATAGGTTAATGCTGTTCTCAAACTTAGTCAAGAGAAGTGCTTTCTTGCAGTGGGCATCAGTCGGTATTAAGACTCAGAATTGCTCAAGGTGAGGAGAATAAGTGACTAAAGAGGGCTAGTACTACATGTGAGATCTATATTGACCTTTTGCCCATAAGACTTGTGGAACACCATGGGAGATGGGGTGGAAAGAATCATAGACACAATCGCAAAATTCAAAACCTAGAACAGTTCCTACAGACAACACAGCAGAAAAACCCAGAAGACTCTGGGCATGAAATGCCTTTTTAGACATGACATTAAAGGCATGATCCTTAAAAAGATGATAAACTTGATTCAAAGTTAAAGTTTTCTGCTGTGTGATAGACAAAGTCAAATGAATGAGAGAGCAAATTACAGGATCAGAAAAACTACTTACCAAAAGCATGTCTGACGAATGGATTGTTTAAAAAATGGAAAGAAAGAAATCATAAAATTCAACAATAAAAATAATTAATTCCCAAGTTAAAGATAATAGAAAATCTGAATTGATAATTAGAAGAAGTTCTAAAGATGGAAAAACATGTGACATGCTTATCTAGGCATACCTCTTCCCTTCCCGTTAAAACAAACCTCACATAGAAAGCTGAACTTAGTGGGGTGGGGTGGGTGGTACATTATCATTGAACCTCTAGTGTGGCTGAGAATAGATCTTTGTAAGTTCCAGAGACAAAGCTCTGACTCTAAAAACTCTGATAGCGTAGGGTCCCAATGTGTGGTCAAAGCTGGCCTTGAACTTGTTATCTGGAAGCCTCCAGCCTCTTAAGTGCTAACATTGTAGCATGTGCCACATGCCCAATGTATTTGTAGTTTTAAAAAATGCTGAACCAAAATCATCCATACATCTGTGCTCTAATTAGTAAGAGAAAGTAATACTTGAAACTCCTATTATAATGTTATAAATAATTTTTCTTTATAACTCATGTATAAAATATATTCTCTTGGAAAAAATTTTATCATTTGCTGAGTTTTCTAAGGTTGTTAATACATTCTTATTGATTTATAGAACCTATCATGTAATATTAAGTTTAGTGGGGCTGGAGAGTTTTTGGTGGTTAAGAACACTTGTTGCACTTGCAGAGGATGTCAACTCAATTCCCAGTATTCAAATAGTGGATCATGACTGTCTGTAATTCTGGTTCCAAAAGATCCAGACCTCCATGGGCATATCCATGCATGCATACAAAACACTCATGCACACAGAGTAATAAAATAAATTTAATAAAAAATTAGCCCTGAAACAGGCCGGCTTCTGGGCCTGCATTCCAGTGCCTGCGGATCACCTGGGAACTGCACAGAGCTTCCAATCCCGGTGGGAGCCAAGCACCCCAGACTCCAGGTCTTCTCTCCCACCAACGAGACCAGGAAACCAGAGGAGCCAGGGAGACCAGGGGAGCAGCTGTTCCGGTGAGATCAGGTACAACAGGATCCAGCATAGGGTCCAGGGGACCAGGTAGGAGGCTAAGCACCCCAGATTATGGTTCTTCTTCTCCACCCATGGGACCAGAACAAGGACAAGGAATAGAAGAACCACCAGATTATTGGCCTTGCTAGCATCCACCAAAAGGGAACTCTGGTCCCCTAACCACCAGACCAGTAAGGGGCTCTTTCTGCACCCACTAGAAGAAGAGATGGGAAAGAGACAATACAAAACCACACTCAGCAACAGAAAAACAAATATGGCACCACCAGATTCTAGAGACTCCACACCAGCAAGACTCCAACATTCCAATGCGAACGAAGCAGAAGAGAACGACCTTGAAACCACTTTCATGAAAATGATAGAGGCCCTAAAAGAGGATATAGGAAAATCCCTCAAAGAAATGGAAGAACAAACAAACCAAAAAATTCAAGAAATGGAAGAACAAACAAACCAAAAAATGCAAGAATTGGGAGAAAAAACAAACCAAAAAAGGCAGGAAATGGAAGAAGAAATGAAGCAAAAAATGGAAGAAAAAACAAAGCAAAAAATGCAAGAATTGGAAGAAGAAACAAACCAAAAAAGGCAGGAAATGGAAGAAGAAACAAAGCAAAAATGCAAGAAATGGTAGAAAAAACAAAGCAAAAAATGAAAAAAATGGAAGAAGAAACAAACCAAAAAAGGCAGGAAATGGAAGAAGAAACAAAGCAAAAAATGCAAGAAATGGAAGAAAAAGAAAACCAAAAATGCAAATGGAAGAAAGAACAAACCAAAAAATTCAAAAAAGGCAACAAATGGATGAAAAGATAAACCGAAAATTGCAAGAAGCAATGCAAACACTGCAAGGGTTAAAAACTGAAATAGAGACAATAAAAAAACACAATCTGAAGAAAGGCAGGAAATAGAAAAGCTGGGCAAACAGTCAGGTACTACCGATACAAGCATTACCAACAGAACAGAAGAAATGGAAGAGAGAATCTCAAGTGTTGAAGATACAATAGGAGAAATGGATTCATCAACCAAAGAAAACCTTAAGTCCAACAAATCCTTAACACAAAACATCCAGGAAATATGGGACACCATGAAAAGACCAAACCTAAGAATAATAGGTATAGAAGAGGTAGAAGAAATACACCTCAAAGGGGCAGAAGGCATATTCAACAAAATCATAGAAGAAAACTTTCCCAACCTTAAGAAAGACATGCCAATGAAGGTACAAGAAGCTTACAGAACACCAAATAGAGTGGACCACAAAAAAAAAATTCCCTCGCAACATAATAATCAAGACCCCAAACATACAGAATAAAGAAAGAATATTAAGAGCAGCTAAGGAAAAAGGCCAAGTAACATATAAAGGCAGACCTATCAGAATTACACCTGACTTCTCCATGGAATCTCTGAAAGCCAGAAGGTCCTGGATAGATATTCTACCAACACTAAGAGACCATGGATGCCAGCCCAGACTACTATACCCAGCAAAGCTCTCAATCACTATAGACGGAGAAACCAAGATATTCCATGACAAAACTAGATTCAAGCAATACGTATCCACTAACCCAGCCCTACAGAAAATTTTGGAGGGAAAACTCCAACCCAAAGAAGGTAACTACAACCAGAAAAACATAGGCATTAGAGAATCCCTCTCTAACAACAGGCAAAAGAACAAAGGGGTGAAATTATACACATAATTCCAACAACAACAACCATGGCAAATCCAAGAAGGATGAGCAATCAATGGTCATTAATATCCTTCAACATTAATGGTCTTAACTCACCCATAAAAAGACACAGGCTAGCAGAATGGATTCGAAGACAGAACCCTTCCTTCTGCTGCATACAATAAATACACCACACCCTCAATGACAGACATTACCTGAGAGTTAAAGGTTGGGAAAAATTTTTCAATCAAATGGACCCAAGAAACAAGCAGGGGTAGCAATCCTAATATCTAACAAACTAGATTTTAAAATAAAATCAATCAAAAGAGATGAAGGAGGTCATTACATACTCATCACAGATGAAATCCACCAAGATAAAGTGTCTATCCTGAATATCTATGCCCCAAATACAAAGGCATCCACATTCGTAAAAGAAACATTATTAGTACTTAAATCACATCTAAAGCCCCACACACTTATAGTGGGAGATTTCAATACCCCATGCTCACCCCACCCCATAGACAGGAATATCAGACAGAAACTCAACAAAGAAGCAAAGGGTCTAATAGAAGTAATGACCCAACTGGAATTAACAGACATCTATAGAACATTTCATCCACATATAAAAGAATATACCTTCTTGTAACCACCACATGGAACCTTTTCAAAAATCGACCACATACTTGGCAACATATAAAACCTCAGCAGCTAAAAAAAATTGGAATAACTCCATGCATCTTATCAGACCACCATGCTTTAAAATTAGAATTCAACAACAACGCAAATTGCAGAAAACCTACAAACTCATGGATATTGAATAATGTTCAACTGCACCATCCCTGGGTCAAAGAAGAAATAAAAAAAGAAATTAAAGACTTCCTAGAATTCAATGAGAATGAAGACACAACATACCCAAACCTATGGGACACTTTGCAAGCAGTGCTACTGGGGAAGTTAATAGCACTAAGTGCCCACATGAAGAAACTGGAGAACAGTTATACTAGAGAATTAACAGCACAGCTGAAAGCTCTAGAACACAAAGAAGCAAACTCCACTGGTTAGAGTAGATGCCAGGAAATAATCAAATTGAGGGCTGAAATCAATAAAGTAGAAACTAGGAAAACAATACAAAGAATCAATGCAATGAAGAATTGGTTCTTTGAGAATATCAACAAGATAGACAAATCTTTGTCCAAACTTACCAAACAGCAGAGAGTGAACATGCAAATTAACAAAATCAGAAATGAAAAGGGGGACATGACAACGGACTCTGAGGAAATCCAGAGAATCATCAGGTCATACTTTGAAAACCTGTACTCCACAAAATTCAAAAATTTAAAGGAAATGGACTACTTCCTGGATAGCTATCACTTGCCAAAACTAAATCAGGAAAAGATAAGCAATTTAAATAGACCTATAACCCCTATGGAAATAGAAGCAGTCATCAAAAGTCTCCCAACCAAAAAAAAGTCCAGGTCCAGATGGCCTCAGTACAGAAATCTACCAGAAATTGAAAGAACAGCTTATACCAATTCTTCTCAAAGTATTCTACACAATAGAAGCAGAAGGGTCTTTGCCAAACTCTTTCTATGAGGCTTCAATAACCTTGATCCCCAAGCCACACAAAGATACAACTAAGAAAGAGAACTTCAGACCAATATCCCTCATGAACATTGATGCAAAAATACTCAATAAAATACTGGCGAATCGGATCCAAGAACACATCAAAACAATCATTCACCACGATCAAGTAGGTTTCATCCCAGGGATGCATACAGAAATCCATCAACGTAATCCACCATATAAACAAGCTGAAAAACAAAAATCACATAATCATCTCACTAGATGCTGAAAAAGCCTTGGACAAAATCCAACACCCCTTCATGATAAAGGTCTTGGAGAGATCTGGGATAACAGGCACATACTTAAACATAATAAAAGCTATATACAGTAAACCAACAGCCAACATCAAACTAAATGGACAGAAACTCAACACAATTCCTCTAAAATCAGGAACAAAACAAAGCTGTCCACTCTCTCCATACCTTTTCAATATGGTACTTGAAGTTCTACCCATTGGTATACCACAGCAAAGGGGGATCAAGGGGATACGAATTGGGAAGGAAGAGAATAAACTTTCACTGTTTGCAGACGATATGATAGTTTACATCAATGACCCAAAGAACTCTACCAGGGAACTCTTACAGCTGATTAACACCTTCAGCAAAGTGGCAGGCTACAAGATCAACTCAAGAAAATCAGTAGCCCTACTATATACAGATGATAAAAGGGCTGAAAGAGAAATCAGAGAAACATCACCCTTTACAATTGCCACAAACAACATAAAATACCTTGGGGTAATACTAACCAAACAAGTGAAAGACCTGTATCATAGGAACTTTGAATCTTTAAAGAAAGAAATTAAAGAAGCCCTCAGAAAATGGAAAGATCTCCCATGCTCTTGGATAGGTAGGATCAATGTAGTAAAAATGGCAATCCTGCCAAAAGCAATCTACAGATTCAATGCAATCCCCATTAAAATCCCAGCACAATTCTTCACAGACCTTGAAAGAACAATAATCAATTTTGTATGGAAAAACAAAAGATCCAGGATAGCCAAATCAACCCTGTTCAACAAGGCAATGTCTGGAGGCTTCACCATCCCTGACCTCAAGCTGTATTATAGAGCTATAGTCCTGAAAACAGCTTGGTATTGGCACAAAAATAGACAGGTAGACCAATGGAATCGAATTGAAAACCTGCATATTAACCCACACAAGTATGAACATCTGATATTTGACAAAGAAGCTAAAAGTATACAATGGAATAAAGAAAGCATCTTCAACAAACGGTGCTGGCATACCTGGAGGCTGGCATGTAGAAGAATACGGATCAATCCATGTTTATCACCATGCACAAAACTTATGTCCAAATGGATCAAAGACCTCAACATAAATCCAGCCATACTGAACCTCTTAGAAGAGATAGTGGGTGGTACCCTTGAACAAATTGGTACAGGAGACAGCTTCCTGAACATAACACCACTAGTACAGACAGTGAGATCAACAATTAATAAATGGGACCTCCTGAAACTGAGAAGCTTCTGTAAGGCAAAGGACACAGTCAGTAAGACAAAAAGGCACCCCACAGAATGGGAAAAAATATTCACTAATCCCACATCTGACAGAGGGTTGATCTCCAAAATTTACAAAGAACTCAAGAAGCAAGTCTCCAAAACATAAAAGGACCCAATTAAAAGTGGGCTACAGAACTAAATAGAGAGTTTTCAATAGAGGAGTCTAAAATGGCTGAGAGGCAATTGAGAAAGTGCTCAACATCCTTAGACATCCGGGAAATGCAAATCAAAACAACTCTGGGATACCATCTCACTCCTGTCAGAATGGCTAAAATCAAAAACACCAAAGACAATTTATGCTGGAGAGGATGTAGTGAAAGGGGGACACTCCTCCATTGCTGGTGGGAGTGCCAACTGGTTCAGCCACTTTGGACATCAGTATGGAGATTCCTCAGAAAAATAGGAATAAACCTACCACAAGACCCAGCAACTCCACTCTTAGGCATATATCCAAAAGATGCCCATTCATTCAACAAAGATGTCTGTTCCACTATGTTCATAGCAGCATTTGTAATAGCCAGAACTTGGAAGCAACCTAGATGTCCCTCAACCGAAGAGTGGATAGAGAAAATGTGGTACATTTACACAATGGAGTACTATTCAGCAGAAAAAAACAATGGAAACCTGAGATTCACAGGCAAATGGATGACACTAGGAGAAACCATCCTGAGTAAGGTAACGCAGTCACAAAAAGAGAAACATGGCATGTACTCTCTCATATATGGATTTTAGACATAGATCTGGGGAGTGCCAGCCTACAATCCCATGGCCAGAGAGTCTGGGAAACAGAAACATCATTCAGTGGCTGATCAAAGAAGAGGCAGACCCCCTCAGTTAAGTACTGAGCTGAACTCAAGAAAGCCAGTAACTGATAGGGAGGACTGATGACCAAAGGGATTAAGACTGGGCTGGTTTAACTCCCAGAAAGAGCTGACCTGACAAAGGTTAACTCTTGAACCCCAGGCTGATGGCTGGGAATCCAGCATGGGACTGATCAAGACCCCCTGAATATGGGTGTCAGTAAGGAGGCCTAGGGAATCTATTGAGCCTTGGGCAGCAGATCAGTACCCATCCCGAGTATACACATGGACTTTGGACTCCCATCCAACAATGTGAGGTGCACTCTCACCCTGAACTCTTGGGGAAAGGTCTAGGCCCTGCCCTATATGAAATGAAAGACTATGGACACCCCCATGGAAGGCCTCACCCTCCCTGGGGAAATGAGGGGATAATGGGGGACTTGGGGGGAGGACATGGGAGGAGGGCAGGGTAAGGGAGAGGAACCTGGAACTGACTTGTGAAGCAACCTTGTTTCTTATCTAAATTTAAACTGAAAAATAAATTTTAAAAAAAGGGTAAAAAAAATTAGCCCCATTTATGGTAAGATTTAGAGAGAGAGAGACAGATGGAGAGAGGGAGAGAGACACATAGAAACATACAGAGAGACATACAGGAGAAGAGAGAGACAGAGAGAGAGACACACAGAGACAGATACAGAGAGATAGGGACAGATTGGGGGAGTGATAGATAGACGGGGAGAGAAATAGAGAGAGAGAGGTATTTTTCATATTCTTTCCTAATCTCCAAGACATTTCTCAACGCAGTTGGGTTGACTGTGTAGATGGACCATTATAGACATCTTTGTTGCTTCTAGGTTTTGGCATTTATGAGTGCAGTTGCCATAAGTATCTCTGCACAGGTTTTTGTATGAATAGTCTTCAGCCCCTTTGTGTGACTACAGGAACTACAGTTGTGGATCATATGAGTATGATAGCTTTGCAAAGTGACTGTATTGCTTCACATTTCTACCAATAATGAGAGTTCATGTTGCTCCATATACTTGCCAATAAGTGTTGCTGCCATACTGGAGGACAAGGGTCCTTGTGCTTTCTGAGCTAGGTGTAACCAGTCTCAGGCAGAATGACGATGTTCTAATGATGTCTGACCTTCTGACTATGGGAAGGATAGATCCCAAGAATTTGGAATGTCCATAGGGATCTCATGCTGAGAGAAGGAAAATACTGGGAGCCTGATGATGGTTAGAATGTGGGAGGCAAGCTCAGAAAGCATGTGAAAAAAAAGCACAAGCACACTTGTCCTTCAGTATGGCGGCTTCAATTTTAGAAAACAATTCCATAGAAACACCAAAACTCTACATGCAAATGTATAGTCTACAGATATACTTACTTCAATATTTTTTGAAACAGCACCAGAACAAAGGAATGCAAATGTTGTCAAAGGGATTTGGCTGAATAAATAACAGTAAAATGAATTTGTAAAAATATAACAAAATGGCCTTTATGTGCTGATAGAAATTGATACAACTGCTGTTTGTGCTTGAGATGAGTGTGAGCTCTGCTTAGGCCCCAACTCCCACCATCACCCTCTCCTTGGATTGTCCTGGGCCTGCTCCTTATGTAAAGTGGACATGCCCAGACAGGAAGGACCACCTGAGTCCAGCCCCACATCACTCTTGATTCCCAATCCACCCTCCACACTCTGCTTGAGTTAGGAGAATACCAGCAGAGGCCAGACCATCCAGAGTTGCAGACACTGAAGTCTTGTCCCACATACATCACCTGGAGACTGGAGGAGAGGAAGAGATCCCTCCTGCACCCACTAGAAGAAGGGATGGGAAGACAACAGTATAAGAACACACTCAACAACAGAAAGACCAATATGACACCAGGAGAATCTAGGGACTCCACACCAGCAAGACCTGAAAAGACCAACACAGATGAAGCAGAAAAGAAAGATTTTAAAAACTTTTCTATGAAGATAATAGAGACCCTTAAAGAGGAAACAAGAAAATCCCTTGAAGAAATAGAAGAAAAAAAAACCACATGAAGTGGAGGAAAAGACAAACTAAAAAATTCAAGAAATAAACCTCTTAAAGAATCTTTAAAAAGCCAAGAAAAAACAACCAAACAAGTAAATGAAACAATTCAAATAGTTCAAGGCTTGAAAGTTGAAATAGAAACAATAAAGAAAACATAGATTGAGGGGAAATAGAAAAGCTAGGTTAATGATCAGGAACTACAGATGTAAGTATAACCAAAAGAATACATGAGATGGAAGAGAGAATAGCAGATGTTGAAGACTCACTAGAGGATACACAGTCATCAAAAAAAGAAAATCTCAAGTCCAACAAATCTCTAACACAAAATATCCAGGAAATATGGAACACCATGAAAAGACCAAACCTAATAATAATAGGTATAAAAGAAGGTGAAGAAACCCACCTCAAGGGAGCAGAAAACATATTCAACAAAATCATAGAAGAAAACTTCCCCAACTTAAAGACGGATATGCCTATAAAAGTAAAAGAAGCTTACAGAACACCAAATAGACTAACCAGCAACCCAGGTTAGTCTCAGCGGCTTCTGAGACCCAACTGGAATCCCAAAAAAGAGAAAGACTGTCTCTCCTCCCAGTTCTTTATTTCCCACAGTCCTATGCACTGTAGCCATGCCCAAAGCAGGAATGGTCAGTGGCACAGGTATCTAATATCTCTCCCTACAATTCCCCTTTTAGTCTAAAGAAACGATTTAGTCTTGAAACAAAACTAAAATGTGTCAATTTACAAAATATCTCAAACATACATAAAAATATATACATAGAATATGATATACAAAATGTCTCAAACATAAAGCATATATACAGAGAAGATGTTAATGATATTTATGCATAGAAAGATTTTACACAGTATTATGGATTGCAATAAGCAAATTATAAGTCACCAGAAGATATAATAATCAACCTATATCATCCTAAGCATATCTATCCTATCTAAACCCTAAACTTATCTGAAAGAGATGTCCAAGTCTGAACACCTCCTTCCAATCCCAACCCTAAACAACTGAAAACTAACTCTAACAGGTGTAAATTATCATGTAATATCAACAGTAGGCAAAGGGGGCATAGGAGAGGTGAAGGATTCTGGGAAACGGAGGCACGATCAACATGTAGGACGCGAGAGGAGTTAAGAGGTTCGGACCCTTTCTCCAGTAAGAGAAGACCATGTGGAAATATTCAGATTAGCAGTTAGGGGTTAATAAGTAAGTCAGTGCTAGCCAATAAGAAAGCATAGCAAATGGCCAACAGCTTCAAAATTAATATAGCATCCTGTGTGTTCATTTAGGACTAATGCAGCTCTGGGACCAGGCTGGCAGGAAGAGTTATCATAACAGGGAGGAGGGAAGAGAATAGGAGGACTGAGACACAGGAGGAATGGAGGAGGACAAGAAAGGAAATGTCTTCATAGAGGGAGCCAGTACATATTTGGAGAGAAGTCTGGCACAGGGAAAATGTTAGGGAATCCACAGGGATGATCCCAACTATGAATCTAGGCAGTGGTGGAGAGGCTGTCTTTGATACTCTTCCCCTATAATGAGATTGATGACTACCTGGGTTGCCACTCCTATAGCCTTCATCCAGTAGCTGATTAAAGCAGAAACAGGCACCCACAGCTAAGCACTGAGCCATACTCCTGGAATCCAGTTGCAGAGAGTGAGGAAGGATGAGCAAATGAGCCAAGGTGGTGCTGGAGAAACTCACAGAAACAGTTGACCTGACCTAGTGAAAGCACAGGAGACCCTAGTAATAAAGCCGGGGAACCAGCATTGGACTGAACCAAGCCTTCTGAATGTGGGTGCCAGCTAGGAGGTCAGGGCAGTCGATGGGACCTCTAACAGTGGAGCCACTGTTTCTCCCTAGAACACAAATAAACTTTGGGAGTTCATTCCCTATGGAGGGATACTATTGCAGCTAGATACAGGAAGGAAGACCTGGGCCCTCCCCCAACTGGTGTGATGGACTTTGATGGTCCCCCATGCGGGGGGGGGGGCGCACTATCCCTGGGGAATGGGTGAGAGGTAGATTGTGGGGTCTGTAGGGAGGATGGGAGGGTGAGGGAATTGGGGGATTGATATGTAAATAAGAGTGATGAAAGATACTATAATAGAGGGAGCCATTATAGGTTTGAGGAGAGAACTGGCACTAGGGAGATTTCCACGGATCTACAAGGATGACACCAACTGTAATCTAAGAAGTAGTGGAGAGGCTTCCTTAAATGCCCTTCCCCCATAATGAGATTGATGGCTACCTTATGTGCCATCCTAGAGCCTTCATCCAGTGGCTGATGGAAGCAGAGGCAGACACCCACAGCTGAACACTGAACTGAACTCCTGGAACCCAGTTGCAGAGAGGGAGGAGTAATGAGCATAGGAGTCAAGACCAGGTTGGTGAAATCCACAGAAACAGCTGATCTGAACAAGGGGGGAGCTCATGGACCCCACACTGTTGACTGAGAAGTCAGCATGGGACTGATCCAGACTCCCTTGTGGGGAGCCGCCCCCCACATTCTCTGTTACAAGATGGCGCTGACACCCGTTGTCAGTTGGAGTAAACAACCTTGGTGCGCATGTGCCTGCTACTTTTCCATCCCTTACTCTCTGCCTCTCCCGTGGTGTCATATGGGCTGACAAGCAGGAGCCAGTCAGGAGATGACACGTCCGAGGCGGGGACTGCTGAGCTATATAAGGGTTGGGCTTTTCGCTCCCCGGGTCTCCGCTCTGTAAGCTTATGCTCTCCCTCTCAAGACTCATTAAAGCTGTTCTGCAGAAGGATCCTAAGTGTGCCACGTTGTTCTTGCTGGCGAGACAGTAGCGCGGGACACTCCCTGAAGGTGGGTGTCAATGAGGAGGCCTTGGCAACCAATGGGGCCTCAGGTAGTAAATCAGTATTTACCCTGGCATACAAATGAACTTTGAGAGCTCATTCCACATGGAGGGAGGCTCTCTCAGCCTGGACACATAGGGAAGGGCCTAAGCCCTGCCCGGATGATATGGCAGACTTTGGAGATCCCCCATGGAGGGCCTCACCCTCCTTGGGGAAAGGAGTAGAGATGGGGTAGGGGGTTAGGAGAGCTGGTGAGGAGTTGGGGAGAAGGAGAGGGAGAGGGAGCTGGGATTGACATGTGAAGCAAGCTTGTTTCTAATTAAAAAAAATTCTGCTTGAGATAAAAGAGTGTTTCTAAAATAAAAAAAATTTAAAAGAAAAAAGAGAAACTGATACAAGTCTATGGTAAGTAGTAAAATTTTCACAGAGTAGTACACACAGCATGTTTCTGTTTGTGTCAGTGGGAAAAGGGTAACACAGGTTTGTCTATACTGAAAGTCTTTCTGGAATCACAAACAAAACAAAATGAAACTCTCTTTCTTAGGGAAGCTAGAGACAGACAGCATGGAGAGGGTTTCTCCTTTACCCCTTGTTCTGGGTACAGATGGATCCATGTGTATTTAAAACCTATTCCAAAAAAGTAAACAAGCTACCACACTTCACAACAAATTGCTAGATGGGGAAGCTGCTTCCCAAATCCTCAGCCTCATGTTTGTTTCTGTTCTGCCTTCTATGTCTAGTTAAAGAGCATGGGAGAGGGGAGAACTGCTGAGAAGACATGCAGCTGGAATGAGGGGTACCTGGTATGACTGGGGCACATAAGACTTTCCTAGACACCATGGACTCAGAAGACAGCTTTCCAACAGACAGCAGCCGACAAGCATCTGAGAAAGGAGACAGCCGAAGCTGTCTGCATCTTCAGAGATTTGTGCCAGGGGACATTTCAGACCACCCACAAAGGAGCTCAGTCACAAAGCAGTCTCTAACGACAGTAATAATAGCACTCTGTCCATCTTAGTCTATGAGCTACAACAGCCACAATAGACGGGAATGACTGGTCAAGTCAGATGTATTGTCCTTCCTGCCTTTGCAATAAGACACCCCAAGGAAAGGTGGCAAAAATGGGGCAGGGAAAGATGAATGTCTCTCCCCATTTCTGACCCTTCAGGTGTGAAAGGCTGCATCTCTCTTTGTACCCTTCTCTTCTCCCCTTGCCGGTCTCTAACAGTCACTGCTCTATTCTCTACCTCCATGAAATTAAATTTAGCTTACATAGCTAATGAAAACATGCAGTATTTGTCTTTCTGTGCTGGCTTACTTTGGTTACTTTAAGACACATGAATTTTTCATAAACCTTTTATTGTCATTTTCAATACATTTTGTACCTACCAAATATAAGTAGCATATTGGTAATAACAGTTAATCATACAATAAATACTCATTGAGTTGTTACCTAATTCAAGAATAAAAACATAAGAACAGATTTTTAATTGCAGTAAACTACAAATAACATAATTTCTAACAGTCATTATCAATCATGATGTTGGGCACCCATCTCCGCTAATCTCCAGAATCCCTTCATTTTACAAAGTCAGTTCCTGGTATTTAATAACGACCCTCCCATGCCCACACCTCTCTATTTCTGGTGCTGGCAATCACCTTTGTATGTCATTTCTTTGAGATTTACTACTTTAGATTCCTCCAGTCACAGAACTCCTGCCATATGTGAGACCTTCTGTGGCTGCCCTCCTATTACACTCCGTGTTATGTCCTCAAGCTCCATGTCATGTCCTCAAGGTTCATCCACGTTGTAGCATATACTAGAGTTTAGGAATCTGTCCCAAATGACACCAAGTGATCAGAAAGAGAGAGTCAACTAATATAGCTGATCTTCAAAGAAAAATATTCCCAATGCACACCCTGCTTCCAAATTCAGACCCTTCTCAATAAACATCTGCAGCTGGTATTTCTTCTATTGCTTTCATTCACACTTTGTTACTCATGTTGTTGTCTGAACTGCCAAAGTCCAAATCTGCTGGGTTTTTAGTCAGTTACGGTACTGTCCCCATCTTCCTCTAGCATTAAAAAAATATAAAAAATTAATGGCCCTTTCTTTCCTAACTCGAGACCTCTATTTGTGGCTTTAATTTCAGCCAGCCCATGCATATCCTATATAATGTCCAGAATAATTTTGCCTCTGGTCAGCCTGGCTATGATGAGTTTAAATAACTCTCCCTAAGGAAGCACTCTTTAAGCTCAAATTGCTCCTTATCTCTAAATTAATCTCAGAGTGAATGGAGAGCCTCTTCCAGAGCGAACGTGCAGAAGCCTGGCAGATGCAATCTTCTCTTTTCCCAGTCATTGTCATTGTAATCATAATGAAAAGCCTTCAACTTTGTGTCTGTTGGTTAGAACACAGAGACAGTGGAGTACAGTGCAAGCTTTACATGCTGTGTACCTCCATGTTGTTGACTGCATGTTCCAGCTTTTGATGTGCAGTATGAGCAGAATTACCCAACAGCAGAAATATGAGGGTGTATGTCGAAAATTCATATTTCAAAGGAAAATGTTTCAAAGGAAAATTTCTATCAGAGATAGAAAAATGCCATCCAGGAGTCACTTACCATTGAATAAACGTGTGGCTTTATTTTCTCTCTGAAAAGTTCAGAAAAAGAAAAATCAAGTCCTGTAATTTTTTCTAATATCATAATATGCAAAACACAAGAACAATTGTAAAAGAGGTTTACTCCAGGGAAGGAGAAAGATCAAATGGTTAATTAAAATTCATTGTATAAAATGATACCTTTCACAGATACTAACTTTTGAGTAGTTTAACATCCTGTTGAGATCACAATTATTCCTAGGGCAGGAGAAGAGAATTCTCACATCAGAAGAGAAAATGGAAAAACAACTATGACTGAATAATGAGAACTTTTAAAGATATCTAATGTAATTTATTCTTCAGATCAGATAAATGAATTTTTGATGTGGTGAGCTCATGAATAATTCATCTCTAGGCGCTATATATCTACTAAATTCAGAGGGCACATTCACCTGGTTCAGTCACTGAAACTATTTCTTTCATGTTTAAGTGTCTCTAATAGGTTGCACCACAAATGTCCTAGCTTTCTATACTAAAGGTGCCACAGTAACAGCAATATACCATTAAACTTTGAAGAGGCTATCCTTTAGATGTAAATTGTTGAGAACTTTATTAAAATGTTGATGTGGCATGACTCTATTTCTGTTTTCTGCTTTAAAGGCTGGCACTAACGTGATGACATACCTGAGACTATAGGAACTATGGAAGCTGTAGATACACATATTTATAGTCTGGGTAGACACTGTCTTCCATCCTTACCACTACCAGCACATCATCACCGCTGCACTGCCATGCCAAAAACTGCTATTTATTCATGCCCTGTCTGTTTTGCATACTATCCTCACATATTTGCATTAAATCAAACTGTCTTTTGTCTTAGCTGCATCTGAGAACCCCAATAGCATTTGACCATGCAGCCTACATGGTCTTGTGTCTTTAAGTCTCTCCTAAGATTCTAATAGACAGTGAACACTGTGAATGACTAAAACTTCAACTATCCCAAGAATCTTTGAAGAAAATGTTGTCATTGTTCCTGGCCATCATTTACACTCAAGTCTGCTTTAACCTAAATATTGCTTTTGGGAAGTATTTTTGGACAGTAGCCAAACAGCACCCAGTATTTGGAACCTAAACAACACAAACTCACATCATATTCTCCCTAGTTGAGAAAAATAATAATGAAACACATAATGATAAAGAGCAGGAGAAAAATAACTACAATAAATGGGTCACTTCTTCAATGGTATTAAGAAAGGGAAATGGCCATATAATGAATAGAACCAGCTAATGAGGTTAGTAATGACCTGGACTCCAAGTTCAAAGACTTGGAATCCAGTTTTCATTGTGCTTCTCGTGCAGTATAATTAAGGTCAAATTTTTAGTCACATAAAGCAGATAAATGATGTCGGCTGCAAATAGCTAACTGCTACAGTGAAACCAAGCAACTATTTGGAATGCTGAAGTTCTGTGCTCCATGACCCCTGCAGCTATCCCGGAAATGTGCGAGTCTTCAGCTATTTACCCTGTATCGTAAGACCCTCCTACAAGGAATGAGTCATATCTCATTAGAGGCCCCTCCTCAGTGATGCTTCCTTAACAACCTTTATCTCATGGTTACTTTTATCTGATCCCTGCATTAACATACCCTTCCCTGAAGAAATGCTAATAACTGTGCTCGCCCTGAGTTCTCTTGTTTGCAGTGATTTCTGAGTTTCACAGACACACACACACACACACACACACACACACACACACACACCACAGACAATGATTGTGAATTTTGCCACATCATTCTCTCCTGCTAGTTATACTCCCAAAAGTTTTCTCCATCTTCCAAAATGCCAAAGAGAAAAAATGAGGCCATAATGCTGAGGGTCACTCATTGATGCATGGATTTTGTTTGGAAGTCTACTGAGGAGCCAAACCTCCTTAATAAAGAGATAGATAGATAGATAGATAGATAGATAGATAGATAGATAGATAGATTAAATTGGATAATGATCATGGAGAGAAAATGAAGGCAATAACTGAATGACTTTAAAACCCAGGTCACAGAGCAATGACAGCCTCAGGCTTCCAAATGCAAATTAATATAGATCTGTCAAACAGGCAAGAATCTATTTGCTCATAGGTTAGGGCTGCAGTGAATTAATTTTAGGGAAATATGTTCATGAAACATTGTAAAGAAAATCAACCTTGAATTAGATTGTGAACAACTATAAAGTAACTCTGTAGGAGCTGCAATTAGACTCTTTGTGTGATGTATGATTAAAATAATTCAAAGCAAAAAATACACTTTGCTGAAAGTTCATGTTCCTGAAACTATTCTATAAACTCTTTCTAGGTAATTTTAGATTAATCTGATAACGTCTGCTAATTAGACTATAAGGGAAATTAGTGAATTAATTGTGGCTGTCTTACAATACCATTCTTCTGGGGGATTAGGGTGAGAAGATTTGCTTAAAATTACTTATTTCAGAAACAGCTTAAAAAGTGAAGCAGGCAAATTAAGTGGGGGGTGTGAGGAAAGAGAAATGAACATTATTAAAGCAAAAGCAAACTCATAATGCCTATAGATGTGATTTACAGAAGAACGTTAAACTACAGTGCAATAAAAGCAGATACTTCCTTCAATGAAATCCTTTGAAGTGTACCATATACTATTAAAATTAATGAAACAAAAACATCTAGCAAACTAAAATCTTGTACAGTTTATGAGAAAAATCTCATAATTTCATGTCCGAGAGTGTTTTTATCATTCTACTGACATGGATTGAATCTTTGGATTTTTACGAAATTTTCATTCTCCTTACTAAAACAAGCTTTGGCCTTATCTAATCTTGTACAATGACAAAAGCCACCACACAAAGCCTGAGTTGTTTCTGCTAGTGTTGCCAGGATGTCCATCAAGCCAACTGACTTCAAGAACCGTGAAAAGGTCTCTGGAAACAAATGATTAGTGGTTAGTAACAAACCACATAATAGGGTGTCATTTTCCAGAGCTTTGGGGTTGCCTTGTGACATCAACCTTACAATGTAGCCCTCTTATAGCTCCTTCTGCTTGTACGCATGCCCATTGTTTGTAACACCAGCATGTCATCAACCTAGTCTTCTGAGGAGAAACAACTGTCTTTATTGCAGGGATTGACATACATATGGGTACAGCAGATCCATAAGAAAAAAACAATCCTAGAGGAAAAATCTAAGCTTTGTTCTTCTCTAAACTAGAACAAAAATCTATTAAGTCAACTTGTCCTGGAATTTTACTAGTCAGAGTAAATTCTGTCATTTGGGATCTAACTATACATGGATTCTCTCTCTGTCTCTGTCTCTGTCTCTCTGTCTCTGTCTCTCTGTCTCTGTCTCTCTGTCTCTGTCTCTCTGTCTCTGTCTCTGTCTCTCTCTGTGTCTCTCTGTCTCTCTGTCTCTCTCTCTCTGTCTCTCTCTCTCTCTCTCTCTCTCTTCAGAGCAACCTGCAGCCACACAGACCTCTGGCTGTTCCACAAAGCTCTTTCCTCTCTGTGTTTCTTTCAAATCCCTGTTCTAGGCAACAGCTCCCTCCTTCAGGGCTTGTTGTCCCCATCAGGTTTCTGTACAAATGCCTTTGTTGAGCCCTTCTGAGACACTCTATCTAAGGCAGCAAGCCCCTTCACTGCTTTATATTAAGCCCCCTCTCCTCCATTTATTTGCACATATATAAATCAAAGTAGGTACATTCTTGACTTTTGCACAGATGAATCCCCACAGCACCCAAAGTAGTGCCTTATAGAAGTAAAAATTCGAATTATTCTTGAATTGATCTACAAAGTGTGATTTCTTTGGTGGAACTCCCTTGTAAGTTGAGTGATCATTATCTAGCTGCTCAGCCCTTCTTCTGGAACCAGATAAGTCTTAAAATACTCAACTTCCCTCCTCATCAATTTGTTTTTTTTAAAGCACACAATGTATATTGAGGCATGTGTGTAATTATTCACATCTGTGTTATTAAAATCACTCAACACTGCTCTTGCTTCCTGTTATTTCCTATCTGTGGTAGCTTGAATAGGAATGGTCCCCATAGGCTCATATATTTGAATTCTTGGTCATTAGTGAGTGGTGTTACTTGGCAGTGATTAGGAGATGTAGCCTTGTTGATTTAGGTATGGCCTTGTCCAAGGAAATTTGTCACTGTCACTGGGGGTGTTCTTTGGGGTTTCAGCAATCCAAGTCTCTGGATCTGGATCTCTCTCTCTCTCTCTCTCTCTCTCTCTCTCTCTCTCTCTCTCTCTCTCTCTCTCTCTCTCTCTCTCTCTCTCTCTCTCTCTGTCCCATGTTACTTATAGATCTTGATGTAGAACTCCCAGCTACTTCTACAGCACCATGTCTACCTCATATAGTCATGCTTCCTGACATGATGACAATGAACTAAAAATCTAAGCCATAAGCCACCCCAAATAAATGTTTTCCTCTATAATTTGCTATGGTCATATTGTCTCTTCACTTCGATAAAACCCTAACACACTACCATTAAGTTTAAATCATTCTCTCAAGCTTTCTTTTTGTGACATTGACAGTTTTCTAAAGAGCCACTATTGTCAACAATAAATGGGAGTCACTCTTCATTGTCTGTGTTTGGGAGGTAAGAAATGCTTAGTTATTTATTTTAGGCTGATTTCATGGAATTGGGATCTCATTTTAGAAAATAACTTCAGTCTCCTCCCACTATATTTTCAGAATTAAATTACTTACACTTAATTTGATTCTGAAATAGTGTATTATCACAAAGCAATTATTTGGGCCTTGGCCCTACGTTTTGTGTCAAGAGAGACAGGGTATAAGGGCATATTTGTTAAATCTGGAGATCTTTGATAGGGGGTGTTTTGGACTTTTTCCAGAATTATAGCTTAATGTTAAACTTTGAAATACCATCTCTTCATTGCCAAATAGAAGATGCTTTTCCCAAGGAAATTGCTAGTTCTGGGCTTTCTCATTGTAACTTTTCAATTGCACCATATTTCAAATACAAAATTTTAGCAATTGCAACCTGGCCAGAATGAAACAGAAAGCCCCAAAGACAAGTATTTTATAAATTTGAGATGCTTTATAATTTAAGAGAAAGCCTTCCATACTGAAAGCACACAGATCAAAGTTTATTTCTGATTTTTTTAGAAGATTTATATCAATGTAAGGTAAGTTCCTTTAAAAAAGACTATGAATTTATTATGTCACAAAAAGAACCTGGGCTAGCTCATTATTGTTCTAAGATCTCACAATAAGAGGACAGTTTTAAGGGAGTGTCCTTCTATTGACTACAGCCTCAAATTGGTGCTTTATTTTATTGTATCTATAGCAAAACTAAACATGTTTACCAAAAAACAAATGTTACACAAAGGGTCTGGAGATAGCCCAGTGGCTAAGAGCCCTGATTGCTCCTCCATAATCTTGGATTCTAGTCTTAGCACCCACATCATGGCCCACAACCTTCTGAAGATCAGTCATCCTCTTCTGGCTTCCAGAAGCACCAGGCACAGCCTTTGTACACAAACAGGAAAGTAATACACCCACACACATAAAAAAGTCATTGTTAAAAACTAATGCTTCAAGACAGTGACAGTTTAGCTGCTTCATACTCTGTAAGCAGTCAGAAAAAAACATGGGGGAAGGCTTCATGAATTGAATCTGGCAACAGTTTCTTGGTTATTACACCCAAATCAAGTCCTATGAAAGCAAAGATAGACAGATGGAACTGTGACAAATATGAAGTATTTGTACACAAAACGGCACAGAGTGAAAAGATATTCTTAGATTAGGAAAAATATATTAACATATTTCATCATAGGCTAACAACTAGAATTTATTAAACTTATCTAGCATACACACACACAAACACACACGCACACATGCAATCTACTATCCTGGTTCAAAAGTAGACAAGAGAAAATGTGGCATATATACACAGTGGAATAACTTCTAGCCATAAGGAAGAATAAATTTAGATCATTTGCAAGGAAACAGACAATCATATTAAGCGAATTAAGCTACTCTCAGAAAAAAATCAATTAAAAATCCTTAATAAAAAATTCTCAGGGGCTAGAGAGATGGCTCAGCATTTAAGAGCTCTTACTGCCCTTGCAGAGGATCTGGATTTTGTTCTCAATACTCACATGTCCTCTTGCAACTACATGTATCTTCAATTTCAAGAGATTTAATGCTCTCTTCTGGCCTCCCTGGGTACTAGGTACACACATGTTGCACATACATGCATGCAAACAAAAGCACTTAAATAAAGTAGATGAGGTCATCTTAAAATTTTCCCTTTAGTATGCCAAAATTTAGATATCTAGGTCATATGGTAATCCTATTTTTAATGTTTAAAGAACTTTCCTATTGCTCTCCACAACAGTTTGCATCATTTTACAATCCCACTCACTGGCACAAAGATTCTACATTCTCCTTAGCTTGCCAGCTGGTGTCATCTCTTTAGATCACTAGAGGTCTCACTGGTGCCAGATCTGTCTTGTAACCTATGATTCCCTCTTCCCCCCATTTTACCCCCCCACTCAACCTTCCTGTTCCCCCATGACCTACTCTCTCTTCCTCTTCTCCCCCTGTCTTCTTCCCAGCTCCCATTCCTCACCCAGGAGGAGCAGATGCCAGGAAATAATCAAATTGAGGGCTGAAATCAATAAAGTAGAAACCAGGAAAACATTGAGAAGAATCAATGAAACAAAGAGTTGGTTTTTTGAGAAAATCAACAAAATAGACAAACCTCTGTCCAAACTAACCAAAAGACAGAGAGAGCATTCTAATTAACAAAATCAGAAATGAAAAGGGGGACATAATAACGGACACTGAGGAAATCCAGAGAATCATCAGGGCTTACTTTGAAAATCTGTATTCCACAAAATTCGAAAATTTAAAGGAAATGGACAATTTCCTGGATAGATATCACTTGCCAAAACTAAATCAAGAACAGATAAATAATCTAAACAGACCTATAACCCTTAATGAAATAGAAACAGTCATCAAAAGTCTCCCAACCAAAAAAAGCCCAGGCCCAGATGGCTTCAGTACAAAATTCTACGAGAAATTCAAAGAAGAGCTAATTTCAATGCCCATTTTAAAAGGATGATAAACCTGGCTCTGAAGCCCAAGAGGGCAAAACCCAGATGCTAGAGACACTGAGGCAGCAAAAGCACTGAAGAGGGGGAGCATTCAGATCACTGAATTACCCAGCTGGATATCTGGACACTCACTGAGACTGTTTAGTTCTCTGTCCAGAAACTCTTTTTTATACAGGCTAATAAAACATAGACATGTTTAGATTACAGAATAGGCAGTCTCTATTGCCTACCCTTTTATAGTAAGAAGCATGAACTTATGGCTCTGAGCATACTTAAACACAAGAACATTAAAGTCAGTTCTACTCTAACAATGGTACCGATGATCCACAAACAACAAAAACACAGACTTATATACCAACATCATTTCATGTATTGCAGACGTCTCTAAGTCACTCCACTTACACATTACATGACCTGTGCCACAAAATGATACAGCTAGAGAGGGCATCAGAGTCACTGTGAGAGCTTGATGAAACACAGATCACTGGGATCAACAGTCTAACTCAACAGGTCAGGCATATAGCCCAAGACTCTGCATTTCTAGCATGATCCCAGCAGTGCTGATACTGCTGGTGGGAAGTCCTGGAAATTTTGTTGTACAAATTGTTATTTGCACATAACGAGATAAGTCAATGCCATGGGATTCTGTTTTTACTGTATTTTATTATAACATTTTAACAGATACTCATTGTACTTTGTTCATATTCATCCCTGCCTTACCAAAGGTCCTCCCTTCAGGTTCCCCTTCCTCACACCCAAAGTGTCTGCCTTCTACTTTCATGTCAAATAGCTACATACTCTCCATATACAAAAGAAAGTGTTCTCTATACCCCATTACTCTTTTTGTGTGCTCCTTCTGCCTTCCCTTCAGAATTCATCTTCCTACTTCATAGCCCCCTTGTACTACCATGAAATATAAATGTGGAAGTGTTTAAATCTAGATTATGCATGTGGCTGTTTGAATAGGAATGGTCCCATACGCTTACGTCTTTGAATACTTGGCCCATAGGGAGTGACACTATTAGGAAATGTGGCCTTGTTGAAGTAAATGTGGCTTTGCTGAAGAAAGTAATATCATTGTTGGGTGAGCTTTGGGGTCTGAGACGCTCAAGTCAGGCCCAATGTGGCATTCTCTCTTTCTGCTACATTCAGATCCATGTCTCCCTTCATGCTGCCATGCTTCCCTCCATGATGATAATGGACTAAACCTCTGAACTATAAGCCAACCCAAATTAAATATTTCCTTGTAGCAGTTGCCATGGTTATTTCATTTAAGATGATAGCCTTCAATTGCATTCATTTTCCTGAAAATGGAAGAATTTCTTTATTCTTTACTATTGAATGATGCTCCATTGTACAAACACTTGACATTTTATTTTCTTTAACCATTCGGCTGTTGATGGACAAATAGGCTAATTCCATGTCTTAGATATTGTGAATAGTGCTGCAGTCAACATGGAGTGTCATATGTCACAAAGACTTGGAGTCCTTTGGGTATATGCCCAATAGTGGGATGGCTGGCTGGGTCCTCTGGAAATCCCATCTTTCAGTTATTGAGGAATGTACGTAGAGATTTGCATCATAGCTGCCCCAATTTACATTAGCATGGCAATGATCAATGTCTCCTCTTTACCCATATCCATACCAACATTTGGTTTATTTAGGCTGTTTGGTGTGATGGTATCATAGCTGCCCCAATTTACATTACCATGGCAATGATCAATGTCTCCTCTTTACCCATATCCATACCAACATTTGGTTTATTTAGGCTGTTTGGTGTGATGGTAATTCTAACTGGAAAGAGATAAAACAGAAATGCAGTTTTGACTGCATTGTCCTAATGACTAAGAATAGTCAGAATCTTTTTCAAATATATTCTATTCATTTGTATTTCCTCTTTTTAGAATAATCCAGTCAAACTCTTTCCCATTTATTGATTGGATAATTTGAGTTTGGGTTTTTAATCTTTTTAAATTTATTTATGGATTCCAAATTATAATTCCCTGCCAGATGTATAGCTGGCAATGATTTCCTTTCTTTCTACAGGCTGTGTCTTCATTTGCTAATTGCTTCTTGGCTTTGCAAAAGCTTTTGAATTCCATGTTGTCCCTTTTGTAAGTTTTAGGGAGGATTCCCTGAACTATTGGAGTTCTTTTTTCAGAAAGTCATCTATAGTTTAAGTTTTTCCTGTGTTCTACTCCTATAGTTTTAGATTTTTCCAGTCTTAGGTTAAAGATCTCAGTCTGGTTTTGTACTGGTAGTTGTACAAAGTGAGAGGTATGGAAGTGAGTTCATTCTTTTCTATGTGGATATTATTTTCCCAACACTATTTGTTAAAGATGGTGGCTATAGGCTTGTGAGTTTACTCCTTGGTCCTCTATTCTATTCCATTGGTCTGAATACCTTGTTTCATACCAGTATCATAGTGCTTTTGTTACTTTGAACTGTAATATAATTTGAGATTGGACATTGTGATATCTCAGACTTGGTTCTCTTGTGACTTCTTAGACTATTAGGGGGGATTTGTGCTTCCCTATAAATTTTAGGACTTTTTTTCTATATATATTAAAATATAATAGGAATTTTGACAAGGGTTGTATGGATAACTTTTGGTAGTCTAGCCATTTATAATATTAATTCTGCCAACCCATGAGCATGAGAGATCTTTCCATTTTCTAGTATCTTCAATTTCTTCCTTCAGTGTTTTAATGTTTTCATTGTACTGGTCTTTCACATCCTTGGTTAGGTTTATTCCTGAATATTTTATAGTAAAGACCTTTGACAGACTACAATATCCCTTCATAATAAAATCCCTGCCAAAAATATTAATAGAAGAAACATATCTCAACATAATAAATGCTATATAAAAATCACAGTCAATATTATATGAAATTTGGGAAATTGAAAACACTTCCTCCAAAATTAGGAATGAGACAAGGGTATCCACTCTTGCTCTTATTCAATATAGTGCTTAAATCTTACCTATGACAATAAGACAAGAAAGATAAATAAGCAGTATAAGAAAGGAAGAAGTAAAGTTACACATATTTGTATACGACATGATGGAATACTTAAAATATCTTAATGATTCCATAGATACTCTTAAATATAATACTCTCAGAAAATTAACAGTATAAAAAAAGCCAGTAGCCTTTTCCACATTCCACTAAGGACATATCCATGAAAGGAAGTGTGTGATCTAATTCACAATAGTTTCAAAATAGGGCATTCAAATTAAATCTTTATTTTTCTGATTTAAAGGGTATTATTTGCCTCAGTTCATTACTTGTTAATAGATAAGATAGATATTTTGTTTCCTGGGATTATATCTCTGTAGATACAACATTGATTTGCTCAGCATAAGGTAATAATTTTCAAAATGACTGCATTACTATATGAAGTTTTGTTCCATGGCATATGAACATAGTAGATTTTTATGTTACTAGCTATCTATGACAAAGTATACATAGAAATATAATAAAATAATTTCACTTCAAAAGTCTATAAATGAACAAATCATAAAAAGCAACTGAAGAATATTTGTTCATAAGTGCAAACCCAAGCCACACTGCTAGCAATAGTAGTTATTGAATAACTATATTATTAGAATATATAGTAATTACATTATAATAATAGTCTGCTTAATTTTGCATTGAAATAGACTGAAACAGAAATTTACATTTATTTTTTAAATCATATTGAAGTTCTCTCCAATCTAACATTGTTTGGCATAAAGTGATTTATGAAAAATACAGGAAGCACCAAAAGATCGATGTTGTTTATATACAAATTTAAGAGTCACACTTATCAATGAAAATGATTAACTAGAGACCAGATTCATGTTTTCTGCACAAGTACAAAAATTGTCGCACCTGCTGTGCAGCCTGCATCCGAGAATGTAGCAAGGTGGTCGGGATAGATGACACAGAGACCGGTCGGTTGTGTTAAGAAAACTTTATGCTCCCCAAGTCAGCTTAGGAGACCCCCAAGAAAAAAACGCTTCCCTTTTTAAGGACTTCTGCCATCCATCTACATACAATTCTCCAACCAAGCTCTCACAGCTCTCCCAGACTTCTCACCCTCCTGGCTGGTGGTTTAATCTCTGGCCCCAGAATAGGGGAGACACAGCAGGGAGCAGGAGGAGGCATCTAGCCGTAGGGGGGGATCAAAGTCATGGTATTTCAATGAGCAAGCCCTTAACGGAGCCCTATCAAGAGCTTTATAGCACTGAATTGTTTTCAGTAAACATTATCTCACAGCTGCCTGCTCCCAGGCCGAAGGGGAAGTGGGTTTCTGCTCAAGGTCTGGTGTCCCCACAATTCACCCCTTTTTATTTTTAAATGAGGCACTCCTGGCTTAGGTCAAGTAGGGTCACCCTCCCTGGCCCGTCTTTGGGGGACCTTGAACCCCTGTCTTAGGTGGGAGGGGTCTTCCCCACAGGTTGCCCGTCAACAGAGTGGCCCCAACCAGAATCATCTGTAATAAGGCTTTATGGCTATCGGGATTGCCATGGGTTGAACTCAGCATGAAGCCAGAATGCCTACTGCCACTGTTACCATTCCTAGGACCCCCATTGACATAGCGACTCTCTGTCATCTGCCCTTCCCCCAATCTGGGCCGTAGCATTCTACCACCAGCCTTTCTTTGTTACAAGGGTGATTTATAGTTACAATTTGACCGTCAAAACAGTGATAAAGTTTACAATCATTTCAAGATCTACTTAGGAAAGCATTTAGAGAGTGCACTTGCACAGATACATTAGGTACAATCATTGATGTTACACAGAAGTTTTGTATGTATTATGTTGTTTTCATTTATTGTGACAGAATTAAAACGAAATGATCTGAGAATGTGTAAGTCACAAATCAACACCTTTCTGGGCTAGAGTTCTCAGTTGTAAGCAAGCACCTCTGCTGACTCTGAGATGAACTCTCATAGCTCTGTCTGACAATCTTTCAACTTTTCTTCAAGACCAAGTCTGACTTTCTTCATGTTGTAAAAGCTCCTGGCTAGCTGTTTTCCCCCACTGGGAATTCTGTGAAATGAGGAACTTAAGAGATATTGGAATCAGATTGCTGAATAAATGGGTCTCAGCTTCATTTATTAGTGATTTTGAGTTGAAAGGGGGCACTGGACTCACAAGGGAGAGTCTTCTACAATTATAGCTAATTTGGTCATACTATACCTAACCAGTTCTAAGAGGCAGTACAAATGCCTTTAAAAAGCCCTGCTCAACCTTGATGCAGGGTGTTGACAGAAGTTTTTGTCCCATCTTGTCCTGCAGCTGTTTAATCCCAAATAAACATACAGAAGCATATACTAATTATAAACTGTTTGATGCATGGCTCGGGCCTCTTATTGGCTAGCTCTCTCTTAATTATTAACCCATTTCTGTTAATCTGTGTATCACTACATGGTCTTGGCTTACCGGAGAATGCCTGAGCCTCTTTCTTCCGTAGAAGCTACATGGTGTGTCTGCCTCTAGACTACCCCCTGTGTTCCTCTCACAGAATTCTTCTAGTCTGGTAGTCCCACCTATACTTCATGCCTGGCTATATCCTGCCTGTCCATTGGCTGAAGCTGCTTTATTCATCAACAAATAAGAGAAACCTATATTCACAGCATTCAGAAGCACATCCCCCATCAGGATGTGGTGGCTTGATCCTGCCTCAACTGAATATACCAGGCTTTGTTGACTCCCATAGGGGGCCTTAACCATTATGAGGAGTGAATAAAGGTGGTTTGAAGGGAGGTGTGTGGAGGGGAGAGGAGAAACTGAAGTTAGTATAAAAAATGAATAAAAAATAAAATATAAAAAGAAAAGTATCCATAGATGGATCCTGGGGATGACTTAGCAGGCAAAGTGCTTGGGGTGAAAGCATGAGTTTGGGCCCCTGCACCCACTCAAAAGTGTAGTGTAGTAGTCCATGTCTGTTACCCAAGCTCTGAAGTAGGGGGTGGGGGAGGGAGGGAACAGAAATGACAAGCAGATCTCTGCAGCTCACTGGCCAGCCACTCTAACCTAAATAAGGAACCCAGATTCACTAAGAGCTCCTACGTCAGCAAATAGGCTGGAAAACAATAGGAACAGATACCTAATGTTGATCTCTGTTCTCCTCATACAGGCAGAAGGTCAAGTGTGAGTGCACCCAAACACACACACATTCTCTCTCTCTCTCTCTCTCTCTCTCTCTCTCTCTCTCTCTCTCTCTCTCTCTCTCTCTCTCTCTCTCTCTCTCTCTCTCTCTCTCTCTCTCTCTCTCTCTCTCTCCCCTCATTGATGGATGTGGCTGTTTTGTGATTATCAGATGGAAACTCAAAATGTGCCAGACATAGTCCTCTGGATTCATTCCACCTGTAAATGTTACATGAGGTGCCAAAAACTTCACTCATGTGGCTGATTTCCTCACAAACAAAAAATTTCTAAGAAAGGCAGCAGAGTGGATGCCAAGTTCCTGCTTTCCTTCATAATCTGGAAGACATTTTCTCCAATATGAAATGTAAATGAGACTTAAAAATATGACATCCTACATCTATCTTTAAATTTTACTGGATAAGATAGCCAATTTGACTCACATTTTTAGGAAACAGAATAAATGAAGTGGGTATTTGGACACTCGATGATAATTTGATCAAGTTGCAAGTCAGTGATTCTGAAGAAGTGCACAGTTCTCTAGTTAGCTGAAAGCTATCTACAATACTCTAATAAAAATGACTGCCTTAAAAAATGTCCATTTAAGAAAGTTCTTGGGAGTGCACAAATTTTCAGTATCCACCACCTCGAACAAAAGTGGACATGATGCATTACCAGTGACTGATGCTAAGAAACTAAAGTGGAATTTGAGAATAGAACCAGGGGCCTCAGGGCTATGTTGCTGAAGAGTCCTTTGCTGGTATCCTAGGAAGCTGCTGTTCAGCTAGCTCAGGATAAAGAATTCAAAGAGGGACAGAGAAACATAGTGAGTCACTCTCATCATTGTCACCTGATGTGCTCAGGAGACAGACAAGCTCAGGACCAAATGGGGTCTGTCTGCATAACTTCCTTGATCTTAACCTAGCTAAACTGTCTTCCTGAGGAGAAGGGAAACAACATTTTTTTGTTAATTTGTTTTACATTCCAATCCCAGTAACCCCTCCCTCCTTTCCTCCCACTCCCTCCACTCCCCCCTCCTCCCATCTGTTTTATAGAGAGGGCAAGGCCTCCCCTAGGAAATCTACTAAAAGTCTGTCCCATAATATAGTTAAATTAGGACGAAGACACCTCTCCACCCCACATCCCTGTGTCTAGGTTGGCAAGGTATCTCTCCATATAGAATGGGCTTCACTGAGTCAGTTTGTGCATTAGAGTTAGATCTTAGCCCCACTGCTAGTGGCCTCATATATTGTCCCAGTCACACCATTATCACCTATATTAAGGAGTCTAATTCCATCTTATGCAGATTCCCCATTTGTAAGACCTGAGTCAGTGATTTCGCACTAGCTTTGACTAGCTTATTCTGTGGGTTTCCCCATCATGGTCTTGATTCCCTTGTTTGTATTATCACTCACCCCTCACTTTGATTGTACTCCAGGAGCTTGACCCATTGGTTAGTTGCGAATGTCTGTATCTGCTTCCATCTGTTTCTGGGATTATGGATTATAGGCTGGGTAACGTTTCCTTTATGTGTGGTATCCACTTATAAGTGAGAACATATTATATTTGACTTTCTGGTTTTGGGTTGTCTGACTTGGGATGGCTTTTTGTAGTTCGGTCCATTTGCCTATGAATTTCAGGATGTCATTGTTTCTTACTGCTGAGTAAGAGGAAACATCTTTCCAAGAGCATGGGAGATCTTTCCATCTTATGGTGTCTTCTCAAATTTCTTTCTTTAAAGACTCAAAGTTCTTGCGATATAGGTCTTTCACTTGTTTGGTTAGTGTTACCCCAAGGTATTTTATGTTGTTTGTGGCAATTGTAAAGGGTGATGTTTCTCTGATTTCTTTCTCAGCCCTCTTATCTTCTGTATATAGTAGGGCTACTGATTTTCTTGAGTTGATCTTGTATCCTGCCACTTTGCTGAAGGTGCTTATTAGCTGTAAGAGATCCCTGGTAGAGTTTTTTGGGGTCACTTATGTAAACTATCATATCATCTGCAAATAGTGAAAGTTTGACCTCTTCCTTTTCAATTTGTATCCACTAGATCTCCTTTTGTTGTCTTATTGCTCTAACTAGAACTTCCAGTACAATATTGAAGAGGTATGGGAAGAGGGGAGAGCCTTGTCTTGTTCCTGATTTTAGAGGAATTGCCTTGAGTTTCTCTCCATTCAGTTTGATGTTGACTATTGGTTTGCTGTATATAGCTTTTATGATGTTTAGGTATGGTCCTGTTATCCCAGAACTCTCCAAGACCTTTATTATGAATGGCTGTAGGATCAATGTAGTAAAAATGGCAATCCTGCCAAAAGCAATCTATAGACTCAACACAATCCCCATCAAAATACCAGCACAATTCTTCACAGACCTTGAAAAAACAATTCTCAACTTTATATGGAAAAACAAAAAACTCAGGATAGCCAAGACAACCTTACTCAACAAAGTAACGTCTTGAGGCAACACCATCCCTAATTTGAATCTCTATTATAGATCTATAGTCCTGAAAACAGCTTGGTATTGGCACAAAAAATAGACAGGTAGACCAATGGAATCAAACTGAACACCCTGAAATTAATCCACAAACCTATGAACAGCTGAATTTCGACAAAGAAGCTACAGTGATGCAATGGGAAAAAGGTAGCATCTTCAACAAATGGTGCTGGCATAACTGGATATTGGCATATAGAAGACTGCAGGTAGATCCATGTCTATTACCATACACAAACCTTAAGTCCAAATAGATCAAAGACCTTAACATAAATACAACCACAGTAAACCTCTTAAAAGAAAAATTGACGAGATCGGGTGCGTTCAGGGTGGCATGGGCATAGAATGCTCCTGTAAATAACTCCTCACCCATATTCCTATAAATAACCTCAATAAACCCAATAGTTCACTAGGAAAAAAAGAAATTGAAAGGTATCCTTGAACCAATTGGTATTGGAGACTGCTTCCTGAACATTGTACCAGTAGCAAAAACACTGAAATCAACAATTAATAAATGGGACCTCCTGAAACTGAGAAGCTTCTGTAAGGCAAAGGACACAGTCAGCAGGACAAAAAGGCAGCCCACAGATTGGGAAAAGATATTCACTAATCCCAAATCTGACAGAGGGATAATCTCCAAATTTTACAAAGAACTCAAGAAGCAAGTCTCCAAAGCACTAAAGGATCCAATTAAAAAGTGGGGGACTGAACTAAATAGAGAATTCTCAATTGAGGAGTATAAAATGGCTGAGAGACATCCTTAGCCATTAGGGAAATGCAAATCAAAACAACTCTGAGAAATCATCTTACTCCTGTCAGAATGGCTAAAATCAAAAACATCAATGACAGCTTATGCTGAAGAGGATATGGAGAAAGGGGAACACTCATCCATTGCTGGTGGGAGTACAAACTTGTACAGACACTTTGGAAATCAGTATTGAGATTCCTCAGGAAAATGGAAATCACTCTACCACAAGACCCAGCAATTCCACTCTTAGGCATATACCCAAAAGATGCCCATTCACGCAACAAGGATGTCTGTTCTACTATGTTTATAGCAGCATTATATATAATAGCTAGATCCTGGAAGCCTCACAACTGAAGAGGCATGATTTAATCAGATAAAATACTAAGAGGAGTCTAAGGAAAACATGTTTAAGCTGAGATTTAGAAAAATAATACTAATATTCAAATGTGGGTAAAAATGTCATATTCCAAGTTAAACATATCCAATAAGAAGAGTGTCAAGGAATTTTTGGTCATCTTTTTAACCCACCATCATGGTCGGAAGTTCTAAGGGTAAAGAGCATAGCCTGTACAAGGGCCCCAAAACAAGAATGGGCTTAGCCTGTGAGGAACAGAGAGGCGTGTCTTCCATGCCAAAAATGTATAATGAAGCTAGAGTATAACATCTGGGGCCTCATAAGTCAAGGTTCATGACTAAAAACCTGGTATTTTTATATTGCCTTTGCTGGCCAAAGCATCTACAGACTCAATAGGATCTCTATTGAATTTCTAACAGTATCCTTTACATAAGTGGAAAGGTCCTAAAATTCATACGGAGTCACACAAGGCCCACACCAACCAAAGACACCTTGAGTAAGAAGAACAAAGGTCTGATTATAAAATATGTTGTAAATGTGAAACAATCTAGAAGGATACTATTTGGATTGTATACATATAAACCAATGAAATTGAATAAAGAACCAAAAACAAATCCCTGAATTTGTACCAACAACATACAATAGTCAAAAGAGAATCTCTTTGATAAATTCTGTTGGAGAGAAATGGATATCTTCATGGAGAATGAAATAACTTGAAATGAATTTAAGACTTAAACATAAGATCTGAAGCTATAAAGCTACTAGAAGAAAATAGAGGACAAATAAATCCTTGCACCTCTCATGGTTTAAAAAAGTGCCTCCCATGGGCTGAGGTATCTGAAAAACAGGTTCCCCATTTATCAGATTGCTTATCAAATCCTGACTGGAAGAAGGTGGTACGAATCTGACCTTAAGGGTCATGAGAGGTAAGAGACTTTTGAATTTTTTTGTTGTTGTTGTTTTTACGATACAGGGTTTCTCTGTATTGTTTTCGAGGCTGTCGGTCCAGCCCAGCCTCGAACTCACAGCGATCCGCCTGCCTCTGCCTCCCGAGTGCTGGGATTAAAGGCGTGCGCCACCACCGCCCGGCCGACTTTTGAATTTTTTAACAGTATTGTTACTGATGACTTCTATTAGGACTTTTAAAATTTACTAGATACCCCACACCTGCACGCCCAGCCCCAAGTGACCTTGGGTCCTCCTGGGACTCCTCCCCTCCCTATTACCCCCTCCCTCAACCTTCAGGAGGCCTGCTCCTGGCAGCAAGAGGACCCACCCACACAGGAAAGGCATCAGTCCTTCTAGACCCCACTCTCTGGCGAGCCCAGCTTCAGCTTCAGGAAAGAAGGAGACCAGTGGAGACAGAAAGGCCCCACCTGCACCAACTAGAAGAAGAGATGGGAAGAAGACAGAATAAGAACTCACTCAGCAATAGAAAGACCAACATGACTCCACCAGAATCTAGAGACCCCACACTAACAAGACCTGAAAAGCACAATATAGAGGAAGCAGAAGAGACAGACCTTAAAAATTATTTTATGAAATTTATTGGATGCATTTTGTCTCTTGAGCTAAAAATAAAAATGAACCTGTGATGTCTGGGGCAGAATTTCACAGTTTGAATGTGAAATGTCTCCTACAAGATCATGTGTTGGAACATCTAGTCTCCAGCTGTCAGCACTGATGTTGGAGTTTGGAGAAACTGTAGGAATTGAGACTCACCTGTACTAAACAGATCCTTGATAGGGAACTTTTTAATGGTTTATAGTCTATACCTATTTCATTCCCTGTCTCTGTTTCCTGATTCATTGAGATGTGAGCAAACTGCCTCATAGAATATCGCTGTAGCCACCAGCTATCCATTCTCGCTACCATGAGACCCTCCACCGCAGTCATTAGTTATCCATTCTTGCTACCATAAGCCCCACCACTACAGTCACTAGATATCCATTCTCGATGCCATGTCTTCCCGACCATGATGAACTACACCCTCAAACCACAAGTCAAATAAATTCCTCCTCCCATGGGTTGTTTTTGTAACAAAACCCTAATACAGCATAGATCTTTGTGATAACATTTTCTATATGATATCAAAAGCAAAGAAACAAAAGCAAAAATACTTCAATGAGATTGAGTAAAACTAAAAAGTTCTGAACACAAAGAAATCATCAATAGAGTAAAAGGGCATTTATAAAATGAGAGAAAATATTTTCTAAACATAACTGATGAGGACTAATATCCAGAACATATAAATGAATGCATATAGCCCAATAGCAAATAAATAAATGAATAAGTAATTGAATTTTAAATGTGTTAAGGAACTAAATGGACATCTCTCAAAAGGAGCTTTGAAATAGAACGTGTATATGAAAACAACCTTCGCACTGCTAACTACCAACTTCTTTAGCCGTTAATTATCTTGGGTATCTGGTATAGTGATTAAAAGGCTGACTAACACAAGTGGTTTAAAAGTTTATTTCACTCTGATAGTAATCAAATAAGCGTCATTGAGTGCTCAGCCCCAAGTGGGATGTCTACATCATTCCCACGCAAGACCTCCTGCCAGTGTTCCAGAACCATCACCAAAAAAGGGAGCAGATTATAAGAGCCAGAGATCAGAAAGGACTGGAACAAAACTATGTCTTATGGGCACAAAAGGACCTCCACCCTCATGAGCACACAGCAGTTGTGGTTGCCTGCTCAAGACCTGTGGAACTGGGAGGAGCCTATGAGTTGAGTTGTCAGTTGATGGCTTCTGAAGTGGGACAGTCAGTTTTATTTATGGAGGTAAATCATGCTGCTGTGGATAGCCCCGTACCCACAAGCATGTATGCAACACAAGTGGACTCAAGCTGGGCTGGTTGGTGGTGATAGGGTATCCTAATTTGTATCTCTGTTGCTGTAAAAAACAACATGACTAAAAATCAACTTGAGAAGGAAAAAGTTCTATCAGCTTATAGCCTATTTTCTATTGCCAAGGAAAGTTAATACAAGAACTCAAAGCAGGAACCCAAGACAGGAAACAAAGGAGAAATCATGGAAAAATGCTGCTTACTTGCTTGCTTCTTTTGACTTGCTAAGGTTGTTTTCTACTACAGAATAGTACTACCTGCTGGCAATGAGCTGAGGCCTCCTCACCAAACCTTAATCAAGAAAGTACTCCCATAAACATGCCCATAAGCCAAACTGATAGGGACAATTATTCAGATGGGGTGGGCTCTTCCCAGCTCTTGTTTATATGAAGTTAACAAAAACTCACCAGTGAGAGGTGGTGTTGAGAGGTAAGGTGACTATGATCAAAATACATTGACTGAAATTCTCAAATAAATAATTAAAAATTTCTTTTAAAAACATACACTAACATATACTGTAATAAATACCTTCCAACCATAATCCTGGATTATTAATTTTTTTGGTTTTTTTCAAGACAGGGTTTCTCTGTATTGTTTTGGAGGCTGTCCTGGAACTCACTCTGTAGACCAGGCTGGCCTCGAACTCACAGAGATCCTCCTGCCTCTGCCTCCCGAGTGCTGGGATTAAAGGTGTGCACCACCAACACCCGGAAATCTTGGATTATTTTAAACAATAAGGTTATTAGATCCAAAGGACTATTTCCCAGTATCACTCCTGGACTACCTGCGCATCACCTCCGAAACACTTTCAGAGACTGAGATACCACAATTACAGTCCTAAGAGACAGAAAAGAAAAACTATCTATGTAACTAACATGAGAAACCAGCCTCTGTTGTGCCCTCTTACCTAGAGGAATAACTTACTCACTGCCTAAATGTCAGAGAGAGAGAGAGAGAGAGAGAGAGAGAGAGAGAGAGAGAGAGAGAGAAGAGAGAGAGAGAGAGAGAGCAGAGATGCTGGGAGGTTGCTTGCCATATCCAAAATATCATGGTGAGGAACATTACTCATGGGTATTTGACTACTCTACTTAAAAACTAAGAGACACATGCATTTTGCTGTTTCTCAAATCCAAAAAAAAAAAATCACTGAATTTGAGCTCCAAACTATATTTTTTCAGTCTAAAGCACTGTACAGGATTGACATTAGAGTGCCTAAAAATGAAATATTATTCCCTGAAGAGTTGTGAAAAGAACCAAGATCATGTTTTTATAGTAACAAAGCATAGGAACTAGGTAAAAATTACAGACCCTTTCAACCAAGTTCTGAACTCCATATCTTTTGAATCAAGAGGGTCCAAAAACTCTCAAAAAACAACCAAAAAGGAAGAACCAGAACTTCAAGAACTAGCAATATGTATATATTTTTAATGACATGTCAAGCACTCAAGTGAAAATGAGTTAGATTACAGAAAGGGTTTTAAAAATGTATAGCACTGAGCTCTGGGAGAGATGCTGTGTGACAAGGCCAACGTGCAGCCAGTAAGAGCCAGTACGGTTACTAATGGGGGCCTAATGTGCCCTAGATAAGAGAAGGATTTAATAACCAAAAGACAGAGAGAGAGCATGCTAATTAACAAAATCAGGGATGAAAAAGGGGACATAACAACGGACTCTGAGGAAATCAAGAGAATCATCAGGGCATACTTTGAAAATCTGTACTCCACAAAATTTGAAAATTTAAAGGAAATGGACAATTTCCTGGATAGATATCACTTGCCAAAACTAAATCAAGAACAGATAAACAATCTAAACAGACCTATAACCCCTAATGAAATAGAAGCAGTCATCAAAAGTCTCCCAAACAAAAAAAGCCCAGGCCCAGATGGCTTCAGTGCAGAATTCTACCAGGAATTCAAGGAAGAGCTAATTCCAATACTCCTCAAAGTATTCCACACAATAGAAGCAGGAGGCTTACTGCCAAACTCTTTCTACGAAGCTACAATTACCTTGATACCCAAGCCACACAAAGACACAACTAAGAAAGAGAACTATAGACCAATTTCCCTCATGAACACTGATGCAAAAATATTCAATAAAATACTCGCAAACCGGATTCAAGAACACATCAGAAAAATCATCCACCATGATCAAGTAGGCTTCATTCCAGGAATGCAGGGATGGTTCAACATTAGAAAATCTATCAATGTAATCTATCATATTAACAATCTGCGAAAGAAAAACCACATGATCATCTCACTACATGCTGAAAAAGCCTTTGACAAAATCCAGCACCCCTTCATGATAAAGGTCCTAGAGAGATCAGGGATAACAGGAACATACCTGAATATAATAAAAGCAATATACAGTAAACCAACTCAAAGCAATTCCTCTAAAATCAGGAACAAGACAAGGCTGTCCACTCTCTCCATATCTCTTCAATATTGTACTTGAAGTTCTAGCTACAGCAATAAGACAACAAAAGGAGATGAAGGGGATACAAATAGGAAAAGAAGAAGTCAAACTTTCACTATTTTCAGATGATATGATAGTTTACATAAGTGACCCAAAAAACTCGGCAAGGTTACTCCTAGAGCTGATAAACACCTTCAGTAATGTGGCAGGATACAAGGTAAACTCAAAAAAATCAGTGGCCCTATTATATACAGATGATGAAGTGACTGAGAAAGAAATCAGAGAAACATCACCTTTTACAATAGCCAAAAACAGCATCAAATATCTGGGGATAATGTTAACCAAGGAAGTGAAAGACCTGTATATCAAGAACTTTGTGTCTTTAAAGAAAGAAATCAAAGAAGATACCAGAAAATGGAAAGATCTCCCATGCTCTTGGATTGGTAGGATCAACATAATAAAAATGGCAGTCTTGCCAAAAGCAGTCTATAGATTCAATGCAATCCCTATCAAAATTCCATCACAATTCTTCAAGGACCTGGAAAGAACATTAATCAACTTTATATGGAAAAACAAAAGACCCAGGATAGCCAAAACATCCCTATACAATAAAGGAACTTCAGGAGGCATCACCATACCTGACTTCAAGCTCTATTATAGAGCTATAGTCCTGAAAACAGCTTGGTATTGGCACAAAAATAGGCAGGTAGACCAATGGAAACGAACCAAAGCCCTAATTTTAACCCACACACCTATGAGCACTTGATTTTTGACAAAGAAGCTAAAACTGTACAATGGAAAAAGAAAGCATCTTCAACAAATGGTGCTGGCATAACTGGGTACTGGTATGCAGAAGACTGCAGATAGATCCAGGTTTATCGCCTTGTACAAAACTTAAGTCCAAATGGATCAAAGATCTCAACATAAATCCAGCCACACTGAAACTTTTAGAAGAGAAAGTGGGAGATACTCTTCAACGAGTTGGTACAGGAGACCACTTCCTAAACATAACACCAGTGGCACAGGCACTGAGATCGACAATTAACAAATGGGACCTTCTGAAACTAAAAAGCTTCTGTAAGGCAAAGGACACAGTCAAAAAGACAAAAAGGCAGGCCACAGAATGGGAAAAAATATTCACTAACCCTACATCTGACAGAGGGCTAATCTCCAAAATTTACAAAGAACTCAAGAAACAAGTCTCCAAAACACCAAAGGATCCACTTGAAAGGTGGGGTACAAAGCTAAATAGAGAATTCTCAGTAGAGGAGGCTAAAATGGCCAAGAGACACTTAAGAAAGTGCTCAAGATCCTTAGCCATCAGGGAAATGCAAATCAAAACAACTCTAAGATACCATCTTATCCTGTCAGAATGGCTAGAATCAAAAACACCGAAGACAATTTATGCTGGAGAGGATGTGGATGGAGAGAGAGGAACACTCCTCCACTGCTGGTGGGAGTGCTGACTCATACAGCCTCTTTGGAAATTAGTATGGAGATTCCTCAGGAAAATGGGAATTAATCTACCACTAGACCCAGCAATTCCACTATTAGGCATTTATCCAAATGAGGCAGGTTCATACAACAAGGGCATCTGCTCCACTATGTTCATAGCAGCATTGTTTGTAATAGCCAGAACCTGGAAGCAACCTAGATGCCCCTCAACTGAAGAGTGGATAGAGAAAATGTGGTACATTTACACAATGGAGTATTACTCAGCAGAAAAAACAATGGAATCTTGAAATTCGCAGGGAAATGGATAGCACTGGAAGAAACCATCCTGAGTGAGGGAACCCAGTCGCAAAAAGACAAACATGGTATGTACTCACTCATATATGGATTTTAGACATGGATCAGGATAGTGCCAGTCTACACTTCCACAGACAGAGAGTCTGGGAAACAGGAAAGAACCTAAATGATATGCATAGTACCCAAGAGAAGAGGATGGAGACAAGATCCTCTGAATGGATGGGGAACACGGCGAGCGGTGGGGGGGGAGTGGGACCTGGGAAGAAGAGAGGGGGTGAAGAGGAAGGGAGTTGGTCATGGGGGAACAGGAAGTTGAGGGGGTGGGGGTAGAATAGGGGGAAGAGGGAATCATAGGTTTGAAGACAGATCAGGCACCAGAGCGACCTCGAGTGATCTAAAGGGATAACACCAATGGGCAAGCTAAGCAATAGTGGAGGGACCACCTCGAATGCCCATCCCTGATAATGAACTTGATGTCTATAACCATCCGGGAGCCTTCATCCTGTGACTGATGGAAGCAGAGGCAAACACACAATTAATCACTGAACTGAACCCAAGGAACCCAGTGACAGAGAGAGAGGAGTGATGAGCAAATTGGCAAAGAATGGGCTGGCAAAACCAGCAGAGACAGCTGATCTGAACAGGGGCGAGCTCTTGGACCCCAGACTGACAGTGGGGAGGCCAGCATGGGACTGATCTGGACCCCCCAAATGTGAGTGTCAGTGAGAAGGCCTGGGCAACCTATGGGGCCCTGAGCTGTGGATCAGTGTCTATCCCTGGTATACAAACTGTCTTCATGTGCCTATAGCACAAAGAGAGATGCTCTCTCAGCCTGGACTCTTAGGGGAGTGCCTGGACCCTACCAAGAGTAAAATGACAGACTCTGGATATCCCCTATGGGGAAGGATTTGGCAATAGGGTGGGAGGGACGGGGGGGAAGGGGAGTGCGGGAGGAGGGGAGGGAGAGGGAACTGGGATTGACATGTAAAACAAGCTATTTAAAATTAAAATAAAAAAATTTAAAAAAAGAGAAGGATTTAAGTAAGATAACTGCTTTAGAGGAAGACAAGAATTGGCTCCTCTGCCTCAGAAAGGAGTTTGGACTGTGATAGCCAAAAACACTGCCTGTAGGCTCAAGAGAAAAGCAGTCAAGAGAAGCTCCTCCACCAGGGCCTAAGTCCTTGCCTACAGGTTCAGCAATATGTCACAGAAAACAAGGAGGTAGCCTCAAAGGCACTAGATAGGAACTGTGTACATAATGAGAGGTGAAAGGAAAACTAAAGTGGAAGCTACGTACTAGAATCCCAAGGTATTAAAATAGAATATCAATACATTGGAATAGTGAATTTGTTCTGCAAAATTGAAATGACAAGGTGACCCAAACTAGATATTGACTAGGAAAGGACAAGGTTTTTGCCTTGGTTGTCTTATGACATGAACATATAGGGCACCCATCCTGGGATAAAAAGGTTTATTACACACTGTTTGTAGATAAAAAGAATGGGAAGAAAACCAAGTATCCAATAATTTAGGGTAAAAGAGTGAAATGTGATGTTATTGTGTGAATATGAAATGTTCCCTGGAAACTTATGGGCTGAAGAGTTGGCGCTCTGACGGAAGTGCTGGAAACTTTAGGAAGCCAACCCTATTTGGAAAAAATATGACACTAAGGACACACCTTTGAAGGATATGCCTGGTCCCAGTTATTCTACTGGGATCTGCTGCCTATCTTCCATGAGGTAAAGGCCCTCCTTTTTCTACCACTGCTCCTGTTTCTATGATGCTCTGCACATACACACAGAGCCAAGCAACTGTGAATTGAACCCTCTAAAACCATAAGCCAAAATAAATGTCTCCTTCTTTAATTTATTCTTTCGAGTACTTTTGATTAGAGTTATGCAGAGTTACTGAAACATGTTGTATACAAGTGCAGTAGAAAACCAAATGGATGTACAATATGGTTATAGGTAATATGCAATCATGCATTTTAAAGCTTTTGAAAATCGACTTTAAAATTTCAAAAGCCTACACAAATATTTAAGTGTATACAATGTGCTGGAGGCTTGTGTTCAAGAACAAATGTTTTTTAAAACAAACTGAAAGATGAAGCCAACCATTAAAAAACAATAAACCTGAGAATGAGGTTTGAACGGTTGGTAATAACATTGCACCATAATGAAAGACCTATAGTCAGTCAGCTGGTCTCCCTCATCTGAAGCACTTAAAAACATAAACCAGGATGAAGATTAATCAATCATAGTTTGCCATTAAAATGTTCTTCCCTTCTGTAAGATTTCAACTGAGAATAAATGAGATGCACACTTTTGGTAAAATTTTAAAGTGGAAAACAAATTCTTATTCAATAACTGAACATGAAATATAGTTAGGGAGAAATTAGTTATCGTCAACGTGTAGGATAACTTGTTTCTACATCACATTTTAGTGAATAAGGAAATGTCATTTGACAAGGGCATAAACTCCAAATGTCTACAAATCCCAATTTGAATACTCAAGATCTACATTCAAAAATAAAATGAGAAATTGAAATTGTCTTCCTGAAAAGTCTTATCTATCACTTTTAAAGATCTGTTTGATCCCCCCGCCCCGGTTTTTGTTTTTGTAAAGACAGTGTAAGTAACATTTTCTCTCCACTAGGCTTCTACCTAGAAAAACTGACATTTGCCCTTCAGTTTTTCAGAAAATATTTGTTCACTTAAAAAGGTAAGAACGGTGTCCCTGGGTAGCTGAGCACTTTTCATCTTGACATATCTTTCATGAATATTTTGCTCACAATCATATGCTTTGCAGAATCAAATCTATTGCATATCCCTCCAGGAAGTTACAACGTGAATATCTAAAACCCTCAAGAGAGAAACTAGGCATAGTATCAAAATGACAAGCCTTTCAGAATTCTGCTTAGAAATAATCTCTCACATCATGGAAATACCTTGGTGAGTTTGTGTCTGTGCTGCTGCCCAGAAAAGGAATTTTCCAGACTGACTGTGAAGTTCATCCCTGAAAAAAAATGGAAATATATTTTGGCAGAAAATAATCTAATAACCATAGCCTTCAACAATAATATACAATCTACTGAATTAGCCTGTGTAATTGCTGCCACCATTGCTATATGTCTGATTGTGGATCAATACAGATTAAAGCCAAACAAAAGCAGAGAAACCTGAATGGTAGTAGGGACTGAGGAGAGGTGTGTTAGGAAGGCAGAAGGGAATGCAGAGATGTGAGGAGCACTCTTGAGGTCTCGGAGACCATTTCCAAAGTTAATCACTGTGGCAGAGAAGACCTAGTGTCTTCTTAGCCAAGCTCTGGATTGTGTGCCCAGCTGAAAAATTCTAGTTCATCATCTCCTTTGAAGACAGGGTAGCCTGGGGAATAAAGCCAAACTTCTTTGTGGAGTTTCTTTATGGCCAGGTCTCAAGCTCTTAGGAAACTGAGACAATAGGATAGAGAGTTCTAGGGCAGCCTGGGCTACAAAGTCACCCTCTATTTAAAAGACAAAGAGCAAACAAAAGAGCACTCCACCCCCTACACACACACACACACACACACACACACACACACACACACACACACACCACTCCTCCTTTTCTGGTCACTGGAAAGCAAATGTGGCAGCAAGGTCAATAGTCAACTGACCCTGAAGGAGAGACTAGAGGAGCAACAGATTCTTTGGCCAAAACATCTGTGAGTCACTAGGTCTACTTCAGATTTCTTCTCATGCTGGGAAGGTGGGGGATCTCTCAAAACATTGAAATCTGGTCTGTCTCTACTACTAGCTGCTGAACACAAATTGTAACAAATAAAGTGATAGGTCCGGAAGAGGACCCTCACGTGGTGATTTGATGCCACTTCCCTGATACATGGACAGGGAGGTTATCCCCACCTGCTAAAAAGCTAGAAAGAAGCCACCGTGATGTATCAGAACACAGTTTAGAACCAGGGCAAACCTACCAATAAGTCTCAGGACACACTGCACAGACATCCATAAGCCTGCTTGAATCCAGTTCTGGAACTTCCACCCCAGCATTACATCACATTACTTCTCATTTACTTAGAAGGAGCCTATTGTGTGTTCAAAGTCGTTTCAAGGGTGTTAATGAGACATCTTGGCATTTGGTAGCCTCTACATTGCTTGATAATGCCAGCAATGCAAATGCCATTTCAACATCATTGAAAACCTTTATCTTACCAAGGTTTAAAATCCTTAGTTAGCTGAAAAGAATGCCACAATGACAGCAATAACATAAAAGAAATACTTTTTTTACTATTCTTAAAATGTAAATATAAGTCATGGTTTGTAATGAATACAGAGACATTCTATCACAAGGCAATACTAGCATCCCTACCAGAAGAGTTTCAGAAACTCATACATCTTGAGACACATCTTACATAATGGTGATGGATAGATAGATGGATGGTGGAGTTTGTTCTATCATTGTGTATGATCACTATAAAACAAAATGCCATTTCACTAACATGCTCAGAGAGTCATCCTGCTGTGTTAGTGTCATCAAACGAAACAAATGGCCCCAGATCTTGTCTTTTAGCTTGCTGCTTTACCTGGTATGTCTGTTTCTGTGACTTTAGAGAGACCTGATAGGAAAGGGAAGGAGGAAAAATGAGCAGAGGGACTTTGCACCACCCAGAGAAGATATCTGAAGCTCTTTCATATTAAAAGATATTCATCAAATATATTGCCAGTAGGTTTAGACACATCTATGTAAATATGCTGTCTATTGATCTAAAGGCATTTCTCATGTGGATGAGATCATTTGTATAAGTGACACTTGGACTGGCATAAACATATTTCTAGTCTGCCTCACATATTTATTCAGTTTAGAAATCCCAGAAAGCCTTTATTCTTTGCAACTTGCAGCATTAATATTGATATGCCAAGATGCAATAATATTTCTGTTTTCATTCTTCTGTCCTGAGAAATTGCTTCAGACTTATATAAACTTTCTCTATCACATTGTGACTTTAGGTGACATCAGTAAGGAATGCCAGGGACAAATTGACCTTAAAACTTCTAGAGAGCTGTCCATGCCCCACACTCAAGAAAAGTCCCTGTTACATAGGGGAATTCTCCAAGCCACAAGGAATTGATAGAGGGAAGAGCTGGAGGGAAGCAAAGGAGATTTAAGAAGAAATCTGGGGAGTGAAATCAAGTCTACATTCAACTATATTAAATTTCTCTCAAGAATTCATTTCCTTGAATCTAAGCTAACAACAACTTTAAGAAGTCATTATCGCCAGGCAGTGGTGGCACATGCCTTTACTCCCAGCACTTGGGAGGCAGAGGCAGGCAGATCTCTGTGAGTTTTGAGACCAGCCTGGTTTACAAGAGCGAGCTCCAGGACAGCAGTCACAGAGAAACCCTGCCTCAAAAAACAAAAGCAAAAACAACAACAACAACAAAAAGAAGTCATTAGCAATATCTACAACTTCAGGGTGGAAGAGAAACTACTGTATTTAATTACAACCTGTATGTTTTTGGAGGGGGAACACGTGGTGAGGGGGGGAAGTTTAACTAAGAAATGTTATTCACCGAGTTTTCTCTTCTTGTGTTAGATCCAGACACTAATGTGCCTAGCCTGCTTTCTCAGCTGCCTTTGGTCTCTGGGAGCTGCCAGAATTCTACATCCTTACCCCATTGTGGGGTACCCCTGACCTGAGCATACCTTCTTTCTCTTCCACGCACGTAAAACTCTTCTCTCCGTATTTGTCCTTCAGCTCCACCTCATGACGGACACATGTTCTGAATTCTACAGTTGGCATAGACCCAGAAGCTAGCAACCCACCTGCCTCTTGCCTCCATCAACTTTTATGTGGTTGCTGCTGGAGAAAGCCTTACAAAGTGCCCCTGTGGCCAGAAATATCAGAATTCACCAGGAACATGTTAGAAATGCAGATTCTTGTAGTGTACCACTAGTGCCTACTGACCCAGAAACAGATGTTCACAAGCTGGGGCAGAGACAGCCCTTCACCTAATCCTGATGCAGGCTCATATTGGAAAATCGCCCCTCTGAACCATTTCCTTACTTTCCAGGATTTGTTATCAGGTGGGACATCCTGTCAGTAAAATAAAATGAATGTACTAGAATACATTAGCAATAGCTGTGAGCAGTGAGGGGCTTGTCCAGACCAGCTACTATGTGAAGTTTTATACATGTTTTAGGCTCATTCAGTCCTCACAGGAACCACATGAGCAGGTGTTCCTAATATCCTCACATTCACACAGTGAAGTGAAGAATTTAAGTTGTTCAACAGATATGAGATAGAGAAGCAGAGTAGAGCAAAGGTTGTTTCCTCCAGAGATGGGGCTCTCATGTCTTTGTTTATTGGCCACTGAATAGTTTGTATCCTTCAGATTTTTATCAAAATATAAGGATACTGAGTACTCCCACAAGAACTCTAACAAATTCAAACTCCTTCTCAAATGAATTAAAACAAGGTAAACTTCATATTTGTTGATTCAAAACAAACTTAGTGTAAGAAGTCATAGGCAAAACAATGACCTATGAAGAAAACTTCAGATGAACAGCCTGAAGAATCAATGGCCTTATATAACCTGAGCTAGAAACCTACTGGATGTGGGCTGGTTATGGGGCACTGGAAGGACAGAAAAGCTAACTGTGAAGACATTAACAACCCATAGGTCACTGGAGGCAAAGTCTGACATCAGCACCAGTGTGAGATGAGACATGTTTCCCATTTCTGGGTAAAGTACATGGTCTTATTCAAAGATGTAATGCTTACCAGGCATCACAGTTCCGAGCAGAGTGGTATTGACTGGTGCATCAACCATGCTCTGTGGATGTCAGTGAGGAGGATCCATTGTGGGTTCATTTAAGTGGACAACTGAATCAGAATAGCTGGTACTAACAAGAATGGCAAAATGAAGCAATAGCTACCACACCTGAGCCTACTGACTGGGTCTGTTTCTAAAAACCTAAACCACTCCAGCAACTGTCACAGAAGGAGGGAGTCAATGGATTCAAAAAGCCTCACATTAGCAAGAAAAGATTATGACTCAGGAAATTTCAGGTTACAAATTTCACATATCTGTAACGGTTACACCATACCCTTCATAGGATGGCTGTGCTTAAACTCATTTAGACAGTTACCGTAAAACAGCTTTCCTTTTTAACTTTCTGATTAGTGGTTGTTAAACTTTTATAACATGTAAAATTGTCATGACCCTTTGATTAACCTACTGGGTTGTGTCTTAGAGTTTCTGTTGCTGTGAAAAGACACCAAGACCATGGCAATCCTTATAGGGGAAACATTGAATTGGGGTGGCTGGTTTACAGTTTCAGCAGTTCTGTTCATTATCGTCATGATGGGAAGCATGGTGGTATGCAGGCAAACATAGCTGAGAGTTCTGTATCTTGCAGGCAACACGAAGTCGACTGAAAATCTGGGCAGTATCCTGAGCAAAGGAAACCTCAAAGCCCATGCTCACAGTGACAAACTTCCTCCAAAAAGGCCATACCCACTCCAACAAAGCCACACCTCTTCATAGTGCCACTCCCTATGAGATTAAGAGGTCAATTACATTCAAGCTACCACACTACATTAATAAGAAAATATCTACTTTCTAGAATAGATTTTGTGGGTAAGTGAGGTTAGGAACAGGAGGGCTCAGGTTGGAAAAGGGAGAAAATACTGGGAGAAGTGACTGGAATTAGGGGACATTTAAGGGCAATTAAGGAAACCTAGTGCAATGTAAACTCCATGGAATCTATGAGAGTAATTAACCCTAGGAAAGAGCCTGAACCAGCCATCTTCTGTAGACAGGCAAAGCCTCAACTAGAAGGATTGGGACACCAAGCCAGCCGCAAAACCTTCAGCCTACAGTTCGTTCTACCTGCAGAATGTTCTAGGACCAGAGCTTAGCAGAATACTCGTCAAAGAGACCAGAGAGACTTCATTCAGTAACTGATGGAAGCAGATGAAGAATCCACAGCCACACATTAGACGGAGCTCAGGGAGTCCTACAGAGGAGGAGTAGGAAGAGAGGAACCAGAGAAGCCAGAGACACCACAATAACACAGCCCACAGAAGCAACTAACTGACCAATACTCATGGAAACTCACAGGGACATCAGGGAGCCTGCATGGGTTTGACCTAGGTTCTCTGCATATATGTTATGGCCACGTAGTTTGGTGGTCTTGTGGGATTCCTAACAGTGGGAAGAGCATGGGCTGTCTCTGACTCTTTTGCCTACTTGTGGGACCCTTTTCATCCTACTAGGTTGTTTCATCTAGTCATGATGTGATGATATTTGCCTGGTCTTACTGTATCTTGTTATACTGTATTTGGTTGATGTCCCTGGGAGGCCTGAGCTTTTCTAAGGGTAGGAGGAGGGGAAATAGTTCTGAGGGGGGCCAGAGAACTGCAGTTGGGATGTCATATATGAAAAGACTAAAAAGTAAGAATAAAACTAAATAAACATCTATTTTCAAAACGCATAAGATGGGTATTTGGGGAGATGGCTCAGTCAGTAAATGCTTGCTGCAAAACCATAAGGATCTGAGTTGGATTCCCAGACCCATATTAAAATCCTGGTGTGGTGGTGCATGCCTATAATCCCAGTTCTGAAGAGCAAAGACAAGAGGGTGGTGTTCCCTGGCTACCAACCTAGATGAATTAAAGAGATCTAGATTCAGTGAGAGACCCTGCCTCAATATAAGGTGGAGAAGGATTGAGGAAGATAATTGATACCAACCTCTGGCCTCCCCCAAACAATGTACACCCACATATACATGTGTACACACCACACACACACATAAACATACGCAATGTTTGAGTTCTATTTCCTTAAAAAGAGAAAGTGAAAATTGAAAATTGAAATTTATTTTCAACGACCTATTTACCTTTCCCACTGAGTTGAATTATTCAGTGAGCATTCTTCCCATGTTTCAACATCTTATTCTACCCTGAAAAGACTATGAATCACATAAAACAAAGAATAAGTGTTAATTGCTAGCACACTGGACAGATGCAACTTGTCACACATACAAAAAAAATTGCATCCCCAAACCTTTAAAAAGAGAAGACTGTTTCATTTAATTTGCAACACACAGATGAAAACACTGTTAATAAATGCAACTGAAAAGCACATGCTACAAACCTTATAGTGTTATACTTACTGTTCTTTGCAGAGGACGATGGTAATTAGTTTTAACATGAAGTTTTTGTTTTCCAATCCTGTGACGAAGTAAGAAAGTTTGAATATTTCAATGTTTCAAGTTAACTTATGTTTTGAAGTTAATTTCAAAATTTTTATTTCATTTCTGATGCATGAACAAGACAGTTTCTGTCATCCAGACTGGTGTTCTTGGAGACAAAATCGATTCCAAGGCTTTAATTAACCCCATTGGTTTGTAAGTACAAACAAAGAAGAACTGCATTCCCCTGTTCCAAGATCAAATTAGTCATTTGGAGCATTAAGCCAGCCATCCTTCTTCACCTTGGTGATGTATGATCTCTTTCGTTTTCTTTTCTACCCCCAAAATTGATCAGTTTTATCTAGTCTTTCTTTTGTTGAGGTAGCTGGGAGAGGACACCTTGGTGTCTTAGATGGATATGCTAATTAGCTGCCTCTATTTTAAGGTTACAGAACAGAATTAATGGGATTTTAACCTAAAGAAACTTTTTTATAGAAGGGCTAACATTTTATCTGCAGTCTTTTCTGTGCTCAAATAATCAGAGAGTCCCTCATGATGGCCTAGCAGTTACTAGGCACTATTCAAGCACCTATATGCTCATGCCTTCTGGGCCAGGCAACTATGTGGACACAGGCAAGCCTACAACTCCTACCCAGACCCAGTAGTTATATATTTTAGTTACTACCTGGATTAGTGCAGGATTTCAAATGCCTTTTTCTATAATGTAGTGTAATATACTAATGTTTGGGGCTACCTGATCACTGGCCTTGCCTCCTTTTAAATGTTATCAAGCAAGTCAGTCTTTGCCTTTCTAAGTCACTTCTGCAGCCACAGCATTGGTCCACAGTGCCAACATGCAGCATTTCTTACCATATTCTAAATTATTTCTCTCCTTTGATTTTGGTCTTAACCTCTGTACCAGGACTATACATTGTTGTTTGACACTAACAATTATTGCATTCTTCAGACTTTTGGAATGTAATGCTTTAACTCAGCTCAAAACAGAGTACACACATAAAATCAGGTTCCAAAGCATGCAATGACCATAAACAATGAAAGTTGGTCTTTTGTGATAACTGACAGAGCTGCTGCACTTTCTCTGGTGAATAACTTGATTCACGTCTCTGGGAACTATTAAAGAAAAACTATTATTCTATCAGCTAGGTTCACCTATGCCATAGGTATGTTATAAGCTTAACGTGTAACGCTTTTGAAATTCATCACAGCTACAAAAGAAAGCTACTTACTTTGTCAAAATTTTATACAGTTGAAAACTGAAGCACAAAAACATCGTGGCTGTGGATATATAGATCAGCAGTAAAACACTTGTTTAGCGTATGTGAGAATCTAGAGTCAATCATTGTTAACAAAAGAAAGAGAGAGGGGAACAAGGAAGAGAAGAAGGGTGAGAGGGGTAAAGGAAGGAAAGAGGAAAGGATGGAGGGAGGGAGGAAATAACTTTCTCTAAGTCAAACAGGAAATAGGAAAATATTTTATTTGAAGCCAAGTGTCTTCACCAGTCTTACAAATTTCTATGAACTAATATATCACAGATTTAATAAAAGTTTTATTTTATGAAAAGCATTACTATCTTTGTCTTCATTATCAAATAGAACTTCAGATTCCCATGTATAATTTTTATAATACAAAATTGTGTAATTCAATTATATACATATAATGCGATATCATATAACATTTCTCATATGATAATAGCTAACTAATGAAAATCAACTAGATACAGTTAATTAACTTAATTTATGCTATTATATAGGATTTTGGGGTTCTGACAAGGGACCATAGTTCCAAAATAGACCCTGTATTAATGATTCATGATATTCTTAAGTCCCTTTATGATGAAGATTTCCTTTATAAGATCAGGAACATGGTCTAATATCTCCAACAGTCTCCAGTAGGAAAAGGGTAGGAATCACAAAATCATCAAGAAGGGGCCTATTGCCAAGTATGGTGGTTTGAATATGAATGGCCCCCAAGGGCTCATATATTTGAATGCTTGGTCCTTAGGGAGTGTTGCTTCTTGGGAGGGATTGGAGGTGTGGCCTTGTTGAAGGAAGTGTGCAACTGGAGTGGGCTTTGGAGTTTCAGAAGCCTAAGCCAAGCCCAGTGACTATCTCTCTATCTCTATCACTGTCTCTGTCTTTCTGTCTCTCTCTCCTCTCCTCTCCCCTCTCTCCTGACTATGTATCTAGATATAGAACTCTTACTTCTCCAGCACCATGTCTGCCTACATGCTTTCATGCTCCTGCCATGAAGATAATGGTCTAAACCCTGAAACTGTAAGCAAGCCACAATTAAATGTTTTCCTTTATACGAGTTTTCATGGTCCTATCTCTTCGCAGCAATAGAACACCAACTAAGACACCAAGTACCTGGAAGAGACGCCAGTGGCAGTCTCTGCCTACTTCATGAATCTTTTAAAGATGGATACAGTGCAACTCTATAGAATAGGAAAAAAAGGAACTCTTGCTTCTGGTTTTATCACTACAAAAAGATTTATGTCTGCCAGGTACCACGGTGTTAATTAAAACTATCCACACAGACTTCTAGAGAGATTTTTTTTTTTGCATAGGAACCATAGTCAGAACATATTTTATGAAAATATCTCTTTTTTTATCATTTTTTATTTTAATTTTAAACAGCTTGTTTTACATGTCAATCCCAGTTCCCTCTCCCTCCCCTCCTCCCGCACTCCCCTTCCCCCCCCCACCCTCCCACCCTATTGCCAAATCCTTCTACATAGGGGATATCTAGAGTCTGTCATTTTACTCTGGGTAGGGTCCAGGCACTCCCCTAAGAGTCCAGGCTGAGAGAGCATCTCTCTTTGTGCTATAGGCACACGAAGACTGTTTGTATATCAGGGATAGACACTGATCCACAGCTCAGGGCCCCATAGGTTGACCAGGCCTTCTCGCTGACACTCACATTTGGGGGGTCCAGATCAGTCCCATGCTGGCCTCCCCACTGTCATTTTCAGGACAAAAGTCACGCCTCAAAATATTTCTAATCCAAGAAAAATGTACAGTGCTATTTAGTAAGACAAACCTGATCCACTGTCAACAATTAAAGCCAAAATATAGGTAACTAAAAATATGATGTTTTCTTCAGGGCAGTGTCTCAGCCAATACTGCTGGCTTCCTTCCATCTTCCTTTCTCCCTGTATATGAACGCTTTGCTGTGGTGTATGTCTCAGCTGGTGGGTAAGCTATGAAATATATGCTGCTAATAAATTGCCTCCTATCTCTCAAGCACTTCCACTCCCCTTCTCGCCTCTGTGCTGAAAAGTCACTTCTACAAATATTCTCCATAAAATATAGCAGGGAATTGAAATGACATTTCATTCCCAGTGCGTCAGCACCTCCTCTCATTGAAGCAGTTTACACTATTCAAAAGTATGACATGCATGCTGACACCCATGGAGAAATGTGCGACATTAAGAAATAGTGGCCCCAAGCTCAGGAAATATATTACATTTTCTCTGGATTAATTGACCTGTCATTGAACACTTCAGTGTGTTTCCAAATGGAGAAAATTCTTGGTCAAGCCTGAATATGGCCTAAAAATGGTGTGGCCTTGCCAATAGAAAGGAAAATCTTCAGGCATTTGAAAGGATTTCTGGATCTATCAACTTAAGCTCAGCCCTCTTGCAAAGTCTGTATTAAGAAAGTAGTATAAGTCAATCTGTTTTAAGAGAAAAACAATTTCAACCTGGGCCACAGTGTGAGACTGTAGGTATGGTGTGTGCATGTGTGTGTGTGTGTGTGTGTGTGTGCACGCGCGCGCACGTGTGTGTAAAGATAATTGTCTCTGTGTGTGAGAGTTTGTATATTTCTGTGTGTGAGTCAGTGCAATTAATTATATAATAGTCTTTGAATGAAATGTAATGATTATAAGAATTAAGTACTGCCATGTTCCAGGCATCAAGCCAGCCTTGCATATATTGGAATAAGTAATGGAGAAAGGGTCTTTTACCCATATAGCATGTGCTCTAAAAAAGTAAACTTCAGCATTGAACAATTTATGAGCACAGAGAAATGCTAACTTAATCAAAGAGATTAGGAAGATTTCTTTGAGAACCTAATCACTGAGTTTAATATTGAAAGATTAGGGATTAACTAGTTGAGAGAATTGGTATAAGAAGGGTATCCTTGCAAGGCACAAAAAGTGTGTGTGGTGACTACAAGAGAAATGGGTCCCTAGACATCCAAGCAAATAGGAGAAATTGGTTTGCCTATCAATGGAGTATAGAAAGCATGGATTTATATAAGGGTTCTCCAGAGAAACTGAACCAATAGTAGATAGATGAGATAGATGATAGATAGATAGATAGATAGATAGATAGATAGATAGATAGATAGATGATAGATAGATAGATGATAGATAGATAGATGATAGATAGATAGGATAAATTTAGATTAATTACATGAATTAGAACACATGATTATAATGACTAACATATTCTACGGCATGCCATTTGCCACCTAGGAAACCAAGGAAGCTGGTAGTATGATTCTGTATAAGTCTGAAAGCCTGAGAACCTGGAGGTAGACAGAGGAGACCAATACATATCCCAGAGTCTGAGAGCCAGAGAAGCTGAAGCCCTGTGTTCAAGGTGAAGAATAATGTGAATGGCCCATTCCCGGGAGAGAAGGATCAGCTTTGTACCTCTGTGTGCTCTTTGACCCAGCTGATCAGAGAGTCATCACACACTAAATGATAGATGACCCTCCTTATCAGTCCACTGATTCAAAGTTTGCTTTAGTAACCATGATACTTTCATTTTCTGACTGCTGAAGATACCTAAATTAGTATCTCCCATTACAGCATAAACTGGAATAAACACTATCTTCTCCTAAGGACAATGGGTTAATTGTTTGCTCTGAAGTTCATTAAAGAACTAATTGGAATTGTTAGTGAAAAATATTAATGTCTGTGTTCTTTTCTTTATGCTTTTCTATACAAAGCAGTGATAAAATTGTATCAGAAACACTAAAGTATAAATGGAAATATTACCTAAATAATGCCCTGATTTTTAATCACAAACAGAGTTATGAATAGCTAGTTTAAAGAAAATTACCAAAAACCTAGTGATGTTTGATGTTTTGTGATGCAATATGAGGTCAGAAGACTTCTAGAAAGACAAAGCAATTGCTTGCAAGCACATTTCTTCCATGAATAGTAATATGTCACATAGATATCCCTTCAGTAAATTCTATGCTCATTGTTCAATGAGCATCTAGACTATTATCATGGTTATGGCTTTCACCCCTTGACACAAAAAGGGTGTCCAGCTGACAATGCTCCTCCTGAGATCCACAAACCATCTAACAAAAACCTCAGCAACATGCATGAGAAGTCCTCTTTGGAGTTGTTGGTCAGGGATGTCTAAGAGAATCCCAAAACTTTACAGGGTATTGCTATTGTTCTTGGCCATCTGTTAGAGATGCACTTCTGACACAAGGCCCAGAGCACCTAAGCTGGATCTAACCAGAATCTCTCATCCCTGAGAACTAGCTTTCGTGGTACTAGAAGACACCATGTGCAAGCTTTTACAGAGGGAAACAATGTATAGTTCTACCCAGCGAAGATGCCTATGAAACACAACAATGACCAGCATGACCAATAACCAAGGAGTATAGTAATGGCACTCATACCATAGCGACAATCAACAGCTCTCTAATTAGACTTAAGACTTGACAAACAAGGGGGAAATCATACTTGGTACTAGAAACCTGCCAACTACCCAAGGCTAGTGAAGCCATAGATCCTGGAGAACAACCTTCAACTACCACTTTACTAAACAAGCAGAATTCCTAACTATATTCTAAATATTTATGCTTATACCCACAGATAAGTGTAATTCTCATCCTGCATCAAGGAAAACTCTTTGCAACAATCAGAGACCATTGTAAAAAAAACTACAGCCATTCAAAATTCAGAACCCATTCCCAGATGATATATCTAAATCACAATTCCATGAGGGATCATTGCAAACATGGAGGTAGAAACATTGTAAGAGCAAGAGTTTTGTCTCCTGGAAATGGCGAAAGCTGCACCCAGGAAATCTTACCAACATGGCTGTCTAAACTGACCTAAACAAGGGCAACACAAATAGACATCCTAATATGGAAAGGAGAAAGCTCCTGAAGCCTCAACCATAGACAAAGAATTAGAATTAACTAAGAGTGAGAGAAATAGTCTTCCCCAGAGAAAAACACAGTAATTGGTTATCCAATGTGAGATGGTCATCCTAAAACCATATACATATAAGTAACATTGTACAAACTGAGTCAGTTGTATTTATGTATTTAAGAAAATACATACATACATACATACACACATATATACATGCAAACAAAACATCAAGGAAGAGAATGCTAAGGTAAAAGAGAACAAGGGGTACATAGGAGGGGACCAGAGAAAAGAAAGAGAAGGGAGAGAGAACCACGGGAGACCTGAGGACTGCCCACAGCAGATCCAGATACCAACCCCATGGGATTCAGCCCGCCCAGACACCACCAGCTTCTAAGTCCCATTCTTCACACACAGGACAGGCAAGGGAAGGGTCCAGCCAACCCAGAGTTTGCCAAGGTTCCGATACTATGACAGCCTCCATCCACACAAAAGGAAAACCACCAGGGTATTGGACCTTCATGCACCCACTGGAAAGGAACCTTGGTCACATACCCACCAGAGGAGGGAGAGGCTCGTCTGCACCCACAGGAAGAAATGATGGGAAGGAGACAATATAAAAACAACCCACCAACAGAAAAACCAATATGACACTGCCAGAAATTAGAGAATCTACACCCGCAAGACCTGAACAGCCCATTTGAGAGGAAGCAGATGAGAAAGACATTAAAAACAACTTCATGAAAATGATAGAGGCCCTCAAGCAGGATATGAGAAAATCCATTAAAGACATGGAAGAGAAAACAAACCAAAAATACAAGAAATGGAGGAAAAAACAAAGACAAACCAAAAAATTCAACAAACACAAGAAAGAGAGGAAAAGACAAAGCAAAAATTACAAGAAACAATTCAAACAGTGCAAGCTGAACTAGAGACATAAAAAAACACAGTCTAAAGGAAGGCTGGAAATAGAAAGCCTGGGCAAATGGTCAGGTACTACAGATACAAGTATAACCCACAGAATATAAGAGATGGAAAACAGAATCTCAGGTGTTGAAGATACACTAGGGGAAATAGATTCATCGACCAAAGAAAATCTTAAGTTCAAAAACTCCCTAACACAATTCTGTGAAAAGACCAAACCTAAGAATAATAGGTATAGAAGAAGGTGAAGAAATCCACCTCAAAGGGGCAGAAAATATATTCAACAAAATCATAGAAGAAAAGTTTACTAACTTAAAGAAAGGCATGCCAATGAAAGTACAAGAAGCCTACAGACTACCAAATAGAGTGGACCACAAAAGGAAATCCCCTCACCACATAATAGTAAGAACCCTGAACATACAGAATAAAGAAAGAATACTAAGAGCAGCAAATGAAAAAGGCCAAGCAACATACAAAGTCAAACCTATCAGAATCACACCTAATTTCTCCATGGAACTCTGAAAGCCATAAGGTCATAGAAAGATATTCTGCCAACACTAAGAGACCACTGATGCCAGCCCAGACTGCTATAACCAGCAAAGCTTCCAAGCACTATAGATGGAGAAAACAAGATATTCCATGACAAAACCAAATTTAAACAATAAATATCCACTATCCCAGTGCTACAGAAAGTTCTGGAAGGACAACCCCAACCCAAGGGAGTTAACTACAACCAGAAAAACATAGGCAATAGATAATCCCACCTTACCAACAGCCAAAAGAAAAGAGGTGGAAATCCACATATAATTCCACCACCATCAACTATTCCAAAACAAACAAGAATGAGCAATCAATGGCCAATAATACCCCTCAATATTAATGGTCTTAACTCGCTCATAAAGATACACAGGCTAACAGAATGGATTCTAAGACAGAATCCATCCTTCTGCTGCATACAAGAAACACACCTCAGCCTCAAAGACATTACCTCAGAGTTCAGGGTTGGGAAAAGATTTTCCGATCAAGTGGAGCCAAGAAACAAGCAGTGGTAGCAATCCTAATACCAAACAAATTAAATATTAAAATAAAATCAATCAAAAGATATGAAGAGGGCACTTCATACTCATCACAGGAGAAATCCACCAAGATGAAATTTCAATTTTGAACATCTATGCCACAAATAGAAAGGCAACCATGTTGATAAAAGAAACATTACTAAAATTCAAATCACATATAAAGCCCCACGCACTTTATATGGGATACTTCAACACCACACTATCACCACTATACAGGACTACCAGACAGAAACTTAACAAAGAAGGAAAGGAATTAATAGAAGATATGACCCCATGGGGATTAACACACATCTATAGAACATTCCACCCAAATAAAAAAGAATATACTTTCTTCTCAGTGCCACATGGAATCTTCTCAAAAATTGACCACATACTTAGCAACATATCAAATCTCAACAGGTTAAAAAAATGGAATAACTCCATGCAACCTATCAGACCACCATGCATTAAAATTAGAATTCAAAACCAACACAAATTGCAGAAACCCTACAAAATTGTGGAAGTTGAATAAAGCACAATTGCACCATACGTTGGTCAAGGAAGAAATAAAAAAAGAAATTAAAGACTCCCTAGAACTCAATGAGAATGAGGACACAACATACAGAAACTTATGGGACACTTTGAAAGCAGTGCTACAAGGGAAATTCATAGCATTAAGTTCCCACATGAAGAAACTGGAGAATAATTACACTAGAGAATTAACAGCACAACTGGAAGGTCTATAACACAAAGAAGCAAATTCAACCAGGAGGAGCAGATACCAGGAAATAATCAAATTGAGGGCTGAAATCAATAAAGCAGAAACTAGGAAAACAATGCAAAAAATCAATACAATGAGTTGGTTCTTTGAGAAAATCAACAAGATAGACAAACCTTTATCCAAACTTACCAAATGATGAAGTGTGAATATGCAAGTTAACAAATCAGAAATGAAAAGGAGGACATAATGACGGACACTGAGGAAATCCAGAGAATCAGCAGGTCATACTTTGAAAACCTGTACTCCACAAACTTTGAAAATTTAAAGGAAATGGAAAATTTTCTGGATAGATATCACTTGCCAAAATTAAATCAAGAACAGATAAGCAATTAAAATAGACCTATAACCCCTAAGGAAATAGAAGTAGTCATCAAAAGTTTCCCAACCAAAAAAAGTCCAGGGCCAGATGGCCACAGTGAGGAATTCTACCAGAAATTCAAAGAACAGCTTATATCAATTGTTCTCAAAGTATTCCATGCAATAGAAGCAGAAGGGTCTTTGCCAAACTCCTTCTACAAGGCTTCAATAACCTTGATACCCAAACCACACAAAGACACAACTAAGAAAGAGAACATCAGAGCAATATCCCTCATGAACATTGATGCAAAAATATTCAATAAAATACTGCCAAATCGGATCCAAGAACACATCAGAAAACTCACCCACCATGATTAAGTAGGCTTCATCCCAGGCATGCAGGGTTGGTTCAACATATGAAAATCCACCAATGTAATCCACCATATAGACAAGCTGAGAAATGAAAATCACATGATCATCTCACTGGATGCTGAAAAAGCCTTTCACAAAATCCAACACCCCTTCATGATAAAGGTCTTGGAGATAACAGGAACTCACCTCAACATAATAAAAGCTATATACAGCAAACTAACAGAAAACATCAAACTAAAGGGACAGAAACTCAATGTGATTCCTCTAAGATCAGGAACCAGACAAGGCTGTTCACTCTCTCCATGCCTTTTCAATATTGTACAGGAAGTTCTAGCTAGAGCAATACAACAACAAATGGAGATCAAGGGGATACAAATTGGAAAGGAAGAGATCAAACTTTCACTATTTGCAGATGATATGATAGTTTATATAAGAGACCCAAAAAATTATACCAGGAAACTCCTGCAGCTGATGAATACTTTCAGCAAAGTGGCAGGCTACAAGATCAACTCAAGAAAATCAGTAGCCCTACTATATTCAGATGATAAAAGGGCTAAGAAAGAAATCAGAGACATCGCCCTTACTATATCCACAAACAACATAAAATAACTTGGGGTAATGCTAACCAAACAAATGAAAGACCTGTATAGCAAGAACTTTGAGTCTTTAAAGAAAGAAATTAGAGAAGACACCAGAAGGTGGAAAGATCTCCCATGCTCTTGGATAGGTAGGATCAACATAGTAAAAATGGCAATCTTACCAAAAGCAATATACAGATGTAACACAATCCCCACTAAAATCCCAGCACATGGAGAGGATGTGGAGAAAGGGGAACACTCCTACACTGCTCGTGGGAGTGCCAACTGGAAATAACTATGGAAATTCCTCAGGAAAATGGGAATCAGTGTACCACACGACCCAGCAATTCTACCCTTAGGCATATACCCAAAAGATGTACATTCATACAATAAGGATGTCTGTTCCACTATGTTCAGTGCAGCATTATTTGTAATAGCCAGAACCTGCAAGCAACCTAGCTGCCCCTCGACTTAAGAGTGGATAGAGAAAATGTGGTACATTTACACAATGGAGTACTATTCAGCGGGAAAAAAACAATGGAATCTTGAAATTTGCAGGCAAATGGATGGCACTAGAAGAAACCACACTGAGTGAGGTAACCCAGTCACAAAAAGAGAAACATGGTATGTACTCACTCATTTATAGATTTTAGACATAAATTATGGGAGTGCCAGCATAGCATCTCACTGCCAGAGAGTCTGGGAAACAGAACCTTCATCCAGTGACTGATGAAAGCAGAGGCAGATACCCACAGGCAAACACTGAACTGAATTCCTAGAATCCAGTGTCAGAAAGAGAGAACTGAAGGGCAAAGGAGTTAAGAGTGGGCTGGTTTAATGAACAGAAGCAGTTGACCTGAACAAGGGGGAGCTCTTGGACCTCAGACTGATGGCTGTGTAGAAAGTATGGGACTGACCCAGACCCCCTGAATGTGGGTGTCAGTGAGGAGGCCTAGGTAATCTATGGAGCCTTGGGTAGTATTTATCCCTGGCATACAAATAAATTTTGAGTGCCCATCTCAAAATATGGGATGCTCTATCAGCTGGGACTCTTGGGGGGAGGGCCTAGGCTCTGCTCTGGATGAAATGACAGTCACTGGAGATTCACCATGGATGGCCTCACCCTCCCTGGGGATCAGAGTGGAGATTGGTTTGGGGACTAGGGGACCTGGTGAGGAGGGCAGGGGGAGAGGAGAGGAAGCTGGGATTGACATTGAAACAAGCTTGTTTCTAACTTATATAAAAAAGAATACAAAAAAAAGAGAAGGGAGAAATAATAGAATTACAGTTTTTAAAATTTTGAAAGTCCATTGTTTTAATCTAGAAAAAAGAAATATACCTAAAACCTAAATTTAACCTACACTCATCCCAGAACACAAAGGAGTGTGGTTATAAATGAATAAAGACTTCATGTAGCTTTGAAAACTGTGAAATCTCCAAAGATAATCTGGGATGTCTATGTGAGTATTTGGGCTGTTGGTGAAAGGTTATGATATAGACAAAGCAATTTTAAGAAGCCAATACCCCCAAATTTCTCTGTCATCTCCAAAATACTTTTCCATTTTTCCTAATAGACAAATATCTCTTACCCTATGTTTGTGCATATCATCATAATCATTTATTATACCTTCTTTAACATTGCTGAATATATTTTGCCTTCCATGACACAAGTGTGCTCACACCCATAAACACACATCCTAGCAAGAAGGAACTATTTGAAGTTTACCATGTGTACTATGTTGTTTCATATCTCTGAAGTTTTGTTCATCTTTCTCCCTGTCTACCCTATGTTTTCCTCTCTTTTAAAATTCATATTAAATACTGCCTTGCTTCCCTGTGCCCTCTTTGTAGAGTCTAGTCATTTCTTTATTTGGAATCCTCAAAAGTGGAGAAAATGGAACCTTTGTTCCTTTTGTGTCTCTACCCTTACCTAACAGGGAGCGCGTAGCCTTGTTTATTTCTTTTCCAGAACCTGCTAAAATGTAGGGTTGGTCTATATATGGAAGAAGTGAAAAGTAGAGGAATAGCTCTATAAATTAGAGGAAATGTTTAAGAACTGTGACTGTCTGTGGCAGTGATAGTCACCTGTTCTTACCAAGGATGAATGACATCCCATTTGCTGCCATCTCCATCGTTGTTAAATAAAAATAATCTAAAGTTACCACAGATCCTCCTTAAATCATGTGACATTTATTAAAATATTGATTGACAAGTAAATAAAATTGTGTTCAAGAATCATGCCTGGGGATCACATAAATGTTCAGTCTACTTTATAAAAGTTCCTGCAGAATTTCAAAAGAGGCATTCCACAGCAACTCATCACAGTACGTCACTGGGTGTTGTTACTGAGGTCCTTTTCCGCCAGTCTGGTCCCACAGTTGCCTCAACCCCAAATAAACACACAGAGATGCTATATTGATCATTAAGCTGTTGGGTGAAGGCTAGGGCTTCTTATTGCCTAGTTCTGTCTTAATTATTAACCCATTTCTATAAATCTATGTATTTCCACATGATCTTGGCTTACGGGAGAATTCCTGAACCTGTATCTCCTTTGGAAGTTGCATGTTGTCTGTTTCTGGCAGACTCTCTCTGCCTACCTTTCCCAGAATTCTCCTCATTTCCTAGTCTCACCAATCCTCCTGCCTCATTGACCAAACAGTATTTTATTTATCAACCAATAAGAGAAACATAAATACAGAAGGACATCCCCCATCAGGGTGTTCAGCATGTACTCTATATCACAGAATTCTCCAGGAACCTCCTTATATACAAGCATATACACACAGTAGTTCATAAAGGAACTATGCATGAATCAGTAAGACTCTTTCAGGGGATTAGAAACCCAAGGTACCAATCTGATGCAAAAGTAAAGAGAAGGCAGATGTGCACTTATTATGGAGAAGTGGTTGACAAAGTTACTCACCTCTATCTCTGGGAACAAGAAGAAGGCTGAAAATAGCCCAAGAGAGAAAGTTAATGCTTACTTAGGTTTTAGCTTTTTGTCTTGATCCATTTTTAGGCAGAAACTATTATCTCAGCTCCATTGGGATTTTAAAATATGAACATTTATAATAGAATTGCTTCTGAGTGGAAAATGCCACAAAATGTTTAATTCTATAGAAATTTCTAAAGTAATATTAGTGATCATCCAAGTTTTAATCTTATCCCTGAAGTGCTAAAAATAACAGCAACTATATAAGAATTAATTTTACACTATGTTATAGTGCAATCAATTGTTTTAATAAATGTTCCTTTACTTTGATGAACACATAACCTCATAGAAGCCAGTGCAGAATGAGATAGAGCATTTTCTACTTTTAACAATTGGAAATTTTTGTAATTCCAAGGGTCCCTTATACCACAGAAGCTATATGAAGTGGGGATTGAACAGAAACAGCATCTGTGATTATAGAACAGATTTTAGGGAAAACAGACATAATTCTGTTTGAGGATTTAGAAAGGAAGGCCAATAACTATATTCCCCATTTTAATTTCAAATAGCGGTCAGTAGTTCTCTACCTGCTGAGGAGACAAGAGGATAATCAGCCACGTGAAGTGACAAAATAGCTTCTCAAACACTCCTTAAGCAGAAAGGAGAGCCAGCACAGGTTCGTGCTCAACTATAAGGGTTAGTGACATTCTGCGGTTCTATTTCCAATCTTTGTTTCCCACTACCAAACATTGCATCATTCTACCCCTACTACTTTAGAATTAATCTCATAACAGGTAACAATATTTGAAAGCACCCATCATACCAGTTCCTTACAGTCACCTAAATTGTACTCCCTCCAAATACTTCATTTCTTCCGCTTTTATTTTCTGCTGTTCTTCTATGTAAAAACAAAACAAAATGAACAAGAAAGAAAGAAAAATCCTTCCTCTGTAATCTCTGGGAAATAACAACGCCTAGCCTCTGGAAGCTGGATTAACACCAACACCCAGGCTACAGAATTCTCTAGTTAGACACACACAATCCACAGAACATCCATTCACCTTGTGACTTTGAAGAAATTAAATGAAAACAATGCCATTTCACAACATTGTCTAGTCTGAAGGCAAAAATAAGGTCACTCTGCTGATGACAGCAAGATAAAGATTCATTCTCTAGCAGATAAGTGAATATCAGATATTCTGTGATTGGTGTAATTTTTAACCATGCTTAGCCAAAACTGTAAGATTTATTAATTACCCAAAAGAGAAGCACCCTCTCTCCCTGTTGGCATTACTACAGAGCAAGGCTCCTCTCCCTTGGACCTTCCTGATATCAAGTGATGACAGTCCAAATCCTAAAGGTCCTTTCTTACGTCTGTTAAAGAGCTACCCCCACATTTCTGTATGGGGTACATTTTCCTGGGCAGCAACAAGTACTGCCCACCACATACCTGGTTACAAGTATATTCTTTGTGGTGCATGGTTTAATGCACAGGAGTGTGAGAGAAGGAAACATATGATTGTTGCAAAATACAGTCTAGAGGAGAGTTGATTTTTTCCCCTTAATGATGGCCCTTTGGAACAATGAGTTATGCTTTGGAAACAGAAAGGATACCAATATGGTAACACTTCATCTATTTAAAATTATGAACTCATGGGTTTTTTATTATACCAATCTTAGACAGTCTTTTCTTTTCAAAAATTCCTATCTTCAGCCAAAAGAAGCTCTTTAAAGTTGCCTCTGTGCCCTGTTAGAATAACCCTAGAAGTCTTTGATAGCTTATACTTTCAGACACAAGAGTATATCTCTGCCTTATTTATTCCCCTAAAATGGTGTGTGTATGTGTGTTTCTGTATTGGTATGAGAATTGGCAAGTGTGTGTGTGAGGGAGTGTCCTCTTGCAATCCTGGAAGCTGGGGAGTTCCCTGTTCTATGGTTCATAAGAGAGAGACTTGGATGAGTACAGTTCTTCTCCAGTCTTCATTTGCATCTGCATCCAAAGGGAAGGGAAGATAGATACCTCAGCTTAAAGATGGTCAAGAGCAAGAGGTGTTTCTTAGCCTTTTATTCTCTCTTGTCCCTCAGCAGTATACTGTGGGGAGCAGTCTGCTTTACTCAAATTATCAATGCATGTGTTAATCTTACTGAGAAACACTCTCACAAAAATACTTAGGAATAATGGTTAGACAAGTATCTGGGCCTCATAAGCTTGACACAAAGCTATTCATCACAAGAAGCCAGCCTATGCTCTCCAACATCCGATTTAAGCAAAGAATGAAAGAAGCAATGTCAAACATGTAGTTCATGCTCTAACCAAGGACTTATAAGGTCAGGGTGTCATGGGTGTTTCTGTTTTATGGCTTTATAAGAATTTACAGACAAGAAAAGTTTTAGGGGAAAATGAACATAAGTAAAGATACAGAGAATATAAAAAAGAGAAAAAGCAAAAAGAAATGTGTGGGGGTGAGGAGCTGAGCAGTGATAATTGCATTGTCTTCAAATAAGAAAGATCTTTTCAATGTTTAGGCAGCCGACCATATTATACAGCTCTCTCCCGGAGAAAGGAAGCACAGTAAAAGATAAGTTGGTTATAAATAATGTCACTATCACCCAGGTTTATGAAAGTGGGCCATTCAGATCTAAAGATGGGACATAGAATATTGTTTATCTAAATGCTAAGACTACCTGCCCTCTCTGGGGATGTACTTTGGAAGACTCAGATCTCTGTTGTTTCATTTAAATACAATCCTTTCCACCTGGTGCTGTGGAAAGCAGCTTTCACTAATCCATCTTAAATGGCTCCAAAGAAAGTCGCTTTATGGCTTGCTCTAAACAGAAAGGGAGGTGGTTTCAGATATGCACTACAGCTCCCTGTCAGCAGATGTAGCGACTACTATGAAGACAGAAATGAGCAGTGAGAGCCTCAGCAAGCCGACTGCCCACAGGAGTCTCCCCATTTTCTTCATGCACTCCTCCTTCATGCAATAGCTTCAGCATCCACACCCTCAAGGTGAGAACTGGGCCAGAAGAGGCAGTCTTCACCATTATGGATACCATGAAACACCCCACAGACTACATAGTAAACAAACCTGTGTTTAACTTAAGATCAAGTCAGGTAGAGATACAAGCATGTGGGCAATGCCTCTCACAAGAAACTAGTCATCCCAAAATAGGACGTTATTAACAATCATTTAGAACAATTTGGCCTTTCTAATGAGTAGTTGGGTGATTGGAGGGGAAAAGCCCTGGCAAACTTAAATACCCAAAGGAGGATTTCCTCCTGGAAGGTCGATGCAAGGACAGCAGTATGACTGCTTCCATCAGCTCAGGAAGCAAGATGGGAAATTCCACAAGGAACACCCAATGTGACAGGAAATAACCAACAGCCTTAATAATACTACTGATATTTTTTCTTATCCTCTCCTAAGCCTAGAAGCTACATTCTATTTTTATACATTTTTTTTGTTTTTTGATTGACAAGAAAGGACAGCAAGGTAAAAAGCAGACTGCTTCTTTAATAAATAGTTTGACTACACTTCACAAATCCTGGATTAGATGGAAAAATACCTACACAGTCAATTTCTCTCCCATTTATCGATTGCATCCTTTCTGTGTGCATGGATGCTCAGCAAAAAGAAAACAGAGTCATTCAAATGCATTCTTTACTCATGTAACCAAACGGTACAATTTGGTCTATTTCTCAGGAGAACTGGCAATCAATACACCTAAGCTACCATAAATCTTTTTGATGAGATAGTCATTCAGATATTGATTTAACCAAAATCTTGAATCAATAGCTGTGTCTTTTATCTCACACTTTTCTTAACAAAATATATAACAAGGGAAAAGCTTTAGAAGATATTTTCAGGTATCTATCTGTGATGGGCTGAATGGTGATCCTAAAGGGGAGATAGAGATCTACATCCCAATCTTTAGAACCGGTGACTATGGTCTTATGTGGTAAATAATATTCGTGTGGCAAAAGATGCCATTAAACATTCTGAGCACCTGTCTGGATTATATGTTACCCTAGGTACTATTTCACACACCTTGATATATTAGAAGTAAAGACAGGATTTTAGGGTACCAACACATAGAAAGGACCTACTGCAGTCACAATCTAACAAATGCTGGTATGCTGGCAGTGCCCAGAAGTTGAAACTGGTTAGAAACTAATTGTCTCCAAGGGAATCCGAAGAGAATATGCCCGAGCCAACACCTTTGACCCCTGTCCTCCAGAACTGTGGCAAAAACAATTTCCATTAATTATTAATTTATGCATGTGAGTGTCTGTGTCTATGTGAGTGCAAATGTATGTGGCCAGAAGACAGTGTCAGATCTCCTGGAGGTAGAGTTGTAGGTGGTTGTAAATCACTTGATACAGGTACTGGAAAATGAACTTAGGTCCTGTAGGAGAGCAACAAGCCCTCTTAACTACTGAACCACCTGTCCAGGCCCCAGATTCCCATTATTATAAGCTACCATATCTAAGATAATTCTTTAGAGCCACCACATACAATGAAAACTACATCTATTCCACATTATCTTCTTTAACCCACAATAAAAGACTAGACCAGTCTGCATGTTTGTGCTAAAGAGCCAAGATTAGCTAGGGCTATCATATCAGGAATAGATTCTGACAAAAAAACATAAATATAACAGGCTAAGACAACCTGACTTTTTCTGTTCAGAATCACTGCTAGCTCCTCTTAACCCATACACTATAGAACAGTCCCATAGCAGGTACAGACTAAAGCCCCAAGAGAGTGAAACACTATCTCTGTACTCTGTAGAATGGGAAAATGAAGGGTGGAATAGCTCAGTTCATACTGCATGGAGAAAATGTACAAAAAAATAAAAATGCTCTCATTTCCCTTTAAGTTATAGGTGCCAACCACTAAGTTTATTCAAATCTGAATTTCTACAATGAACCTCTGCCTCTCTTGTATTTGCCCCTCCTCCCCTCTGCTGAACTATACACACTGATATGCAAACCCGCCCTCGTCAGTCCTCCTGTAGCCCACATCTTCCTCCAGTGACTACCAGCTTTTCAGTAGATTTGTCCATCCTCTATAGCTCTGCTAGTCTAATTCATATTTTCTCCTCAACCCAAAGGATTTTCCCCAGTGCATCATTGAGATAGCTCTTATGAAAGTTGCAGATGGCAGCAAATGTTCTAGGGTACCTGACCTCTCCACAGCATTGGTAGAGCCAATATTTCTTCCTTCCCCATCTTGAGATTCTTCCTTTGTCTCCAATGTTGACATTCCCTCATTAAACTCAGCCTTGGACTCTATTCTAACCTCCATTCTAGATAGCTTCTTCTAATCCCTTGGTTTCAAACACATTCTGGTAACTCGCTTGTGAACTTTCAGTTTAAATTCGTCCCTATACAGCATCTTCTCGTGAATGTTTACTAGTCTCCTTATCCTTCTCTAGTCCATACCTTCCTAGTCTGCTTCTTTTCATTAAATATAACCAATATCTACTCAACTTCTCAAATACAAAAATCTGTAAGTCATCTCTAATTCCTCTCCCTTCTTCATATTCCATATCTAATCCAACAGCAAGTCTCATGGGCTCATCTTCAGAAGTTGTTCTCAACATGACCAACCCTTAGGACATCACCATCATCCCATCATCATTCCCACAACATGATTATAATGGCCTTGAACTGTAAATAATAACAACCATCTCACTGTACCATGTTGGGCAAATTACCACATCAGATGAAAATACAAACTCAAAAAAATGCAGGGTACCTTGTTTGGTCTGTTCTCTTACACTTGGTATTATGTCCCTCTGCACAACTTGTTTGTGCCTTGGAACTGTGCTGGACTCATTTATATCCCTTGTGTGTTTAACTTTAGTTCAGTTTAGTAGCCATTCAGTTTCCTGTTTCATCTACTTGATGTATCTTATCCAGATCTTCATGTGCCTGCCTTCCTCTTGTAATTAAGCATGGCCTCAGAAAAGCCTTCCTGACCACCTCACCTAAAGGAAACCCCCCTATCCTATCACTACTTGTTATATTTCTCTATTTGATTTCCTAACATTTATGAATGTTTACCACCATTTTATTACCCCATTTGAATGCCTAATGTCTGTTTCTCCCATGGGAATATTAGCTCTTTGACATAATAACTTTGACATTTTTAGTCCTATGTTCCCAAGTACATAGTCTGTAGCTGATATTTAATAAATATTCATTGACAGTCTAACTAACTGTAAGGCCCTCTGAGAATTCTTTCATTCCAATCTCCCTTAGGTTGGCAATACATCATTCTTTGTCCTTGACATTAATCATTATATTAATATCCTTGATATTAATTGCTATACTCTTTTAATAATCTCCTTTCATATGTGCCAGTCTTGAGCTTCTCATCCTTACAACCAAAGGACTTTGATGAAATTCTTGAAATGACTCCATATTCTAAATTTGAACATTAATCAAAGATCCATAAACACAGATAAGTGTCTGAGAAGGAAAAACAATGTCAGTCCTAACATTTGTCTGTGTTGACCCAGGTTTCCCTGACTTCCAAATCACATCTGAAGAAGAAACAGTGGAGGCATAAGTCCTCCTGCTTTCTACTGCCAGGCAAACCTGGATATGCTTTTGTCCCAAGAGAAGAGAAAAATCTTTGTAAGGGTTACTCTAGCTCGTACTGTCCAAGAACAGTACACAGCAGTACATCTAGAACACAACTAAGTAAAAGGCAGCATGAAAACAGCACCTGCTCATGAGATAGATGCCCTGACTTCCAGTTCTGCATCGCCCCAATTCAGCTCAACTACTTTGGCAAGTGACTTGACCTCTCTGAGGCTCTCCTTTCTGTAACATACGGAGATTAGATCCATGGACCCTAACTCTCTCTTCCCTAGCAAATAATGATTATCTGTGCACCTGTTCCCTTTTTGTTGGTTCTATTTTAAAAGCCACTTTCTCCTCTCCCTTTCCTAAGAGATCTGGAGCTATGCAGCAGCAGCTGTCTAAGTTCTCTTGTAACTCACTTGTGCTTATGCAGGGATGTACACTGCTCCCCAGGCAGAGGAATGTGTGATGGTTGATTTGCACCTTGCTGTTTGGATATGTGCAATGGCAAGCGGGAGCTTTACTGGTTTCACAGCACTGAGGGATAGCAGGCATTCAATTCCTTTTAGCCCAGAGGTGGTTTTTGCTTGCTTCTTTGGTTTGAGACAAAAGCACATTTACTCAGGTGCTCATTTACTAAATGAAATGGGACTCCACAGAACTAAATTGTATGCAATGAAATTCAAGTGCCATATCACATACCTAACATCCAAGACTCTGGACCCAGGTCTTCACAAATGGGAGAAAGTCTGATGGTAGGCTTCAATACACACTGTGTAACAAATGCATTCTTTAGCTGACCTTTTTGTAACTAGAGATTAACTTGAAGTCAAATATAGTGAATTTCTGGGAACCAAGATCTTACTCAGAAGATTTCCAAGTTGGTTTTCACTATTCCTGATCCACTTTCCTCTAGAAAAAGAAGGTTGCAGACCAGGAAGACAAAACTCAATACATATCACTTCCTAGATGCATTCAAACTCACCCTGTGAACAACCACGAAACTGAGAAAAATGCCTCCTCCCAACAAAGAGATGGAATCTCCCATCAACGAACTGCTGGCTGGAGTCTGTGCTTAAGCCTCTTTAAGTGTGACCGAACCAGGAAAGGGAACTTCTCAGGCACCATGAGGCATAAACCACAAACTAAAAACAAGACCATGCAACTGTATTTAACAAGTCATCCAGCTGACAGCTCTGAAACACAGGAAACTTTGAAACCAGGTGACCTGGCTTGGCACTAACTACAGAAGGGCAATTGACCCCTCACCCTCCATCAGCTAGTGCTGGTACCAAAGAAAACAAGCTTCTGTAAGGCAGAGGACATAGTCAACAAGACAAAAAGACAGTCCACACAATGGGAAAAGCTATTCACTAACCCCACATCTGACAGAGGGCTAATCTCCAAAATTTACAAAGAACTCAAGAAGCAAGTCTCCAAAACACCAAAGGATCCAATTAAAAGGTGGGGTACAGAACTAAACAGAGAATTCTCAATAGAGGAGGCTAAAATGGCCAAGAGACACTTAAGAAAGTGCTCAACATCCTTAGCCATCAGGGAAATGCAAATCAAAACAACTTTGAGATACCATATTACTACTGACAGAACAGCTAAAATCAAATGCACCGAAGACAATTTATGCTGGAGAGGATGTGGAGAAAGGGGACACTCCTCCACTGCTGGTGGGAGTACCAACTCATACAGCCACTTTGGAAATCAGTATGGAGATTCTTCAGGAAAATGGGAATCAATCTACCACAAGACCCACCAATTCCACTTAGGCATATAACCAAAAGAGGCAAATTCATACAACAAGGGCATCTGCTCCACTATGTTCATAGCAGCATTATTTGTAATAGCCAGAACCTGGAAACAACCTAGATGCCCCTCAACTGAAGAGTGGATAGAGAAAATGTGGTACATTTACACAATGGAGTATTACTCAGCAGAAAAAAAAAACAATGGAATCTTGAAATTCGCAGGTAAATGGATAGCACTGGAAGAAACCATCCTGAGTGAGGTAACCCAGTCACAAAAAGACAAACATGGTATATACTCACTCATATATGGATTTTAGACATGGATCAGGATAGTGCCACTCTGCAATTCTACTGACAGAGCGTCTGGGAAACAGGAAAGAACCTAAAATATATGCATGGTATATAGAAATGAGGCAAGACCCTCTGAACAGATGGGGAACACGGCAAGGGGTGGGAGGAGTGGGAGCTGGGAAATAGAGAGGGGGAGAAGAGGAAGAGAGAGTAGGTCATGGGGGAACAGGAAGGTTGAGTGGAGGGGTAGGATAGGGGGAAGAGGGAATCACAGGTTAGAAAACAGATCAGGCACCAGTGTGACCTCTAGTGATCTAAAGGGATGACACCAATTGGCAAACTAAGTAATAGTGGAGAGACCACCGTGAATGCCCATTCCTGATAATGAACTTGATGTCTATAACCATCCTGGAGCCTTCATTCAGTGACTGATGGAAGCAGAGACAAACACCCACACTTAAACATTGAACTGAACCCAAGGAACCCAGCGACAGAGAGAGGAGCGATGAGCAAATTGGCAAAGAATAGGCTGGCAAAACGAGCAGAGGCAGCTGATCTGAACAGGGGAGAGCTCTTGGACCCCAGACCGACAGCTGGGAGGCCAGCATGGGACTGATCCAGACCCCCTAAATGTGAGAGTCAGTGAGGAGGCCTGGGCAACCTATGGGGCCCTAAGCAGTGGATCAGTGTTTATCCCTCGAATACAAACAGACATCGTGTGTCCATAACACAAAGAGGGTTGCTCTCTCTGCCTGGACTCTTAGGGGAGTGCCTGTACCCTACCCTGAGTGAAATGACAGACTCTACATATCCCCTATGTGGAAGGAATTGGCAATAGGATGGGACAATGGGGGGATGTTGGGGGGATGCAGGAGGAGGGGAGGGAGAGGGAACTGGGATTGACATGTAAAACAAGCTATTTAAAGTTAAAATAATAATAATAAATAAATAAATAATAAAAATAAATAAAAAAAGAAAACAAGAAGTCTGAGTCTTGCTTTTGATTGTTTTACATGTTTTTACAGTTACCAGACAAATTTCCCACTACCAAGTCACCTATTATTTTTTGATTCCCCAGGAAGTATGAAGCATACTGCAAGGCACAGTGCTGTGACAATAGAAAAGAGAGATACTGTGGGTTGCACATGCTGCATGGTTTTTAATGTGCAACAATGAGGTGGGGGAGCTGCAATGAAAATATCAAATTCCCAGACTGCCCCTATATACTCTTGATCTGTGTTATCTGGAGAGGCTTCCCCAACAACGGAAACCAAGAAAGGCAATCGACATCAGAAGGCTCTTCTGGAGAGAGGACACAGCCTTTGGAAAGATGCAGAAACAACTGAGATTTTGTGTTTGCTTTCAAGATACAAAAAGGGAAGATTAGACAAAGCTAGAGAATTAAACAGAGACAACAATAAAACTTTAAATTTTGTCTTAAGAGCAAAAGAAATCTAAAGAAATGTTCTGAAATAATTAGATTTGCATGTTTAAAGCTAGCTCTGCATCATAAGAATTAATTGGAGGGTAGCTGAGAATAACTCCCAATTCAGAGAAACAACCAAGCAAGACACACCAACATCTGAAGAAGAAACAAACAGGCACAGTGGTACATGTCTAGTATCACAGCTCTCAGAGGCTGAGACTAAGGATGGTGAGTTCAAAGCCAGCTTGGACTACCTAGTGAGATCCTACAAACACATAAAAAAATAATAAAAGAAGAAAATGCTGCCTTGGCTTTGGATCTTGACATATGCATGAGCTAAGTATAAGTTAAATCAAGATCAGATAAACAATCTAAATAGACATATCACCCCTAAAGAAATAGAAACAATCATTAAAAGTCTCCAAGCCAAAAAAAAGCCCAGGGCCACACTGTTTTAGTGCACCATTCTACCAGATTTTCAAAGAAGAGTGAATACCAATACTCTTCAAATTATTCCACAAAATAAAAACAGAAGGAACATTGCCAACATTTTTCTGTGAGGCCACAATCAACCAAACCACACAAAGACTCAACAAAGAAAGAGAATTACAGGCCAATTTCATTTATGAACATTATTGCAAAAATACTCAATAAAATACTCACAAACCAAATCTAAGAACACATCAAAAAGATCATTCATCATGACCAAGTAGGTTTCATTCCAGAAATATAGGAATGGTTCAGCATATGAAAATAAACAAACTGAAAGAAAAAAACTACATGATCATCTCATTAACTGCTTAGAAAGCCTTTGACTAAACCTAGCACCCCCCTCATGACAAAAGTCTTGGAGAAATCAGAGATACAAGTGACATGCCTAAACAAATAAAAGCAATATACAGCAGGTTAAATGAAGAGAAATTCAAAGTAATTCCACTAAAATGAGGAACAAGACAAGGAGGTCCATTCTCTCCATACCTATTCAATATAGTACTTAAATTTCTAGCTAGAACAAAAGGCAATTAAAGAAAATCAAGGGGATAGAAATTGTAAAATAAGAAGTCAAAGTGTCATTATTTCCAGACAACATGATAATATGTCCCGCGCTCTATCTCGCCCGCAAGAATGACGCGGCACACGATCAGGATCCTTCTGCAGTAAGCTTTATTGCCCCTGAGAGGGGGAGCATAAGCTATCACAAAGCGAAGACCCCACGCCCTAACGGGACTCTCCTTATATAGAGGATTTCTCTCGCCTCGGACGTGGCAGTTATTTACTGGTTCAATTATGTCACCCGAGGTGACGTAAGGCACAGGCACCCCCGGCCTCGTGGGCAGGGAGCTCCTGCTCATGCGCAGCAGGGTTGTTATAGCAACTCTCAGGCGGATGTCAGCGCCATCTTGCCATGGCGTGGTTCCAGGGCAGCGCCCAACATCTCCCCCTTTTTATTTTAATAAAAGCACATAAAAGTGTCCCAACTGGGCTGCATAGGCTAAAACACCCATCCTCGTGCAATGCAACAAAGTCGCTGAGGGTGCAAGGGCTGTTCTGCCGACAGTTAATGGCCACCTCGTCACCAGAGACAGAAACCAGATGAATGGCCTACATCCGTTGATCACCGTCAGGCTCTGCAGCCCATCAGGGTTCGAAACAGATGAATATACCCCATATAGCACCTTTCCGCGTGCAATGAGACGAGCTCAGCGGAGTGCAAAGGCTGCAATATCAATGATCACCTTCTCTGGTGCAAATGTCCAAAACATTTCGGACTCAGAGGTGAAAAGGCTGATCTATTGAAGCAGGGGCAGAGAAATATAGCCGGAGTCTGCCAAGGTGACAGGGAAAGCCAGAATGAAATGGGGATAATCAAAGGCTATTCTCCACGCTTTAACATGGTGAGCCAGACCTCCGCCGAGGCCCCATACTCTAGAGCCGCGAGTGCCTGTGTAATCATGACTTTATCTGTTTTTGCCTTTTTGAACATTTTGCAAAACAAAAAGAATAAAATTGCCATTCCGAAGCAGAGAAACATCCCGAAGAGTCCCACCCCCACCCATTCCTTGAAATAAGAGAAGACAGAAGAGATCCATGACGACAGTCCTTCTTGTAGGGAGACATCAATTCTGGTGGAATTAACCTGCAGGATCGCTGTTCTCAAGTCCCGCAGTATCTGTTCAAATTCGAATGTCCAATTCTGTAAAATGAACTGAGAAAGACTTTTGGACAAATTAGCCGCTCTAATAAAATTTTCATATTGTATTGATGTAACACAAAGTCCAGGCATTTTATATTCACATCCTAACCGCGCCAATTGCCATAAAATATCCAATTGTTCTTGAACCAGGTCGATGCGCTGATTAACCAGCATCAACCCTCCCTGAATTTGAGTATTTGCCGAACTTTGTCGGTCGAGCGCCACTGATACTGATGATGAAAGACCATTAAGAGTATCTGCCGTTTGTACAGATGTGGATAGGGCCATTGCCGAGGCGGTCACAGAGGCAGCCACTGCTGTAGTGGCCACAATGGCTACAATTATGGCCGAGATGCCGAAATCTCTTTTTGTGCGTAGCAGAGACAAGCTACTCGGGGCTTCCACCGGCACGGGCACAAACCTCGGCATTCTAGTCACTACAGCATAAGAATATTTCGTGGCATTCCAGCATAATGTATAAAAGCACCTCTTGGTATCACATCTTAATTCCTCATTCTCACCTATAAAATTATTGCTTACAATCCATAAAAAGGGGGGCCAAACACAAACTGGTGATGGGGCATATTCTTTTCTAATAAATTCTTTATGCTTCATATCTGAAGCTTGCCAAGTGCCGGAGCCAGATCCCCCCGAAAATTTGCCCTTCCAATTGTAAGAGATTTGTCCTTTTTCCCCAGCTCCTCCTCCTATCATTACCATAGGAGTCAAATCCGTACAGCTTCCATTTAGGCCACATAGTAGCCATTGATCAAAGGGATTGACCCAAGTTGTCAAGGGTGTCATATTCAAAAAATGATGCCCTAGGCTGGGTGAGAAAGTGAAGGTATTAGGGCCTACCCAGTGTTGATACCTAAATTGACATCCAGTCCAAGGCAGGATATACTCTTCTGATTGAATCCCTTTACAAAATGGGGCTAACTTTGGCTGATCATGGGGAGTAGCATTAGTACTAACCGGCAGCGGCCACCATCCGTAAAGGATGGATGCATTAGCTACAATCTCTAAATCAGTTCCCCAACTAGCCTCGCCTTGCCGGGCAGCCGATTGATTCCTCAAATTAACACAGTTAATACTATTTTTATTATCATTTACTTTGGAAAAATGAAAGCATAAGCTTCCTCTTAAGGAGAGGGAGCGATTTTCTTGTACTGCATGAATCTGATTATCTTGGGGCAAATAAGCTAGCCCTAGCTCTTTATTGGTGGAAAAAAATCTAGGAAACACTTGTGCATTATACATCACCGGCATGGGGAGGGAAAGGTCGACATGATTCCCCATCTTCTTTCTCCCGTTGCCCTCCAGGCTTGAGCCATGATCATTATCATCAGGGTTCCCCATCTTACGAATGAGTCTTTCCGGAACCCAGAACGGATTGTCTTCATCCTGTGGAAAAACACAGACAGCTCCCCTGGACCTTATCAGGATAGGATCCGGGCCTTTCCATTGATTAGTTAGCACATCTTTCCATTTCACCCATTCCTTGGGCCTTTTAGGTTCTGTGCATTGTCGCTCAGCCGCACTCATCCCTGAATCATCCAAGTTCAAAAAATTCAGGGTAAAGAGTGACATGGCTATGGCCACTCTCGGTCCAGGGGTAGCTCCATTATTGCTCCCCCTTTTTGCTTTAATAAATATGATTTAAGTGTCCGATGTGCTCTCTCAATGATGCCCTGACCTTGAGGATTATAGGGCAATCCAGTAATATGAGTAACTTGCATTTGTGCACAAAATTGTTTAAATTTTTGTGAAGTATAGGCAGGCCCGTTGTCGGTTTTAAGACAGCGGGGTTTGCCCCAGGCACTCCAGGCCTCAAGACAGTGCTGAATCACATGAGAAGCCTTCTCCCCTGAAAGTGGGGTGGCAAAAATATTCCAGAACAAGTATCAACAGAAACATGTATATATTGCAACTTACCAAAAGGGACATAATGGGTAACATCCATTTGCCAAACTTGTAAGGGGATCAAACCTCTCGGGTTAATTCCTCGATGGGGGACAGGCAAAAACTGACAGCAATTTTGACATTGTATCACTATATCTCTAGCTTCTTTTCTGGTTAAAGAAAAGCGTCTGCGTAATGTCTCTGAAGTAACATGAAATTTATTATGAAATTCTTTTGCAGCTATTATGGGTGAAGAAAGCGCAACAGCTGCAAGTCTAGTGGCTTGATCAGCGAGCGCGTTCCCTTTTGCCATGGGGCCGGGAAGACCAGAATGAGCTCTTATGTGTTCAATAAAGAAAGGATGCCGCCTTTGCAGCAGAGCAGCTCTAATGGCTTCAAATATGTGAGCCACCTTACTAGAAGGTCTAATCAACCCGGCAGTTTCAAGAATTTTAACTGCATTAACTACATATAATGAATCTGAAACAATATTAAGTGGGCCCATAAATTGTTGTAAAACTTCCAATACCACGAGGCATTCAACGACTTGTGGGGAAGATTCAGGAAAATGTTTTATATAAGTCATATCATTTACAACATAGGCCCCTTGTCCTGTTTTAGAACCATCTGTATATACTACTATCCCATTCTTAATTGGGGTATTAGAGGTAATTTTTGGGAAAACTAAAGGCTGGGCCAAAGCAAACTGTAAAAGTGGATGCCTGGGATAATGATTATCAAAGGTCCCTGAAAATGAAGCACATAGGACTGACCAGTCGCTAGAGGTGGCGGCCAAAACCTGTATTTGATCCGGAGTATAGGGGCTAATAATGATATTAGGCTCCAGACCAAAGTATTCTATTGTCATTTTAATGCCTTTTATAACCAATTGTGCAACAGCAGCTGGATACCAATCAACAATTTTAGCAGGGGAAGCTCGAGGATGGACCCAGCATAAAGGCCCTTGTTGCCAAACAACAGCGGTGGGTAGACCTTGTGTGTTCAAGACACATAACAAAATTGGCTGGGTATAATCTATCCTATCCAGCTGGGCCTGAGTTATAGCTTTCTCGACTTTGCAAAGAGCCTCGCTTGCCGAGGGATCCAATTTCCTTGGGGAGGTGATATGCGGGTCCCCTTCTAAAATATCAAATAGAGGTTTTAATTCAATGGTGGGAATTTTTAAAAAAGGTCTTAGCCAATTAATATCACCCAATAACTTTTGAAAATCATTTAGAGTTTGTAACTTATCTTTTCTAATTTCAACCTTCTGTGGTCTAATGAAATCAGGTCGGATAACCGAGCCCAGGAATGATCCGGAGTCGGTTATTTGTACCTTTTCAGTGGCTAGGGAAAGTCCCCATTGACTTAATTGCTTTTGTAAGACAGGGAACATTTGCTGTAAAACTGTAAGGTCTTGATGACATAACAGCACATCATCCATATAATGGATAGACAGGACCTGCGGGAACTGTCTTTTAACTGGGGCAAGTGCCTGATCAACAAAGAGCTGACAGATGGTTGGACTATTGGCCATTCCCTGAGGCAAAACTTTCCATTGGTATCTCTTATCTGGTTCTGCATGATTTAAAGAAGGTACCGTAAAGGCAAAACGCGGGCGATCAACGGGATGTAAGGGTATGGAGAAAAAACAGTCCTTAATATCTATGATCAGAAGGGGCCACCCTTTTGGCAGGGCAGTGAGTAGAGGCAATCCTCGCTGGACCGGACCCAATAGTAACATTTGTGCATTAATGGCCCTTAGGTCATGCAACAAGCGCCATTTTCCCGATTTCTTTTTGATAACAAAAATCGGAGTATTCCAAGGCGAAGTGGATGGTTCTATATGACCAAGGCAAAGCTGTTCTGTAATTATTTTCATGATGGCATTCAGTTTCTCGGAGGTTAATGGCCACTGAGGAACCCATACCGGGTCCTCCGTCTTCCATGGTATGGGTCGTGCTGCCTCAGTGGCGCTCAAGAAAAAACCCAAGCCCGTTTTACCTTCATGAGGTCGGGGTGATATAGGGCGGGGATTGCCTTGCTCAAGACGTCCCAAGCCCCGGCCTTCTTGAAACCCCATCTTTTCCATCATGTTTCTAACTGAGGGCGAATAATTATTGGTTAAGGTAAGGCCCATTTCTGTTAGGATGTCTCTACCCCATAAATTAACTGGTAAGGGTAAGACATAGGGGGTAAATTGGCCTCTCAGCCCTTCTGAGGATTCCCAAGTTAGGGCACTAGAGCTGATGTCAGGGCTGGATTGATATCCCAGCCCCTGTAGAGAATGAGAGGACTGTGTGACCGCCCAACTTTTGGCCACCAATGTGTTGAAATAATACTTTTGTCAGCTCCTGTATCCAGAATGCCCTCAAAACTTTTGCCATTAATTCTAAGAGTTAACTTAGGCCTTGTATTTAGTGCCACAGTTAAATAGGCCGAGTCCGTCCCTGTGGATCCCATCGGACCCTTTATATCTTGTGAAATTTGATCTTTTGCTGGAAGCAATACAAGCTGAGCTATCCTATCCCCCTTATGGATGGAGAAAACACCTTGGGGGCTGGAACAAAGAATTTGAATATCTGGAATATGGTGGTTATCAATTATTCCAGGATGTACAATTAGTCCCTGCGCAGTAAGGGCACCACGGCCTATTATAAGTCCTATCATACCATCAGGCAATGGGGGATGCAAAGGTGCCGCAGGCACTGGATGGACCCCCATATGTGGCATTAGTAGGACTGAGGTGGCGGCACGCAAGTCCATCCTGACGTCTCTTGTGGAGTCGTCTCCTCCTCGGAACTGGCCTTGGCAAACTGAGTCCCATATCTTTGCGGGCCCCGGGATCGGGGGCCCACCTGGCCGTTTTTTGGCTCTTGGTCAGCTGTACCTGGTTTACGGGGGAAGGAGATTGCCCTTAAGGTCTCTTATGGATCTGCATTGGCTTGCCTTATGGTAGCCTTTCCCACATCTGGCACAGATAGTATCCTGACCCTTTTTTAGAGCTCGACATTCTTTTTTTAGGTGCCCTGGCTTTCCACAATTAAAACAGAGCCTCCGATCCTTGAAGCCCGTCGGCTTTCTTTGTGATTGAAGAATGGCAGCCGCCAAGCCTGCATTAGTAAGCGGTCCTCCGAGTTCTCTGCATACCCTGAGCCAATCATCTAAACCTTTTCCTTTCCTAGGGGCAATTGCTGTTTTACATTCTTGTGTAGCCTGCTCGAAGATGAGCTGTTCTATCAACGGCTTAACCTGCTCTGTATCTCCAAAAATTCTTCCTGCCACTTCCGTCATTCTTGCCACAAAATCGGAAAACGGCTCCTGAGGTTGTTGTATAATCTTGGTAAGTTGTCCACCTGCCTTCCCTTTCTGCGTAAGTGACTTCCATGCCCTAATTACCAGGGTGGCTATTTGAGCATATGCGCCCCAAGGGTAATTAATTTGGTTCACAGCATAGACTCCTTGTCCTGTAAGCAGATCGAAATTCCATTCTCTCTGCTCTGGGGTGAGTGCTATGGCGTTAGCCCTCACCTGTGACTGGGCAGCCTCATGCCATAATGCTCTCCATTCCATATATTGCCCCATATTTGGTAATACTGCCTTCACCACCATCTGCCAATCGGCAGGAGTTAGGGGATCCAAGGCAAGCCTTTCTATCTGCATAATAGTAAAGTTGGCATTAGGTCCATAATTACGAACCGATTCTGCCAATACTTTTATCTGTTTATACTCAACCGGAGTATGTACCCGCCCTCCATTCTCTACTTCGAAAACGGGGAAGGTGAGATGGACCTTTCTTCTAATTTTTTCAGGTAAAAAAGAGAAACTATGTAAACACCCTTCATAAGGGGGGGGAGAGAGCGGCATAGGCGGAGCAGATGGAGTTGCTATTGCTTTTGCTGAGGCCTTGCCCTTGGGCAGCAGTTTAGAGAAAAACTCCCCATCCGGGTGATATCTCTCCGCCTCGTACTTTGCAGCCTCTTCTTCTAATTCTGTCTCATCTCCAGGGTCTAGAGAGTCTTGTTCGGAATCAGAAGACTCAGAAGTAGCGGAGCTGCCGAGGTTCAGCGCCTCCAGTTCTTTAAAAGGATACATTTGACCTGTCCCTTTAGTGGAAAGGCCAGGAAGGGCATCTGGTTTTGCTATAATGTTCTCTCCTAAAACAGGAGGGCTCTTTTTCTTAGTTTTTCTTTTGTGTACCACCGTCTTCTCGCGCGCGCCTGACCTCTCACTACGTTCGGTTTCTGACATACTATCCTGGGCTACCTCGAGAATGGCCTGACCCTCTACAATGGCCGCCTGGCAAGCTTCATCCTCAATACAGTTCTTCACTAGTTTCCATACTGCCTTGGTCCCTATCCTTAGGTCTCTTTGCTCTAGGTGTCGATCAAGATCCCTCCCCAACTTATTCCATGATGCCAGGGTGAGAGAGCCAGAAAGGGCATACCAGGGTGCCACACGATCGACCTCCTTGACAAAGCTCCGAAACGTCTTTCTGTCAACCTTGATATTTCTCTGCTTTAATACAGTCTCCAAGGTAGTTAATATGGATTGAGAGGACCCCATGGTGGCTGCAGCTTACCTACGTCTGACTAATCACCACCGTTACCAATGGTACAGATGCTCGCGGCTTATCTACGTCCGTCTTACAGCAAATGGGGAAAAACGAAAGCAAAGGACAGAAGAGACTGTTCAGGCCCCTTTATCTACAGGAGGCTTAGGTGACCAGTATAAAGAAGACAAGAACAATACCAAGGAGGACGATTGCTTCAGGCAAACCCTCCCAAGGCGGAGACAACCCCAGACCAAAGTCCCAGATCAGCATACCTCTCCGAACTTACCTGCCTGCAGTTCTGAATCCTCCTCGTTTCCAAGGGGTCTTCGATGGTGCGGACGATGGCTTGGTCAGTTTTATTCCCGGGTTTCGGCACCAGTTGTCCCGCGCTCTATCTCGCCCGCAAGAATGACGCGGCACACGATCAGGATCCTTCTGCAGTAAGCTTTATTGCCCCTGAGAGGGGGAGCATAAGCTATCACAAAGCGAAGACCCCACGCCCTAACGGGACTCTCCTTATATAGAGGATTTCTCTCGCCTCGGACGTGGCAGTTATTTACTGGTTCAATTATGTCACCCGAGGTGACGTAAGGCACAGGCACCCCCGGCCTCGTGGGCAGGGAGCTCCTGCTCATGCGCAGCAGGGTTGTTATAGCAACTCTCAGGCGGATGTCAGCGCCATCTTGCCATGGCGTGGTTCCAGGGCAGCGCCCAACAATAATACACATAAATGACCCCAAAATCTCTGCCAACGAACTCCTATAACTGATATACAACTTTAGTCAAGTGACTGAATGTAAGATTAACTCAAAAAATCAGTATCCCTCCCACAACAAATAATAAACAGGCTGAGACAGAAATCATAGAATCAACACCCTTTACAATAGCCTTAGATAATATACGAGTTTTTGGTGTAAATAACCAAGCAAGTGAAAGACCTGTATAGCAAGAGTTTCAAGTTTTTCAAGAAAGAAATTGAATAAGATATCAGAAGATGGAAAGATTGCCCATGCTCATAGATCAGTAGTATTAACATATTAAAAATTGACATCTTACAAAAAGCAACTGAAGATTCAGTGCAATCTCCATTAAAATATCAACACAATTCTTTACAGACCTTGAAGGAACAATACTCAACTTCATATGGACAAACAAAAGTCAGGATAGCTAAAACAATACTATAAAATAAAAGAACTTCCAGAGGTATCACCATTCCTAATTTTAAGCTCTACTGCAGAGCTATAGTAATAAAAATCACTTGGTATTGGCATAGAAACAGACACATGAATCAAAAGAATCAAGTCAAGACTCAGATATAAATCCAAAAACATGTGGACACCTAATCTTCAACAAAGAGACCAAACTTATACAATGGAAAAAAGAAAGCATCTTCAGCAAATGGTGCTGGTCTAACTGGATGTTAACATGTAAAAGAATGCAGATTGACCAATATTCATCACCCTGCACAAAACTCAAATCCAAGTGGATCTAAGATTTCAACACAAATCTAGATACATTCAACCTGGTAGAAGAGAAAGTGGAAAATAATCTTGAATGCACTGTCACAGGAGACAGCTTCCTGAACAAGAGCATCAGTAGCACAGGCACTAAGACTGACAACTAATAAATGAGACCTCATGAAACTGAAAACTTTTTACAAGGCAAAGGACACTGTCAAAAGGACAAAATGCCAGCCTATTGAATGGGAAAAGATCTTTACCAAGGCAACATCCAACAGAGAGCTGATTTCCAAAATATCCAAAGAACTCAAGACACTAGATATAAATAAACTAATTAATTTAATTAAAAAATGGGGTGAGGACCTAAACAGAATTGTCAACAGAAGAATCTCAAATGGCCAAGAAATATTTAAGGAGATGCTCAACATCATTAGTCATTATGGAAATACAAATCAAAACAACTCTGACATTCCATCTTATAACTCTCAGAATGGCAAGATCAAAAACACAAGGAACTGCTCATGTTGGAGAGGATGTGTGCTGGTGGGAGTGCAAACTGGTACAGCCATTTTGGAAATCAGTATGGCAGTTTCCCAGAAAATTGAGAATTGATCTACCTCAGGACCTAGCTATACCACTCCTGTGCATATACACAAAAGATGTAAATCCTACCATAAAGACACTTGTTCAACTATGTGCATAGCAGTTTTATTCATAATAGCTGGAAATGGAAAAACAACCTAGATATCCCTCAAGCGAAGAATGGATAAAGAAATGTACATTTACACAATACAGTTTTACTCAACTGTTAAAAAAATAACATCATGAAATTTGCAGGCAAAGGAATGCAACTAGAAAAACATCATCTTGAGAAGGTAACCCAGACCCCGATAGACAAACATTGCAAGTACTCACTCATAAGTGGTTATTAGCCATAAAGTAAGGGATAACCATGCTACAGTCCACAGGCCCAAAAAAGCTAAGCAACAAGAAGGGCACATGAGGAGAACATTTGAATCTCCCTGGGAAAGGGAAATATAATAGAGTTCATGTGGAGATTGGGAGTGGGTGGAAATGGAAACAGGGGGGATGGGAAAGAAGGTTCGAGAGAGGGATTACTCGGGGGGACAACTAGAATGGGGGTACAATTCAGGGGCAAAGTAGAAACTTCAGTGAATCCTGTGGAAGAGGGGCAGGATCCAGAAGGGTTAAGGACATCAGAAAAAAAAAACACCCACAGAATCAACATACCGCTCACAGGGAATCACTGAGACTAAACTGAAAACCAAGGTACTTGAATGGGTCTAACCTAGGCCCTCTCCATATATGTTACAGTTGCATAGCTCGGTGGTTCTGTGGGACTCCTAACAGAGGGAGAGAGGAGCAGGGAGCTGTTTCTGATGGATTTGTCTGCTTCTGGAACCCTTTTCCTCCTACTGGGTTGTCTTGTCCAGCCTTGATATGCTATGTCCAGGCTTATTGCAACTTGATATGCCATGTTTGGTTGAAATTCCTGGGGGGACTGTACTTTTCTGAAGAGAAAGAGAGAAGGAATAGATGTGGGGCAGGGGGAATGTGAGGAGAGGACAGAGAAGAAACTGGAGTCAGGATGTAATACGTGAGAGAATACATTAATTTTTAAATAATTATTATTTTTTATTTAGGTTGGAGACGATCTTGTTTCACATGCCAATCCCAGCTCCCTCTCCCTCCTCTCCTCCTGCATCCTCCCCACCAAGCCCCCCAGTCCCCCACCCAATCTCCACTCCAATCCCCAGGGAGGTGAGGCCCTCCATGGTGGATCTCCAGTGACTGTCATTTCATCCAGGGCAGGGCCCAGGCCCTCCCCCAAGAGTCCCAGGTGAGAGAGGGTGAGAGAGCCTCCCATATTGTAGCATGGGCACTCAAAGTATTTGTACTCCATGGATAAATACTACCCAAGGCCCCATAGATTACCTAGGCCTCCTCACTGACACATTCAGGGGGTCAGGGTCAGTCCTATGCTTTCCACCCAGCCATCAGTCTGGAGTCCAAGAGCTCCCCCTTGTTCAGATCAACTGTTTCTCATCGTTAAACCAGCACAGTCTTAACTGCTTTGCCTATCAGTTCTCTCTTTCTGACACTGGATTCCAGGAGTTCTGTTCAGTGTTTGTATGTGGGTATCTGCCGCTGCTTTCACCAGTTGCTGGATGAAGGTTCTGTTTCCCAGACTCTCTGGCAGTAGGATTCTATGCTCGCACTCCCCTGATGCATGTCTAAAATCCATTAAATGTGTGAATACCGTGTTTCTCTTTTTGTGACTGGGTTACCTCACTCAGGATGGTTTCTTCTAGTGCCATCCATTTGCCTACAAATTTCAAGATTCCATTGTTTTTTCCCACTGAATAGTACTCCATTGTGTAAATGTACCATATTTTCTCTATCCACTCTTCAGTTGAGGGACATCTAGGTTGCTTCTAGGTTCTGGCTATTACAAATAATGCTGCTATGAACATAGTGGAGCAGACATCCTTATTGTATGAATGCGCATCTTTTAGGTATATGCCTAAGAGAGGAGATGCTGGGTCTTGTGGTAGACTGATTCCTATTTCCTGAGGAATCTCCATACTTATTTCCAAAGTGCCTGTACAAGTCGGGACTCCCACCAGCACTGTAGGAGTGTTCCCCTTTCTCCACATCCTCTCCAGCATAAGCTGTCTTTGGAGTTTTTGATTTTAGTCATTCTAACAGGAGAAAGATGACATCTCAGAGTTGTTTTGATTTGCATTTTCCAGATAGCTATGGATGTTGAGCACTTTCTCAAGTGTCTCTCAGCCATTTTAGTCTCCTCTACTGAGAATTCTCTATTTGGTTCTGTACCCCATTTTTCCATTGGATCCTTTGGTGTTTTGAAGACTTTCTTCTTGAGTTCTTTGTAAATTTTGGAGATCAGCCCTCTCTCAGATGTGGGATTAGTGAATATCTTTTCCAATCTATGGGTTGCCTTTTTGTCTTGTTGACTGTGTCCCTTGCCTTAAAGGAGCGTCTAGTTTCAGGAGGTCCTATTTATTAATTGTGCATCTTAGTGTCTATGCTACTTGAGTTATATTCATGAAGCAGTCTCCTCTACCGATTAGTTCAAGGGTGCCTCCCACTTTCTCTTCTAACAGGTTCAGTGTGGCTGCATTTATGTTGAGGTCTTTGATCCATTTGGACTTAAGCTTTGTGCATGGCAATAGACATAGATCTATCTGCATTCTTCTACATGCCAGTATCCAGTTATGCCAGCACCATTTGTTGAAGATGCTTTCTTTTTTCCATTGTACATTTTTAGCTTCTTTGTTGAAAATCAGATGTTACTATATGTATGGGTTAGTATCAGGGTTTCAATTCGATTCCATTGGTCTACCTGTCTATTTTTTTGCCAATACCAAGCTGTTTTCAGGACTACAGATCTATAATAGAGCTTCAAGTCAGGGATGGTGATGCCTCCAGATGTTGCTTTGTTGAATAAGGTGTTTTGCCTATCCTGTGTCTTTAGTTTTTCCATACAGAGTTGATTATTGTTCTTTCAAGGTCTGTGAAGAATTGTGCTATGATTTTAATGAGGATTGTGTTAAATATGTATATTGCTTTTGGTAAGATTGACATTTTTACTATATTGATCCTACCTATCCAAGAGCATGGGAGATCTTTCCACCTTCTGGTGTCTTCTTTAATTTCTTTCTTTAAAGACTCAAAGTTCTTGCTATACAGGTCTTTCATTTGTTTGGTCAGCATTACCCCAAGTTATTTTATGTTGTTTGTGGATATAGTAAGGGCAATGCTTCTCTGATTTCAGCCCTTTTATCATCTGTATATAGTAGGGCTACTGATTTTCTTGAGTTGATCTTGTTGCCTGCCACTTTGCTGAAAGTATTTATAAGCTGCAGGAGTTCCCTGGTAGAGTTTTTTTTGGGTCTCTTGTGTAAACTATCATATCATCTGCAAATAGTGAAAGTTTGATCTCTTCCTTTCTAATTTGTATCCTCTTGATCTCCTGTAAAGAGAAACCTTTTCCTTGAGAGAAGCCTTCCCGCCAGCCTGGTTCTAGAGCTGCATCAGTCCCAAATAAACACACAGGTGGCTATATTAATTATGAAGCTGTTGGCCTTGCTTGTTTCCTACTGGCTATCTCTGACTTAAGTAATTACCCCATAATTGTTAATCTAAGCATATCTCTTACTGGAGAAGTTTCTGGGCTTCCTACCTCATGGCATTACATCTTGACTCTCCTGTGTTTCTCCTACCCAGAGTTCTCCTGGACTCCTAGTCCCACCTATCTTGGTTCCCCTATTGGCCCAACAGTGCTTTATTGACATAATCACAGGACTTCCCACATCATCTCCTCTTTTCTGTCTAAACAAAAAGAAAGGTCTTAACTTTAACATAGTCAAATTATATATAAAAGAAGTTATCAAGTAAGAACACAGTTACAACATTTTGTCTATCAACATTTAGCAAGATTTAAAGAAAATATCATCCATCCCATCCTCGTGAGTCTAAAGTTCTATATGTAGCTTATCTTTTATCATAACTAAGGAAAACTATAACTATACCTATCTGTCGTCAACTCCATCAAAGACCACAGAAGGATAATATATAAACACTAGGATTGACAGAGACATCTTGCTACCTGGACAGTCACCCAAAGTTCCTCTGTAACGTTGGGGCATCCATCTTCAGCCCATAGGCCACAATGTATCCAGAAGATTTCTCAGCAAAGCAGGAAATTTCAAAACTGTCCATCTGCATTGGCAGTCTGTCAGTCATTTCTCAGTGTCCTGCAGAAAGTCTCGTAGACTCTTCCATGAAGCAGGAACCCTGTAAGACTGAGTTCAGCAGTCACTTTCCTGTGGGTCCTGCATATCCAGTTTATACAGCAACAGTCAAACAGTCTAGGCAAGAGCAGTTTCTTGCCCAAATGGCTAATCTTACCATGTTGAAAGCAAACTCCATAATGAGTTTCTTCGATGCCCATCTTCCTCTCAGACGTAATTGGTGCTGCCAGGAGCAGACATTTCTCATTGTAAAGAAAAACCCTAAACAATTTTAAATGCCATTGTCTGAAGGTCTTTGAGAGGTTTGAAGACTGTTTATCTCAAATATATTTCTGTATATCTAGAAAATCTAACTTACCTAACTATAAATTCTGTTATAAGTAACTATCTATAGTCTGTATTCAATTATGCATTACATTTTAAAAGATCAGTATAAGCACAATACTTAACCAAGAGGAGAAATATACACATCACAAAATTGACCATGAATTTGTATCAATAAATGAAAAATAATACCCATACCATAATTCCCCTTTTTACCATTAAGAAGAGATTGGCTGTGATCATTAGCCAATTATAAACAACCACATTTAAATGAAAACAAAGATTTATAAACAAGATGGGAATTAGGACATTGCTCATTCCAAACTGCTTCATGCTGGAAGGGGGCGCTGTTCATACCATGGGGATCATGACAAAACTCAGAAACCTGTGTAAGTCCTTATTTTCAGGGTCTGTAAAGCTGCATCATCTTAGCTGTTTTAGTTGTTGGAACACCTGGTCCACTGCTTCCGGGGGTCTTGGTTCATCAAACCACAGAAGCCTGGAAGGAATCCTCAGCTTTTCATTTTCTGTAGAAACATAAGTAAAAACTCCTTTTCCAAATAACATATCCTTATACTTAAATTTTGAAGTCAAGGCATTTTTAAAAGGTGTAAGTTGAATTAATTCAGCAGCATTTATAATAAAGTGTACTTTAGCAGTTGTTCCTTCCTGAACAATCAAAAAATTGAAAAACACAATAGCATACAGTATCCAGACTCTCTGTGTATTTTCCATCTTTACGTGGCTTATTTATTTATCTATTATTACTTTATTTTCTCTCTCAATCTTATATTTTTAAACACACTGAAAACCTTTGGAAGTTTTTCTTCATCCAAGTCTGACTTTACTATAAATCTTTACGTTTTTCTGGCCATGTGTCTTATCTGTAAAACCACGGCTGTTTTAGACTGCCGTTTTTTCCAAGATGATGGGCATAAGCGTGACTCCAGCTGCCGACTTGGAGATGTGGTCACTGCCACTTCCAGCTGTACATATACACCTTTGAATTGTTAGCAGAGCCTCTTAAAAGAACTTTGTTGGTTTTTTTTTTTATGCTGAGTCAGGAAGCCTAACTTAAGCTAGCCACGAGTCTCTGCTTCCCACTAACAAAACAGAGCCCACCTGAGAAAATGCTGCTACCAAAAATCTGTGCTTCTCTCTGTTCTTCTGTTTCTAAAAATTCCTTTAAAGCTTTTGTCATTCTAAGTGGAAATTCATCATCCCACTCGTGATCACCATTATATAAAGAGAAACCTTTTCCTTGAGAGAAGCCTTCCCGCCAGCCTGGTTCTAGAGCCGCATCAGTCCCAAATAAACACAAGGAGGCTATATTAATTATGAAGCTGTTGGCCTTGCTTGTTTCCTACTGGCTATCTCTGACTTAAGTAATTACCCCATAATTGTTAATCTAAGTATATCTCTTACTGGAGAAGTTTCCTGGCTTCCTACCCCATGGCGTTACATCTTGACTCTCCTGTGTTTCTCCTACCCAGAGTTCTCCTGGAATCCTAGTCCCACCTATCTTGGTTCCCTATTGGCCCAACAGTGCTTTATTGACATAATCACAGAACTTCCCACATTAATCTCCTTTTATTGTTGTATTGCTCTAGCTAGAACGTCCAGTACAAAATTGAAGAGATGTGGAGATAGTAGTCAACCTTGTCTTGTTCCTGATCTTAGAGGAATTGCATTGAATTTCTATCCATTTAGTTTGATGTTGATTGTTGGTTTGCTTTTTATTGCTTCTATTATGTTGAGGTAAGTTCCTGTTATCCCAGATCTCTCCAAAACCTTTATCATGAAGGGTGTCGGATTTTGTCAAAGGCTTTTTCATCATCCAGTGAGATTATCATGTGATTTTTATTTCTCAGCTTGTTTATATGGTGGATTACATTGATGGATTTTCATATGCTGATCTAACCCTGCGTGCCTGGGATGAAGCCTACTTGATCATTGTGGATGAGTTTTCTGATGTGTTCTTGGATCCGATTTGCCAGTATTTTATTGAGTATTTTGCATCAATGTTCATGAGGGATATTGGTCTCAAGTTCTCTTTCTCAATTGTATCTTTGTGTGGCTTGGGTATCAAGATTATTGAAGCATTGTAAGGAGAGCTTGGAAAAGACCCTTCTGCTTCTATTTCATGGAATACTTTGAGAAGAACTGGTATAAGCTGTTCTTTAAATTTCTGGTAGAATTCTACAGTGAGGCCATCTGGCCCTGGGTCTTTTGTTTTGTTTTGTTTTGTTTTTGGCTGGGAAACTTTTGATGACTACTTCTATTTCCTTAGGGGTTATAGGTATATTTGAATTGCTTATCTGTTCTGAATTTAATTTTGGCAAGTGATATCTATCCAGAAAATTGTCCATTTCCTTTAGATTTTTAAGTTTTGTGGAGTACAGGTTTTCAAAGTATGACCTGATGATTCTCTGGATTACCTCAGTGTTCATTGTTATGTCCCCCTCTTCGTTTCTGATTTTGTTAATTTGCATGTTCACACTCTGTAGTTTGATAAGTTTGGATAAAGGTTTGTCTATCTTGTTGATTTTCTCAAAGAACTAACTCTTTGTAACATTGATTTTTTTATTGTTTCCCTAATCTCTGCTTTTTGAATTCAGCTCTCAATTTTATTATTTCCTGGCATCTACTCCTCCTGGGTGAATTTGCTTCTTTGTGTTCTAGAGCTTTCAGTTGTGCTGTTAATTCTCTAGTGTAACTATTCTCCAGTTTCTTCATGTGGGCACTTAGTGCTATGACTTTCCCTCATAGCATTGCTTTCAAAGTGTCCCATAAGTTTAGGTATGTTGTATCCTCATTCTCATTGAATTCTAAGAAGGCTTTAATTTCTTTTTTATTTCTTCTTTGAACCAGGAATGGTGCAATTTTGCATTATTCAACTTCCATGAGTTTGTAGGGTTTCCGCAATTTGTGTTGTTTTTTTTAATTCTAACTTTAACACATGGTGGTTGGATAAGTTGCATGGAGTTATTCCAATTTTTTGTACCTGTTGAGATGTGTTGCCAAGTATGTGGTAGATTTTTGAGAAGGTTCCATGTGGCGCTGAGAAGAAAAGTATATTCTTTTTTATTTGGGTGGAATGTTCTATAGATGTCTATTAATCCCAATTGAGCCATAACTTCTATTAGACCCTTTGCTCATTTGTTAAGCTTCTGTCTGGTAGTCCTGTCTAGAGGTGAGAATGGGGTGTTGAAGTCTCCCACTATAAGTGTGTGGGGCTTTATATGTTTCTTTTATGAATGTGGGTACCTTTCTATTTGTGGCATAGATGTTCAAAATTGAAACTTCATCTTTGTGGCTTTCTCCTGTGATGATTATGAAATGACATCCTTCATCTATTTTGATTGACTTTATTTTAAAATCTAATTTGTCAGATATTAGAATTGCTACCCCAGCTTGTTTCTTGGGTCCATTTGATTGGAAAATCTTTTCCCAATCCTTACCTCTGAGGTAATGTCTGTCTTTGAGGCTGATGTGTGTTTCTTGTATGCAGCAGAAGATGGATTCTGTCTTCGAATCCATTCTGTTAGCCTGTGTCTCTTTATGGGCAAGTTAAGACCACTAATATTGAGGGGTATTAATGGCCATTGATTGCTCATTCTTGTTTGTTTTGGAATAGTTGATGGTGGTGGAATTATATATGAGTTTCTACCTCTTTTCTTTTGGCTATTGGTAAGGTGGGATTATCTATTGCCTATGTTTTTGTGGTTATAGTTAACTCTCTTGCGTTGGGGCTTTCCTTCCAGAACTTTCTATAGGGCTGGGTTAGTGGATATGTATTGTTTAAATCTGGTTGTGTCATGGAATATCTTGTTTTCTCCATCTATATTGATTGAAATCTTTGCTGGGTATAGCAGTCTGGGCTGGCATCCATGGTCTCTTAGTGTTGGAAAATCTCTATTCAGGACCCTCTGGCTTTCAGAGTTTCCGTGGAGAAGTCAGGTGTAATTCTGACAGATTTGCCTTTGTATGTTACTTGGCCTTTTTCCTTTGCTGCTCTTAATATTCTTTCTTTATTCTGTGTATTCAGGGTTTTTACTATTTTGTGGCGAGGGAATTTCCTTTTTGGTCCACTCTATTTGGTGTTCTGTAGGCTTCTTGTACTTTCATTGGCATGTCTTTCATTAAGTTTGGAAAGTTTTCTTCTATGATTTTGTTGAATGTATTTTCTGCTCTTTGGAGGTGGATTTCTTCACCTTCTTCTATACCTAGTATTCTTAGGTTTGGTCTTTTCACTGTGTTCCATATTTCCTGGATATTTTGTGTTAGGGATTTGTTGGACTTAAGATTTTCTTTGGTCAATAAATCTACTTCCCCCTAGTAAACTGAGAGTCAGTTTCCTCTCTCCACCATGTAGGTTCTAGGAATTGAAGTTAGGCCATCAGGTTTCTGACAAGTGCCTTTACCTGCCAGGAAATTTTTTCATACCACTTAGATGAAAACAACAAAGGACTTGAAAGTAGAAGAGAGGAAAACAGTCAGGGAGAAAGAGACCCTTGTTGGGAGAAAAAAGGGAGGTCAAGAGAGTATTAAGAAGGTGGCTTCAGAAAGAAAAGCATAGCTTATACCTGTGTGGAAATGTTGCAGAGAACTTATTCATCTCACAAATTGTTCTCTGACCTCCACACATGTGCCACAGGATGCCTGTAAACAGGTGTACACAGTTGTGTGACACTGTTCTTAAAGAGACATGAACAAGTATCTACTCATCCCAGATAGGGAACAATCAACCAAGCAATGTAAGGGTAAGGAGACCACCAAAGTACAACTTGGTGAACCAGTAAGAAACATGGTGAGCAGTTACTTAGAGAAGCAGAAATTACAAAAAACAAAAAACAAAAAACAAAAAACAAAAAAAAAACAGCTGTAATACCAAAGCCTGCCCAGGGTGGGTGATAGGTGATAGCATAGGGGCTGGCCGCTTGTTCTAAACCTCTTTTCCTCAGCTCAACTGGTCTGTCTCCTCTATGGAGTCGAGCTGGTCTGGGAGCACATCCCAGCAGCCCTTACCGCCTTTGTACACTTGAGGAGGAAGCATCTGGTCAGTTTCAGGGACTTCCTAAAACTAATGACTTGATTATTTCCTGAGTTTTAAAGAGCTACCCTGAAAGGTGGCCTGTTTTATATCAGAAGAATATCATTGCACAACATACATATATATATACATACATGAAGAAAAATTTTAGTTAAGGCAATAAAACACAGTCTGAGAAACTCTCACAACCAAGAAGATGAAAGAATTACACAGCAGCCAACATCCTGCCTGGCTGGGGTCCTGGGACAGAGTAAGGATATCTTAGAAAAACTTAATGAAATACTAACTTCATTTCATGATAATGAGTCAATACCAGGTCATTGTGGCAACTCCCTTGTATTAATATGAGACATGAGAAACAAAACTGGGGCACATGAGCTCTACCTTTGAAATTTTGGTACATATAAGACTACTCTAAAATTAAGATCTTATTTAAAGGAAAAACTTGCTAGTTTAAAGTATTTTCCAAAATAGAAATATATGGAACTATTTTTCTTCTTTGGCAATTACTTTGGCCCTGATATTTGCAGTCCTCATCCTGGTTAACCAAATACCTGAAATATACTATGTTGCTTTTTCTGGTGACTTTCTCTCTCTCTACTGTGTTGCATGAGAAATGCTAGATTTTTCCCCCTTCAGGAAAACTTTCCTCCCCATCCCTTGTTAAAAACCTGAAAACTATGTGACACACTCTGGTGTTGCATGATTAGCATGAGAAATGCTAGATTTTCCCCCTTCAGGATAACTTTCCTTCCCACACCTTGTTAAAACCTGGAAACTATGTGATACACTCTGGTGTTGCATGATCCCATCTGCAAAGCTGCCTCCAAGTCTGCAGTGTCTTCCTCTCTCACTTCTCACAGCTGTTTACTTCCCAACTTCAGCATCTGATAGATTATGCAGTATGTTCCCTCTTCCAACCATCCAGAATTTCTCTCTTGGCTCTCTCTAAACCCCAGGAAGAGTTGAATTCCTTTATGTCTTCAGATCTTCATGAACAGAAAGGTCAGTTCTCGGTAATAAACACAGCTTGTGTAATGAAGCATTTCCCCAACTGGGAGAAGCAGCTGATGAAACCATCTTTTAGTGAGAATGGTAGAGACAGAAGACCTGGCATTTGTCTTTTCTTAATATTTCAATCCTTGACATTTAGCATATTTTTAGGATTAGATTGAGATTGTCCTCAATTATTTGCTAACTCTGGAGAAGAACAAACATTATGCTCATGTTATTAATTATCCATGCAAAGTCATATTCCAGGAATTTCTCCCCATAAACTCAACCTCTACAAAATAAATGTTCTCAAGTATAGTGTAAAAGTATGAATGAGAATAAGGAAAGCTATGTATTAACAGCAATTGATGTTAGAGAATCCAGGCTGAATTAGGAGCAGATCAAATCCCTGTTGTCATTCAAAACTTCTTCATATATATATAGAATACCACATTGGAAAACTTCTTTCTTTACTTAAAATTATTTTCCTAACCTGATATTCTGATCCTTCTACGATCCTCGAGCTCTTTTAACAGCAAATTGCTCTTTATACATCATACATTTGTATAAAACAGATACACGGGATCAAACAACATGCTTTTTAACCTTGTGATTGTCTTCATGTCAGTTCAGCACATTGACACTTCAGTTAAAACAGAAACACTATTGATAGGAAAAACACATCCTGGTTTACATGTATTCCTTGGACAAGGTCTTTAAGGTCTTTTTTCATTTTTAATTTTCAGGTTTTAGTTTTTTGAGACAAGGTTTCTCTATATTGCTTTGGAGCCTGTCTTGGAGCTCGCTGTGTTCCGTAGACCAGGCTGGCTTCAAACTCACAAAGATCCACCTGCCTGTGCTTCCTGGACAAAATCTTACAAAATTTAAGGTCAAGGTAAGAAAATTGTAAGACACTGTCTGCGGTAGAAACACTGGAAACACTTCATTTTAGACCTCAGTAACAGAATTTGGCCTTCAGAAAGCCTCTGGCAAATTAGAATGATTTGGGGAAATAAAGCAGAGCCTGCTGGGCCTTTCCTAAGCTTCCCAATGTGTGTGGGTGTAACAAACTGGAGAGCTACGACCCCCAGCAGAAGCAGGTGGACTGAATCCAGAACTAAGGGTTTTCTTTTTTAACTTAAATTAGAAACAAGCTTGTTTTACATGTAGATCCCAGTTCCTCTCCCTCTTCTCCTCCCCTGTCCCCCATCAAGCCCCTATACCATCTCCCTTCTGCTCCTCAGGGAGGGTGAGGCCTTCCATGGGGGATCTCAAGGTATGTCATATCATTTGGAACAGGGACTAGGACAACCCCCATGTGTCTAGGCTGAGAGAGTATCCCTCTCCCTCCATGGGGAATGAGTTCCCAAAGTCCATTAATATGCCACGGATAAATATTGATCTACTACCAGGAACCCCATAGATTACGGAGACCTCCTCACTGACACCCACATTCTGGAGTTCTAGGTCAGTCCTATGCTGATTTCCTGGCTATCAGTCTGGGGTTCATGACTTCCCCCGTGTTCAGGTCAGCTATTTCTGTGGGTTTCACCAGCCTGGTCTTTACCCCTTTGCTCATAACTCCTCCCTCTCTGCAACTGAATTCCAGAAGTTCAGTTTGGTGTTTAACTGTGGATGTTTTTGCTCTGCTTCTATCAGCCACTGGATGAAGGCTCTAGGATGGCATATAAGTCATCAATCTCATTATCAGAGAAGGGCATTTAAGGTAGCCTCTTCACTATTGCTTAGATTATTAGGTAGGGTGATCTTGTAGGTCTCTGGACAGTTCCCTAGTGCCATATTTCTCTTGAAACCTGTATGGCTCCCTATATTATGGTATCTCTTTTCTTGTTCTCCTCCATTCTTCACCCTACTCAACCTCCCTGCTCCCTCATGTCCTCCTCTCACCTTTTCTTTCTCCTAGCTCCCTCTCCCCTCCCCCCATCCTCCCAATTAGCTCAGGAGATCTTGTCCCTTTCCCCTTCTCCAGGGGACCATGTATGTCTCTCTTAGGGTTCTCTTGTTTCCTAGCTTCTCTGGCAGTGTGGATTATAGGTTGGTAATCCTTTGCTCTATGTCTAAACTCCAGGTATGAGTGAGTACATACCATGTTTGTCTTTTTGTGACTGGGTTACCTCACTCAGGATGGTTTCTTCTAGTGTCATCCATTTACCTGTGAATTTCAAGATTCCATTGTTCTTTTTCATTGAGTAGTACTCCATTGTGTAAATGTACCACATTTTCTCTATCTATTCTTCAGTTGAGGGGCATCTAGGTTGCTTCCAGGTTCTGGCTATTACAAATAATGCTGCTATGAACATAGTTGAACAGAAGTCCTTGTTGTATGAATGTGCAACTTTTGAATATATGACTAAGAGTGGAATTGCTGGATTTTGTGATAGACTGATTCCCATTTTCCTGAGGAATCTCCATACTGATTTCCAAAGTGACTATATGAGTCGGCACTCCCACCAGCAGTGGAGGAGTGTTCCCCTTTCTCCACATCCTCTCCAGCACAAACTGTCATAGGTATTTTTGATTTTAGCCATTCTAACAGGAGTGAGATGGTATCTCAGAGTTGTTTTGATTTGCATTTCTGTGATGGCTAAGGATGTTGATGACTTTCTTTTTTCCCTTTTTTTAATTTTACTTAAATTAAAAACAAGCTTGCTTGACAAGTCAATCCCAACTCTCTCACCATTCCTTCCTCTACCACCCCCCACCAATTCCCCCAACCTCCCATCCCATCCCCCCCAGGGAGGGTGAGGCCCTCCATGGGGGATCTCCAAAATCTGTCATATTATCCAGGGCAGGGCCTAGGCCCTCCCCCATGTGTCCAGGCTAAGACAGCATCTCTCCATGTGGAATGGGCTCCCAAAGTCCATTTGTACACCAGGGCTAAATACTGGTCTACTATCCAAGGCCCTATAGATTTCCAAGGCCTCCTCACTGACACCCACGTTCAGGGGGTCTGGATCAGTCCCATGCTGGAGTCCAAGGGCTCCCCCTTGTTCAGGTCAGCTGCCTCTGTGGGTTTCACTAGCCAGGTCTTCACTCCTTTACTCACCACTCCTCCCTCTCTACAACTGGTTTGCAGGAGTTCAGTTCAGTGTTTAGCTGTGGGTGTCTGCCTCTGCTTCCATCAGCTACTGGATAAAGACTCTAGGATGGCATATAAGGTAGTCATCAATCTCATTGTTGGGGGAGGGCATTTAAGGTAGTCTCTCTGCCATTGGTTAGTATGCCAGCTGGTGTTGACCTTGTAGATCTCTGAAAATCTCCCTACTGCCAGTTCTCTTCTCAAAACTATAGTAGCTCCTTGACTCAACCTTCCTGTTCCCCCATATCCTCCTCTCCTCTCTTCTTCTCCCCCTCTCTCTCCAAGCTTTCTCTCCCCTCCTCTCACCCCAAGTTTCCAATGCCCTCAGGAGAACCCTTTCCCATCCCCCTTTCTCTGGGGTACCATGCATCTATGGTCCTTCCTCTTTCCCAGACTCTCTGGCAGTTGGGTTGTAGGCTGGCAATCCCCTGCTCCATGTCTAAAATCCATATATGAGTGAGTACATACCATGTTTGTCTTTTTGTGACTGGGTTACCTCACTCAGGATGGTTTCTTCTAGTGTCATCCATTAGCCTGTGAATCTCAGGATTCCATTGTTTTTTTTCTGCTGAATAGTACTCCATTGTGTAAATGTACCACATTTTCTCTGTCCACTCTTCAGTTGAGGGGCATTTAGGTTGCTTCCAGTTTCTGGCTATTACAAATAGTGCTGCTATGAACATAGTGGAACAGATGTCCTGTTGTATGAATTTGCAATTCTAAGAGTGGAATTGCTGGGTCGTGTGGTAGACTGATTCCAATTTTCCTGAGGAATCTCCATACTGATTTCCAAAGTGGGTGTGCAAGTTGACACTCCCACCAGCAGTGGAGGAGTCTTGTCTCCATATCCTCTCCAACATAAATTGTCTTCAGTGTTTTTGATTTTAGCCATTCTGACAGGAGTAAGATGGTATCTCAGAGTTGTTTTGCATTTCCCTGATTGCTAGGGATGTTGAATACTTTCTTAAGTGTCACTCAGCCATTTTAGTCACCTCTATTGAGAATTCTCTATTTCTGTACCCCACTTTTTAATTGGATCCGTTAGTGTTTTGGTGACTAGCTTCTTGAGTTCTTTGTAAATTTTGGAGATCAGCCCTCTGTCAGATGTGGGGTTGGTGAATATCTTTTTCCAATCTATGGGCTGTCTTTTTGTCTTGCTGACTGTGTCCTTTGCCTTACAGAAGCTTCTCAGCTTCAGGAGGTCCCATTTATTAATTGTCGATCTTAGTGTCTGTGCTACTGGAGTTATGTTCAGGAAGCAGTCTCCTGTACAAATTCGTTCAAGAGTACCTCCCACTTTCTCTTCTAGGGTGCCGATTAATTTTGATAGATATATTTTTCTCCAGTGTTAACAAAATTTGTATCCTCAAACTCCATGTCACACTACTTGTCTGGAATGCAAAGGGTCACTTCAACCAGGTCAGAGAACAGGCCTGTCCCCTGCTGTTATACCACCCCACCCCATCTCACAACTGCAAGTGGGGTCCAGGGATATGAGGAGAACACAAAGAAGCAGCATGGGAGTCAGTGAGCCTTTGGGAGGATCTGTTGTTTGTCTAGCAGGGAGTTAGAAGCTTTACCTAGATTATTTGAGGTAATCCTGGGGACAGTCAGTTTTTCTGACTTTGGAGAAAAAGTCTCAAAAGGACTAAGTTTCCCAAAGCTCACACAACTAATGAGTATTGAAGCCAAGGTATTTCTGTATTATTTAATGAATTCTAGAATATTCTGTTTGAAAAGTTTTGTGATGCTTTCAAAAATTTAAAAATCAGAATTTACACAGGAAGGCAACAAGTAGAAAGGAGATGAGACTGAAATATTCCTAAGCTGACTTTTGACCAACAAAGGGTTAACTTTAACTGCACTAGACATTTTATATGTCCAATCTAAACTTTCTGAAAAATTAATATTCCTCTGACTTTCACTCTTTAGAATTGCAAGAAGATATGTTACTCTCCCATGCATACACACACACACACACACACACACACACACGCACGCACGCATGCACGCACGCACACTCGTGTATGTATTCTGAAGCTAAATATGAAATAAGAAACAGGCCTTTATTTAATGTACAATATTTGTTGTCGGTTGCTGCAGAGCCCCCCAAAAAGCATTTAATCAAATATCTAGAAATACATTTTATAATACTTTAAATTCAGTTTTGTAGTCACAGTGAGCAAAATATTCTTTCTTATTGCCCTAAATGAATGAAACAAGTTTTAATTTTGCAAGTTCTGCCTAAAATATTGTTATTCATAAAGCAAAATTGTATTCACTTTACAGTAAAGATGAGATATCGTGAGTATCATTTTCCCCCTTTTTGTCCCTTGGCTTGCAACCTGCAGCTCAGGAGACAACTTCATTAACTCTTCAATGACTCTTGCCCAAACTAGGATGCTGGCCCTCAATACTACTTCACTACAAAATAAGTAAATAAATAAATAAGTAATATAATTTTAATAAAGGCATGCTTTCCAAAAGTAAGATATTTTAAGAAAAAAAAGGAGATGTGGTACAGCCCATACAGGTAAATAGTCTGAGGAAGCGGTTCTGTCAAGGGCTCTGAAAGATTCTCCAGGTAGGGGAAAATCCTTTCTTAGTTCACTTTCTATTTGTATCCTATAACACCATGGCCAAAAGCAAGTTGAGAAGGAAACGGTTGTTTTGCTCACTCCAGTCACAGTCTATCAGGAAGGGAAGTCAGGGCAGGTACTCAAGCAGGAACCCAGGGACAAGAAGTGAAGCCGAAGCCATGGACGAGCAGTGCTTACTAGCTTGCTCTCCATGGCTTGCTCAGTCTGAGTTATTGTGTAACACAGGACCCCACCCCCAGGGGTGGCACTGCCTGCAGTGGACCACCTCAATGGACCACCTCAACCATTAATTAAGAAGATGCCCCACAGACTCATCTACGGGCAGCTTGATGGAGGGATTTTTTTAAAAAACTATTTACTTAACTTGATTTAATTTTGTGTGTATTTGGTGTGAAGGCATCAGATCCCCTGGACCTGGAGGTGCAGATAGTTGTGAGTTGCCATGTAGGTGTCTGGGAATTGAACCCGGGTCCTGTGGGAGAGGTAGGCAGTGCCCTTAACCACTGAACCATCCCTCTAGCCCTGGAGGGATTTTCTTTACTGAAGTTCCTTCTTCCCAGATGACCGAAGCATTTTCTCCCCCAAGGTGACAAAAAACTAACTAGCACAAACCCCCAGAAGGACACTGAACTATCAAAGGACAAAAACGAGACCAATGTACCTGAATGGATTGAATGGACAGACGTGAGATGAGGTCAGAGAAGACAGGCAAGGAAACGTCTACCTACAGCGGGAAATCTGGAGCAAGATACTCATATTTAGTGGCCCCAGGGTCAGGGCGCCAGAGCAAACAGTTTGCAGCAGCAGCCGAGGACTCACTGTATGGAAGGGCTGGCCGAGGAGAAACAAAAGTGGAGGTACCACACCACGCCATGGAAACGGAAGGGACAGACATGCTGGATGCTGCGAATCAAAGGAAAGAAGGGATAGGACAGCAAGTGCAGGTCAGCGTTAGAGCATGTACTTAGCCTGCCTGATGCCCCGGCTTCATTCCTGGGACCAAATCCCCATCAAAGAGACTAAGCAAGCAGGCAAGAAAAGCTTACAAACAAAAGACAAAAATCAATGCATTTCTGCATGAGCTTACTGCAAAATGTGTTTAACCAAACGATCTCCTCTTGATTGCTGGGCAGCTTAACAACTCATGAAATGCCAGGTTCGTGAGGCACAGCCTGGGAATGCCATCTTGGAGATCTAAATAGTCATCACTTCATCCTGTCTTCCTGAGAGCCTAAATTTACTCCTGTTCCCTGGGTTAAATGGTGAGTCGTGATGAGGTGCAGAAATGGGAATTTTAAATGTGCACAACTAAATCAGTTACTGATCAATGTCAACACGTACTTTTTAAAATGTCTGGGTATGTGTGACAGTCTTCACATGTGTGAGTGCGGGTGCCCGTGGAGTTCAAAAGACACTGTCAGATGCCCCCAGGAGCCAAAGTCACATGCTACTGGACACAAGTGATGGAAACCCAATCTCTTCAAGGACAGTATATGATCTTAACCACCGTGGCATCTTTCCAGCCTCATGGGCAAATCTTATATTTGATATTTTAATGTGACCATTATCACCATCGTTTCCATTCTGAATCTTGCTATCTAGGCTAAATCATTACTAGATAACACTGATGACTACCATAATTGAGACTTTGTCTGGTCATGTACATTGTTCCGAGAGAATGACACATACTGGAACATTTAACTGGTATTTTAGTCCTGGATAGCAGTTACCTTAATTTCATAGAAATGTAAGCAGCGTAACATCATTCAAACAGAAAGGTTTCTCCATATTTAATGTTTAATCCTGGGTTTCTTTCTCCTCTACTCCACCCCTACAATGTCTTTGAAGGCTCCATATTTCAAGCAAATAGCAAAAGTAAGTGAAAAAGACAAAACAAAGTGATAGTTTCTGTAATCCCATTAAGAGTCTCTGTTCTCCTTTTCCTCTGAACCTAGCTTAACCACTGAAGAAAATAAAACCACGAAAAAAGACACCGAGAAAATCCTTCATAAAACTGGTATGCAGGGTGCTTTTCAGTTACTAAGTACTCTAGCCCACTTGGGTTTTATTAAAATCAAACCAAAAAAAATTTAAGTGTGATTTGCTAAAGGAAAACATAGATGGGAATGAAGTGAAATAAGGAAAGAAATAACTGCTGGAGACAGAGTCAAAAGGTCACAGGGCACAGAAACTTCTAGAACTTGATCTGAAAGTGAATTGGCATATGCCAGAGAGGTCCAAAGCCGTTCACTCCTTCAATGGATGTGCTCTCTCTGGTGCCCTTTCAGCTGCCCTTTCAGGGGTGGCTGTGAACAAGGTATCTTCCCACACATACCCAATTTCCTGACATTCAGCCGCAGTTCCTGGCTTCCTCTCCACTGGAAGCACTCCGCATGCCAATAATTTGCATGTGTCCATCTATCCCAACTGTGTCCGCAGCATGAGGAAAAAGAATGTGGTCCTGGATGACTAAGATCTCAGAGGATTTTATGAGTGCAGGGAACTTTCGTCGGCCATAAATGAGAACCGGGCCCAGCGCAATCAGTCTCCACATCTAAATTAAAAGCTGTCTCACTGTCTCCCACAGCGTCCTCAGCGATGGCAAGAGGAAATAAAAGAGCTGAGGGAGCGCCAGATTGTCAGCTTGGGCTTCTCAACTGGGGACTTCTTTTTTTGTTTTTTTCTGAGGGAGATTGGGGAGATTTGCTTGGAAGTAGATGGTTTTAGTTCTGTTTTGTTTTTGTATTTTCATATGAAACTATAAAACTTTTCTTAATAAAATTTTATTTAAATTAAAAACAATCTTATTTTACATATCAATCCCAGTACCCTTTCCCTCCCATTCTCCCATGTACCCTGCAAAGCCCCCATCTGACCCCCATCCACTCCCCAGAGAGGGTGAGGCCTCCCATGGGGGATCATCAAGTCTGTCACATCATTTGGGGCAGGACCAAGGACACTCCCCACCCCCGTGTATCTAGGCTGAGAGAGTATCCCTCCATAGGAATAAATATTGGTTCCACTGTCAGAGGCCCCATAGACTGTCCAGACCTCCCAACTGACACCCATGTTCAGGGGGCTAGTTCGGTCATATGCTGGTTTCCCAACTGTCAGTCTGGGGTCCATGAGCTCCCCTTTGTTCAGGTCAGCTGTTTCTGTGGGTCTCCCCAGCATGGTCTTGACACCTTTGCTCATCACTCTTCCCTCTCTACAACTGGATTCCAGGAGTTCAGCTCAGTGCTTAGCTGTGGATCTCTGCTTCTGCTTCCATCAGCTACTGGATGAAGGCTCTAGGGTGGCATATAAAGTAGTTCTCATTCTCATTATAGGGGAAAGGCATTTAAGGTAGCCTCTCCACTACTGCTTAGATTCTTAGTTGGAAAGTGAATGTTTTTTAAGCAACTGGAGCATCAAGCACTAAAGACAGCTAAAAATTACAGTTTTTGTGGAATCTTAACTTTGGATGCCTTTGTGAACAAGTTACTGGAAAATCCAGTCTGATCTTTTCAGAATCTTTGATAGGTTAATCTAATTAAGCCAACATTTACTTAGTGATGAGTCTGTGCCAAGCATCGCTCAACTCAGTGGGCACCATGCTCTTACTCTCTATCTTATTCTCTCTTTCTCTTATTTTCTTGCCTCAATCCCTCCTTTTCCTCTCTTTCCCTTTTTCTCCCCTCTCATTCCTCATTTTGTCATCATTGCTCCAACCTATATGTATAATAAAAATCATGTCTAGCCTTCCTGTAGTTCTGTCTGACCTAGTCTCTGATCTATTAAATTATTTTGAAACTTAATCTTTCTTCTCTAAGTATTCAAGTCCACTTAACATGATCCAATTTGCACACTTAATGAGATGTTCTCTAGTCCACTGTCCAAATAAAGCTATAGAACAAGACTGGGACAGTGTAACCCAGTGAAATGCCATATGCCACCCAAGAGGCCTTCAAATCACAGCTACATGCTCTAGTTCACTGCTATCTGATTGCCAATAGTGCTGGGATGTAAACTGCTGTTTCCAGAGAAACTCAACAGAATTTTGGAATATACTAAATGCCTTGCAGATACCCACTGATCAATCTGCCCTTCAAGGATGATGGAATTAGTTCAGAGGCCCAAATGTTAAAGGCCATCCTCACCAACACAAGAAGTTTAAGGCCCATGAGACCCTTCCAGGTTACAAGAGACCCTTCTCCAGAAAAAAACTTTAAAAAGGAACGAAAGAAGGAAACAACAGAGAGAATAAAAGAGAGAAAGAGAGAGAGACACACACACACAGAGACAGAGAGAGAGCACAACAGAGAAAGGATGCCCATGACATCTGTGAACACCACAGAGGAAACATGGGCTTGCTCCTCAGTCAAAAGTTTAGCTAGCAATTTTCTTCTGGGATTTGCTGTAACAAACTTTGCTTGCCTGCTTAATAGACATTTTCAAGATATGCAAATTCATACTTAGCTATTAACTAAGAACACATTAATCAAAGCACTCCTTCCAATACTTTAATTGTAATTATAACTAGACATACCCTGTGTGTTTCTATTTTTTAGTTTTTTATTTTTTTATTTATTAAGATAATATAATTACATCATTTTTCCTTTCCCTTTTCTCCCTCCAAACCCTCCCTTGTACTTCCTCTTGTTCTATTTCAAATTCATGGCCTCTTTTTTTTCATTATTGTGGTGTGTGTGTGTGTGTGTGTGTGTGTGTGTGTGTGTGTTCCTAAATACTCAAATGCTACCTGCTTAGTCTATATAGTGTTACTTAGATGTATGTGCTTTCATGAGTGTTTCTCTAGCATATCTTGGAAAGGCCTGTTTCAGTTACTACTGATGTATTATTTTATTTGTTTCATACTTTCTTCACAGACCTGAGATGCTCAAGTGTTTAATCTTAGCTATTAGTATAATATGATTAAGGATTATACAGAAACTATTAAAAGTAAGATAATGTATTACAAATCCTATATTAACTCCTAATATGAACAACTTCTAACAATATTTACTAATATAATATTATTATTTACTAATATAATAAAAGGAGTATTTAATAGAGATCACTGTATCTTTAATTGATACATAATAATTCTATATCACTAGAGACCAAAGATGACAAGGGGCCTCCTTCTGAAATTTAGAGATCAGTGACATTACGACCAGCATCACAATAGTTTTATCTTGCTCATAGATACTCTTAAATGAGTGGTTAACCCTGAGCAGAGTTTGGAACTGATATACACTAACTATCTCACATGCGTACCTCATCCAGCAATAAAGCGGGTAACATTCTCCCAATACACAAAGGAACAATGGTCACACTTGAGGATAGTGATAAGCAAATCACCCAAGGTGACATAACATAGTAAAAAGAGCACTGCTACATGATTGTCTAAGTTAGGGTTCCCAGTGATGGGATACAACACATGACCAAAAGCAACTTGGGGAAGCAAGGGCTTGTTTCCACTTTCACTTAGGTCACAGTCCAAACCTGAAGGAACTCAGGACAGAAACTCAAGGAGGCAACTAAAGCAAAAGCAATGCAAGTATGCTGCTGACTGACTTGTTCCCCAGGGTTTGCCAAGCCTGCTTTCTTATAGCACTAGGACCACCAGCCCACGGGTAGCACTTCTTACAGTGGGCTGGACCTTCCTGCATAGATCATCAATTAAGAAAATGCACCATAGGTTTGCCCACTGGCCAAGCTGGTGGGGGCATTTTCTTTATTTAAGTTCCCTCTTCCCAAGTAACTCTAGCTTGTGTCAAGTTGACATAAAACTATCCAGAATAACAATAAGTGATGGTGGTGGTGGTGATGATGATGAAGATAGGTAGATATATATATATATAGATGATAGAAAATAAATAAATACACATAATGATAGATACATACATAATAATAGTTAATATAGGTAATAAATGATGGTAGGTATATAACAGATATATTAGTAGACAATAGATGAATCAGATAAAAGGCAGATATATAGATGCATAGATAATGATGTGTAATAATAATAAGTAAAGATAACAAATGATCACAGATAGTTATATGATAGATGATAAGTGTATCAGAATGGCAAGTTATAGATGATAAATATATAGAAGACAGACAGACAGACAGACAGATAGATATTAGACACACAGATAGATAGATGATAGGTTAAAGGCAGGTGAGTACATTGCCATAACCATGTATCAATAAGCAAAGCAGCTAATTCCTCTTCCCTTTAAGTCAGACTTTACGACAAAGTCAATCTCAGAACATTTCCTCACTTCACAGGGACATTTCCAGGCCAGATTAAAACCAGAGCAACAGCCACTTTGGCCCAAGAACATACCACTTGTAAACATCTATTTTTAGAATTTCACATGGGTATTACTAGCCAAAGTGTCATTAAGCTGCCACTCAGGAATTATCGCTGTGTTTATTACCGGCATGTGCTATGCTGCTTAGGATATGGGTCCCTGTTTCACATGGCTGTCTTTTAGAAAGCCAGCATTTTTTCCTCATATTTCAATATCAGTATGCCTCTTCTTAGTAACTAGTATGCTTCTGTGGGTATTGTGAACCTTGTGAATAAAGATGCTTTTCTTCATGCCTTGAGAGCTAGGAAATGCATTCTCACCCCAAGAGACTGCAATGACGACTTGTACAAAACAGGGTGTGGCTCAGTCCTGCTAATTCCCCCATCACTTCTGCTACACCACCTTTTTTATATCCATGCTGTGCTGTTCTTATTTTTTCTCCTATCATAGCCTATTACAGATGACATGCTTTTCAAACACTAAGTAGAAACATTCACACATTTATTCATCTCTGTGTGTGACGGAATCTCTGAATTTGCAAGTAAAGTTGATACCTGCACCAGTTAGACAGGGAGCTCCTCAGTAGCAGGGAAAGACTCTCATTCGACTCTGTATTCACAGAAGAGTCACCTGAGTTGACAGACAGTTGGCACTTAGCAAACACTGGTGACATGAGTGGATTTGAAGTGTCCCTAAGGAAATCTATAACGTTTCTGCAGAGCTTCAGAGAACTTGGATCTGCATCTTAGCAATACACTCCCCTGTGAGCTGTCAAAATAGATTCTGACTCATCAAAAGTGGAAAGAGCATGAAGTTGTAATTAAATTTTAGTGCACCTATTAATGGAGTTCACTATTAACCCCACTAGTATGAGCAATTAATATTAATTAGTAGTTATAATAAAAATAAATTATTGACCTTAAAGTACAGCTCTCTTGATTATATCTATGTATATATAATGTACATGTGATTTTTTTCACAAAAATAAAATCAGATAAAGCCAAAAAAAGACTTGGGAGAGAAAAGCAATCTGTTGGAATAGGGTCAGTGACTTAAAATGCAAGTGTAGCTAACAGAATGTATATGGCACAGAATTATATGGCATAAAATGTGTGGCACAGATTCCCTAGCACACAGTCCTCTGAACAGTACCCTATCAGAGGTCATAAAGGCATAGTAAATACTTGATAAGAAACTGAAACTCCTGTTTTTGTATTATGTAGACATCACAAAGCACTATCTGCTGGATCTTCTGTTGAGACTGGGGACTGCTTGGGACTAACAGCAGGTTTCAATACTCACCATCCACTAATGAGATACGCAGTCCTCTATTTGCTCACTTTGAAATGATGATCACTCATAACACTTATTAATGGGATAATTGTAAGGATTTAATGATATAGTATGCTAAGTATACTTTATTCTGTGGCGTATTGATCATATATGCTGAATAAAAGGGAGCATTCTTACTTATTTTTTTCCTATTCATCCTAAACATGACATGTCTATATAAAGAAAACTAAAATGCAGATATTATGCTCTTGGCCAAGAACACCCATTAGTTCAATTTCTGACATCACCCCAGACTACCCACCCTGCCTGAGTTCAAGATTATGTCAGATCTCTATAGAAAGTTTCTGTGACAAGGGATGAGAAACGAACCAGGCTCATTAATAGATAACTTCAAAATCCTCTTAACATAAGAGGAATAATTAAAAATAACAGAGCTTCTTGACTATTTCAAAGCGACACTGAGAAATGAGACTTGAATTTAAAACAAGCATCATTAACAAGATTGAAATATTTAGGAACCTCATTACTGATTTCCAAGGATTAGATTCATAAAAACAAACACTTGTGAGGCATATCCTAAATTTATGGGTTGAAGATAATTCTTTGCTCTAATAGATAAATCTCTTTAAAATAATGACATTATAAGACATGTTTGCATTTAATTTAGTATTTATGAGAGATACTGTATACTTGCCTACATATAGCCCAAGCTTATAGATCTACAAATTGGTGGTTAATATAATCTCCTAAAATACTGGCCTGAAGTCTTCATAAACCCACTTGGGTATCTGGGTTCTCTGTATGCTACAACTGACTGCAGGGACAGAAAATGACATTAGCATCATGTCTACACAAAGGCCAACTTTGCATTTAGAGAGCAAATGCACGCCTGGCTGACCCATTATTAAATAAGCTTAGCACATTGCGACTATGGGAATTGGAAATATGTGTCCCTGAAAGCTGTTACAAGGTCGCACGTACCACTACTAACACGTGTTTGCAGATGCCCACACTGGAGTACCAAGAACTCAAATTCAAGGGGCCAAACTGAGTGCTTTTAATACCTGTCATCCTGCCCTACACCTCCACACAAACGTCTGTCACCTGGGCATGTAAACATTGGCTTTATTATCTTGCAAGTGAGAAAGTTTTGCCCCTGAAGGTGTGAACTGTGAGGGCAATTACCTGATTCTCTCTGAGAGTAAGTTCATCTGCACTCAATACTCAAATTCTGCGTGAGAACTGATAGGTGTTTCCCTCCAACTACACAGTGCTTGTAAGCATAGATCCACGTTGGAATTTTTGTCTGACCTTGTTCAATACACTTCCTCTCCAGACCTCAGACTTTCATCTGTAGGGAAAAAATATAGTAGAGGGTTCAGAGGATTCCTGTGATGGTTAAATGAATTGATATATTCATTAGTCTTCCTAAGATGCCATAAGGAAATGCCATAGACTAGGGTTTTGGACAACAGGAAATTGTTTAAACAAGAAGCTCCAAGGCCAAGAATGAGGTTTCAGCAAGATTAGATTTCTTATGAAATGGTTTTCCTACTCTGTGAAAGACCACCTATGCACATGTCCTTATCAAGTAAATGGAGTGATCTGTCTTTCTCAGTCTTTTTCTTATGAAGCCACTAATGGCTTCATGGGGAGGCCCATTCTAATCAGCTCATGTAGCTCCAACTGTAGTCCAAAGTCCTAATGTATAAATGTGTCACATTGGGGTTTAAATGTTTACATATAAGGGGAATGTATAGAGAGAGTTGAGTCCATAACCTGCATGCCTACTAATGTGTCAAGTACTAAGTGATGACTGCTATTGCTCCTGTGCCAGGCACTTCACTGATCGCCATGACTGTCTAACTTTCAAATGTCTCAGCAGAACAGACATGGGTATTTCCTCTTTGCCTGAGGAAGTCAAGCTGAGTTGTCGACCTTGACTTTGGGTGGGTAAATCTGATGTGATAGAGCCTTAACTCTGTATCCAACCTGTTTTCCTTTTTACCATGATATATCTTTAAGCTTTTAACAATGTCTACCAATTCTCTAACATTTTTGTTAATCAAAATATCAAGATTTTGAAGTAATTGCAGAACACAGTAAAGTGAAATTGACTGTGATGGGAGAGGAGCAAAAAAGAGGGGAATAGCAGAGTATAAGGGATCTGAAGGGGACATTATAAAATGGAAGCGGCAGAGGCAGATGGATCTCTGAGTTCAAGGGCAGCCTTGTCTACAGAGTTGCAGTTGGTGAGGGGCAAGACCAGCTCTTCCATTCTCATGCCCCCCAGTGATGGCTCTCCCACCTGTGGATGGTTCCAAAGAGTGGGAGAAGGACATAGAAGGGCATATTTCTACAATACTTGCCTTGGTAGCAAGTGGGGCATCTAACTCAGCCCATTCCTCACTGCCTTTGCCTCTTCAGATTTGCCTCTCTCCCTAGCACATGAATCATTCTCTCTCTCTCTCTCTCTCTCTCTCTCTCTCTCTCTCTCTCTCTCTCTCTCTCTATCTATCTATCTATCTCTCCTCTTCTCTCCCTCCCTTTTCTTCTCTCCCATTTCACTACCCTATATTCATTCACCATAATGGTGTCTGACTCTCTGACCAGTGCCAGAAGTGCCAGGTAGGCTCACAGGTGAAATTCTTCCTGCCCCAAGCCTAGAGACCTGGGGTGGAGCTGTGCTTGTCCTCCAGAATCCACCAGGCTTAGAAATGTATTTTTATGCATTTATATATACACACATTGAAAAGTTATTCCACTTGGGGTGATGATGCTCCCACCCAAGAGCCATAGGTTTTCTCACAAAAATCCAGTGCTAGACATGGGAAGCCTCCCCTTGAGTATGCCAGTCAGGGGAGTCTTAGAGACTTTCAAAACAATACAAGGTATTTCTATTTCCCTTGGTTGCCTCCCAGAACTTGGAAGAACCTACTTCTGAAGATACCATATACTTAGGACCAGGCCTTAGAAAGATCAAGCTATAACTGACCTGGAAGCCTTCTTCCTAAGGACCAGTTCCCATCAAATCCAAAGGCTCTATTCAAGCTATCAAGGGAGCTTTATTCCAAGATAAACGTTCTTCTTCAAGAACCAATGTAGGTCTTTGAAGTGCAGATGATGCGGGGTGCCCTTCTGTCCTCTATGATATGTGTTGCTTTTATTGATTGATGAATAAAAATGCTTTGTTCTATGACAAGGCAGAACATAGCTAGGTGGGAAGTGCAAGTAAAGATACAGGGGAAAAAGAAGGCAGTCTGGGAGATGTGAGCAGCTGTCAGAGAAGCAAGATGTAAGGTAAAAAGCCATGAGCCATATGGTAAAATATAAACTAATAGAAATGTAAGAGCTAGCTAGTAAAAACCCTGAGCCATCAGCCAATTATAATTAATAGTAAGCCTCTGAATGGTTATTTAGAAAGACAGAGCAGGACACAGAAAAACACCCAGCTACAGCTATCCAATTGTAGTTAAGGCCCACTCAATAGAAGAATAAGAGGGAATTTGTGCCTGACATGATTAACCTAGACAGCTTCCCATGGTTGCTGATATCATGGACTCTAGAGGAGAACCTACTACTGTCATTTTCCTAAACCAATATGATTCCTAAATACATATCCCTATACCCACGGGTCAGTGTAGATTTCACCCCCCATAAAATCACAGACAGAGACTATTACAGAAATCCACACCTGTTCAAAATAAAAGAACAAGGGCCTGTGGGTGCCCAACCCCAACTGATAGATCTACAACACAGCACATGTAGCCTCTGCTGGAGTCGTACAGAAGAGGGAGAAGAAAGGGAGGAAAAGACTGTAAGAGTCAGAGGACCAGGATGCCTGTTGCCAGATACAGTTTTCAATATATGACTGTGAAGCTACACTCATTAAATCACAATGACTGATGTAGTCACCTAAAGAAGACCTGCACAATGATAACACCAGTTGGCATGCCAACGTGGATAGGGGAAATCTTACATGACCAGATGAAGAGCTAGAGATAATTAATGGCTACTGAGAGAGGGAGAATACATCTCCACAAGGGATAAGGTTCCCTGATAGACTGTGCAATGCCAAGAGGTCATGCTTGAACACACTCACATATGAGCAACACCAAATGTACTCGCCAGACATTCATATACACATATGCATACATATCAAACAATAATTAAAGGAGAGGTCATGACCTTGAGAAGAAGTTGGGAGGACAGAGAAGTTTGGCGGCAGAGGGGATAATAGAAGTGGTATAAGCACTAGATTCACGTATGAAATTGACAAAAAACATAAAATTTGAGTAAAAAATATTCATTTCTCAGTCACACATTATACTGAGCCACAGATAAGCAGGGAAATTCGGACCATTGGCTAAATGGACTCATCCCAATGGCTAAATGTTCCAAATCAGAAATATGCACACCACATCTCATGACTCTCTGGCCAGAATCTACCCATCCACAGAGTAAGTATCTGGGAAGGTTAAAAAAAGATATATTTGTAAAAGAGCACTTAAGATGATCTAGTGCATTGGTTCTCAACCTGTGGATCTCAACCCCTTTGGGGACTGAACAACCCATTCACAGGGGTTGCCTAAGACCATTAGAAATTTCATATATTTGCATTACAATTCTTAACAGTAACAAAACTACAGTTATGAAGTAACAACAAAAATAATTTATGGTTGGATCAGCACAATACAAGGAGTTTGTATTAAAGGTTTGCAGCATTAAGGAGGTTGAGGACCACTGCTCTAGTATAGCATTTGACAGTCAAATAGTATACGATTTTGCAGCAGGACTAAACATCTGTATTTCCAGTTAACTGGTGGTTTTGTCATTTTTTTCTGTTATTAGATAAAAGTAACACCTAGTAAAACTACCAGAACTACTCCATGTGGGGTTGGGTAGAGGCCTTGGAATAGGGAAAAAGGCCAGGGAATGTGCAGAAGCTGCATTTTTTGGTTTCAAATGACTGACTGTCCTGAGGAATTCCCTAAACCTGGGTCCCAAGTTGCTTAAGAATTCCTAAATGCACCGGGCGGTGGTGGCGCATGCCTTTAACCCCAGCACTCAGGAGGCAGAGGCAGGTGGATCTCTGTGAGTTCGAGGCCGGGCTGGACCGACAGCCTCCAAAACAATACAGAGAAACCCTGTCTCGTAAAACTAAAAAAAAAGAAAGAAAGAATTCCTAAATGCTTCGCAAGAGAATTAGGAAATGAAGATATCTCCATGGCTAGAGTTGGGGTGGAGGGGGATGACCTAAATACCAGCTATAAAGATATAACTTGCTATATCTCAAAAATTATAGAGTAGCATACATATGCACAATGGCATGTATGCACACACGCATAGGCACACAGGTGCATACACACATGCATAAATGCACACAAACACACCCAGATGAAATAAGAACATGTTTCAACAAATAAATGTTTCTTGTGGGAAATGATTCCTGTAGTAAAGCTTCTTAAATCTTTATCAAGAGATGGGGGTGGGGTGAAACACACAGAGAGAAATGGAATAAAATAATGATTTCCTGAAAAACCTGGGACACTGAAATGTCTACTCTAAGAAATTGAGCACATTAGCCCAGGGAAATGGGCATGTGAAGAAATCAGAAGGGATGAAAGCGGAGAAAGGGCTTTCTTCTGAGGAATACTGCAGAGGTTTCTAGTAGTCCCTCAACTGTGTTTTACAGAAGCAAGTTTGCCTCCCATTCTGTCATTAGACCATCTCCATATGAAACAAGTCTGTACAGCCTCATAAAGTCTGTGATCCCATAACTCAAATAATTACCTAACAGGTCATCAAAACCAGATGCTGTGCTAGCAAATTTATGTGCAGAGTACTAGGCCCTGGCTAATTTTATCTCATTCCAAAGGCATAGTCAGTGATTCTGTTGTGGTTGAGGAAAATCTTATGTGTTTATAGATCGGGTAAACATATGAATCTTGTTCAGCACTAACAATCTCACATAGAGGCTCCAGCTTACAAAATATCTGCCGTATTCAAGAGATGGATTTTTCAAAGTTATGTGTTATAATAATGGTAATTACTCCCCACATCCATAATAGAAAATGCATTTTGATAGTTCAGGATTTAGTTCTCAGATAGACAACTTATAGAGCTTTTTATTTTGGGAGGGGAGTTTCAAGACAGGGTTTCTCTGTGACTTTGGAGGCTGTCCTGGAACTAGCTCTTGTAGACCATCTGGTCTCGAACTCACAGAGATCCGCCTGCCTCTACCTCCTGAGTGCTGGAAATAAAGGTGTGTGTCACTTTTTTATTTAATTAGAAAGAATCTTGTTTTACTTGTAAATCCAAGTTTCCTCTCCCTCACCTCCTCCCCTGCCCTTCACCAATCCCCTACGCTATACTCCTTCTGCTCCCCAGAGAGGATGAGACCTTCCATGGAGGATCTTCAAAGTCTGTCACATCATTTGGAAGAGGGCCTAGGCCCTGACCCGTGTGTCTAGGCTGAGAGAGTATCATTCTCCGGGGAATGGGCTCCCAAAGTCCATTCATACACTAGGGATAAATACTGATCCACTACCAGAAGCCCCATAGACTACACAGGCCTCCTAACTCACACCCACCATCAGGGAATCAGGATCAGTCCTATGTTGGTTTCAATCATCAATCTCATTATAGGGGAAGGGAATTTAAGGCAGCCTCTCCACTATTGCTTAGATTCTTAGTTACGGTCATCCTTGTAGATCTCTGGATATTTCCCTAGTGCCTGATTTCTCCTTAAACCTATAATGGCTCCCTCTATTATGGTATCTCTTTTCTTGCTCTCCTCTATTCTTCCTCTGACTCAATCTTCCTGCTCCCTCATGTCCTCCTCTTCCCCTCCTCTTCTCCCATTCTCTTTCTCGAAACTAACCCTCCTCCTCTCTCCTCATACTCCCAATTTGCTCAGGAGATCTTATCCCTTTCCCCTTCTCCAGGGGACAATGTATGTCTCTCTTAGGGGCCTCAATGTTATCTGGTTTCTATGGCAGTGTGGATTGTAGGCTGATAACCCTTTGCTCTATGTCTCATATCCATATATGAGTGAGTACACACCATGTTTGGTTTTTTTGTGACTGGGTTGCCTCGCCCAGGATGGTTTCTTCTAGTGCCATCCATTTGCTTGTAAATTTCAAGATTCCATTGTTCTTTTTCCACTGGGTGGTACTCCATTGTGTAAATGTACATTTTCTCTATCCAGTCTTCAATGGAGGGACATCTAGACTTCTTCCAAGTTTTGGCTATTACACATAATGTTATTATGACTATAAGAGATGAATAGACGTCTTTGTTGTATGAATGTGCATCATTTGGGTATATGCCTAAGAGTAGAATTGCTGGATCTTGAGATAGAACCAACTCTTTGTTACATTGATTCTTTGCATCATTTTCTTTGTTTCAAATTTATTAATTTCAGCCCTCAGTTTGATTATTTCCTGGTGTCTACTCCTCTGAGGTGAGTTTGTTTCTTTTTGTTAATTCTCTAGTGTGACTACTCTCCAGTTTCTTCATGTGGGCACTTAGTGCTATGAACTTTCCTGTTAGTACGGCTTTCAAAGTGTCCCAAAAGTTTGGGATGTTGTGTATTCATTCTCATTGAATTCTAGGAAGTCTTTAATTTCTTTATTATTTCTTCCTTGATCCAGGAATGGTGCAATTGCGCATTGTTCAATTTCCATGAGTTTGTAGGGTTTCTGCGATTTGTGTCGTTGTTGAATTCTAATTTTAAAGCATGGTGCTAATAAGATGTGGGAGTTATTCCAACTTTTTTGTATCTGTTGAGGTTTGTTGTACTGACAAGTATGTGGCTGATTTTAGAGAAATCATGTGGTGCTGACAAGAAGGTATATTCTTTTGTGTTTGGATGGAATGTTCTATAGGTGTCTGCTAAACCCAATTGGGTCATAATTTCGGTTAATTCCTTTGTTTATTTTTTAAGTTTCTGTCTGGTGGTCCTGTCTACTAGTAAGAGTGGGAAGAAGAGAGGGGGTGAAGAGGAAGAGAGTTGGTCATGGGGGAAGAGGAAGTTGAGTGGGTGGTGGTAGAATAGGGGGAAGAGGGAATCATGGGATAGAAGACAGATCAGGCACCAGTGTGACCTCTAGTGATCAAAAGGGATAACACCAATCGGCAAGCTAAGCAATAGGGGAGAGACCACCTCGAATGCCCATTCCTGATAATGAACTTGATGTCTATAACCATCCGGGAGCCTTCATCCTGTGACTGATGGAAGCAGAGGCAAACACACAATTAATCACTGAACTGAACCCAAGGAACCCAGTGACAGAGAGAGAGGAGTGATGAGCAAATTGGCAAAGAATGGGCTGGCAAAACCAGCAGAGACAGCGGATCTGAACAGGGGAGAGCTCTTGGACCCCAAACCAACAGCGGGGAGGCCAGCATGGGACTGATCTGGACCCCCCAAATGTGAGTGTCAGCGAGAAGGCCTGGGCAACCTATGGGGCCCTGAGCTTTGGATCAGTGTCTATCCCTGGAATACAAACAGTCATCGTGTGCCTATAGCACAAAGAGGGATGCTCTCTCAGCCTGGACTCTTAGGGGAGTGCCTGGACCCTACCCAGAGTGAAATGACAGACTCTAGATATCCCCTATGTGGAAGGATTTGGCAATAGGGGGGAGAGTGGGGGGGAAGGGGAGTGCGGGAGGAGGGGAGGAGAGGGAACTGGGATTGGCATGTAAAACAAGCTATTTAAAATTAAAAATGATAAATAAAAAAGAGTGGGGTGTTGAAGTCTCCCACTATAAGTATGTGAGGTTTTATGTGTAATTTGCATTTAATAATGTTCTTTTACTAATGTGGATGCCGTCATATTTGGGACATAGATGTTCAAAATTGAGACTCTATCTTGGTGGGTTTTTCCTGTAATGAATATGATTTCAGCTTGAAGTCTAATTTGTTAGATATTAGGATTGCTATACCAGCTTGTTTTCTGGGTCCATTTGATTGGAAAATCTTTTCCCAATCCTTTACTCTGTCTGTCTTTGCAGCTGAGGTGTGTTTCTTGTATACAGCAGAAGGATGGATTCTGTCTTCATATCCATTCTGTTAGCCTTTATCTTTTTATAAGCAAATTAAGACCATTAACATTGAGAGATATTAATGACCATTGATTGCTCATTCTTGTTTGTTTTGGAGTTGGTGATGGTGGTAGTTTTGTGTATGGATTTCTGCCCTCCCTCCTTTCTTTTGGTGTTTGGTAAAGTGGGATTATCTATTGCCTATGTTTCTGTGAGTGTGGTTATCTTCCTTGGGTTGGAGTTTTCCTTCCAGAAATTTCTGTAAAGCTGGATTAGTGTATATGTATTGTTTAAATCTAATTTTGTCATAGAATATCTTGTTTTCTCCATCTATAATGCTTGAAAGTTTTGCTTGGTATAGTAGTTTGGGCTGGCATCCATGGTCTCTTAATGTTGGCAGAATATCTATCCAGGATCTTCTGGCTTTTAGAGTTTCCATGGAGAAGTCAGGTGTAATTCTGATAGGTGTATCTTTATATGTTACTTGGTCTTTTTCCTTTGTTGTTTTTAATATTGTTTCTTGATTCTGTATGTTTGGTGTTTTGATTATTCTGTGATGAGGGGACTTTTTTAGTGATCCACTCTATTTTGGTGTTCTGTAATCTTCTTGTACTTTCATTGGCATGTCTTTCTTTAAGTTTTCTTCCATCATTTTGTTGGATATGTTTTCTACACCATTGAGGTGGGTTTCTTCACCTTCCTCTATACTTATTATTCTTAGGTTTAGCCTTTTCACAGTGTCCCATATTTCCTGGATACTTTTTGTTAGGGATTTGTTGAACTTAAGATTTTCTTTGGTCAATGAATCTATTTATCCAAGTGTATCTTCAATGTCTGAGATTCTGTCTTCCATCTCTTATATTCTGTTGGTTATGCTTGCATCTGTAGTTCCTGATCACTTACCCATCTTTTCTATTTCCAGAATTCCTTCTGACTATTTTTTTATTGTCTCTATTTCAGTTTTCAAGTCTTACACTGTTTGAAAGTGTTTCCTTCACTTGTTTGGTTGCTTTTTTCTTGGCTTTCCTTGTTTTCTTTAAGAGATTTGTTTATTTCTTGCCATTTTGGCTTGTCTTTTCCTCCATTTCTTGATTTTTTTGTTTGTTTCTTCCATTTATTTAATGAATTTTGTCATTTCCTTTCTGAGGGTCTCTATCATTTCATAAAATTGTTGCTAAGATTGTTCTCTTCTGCTTCATCTCTCTTGGGATGTACAGGTCTTGCTGGTGTGGATTCCCTAGACTCTGGTGGCCTCATATTGATTTTTCTGTTGTTGAATGTAATCTTTTCTTTTAAGACTTTTTTATTTAAGTTAGAAACAAGCTTCCTTCACATGTCAATCCCAGATCCCTCTCCTTCCTCTCCTCCCCATCCACTGTTGAATGCATTCTTACACAGTCATCTTCCCATCCCTTCTTCCAGAGGGTACCCATGGGGTCTCTCCCTCTTCTGGTAGGTACAGGCCCAAGGTTCTCTTCCAGTGGGTGCAAGCAGGTCCAATACTCAGATGGCTCTACTCTTCCTGTGGATGGAGGTGGGACTAGCACTGCGACTAGCACTGTGACAATGGCAGACTCAGGACCGGCTCCCCCATGCTCAGTCCCCAGGCTTCAGAAGGCTCCAAGCAGGGCACCTGAAGGTGGACCAGAAACAGGCCCAGGCTCACTTCCTCCTGTGGGTGAAGGCAGGACTAGCACCACGACAATGGCAGACTCTGCATGGTCAGGTCCACCAGTCCCCTAAGAAGGTTTAGAGCAGGACATGGCAAAGCGGGCCAGAAACAGGCCCACCAACTTGTAGTGTTTTAAAAGCCAGTACAGCATTGTTCTTCAGTCTACTTTCCTCTAGCTGTTCTGGCTCAAGAAAGAACCTGGGGTCTGTTTGTGGGACTCCTAGGAGTGGGATCAGGGCCTGTCCCTAATACTTTAGCTGGCTTTGGGAAACCTATTCCCCATACTGAGTTGCCTTGCCCAGCTTTAATACAAAAGAAGGAGCATAGTCCTACCTCAACCTGATAGGTCATGCTTTGTTGATACCCATAGGAGGGCTACCCCTTCCTGAATAGAAACAGTGGAGGAGTGGGTATGGGAGGAGAATTGAGAAAGGGAGGGAACAGAAGGAGCGGAGGGAAGGGAAACTATAGTCATGATGTAAAATAAATGAAAAAAAATAATTAATAAAAAAATTTAAATAGCCCAGGGTAATTTTCATAAAGTTACATTTCATAATGTTTCCTTTATAATTTGACACTTAACAAAAATTAAGTCCATGAACTATGACATTTTAGAGCAGGACACAATTAAGCCATACAACTTAAATCATAGTCTCACTGCTTCCCAACTAATCAACTGGCCTAACCTATTGACTTTAGAATCCAATACCAAATCTTCTCCTATCCTGAGCGTAAAATCAATGAGCCCCATGTTATAATGTACCATGTATATTTCTCCTTCCTTGATGTTATTACAACTCCTTATCTGTGTACTAACCCCAGAGCATGAGCATGAGGCCTTCTGGACCAACACAGAGCTCCCACACTGACCTGGGAGGCAGGTACTTCCTCTCACTCTCTTCCTCAGTTTCCTCTGCTAAGGAAACATCGTCTAGAACCCTTTTTCACAATAGTTCTCAGGTGCACACTCTCTCAGAATTTTAAGGTCTTGCTTATAGGTACAGTGGTTTAAAAAAAAATCTTTGAACCAATGCCTCAACAGGGATCCAAAACCTGAAAACATAACATTTGGCCATACCAGCCCATCAATCCCAGGCATTATATTAAGTGATACAGCAGGCACCTTAGCACATAATCCTGGCAGGAAATTTTGGGAACAAATAATTCTAAAATAAGTGGTTTAAAAGTAGAAGCTTAAGAAGTGACTAATTGCACGCTAAGGACCTATTCACAATGCCCTCTGTAGAATTTGCTAGGTCTTTCGTTTCTCTTAAAATAATGATCAAATGGCCTATTATACTAGAGCTTTAGTAGGCACAGTTCTTAAATGGGATGATTAGAGCTAAAGATTTTCCATGCTTTTCAGGCTCTGCCAAATATACATACACACCAGCACAGCCTTTACGTACTCCCTCTTGCAGTTATAATTTTACAGTTCATTTAGGAATTCTCAAGCAAGCCAAGATTAGCTCTGCTGATGCTCATTTGTTCTGTAAAATGACTTTCTGACTCAACCTACAATCACACTGAGACCTGGAAATAATAGAGTGTACTGTGTACCATGCAGCAGAGAACAAGAAACCTTGCACATTGCCCACCCATTTCCCCTTCTATTTCATCACTTCTCCTCATTTGGACTTCTCTTTCTCTATTCGTGGGCACCTGTATCATTTAATTGGCATACGGAAAAGCCACCTTTAAAATGCAGATGCCTGTATCCCCCTGCAGACCTAATGAATCACTGTTTATGTCACCCTTAGCACAATGGCCTTTCTATCATCTCTACCCTACTTGCTGGCTTAGGCAAGAAGTGAAAACACCAGTTAAGTAGTCCTAGTCTCACTGCTGACAATTCAGAATCCAAATAATTAGATTTCCCAAGCTCCATTGACACTGTCTGACAAACCCTTTATCAGCCTCCAAAACCTTATTAAAGGGCAATAGCATAGCTTTCTTCAGCAAGTACAGTGTCAAGACTTGTGAACTCCATTTTGTTTATTTTAAAAAATTAGCTAAATTGAATTTAGAACATTTTGTTTTAATGTGGGTGTTCGAAACAGTCAAGAGATTTCTTCTCTAAAAATGGCTCATGAAACTAGCTGCATGCTTCAATAAGTGAGCAACACACTTCCAATGTCCTAAATGTCTGAGACACATCCAGCAACTCTGAGTCTCTTCCTGGACTAGCAGCCATGCTCTTCTCCCATGGGTATTTTTTAAGTACTTAAGAGTGAATTGACATATGTTAGACAAACTGTTATGCAAATTTTGATATTTCCTCAGCAGTACAGATTGAATTATGACATAATGCTACCTACAGTAATCAGTTTAAAGGTGATATTCTTAGGGTATCTGTCAATCCAGTTATAGTTATATTTTTGCTTTTTGTAGGGGTTATACAGAAAGCATGTTTTAAAGAACAGACAGGCAGGCAGAGAGGCAGACCAGGAAAATCTCTTAGAGATTTAACCTCTGACTACTTCATTTTTTCTCTTTCTTTGTATTTTCAGATGAGACTATTTGGTGGGTAATGCTGATTAATATCTAAAAACAATAAGCCTTAAAGCACAAAGAAAATTAACCATGGTGCTTCTTAGAGAAATTAAGATTTTAAAAGACAAAAGAAGCAATTTTCCTTAGAAATGCTATCCAACAGCTCAGTGATAAGCACAGTTAATATTTCTGTGCCAGTTAATATTTCTGCATTTTTCAGTAGACTTACAGGCCAGGTTCTATTTTCCTCTTAAACCATGGATGAGTATAAATAGAGTGCCACTGCCTTCTGACTAGTGCTTACTTCCGCACAGAAAAGCTGCTGGTAATTTATATATTAATGTAAATGAACACTGTGCTGCTCCTGACTTTAAACAGCTACATCATTTTAAAACAAAACATTCTATTCCCCTATTTATTTACATTTCTTCTTACTATTATAAACCCTTCTCAAATAAGAATAAAATGTATATTCTTCTATTAAGGGGAGTTTTGTTTACACACTTAAATAATCCTAAAACTACTCATTATCTGAAATGATTTAAATAAATAAGCATGTGCATTTGAATATGTGTGTATGTGTGTGTGTGTGTGTGTGTGTGTGTGTGTGTGTGTCATCTTTTGGGCTACAGTACTTTATCTGTGACTTCTTGATAAAGTGTAAGTATGTTTTCTAGTAAGAAGCCATCCCTGTATTCCTGAAGTTACTTTTGTCATCATAGTTCCATCTTTTGAACAGAGTCCTGATACCCACTCATGAACATCTATGTGGAAATATTAGCCTATTTGAAAATTGTGGTAATGATTTTCCTAAAACTTACTTTGAAACATTTTCCTTATTGAAAAGGCAATACTTCAAAATTGTTTTAAAATATTAAAATATGGACATGTGTGAGGATATATAGTGAAATTCTCCAATGTCTTTCAATTTCTCACTGAAAAAAGTCACCATTAATTCTCACACTTATCTTTATTCTTTTAATCCCCTATAGGTAAATTTTCAGGTAGTATAAGGTTCTATAATTATAAATAATGTAATTAATCATACATATGTATAATTTTGCATGTCTACTAAACACATCCCAAAATGCACATGAGTAAGTCAAACTTTCATAAATGTTATATTTTACTGAATACTACAAAATTGCTGTCAGTTGCTAAATTGCCAGTTCAAAGTATTATAGCAATATGACTGCCAGCAAGTAGTAATGTGTAAAACAAAAACAACTTCTCCACTCTTTGGGCACCTAACTACTATCAATAGTTTAATCACTTATGATGTATGTTACAAAAAGTATCTCGATTTCTGGTCGACTGCTTGTGCTTGGGGACTGCCACAGTGGCTTCCATCCCAGCAGTGGGAGCCAAGGCACACTAGTCTCTTGCTCCACCAACTAGACTAGGTCTAGGCCTGCTGCCTGTGCTTGGGGACTACCGCGGCAGCTTCCATTCCAGCAGCCCAGTCTCCTGCTCCACCCTCAGACTAGGCCTGCTGCCTGTGCTTGGGGTCTGCCACAGAGGCTTCCATCCCACCAGTGGCAGGAGTCAAGGCACCCTACTCTCCTGCTCCACTCATGGAATTAAGACTATCAGGACCTGTCTCCAGACCACACTCCTGTGCCTGGGGTCTACCACTCTCAGGGCCTGTCTCCAGGCCACACTCCTGTGCCTGGGGTCTAGCACTCAGACTCCCATCCATCCAAGTGGGATCCAAAGCACGCCAGCATCCTAGTCCATTTCTCTACCCATGAGACCAGGAAGTGGAGAGCTACCAGAGCATTGGACTTGCCTACACCCACCAGAAGGGAACCCTGGGCCCACACCCACCAGGAGAGGAAGAGACACCCTCTGGAACCCACTGCAAGAGCAGATAGGAAGGAGACAATATAAAAACACAAGAAGCAACAGAAAAACCAATATGACACCACCAGAGTCCAGAGACCCTACACCATCAAGACTGGAACACCCCAACACAAATGAAGCAGAAGGGAATGACAATAAAAACAACTCCATGAAAATGATAGTGGCCCGCAAAGAGGATACGAGAGATAGAAGAAAAAAACAATACAAAAAATGAAAGAAATGGAAGAAAAGACAAAGCAAAATTTGCAAGAAACAATTCAAACACTGCAAGGGCTGGAATCTGAAATAGAAAAAAATATTAAAAAATCACACTCTAAAGGAATTCTGGAAATAGAAAAACTGGGAAAACAGTAAAGTACTACAGATGCAAGCATAACCAACAGAATACAAGAGATGGAAGATAGAATCCATACACTAGGAGAATTAGATTTATTGACCAAAGAAAACTTTAAGTCCAAAAATTCCTAACACAAAATATCCAGGAAATATGGGACATCATGAAAAGACCAATCTTAAGAATAATAGGTATAGAAGAAGATGAAGAAGAAACCCACCTCAAAGGGCCAGAAAACATAATCAGTAAAATCACAGAAGAAAACAACATGCCAATGAAGGTGCAAGAAGCATACAGAACACCAAATAGAGTGGACCAAAAAAGAAAAAACCCTTTCAACACATAATAAACAACACCACAAATATACAGAATAAAGAAAGAATTAAGAGCAGCTAGGGAAAAAGGCCAAGTAACATATAAAGGCAAACCTATCAGAATTACACCAGACTTCTCCACAGAAACTATGAAAGCCAGAAGGTCCTGGATAGATAGTCTACCACCATTAAGAAACCACGGATGCCAGCCAAGACTACTATACCTAGCAAAGCTTTCAATCAATATAGATGGAGAAAACAAGATATTTCATGACAAAACCAGATTTAAACAATACATATACACAAACCCAGCCCTACAAAAAATTCTGGAAGGAAAACTCCAACTCAAGGAAGTTAACTACAACCAGAAAAACATAGGCAATAGATAATCCCACCTTACCAACTGGCAAAAGGAAAAGTGGTGGAAATCCCACATAAAACTCCAACAACAACCATGCCAAAACAAACAAGAATGAGCTATCAATGGTCATTAATTTCCCTCAATATTAATGGTCTTAACTCACCCATAAAAAGACACAGGCTAACAGAATGGATTAGAAAACAGAACCCATCCTTCTGCTGCATACAAGAAACACACCTCACCTTCAAAGACAGACGTTATTTCAGAGTTAAGAGTTAGGAAAAGATTTTCCAATCAAATGGACCCAAGAAACAAGTGGGGGCAGCAATCCTAATATCTAACATATTAGACTTTAAAATCAATCAAAAGAGATGAAGGAGGTGACTTCATACTCATCACAGGAGAAATCAACCAAGATGAAATCTCAATTCTAAACATCTATGCCCCAAATACAAAGCCATCACATTACCAAAACTCAAAGCACATATAAAACCTCACAAACTTGTAGTAGGAGACTTCAATACCCTGCTCTCACCACTAGACAGGACCACAAGACAGAAACTTAGCAAGGATACAAAGGATCTAATAGAAGTTATGACCCAATTGGGTTTAACAGACATCTATAGAACACTCCATCCAAACACAAACGAATATACCTTCTTCTCAGCTCCACACAGAACTTTCTCAAAAATAGACCACACACTTGGCAACAAAGCAAACCTCAACAGGTACAAAAACATTGGAATAACACGATGTGTCTTATCAGAACACCATGCTTTAAAGTTAGAATTCAACAACACAAATCACAGAAAGACCGCAAACTCATGGATATTGAATAATGCACAATTGTACCACTCTTGGGTCAAAGAAGAAATAAAAAAAGAAATTAAAGACTTCCTAAAATTCAATGAGAATGAAGACACAACATACCCAAACTTATGGGACACTTTGAAAGCAGTGCAAAGAGGAAAGTTCATAGCACTAAAAGCCCACATAAAGAAACTGGAGACTAGTCACACTAGAGAATTAAGAGCGCAACTGAAAGCTCTAGAACAAAAGGAAGCAAACTCACCCCAGAGGAACACATGCCAAGAAATAATTAAATTGAGGGATGAAATCAATAAAGTAGAAGCTAGGAAAATGATACAAAGAATCAATGTAAAAAAGAGTTGATTCTTTGAGAGAATCAACAAGATAGACAAACCTTTATCCAAACTTACCAAATGACAGAGTATGAACATGCAAATTAACAAAATCAGAAATGGAAAGGAATACATAACAATGACAGTAAGGAGAGAATCATCAACTCACATTTTGAAAAGCTATACTTCACAAAATTTAAAAATTTAAATGAAGTGTACAATTTTCTGGAAAACTATCACTTACCAAAATTAAATCAAGAACATGTAAGAAATTTAAATAGTCCTATAACTCCTAAGGAAATAGCAGCCATCATCAAAAGCCTCCCAATGAATAAAAGTCCAGGATCAGATAGATTCAGTGAAGAATTTCACCAGAAATTCAAAGACCAGGTTATAACAATTATCCTCAAAGTATTCCATGCAATAGAAGCAGAAGGGTCTTTACCAAACTCTTTACCAGGCTTCAATAACATTGATACCCAAGCCACACAAAGACACAACTAATAAGAAAGAGAACTTCAGACCAATAGCCCTCATGAACATTGATACAAAAATACTCAATAAAATACTGGCAAATCAGATCCAAGAACACATCAGAAAACTCATCCACCATAATCAAGAAGGCTTCATTCCAGGGATGCAGAGACGGTTCAACATATGAAAATCCATCAATGTAATCCACCATATAAACAAGCTGAGAAACAAAAATCACACGATCATCTCACTAGATGCTGAAAAAGCCTTTGACAAAATCCAACACCCCTTCATGTTAAAGGTCTTGGAGAGATCGGGGATAACAGGAACATACCTAAACATAATAAAAGCTATATACAGCAAACCAACAGCCAACATCAAACTGAATGGAGAGAAACTCTCCTCTAAAATCAGGAACAAAGCAAAGCCGTCCCCTCTCCCCATACCTTTTCAATATTGTACTCAAAATAAGACAGCAAAAGGAGATCAAGGGGATACAAATTGGAAAGGAAGAGGTAAAACTTTCACCATTTGCAGATGATATGATAGTTCACATAAGTGACCCCAAAAAACTCTTACATTTGATAAACACCTCCAGTAAAGTGGCAAGATACAAAATCAGCTCAAGAAAATCAGTAGCCCTACTATATACAGACGCTAAAAGAGCTGAGAAAGAAATCAGAGGAACATCACCCTTTAACATTGTCACAAACAACATAAAATACCTGGGGGTAACTAATCAAACAAGTGAAAGAACTCTATCGCAAAACCTTGAGTCTTTAAAGGGAGAAACTAAAGGAGATACCAGAAAATGGAAAGATCTCCCATGCTCTTAGAAAGGTAGAATCAATGTAGTAAAAATGGCAATCCTGCCAAAAGCAAACTACAGACTCAGTGCAATCCCCATCAAAATCCCAGCACAATTATTCAGAGACCTTAAAAGAACAATAATCAACTTTGTATGGAAAAACAAAAATCCCAGGATAACCAAGACAACCCTGCTCAACAAAGCAACATCTGGAGGCATCACCATTCCTGACTTCAAGCTCTATTATATAGCTATAGTCCTGAAAACAGCTTGGTATTGGCACAAAAATAGACAGGTAGACCAATGGAATCAAATTGAACACCCTGAGATTAATCCACAAACCTATTTTTGACAAAGAAACTAAAATTATACAGTGAAAAAAAGATAGCATCTTCAACAAATGGTGCTGGCATAACTGGACCTTGGCATGCAAAAAAAAAAAAACTTAACTCCAAATGGATCAAGGACCTCAACATAAATCCAGCCACATTGAACCTTAGAAGGGAAAGTGGGAGGCACCCTTAAATGAATTGGTACAGGAGACCACTTCCTGAAAATAACACCAGTAGCACAAACACAGATCGACAATTAATAAATAGGACCTCCTGAAACTGAGTAGCTTCCGTAAAGCAAAGGACACAGTCAGCAAGACAAAAAGGCAGCCCACAGAATGGGAAAAGATATTCACTAACCCCACATCTGACAGAGGGCTGATCTCCAAAATTTACAAAGAACTGAAGTAGCAAGTCTCTAAAACACAAAAGGATCCAATTAAAAAGTACGCTACAGAACTAAATAGAGAATTCTCAATAGAGTAGTATAAAATGGCTGAGAGACACTTGAGAAAATGCTCAACATCCTTAGCCATTAGGGAAATGCAAATCAAAACAACTCTGAGATATCATCTTATTCCTGTCAGAATGACTAAAATCAAAAACACCAATGACAGTTTATGCTGGAGAGGATGTGGAGAAAGGGAAACACTCCTATATTGCTGGTGAGAGTGCCAACTTGTTCAGCCACTTTGGAAACCAATATAGAGATTCCTCAGGAAGATTGAAATCAGTCTACCATAAGACCCAGCAATTCCACTCTTAGGCATATACCCAAAAGATGCCCATTCACACAACAAGGATATCTGTTCCACCATGTTCATAGCAACATTATATGTAATAGCTAGATCCTAGAAGCAACCTAGAAGCCCCACAACTGAAGAGTGGATAGAGAAAATGCAGTACATTTACACAATGGAGTACTACTTAGTGGAAAAAAAAAACAATCGAATCTTGAAATTCGCAGATAAATGGGTGGCACTAGAAGAAACCATCCTGAGTGAAGTAACCCAGTCACAAAAAGACAAGCATGGTATGTACTCACTCATATATGGATTTTAGACATGGATCGGGGGAGTGTCAGCCTATAATACCAGTGCCAGTGAGTCTGGAAAACAGGGAGGTTCCCAAGAGATATGCATGATACCCCAGAGAAGTGGAATGAGCCAAGATCTCCTGAGCAGATTAGGAACTTCGGGGTAGTGGAGAGGGAACCAGAAAAAAGAGAGGGGGAGCAGAGGAGGGGAGAAGAAGGCATGGAGGAGCAGGAAGGTTGAGTCGAGGTAAGAATAGAGGAGAGCAGGATGAGAGATACCATAATAAATGGAGTCATTATAGGTTTGAGGAGAGAGCTGACACTAGTGATATTTCCTGAGATCTACAATCACCAACTGACAAACTAAGCAATAGCAGAGAGACTACGTTAACAGCCCCTCCCTGATGATAAGGTTGATGACTACTTTATATGCCATCCTATAACCTTCATCCAGTGACTAATGGAAGCAGAGACAGATACCCACAGCTGAACTGAACTCCTGGAACCCAGTGACAGAGATGGAGGAGTAATGAGCAAAGAGGTCAAGACCATGCTGGTGAAACCCACAAAGACAGCTGACCGGACAAGGGAGAGCTGTTGAATCCCAGACTGATGGTTGAGAGCCCACAGTGGACTGATCCAGACTCCATGAATATAGTGTCAGTAAGGAGGCCTCAGAAATCTCTGGGGCCTTAGATAGATCAGTGTTTACCATTGAGTATGGATGAACTTTGAAAGCCCATTCCACATGGAGGGATGCTCTCTCAGCCTGGATACATGGGGAAGGGCCTAGGTTCTGCCCTGAATGAAATGACAGACTCTGGAGATCCCCCTAATGAGGGCCTCACTCTCCCAAGGGAATGATGTGGGGATTGGATGGGGGGCTTGGAGAGGGACAAGCTGGGATTGACATGTGAATCATGCATGCATGTTTCTAAGACATAATTTATTTTAATAAAAATATTAAAAAGTATCTCATTTTCATTTGTATTACTTTGGTGAAAATCAAAATTATTTGTAACAGGAGTCCTGACACACACCTTTAGTCCTAGAATTAGCGAGGCAGAAGCAGGCAGATCTCTATGAGTTCAAAGGCAACCTGTTCTACAGAGTTCCAGGACCTCCAGAGCTACACAGTAAGACTCTGTCTTGAAAAAAATTACATTTGTTAAGCCCTTGAGTTTCATATTATGTGAATTATCTCTACCTCTTCACGAAATTAGCTTAGTTTCTAAGAAATGGGTGTGTCTTTCTTATTAGCTTATAAGTTTTCATTAACTTGTGGTTGTCAATAGGTAATTTACAGGGTAGTCCACTGGACTTAGGGTTTCTATTGCTGTGATAAAACACCATGACCATAAACAACTTGGGAAAGCAAGGTTTAATTCAGCTTAGAACTCTCAGGTCACACTGTGTTCAGAAGTTTCTGTCCTGCCCAGTTCTGCAGCCCTTATTTCCAAATAAACACATAGAGGTTTATATTAATTATATACCGTTTGGCCTATGGCTCAGGCTTCTTCTTGGCTAGCTCTCTCTTGATTATTAACCTATTTCTATTCATCTGTATATCTCCACGTGGTCTTGGCTTACCAGTGATGCTCAGGTCTCTTTCTTCCTTGGCAGCTACATGGCATCTCCCTCGAGATTCACTCTCCCTGTTCCTCTTCCCGGAATTCTCCTGGTCTTGTAGGCCCCCTTCTACTTCCTGCCTGGCTACATCCTGCCTGTCCATTGGCCAAAACAGTTTTATTCATCAACCAATAAGAGAAACATATATCCATAGCATACAGAAGGACATCCCCATCACACTGCATTGTTGAAGGAAGTCAGGGCAAAAACTCAAACAGGGAAGGAGTTGATGTAGTAGTCATGGAGGAATTCTATTTACTGTTTTGTTCCTTGTGGCTTGCTCAGTCTGATTTCTTATAGTGAGTACTGAGTGGGACCACCACCCCAAGGGTAGCACTTCCCATAGTGATATTCCCACATCAGTCATAAACTGAGAAACAGACAAATTCACCACAGGCCAATCTGGTGGGTGCATTTTCTCAATTGAAATTCCCACTTCCAAAATGACTCTAGCTTGTGTCAAGTTGACAAACTAGCCAGTACAAATACCAAAATAGTATCAACAATATTGTTGTTGCTTTTGGTTGCCTTTCAGAGGTTGAAGATAAGTTCCCATTGCTGAAGGTACCACACATTTAGGACACAGGACTAGGATGATTTGAGCTAAATCTAAACTGAAATCCTCCTTCTGAAAGTCTAGCTTTTACAGTACCAGAGAGTTACTATGCAAGCTTCCAAGACTGGCGAGCAATTTAACTGTCACACCCAGATGAGAGACCTATGAATCACAACAATGACCAACATGACAAAATATCCATAGAAGTGCCATAAGTGGTACTCATTCATTGGTGGAAACCCACAGCTGTCTAGCCGGAGTTAAGGGCCACTCAACAAGAGAGAAACCATGTTTGGTTTTAGAAACCTAGCCAATTACTCCAAGACAGTGAGATCATGGATCTAAGAAGAGAATCTACCATCACAGTTTTGCTAGACTACAGTTAGTTTGGACATAATAGTAATGAACTCTGAGTCACCAATACTGTATCAGTGTCACATTAAGGAAAGACGTCAAAGCATTTCTGCTTGGTGTCATTTGGCCAAAAGTGAGTCCTTATTTGAATTCTCTACCTTGCTTTCCCAGTGTCTTCCACCTTTTTTTCTGTTGTGTGAGTTTGAGTCTGTGCCTTTCTGAACACTCTCTTGTGAACCTGTCCCTGTTTCATTGTCTATCTCTGTCTCTGTGTGTACCTGTGTGTCCATCGGTGTGTCTGTCTGTCTGTCTGTCTGTCTGTGTCTCTGTCCCTAGCAAAGGGCTTTGATGTCTCTTTTTTACTGAACAGTACAGAAAGTGTCACATGGAGGAAGGAATGTGGGACACTTTGCAGAAATTTTTAACCGTTTTTTACAAGGGATTAAGTTACTGATTCTAACTGACCCATATAACCACCAAGCATCATCAAGCAGATGCTCTTTTCAGCATTTTGGTGGATAGCCAGTCGCCTCATACCAGCTGCTTTCAACCTACTGTCCGTTCGCAGAAAATGATTATCATGACACACATGCAAGCACACATTCATTATTCTTGGGTCAGGGTCATGGAAGAATAGAAAATTTAAGATTACAGATGTGCATTAGCTTATGTTTTAAAAATTGATTACCTAGGAAATCCAAGGCAAGTTCAGTTGGTTGCTACATTGTTCTCTTTAAGACAGTTTAAATGAACAGGCTGAATCCACAGGAGGACAGCAGCCTTAAGGAATCTCAAGGTGTGCTATTAACTTTACCTGTCAGGTCCAGCAAAGTTTCTTGGACTTTGTAAGAAGTATTTTTATAGGATTTGTTACTATGCAAGACAGCATACTTCCTAACTACATTCTTAACCAGATCCTTATACTCACAGAGAAATGTAACTACCATTCCTCATTCTCTCTACAGCAAATGGAAGCCATCAGAGAAAACCACACCTGAACACAACACAGAGATCAGTGGATCATGGGGAACCTAACTGCAATGGATATTATCTGTAGCTGCAGCACAGGTCCTACATCTATGGCTCAGGAAGCATCTAGGAAAGGGAGGTAGAAATATTAATATTGTAAGAACCAGAATACCAGGAAGTATGCTATGAGGCTGCATAAGCAAGACCTGAGCAATGACATTATCTATATACATGCTAACATGGAAGTGGGGAACTCTCATGTGATCCCAGCCCTCTACCAAGAACTATATAGAACTAATTACTGCTGAGAGAGGGATGCACCTCTTGTTTGGTTGTCAAACTAGTCAGCCCTGACACATATATCCAAACAACAAAAATGAACTCAGTAGCTTGTATGTATATGTTTGCACATACAAATGTGTGTGTGTGTGTGTGTGTGTGAGAGAGAGAGAGAGAGAGAGAGAGAGAGTAACAATAATAATGAAAAACGAGGCTATAAATTTGAGAGTGGGATGACAAAAACATGAAAGAAGTAGGAGGAAGGGGGCATGGGCAGGGCTGAAATGAGGAAAAAGAAAGGGTGGAAATAATGTATTATATTTTAACTAAATAATCCAATTAAAATGGGGTACAGACCTAAATATTCTCAACAGAACACTCTCAAATGGCAGAAAGACACTTAAGAAAGTGCTCAACATCCTTAGCCATTGGGGAAATGCAAATCAAAACAATTCTGAGATATCATCTTACTCCTGTCAGAACGGCTAAAATCAAAAACACCAATGACAGTTTATGCTGGAGAAGATGTGGAGAAAGGGGAATACTCGTCCATTACTGGTGGGAGTGCAAATTTGCACAGTCACTGTGGAAATCAGTATGGAGATTCCTCAGAAAATTAGGGATCGACCTACCTGAAGACCCTGCAATACCACTGTTGGACATATACACAAAGAAGGCACATTCACACCATAAGGTCATTTACTCAAGTATGTTCATAGCAACATTATTTGTAATAGCCAGATCTTGGAAACAGCAAAGATGCCCCTCAGCTGAAGACTGGATAAAGAAAATGTGGTATATTTACACAATGGAGTACTACTCAGTGTTAAGAAACAATGGCATCCTAAAATTCGCAGGCAAATGTACAGAACTAGGAAAAACTATCCTAAGTGAGGTAACCCAAAACCAGAAAGACAAATATAGTAGGTACTCACTCATAAGTGGATACCAGACATAATGCAAAAGATACCTGGCTTACAATCCATAACCCCAGAGAAATTTGCACCCTCCTCCAGAAACAGATGTTAGCAGATGCAGAAATCTACAACTAACAAATGGGCCAAGCTCCTGGAGCACAATTGAAGTTAGAGAGAAGCGATAATATGAACAAAGGAGTCAAGATCATGATTGGGAACCCACAAAATCAGTGGTCCAAGCTAGTGAGAGATCACTGACTCAGGCCTGGCAAATGGAGAACCTGCATAAGCTCAAACTAGACTACCTTAATATAGGTGACAATGATGTGACTGGGACAATATTTGAGGCAACTGGCAGTGAGTTCAAGATCTAACACAACTGACTTAGAGGAGCCCATTCTATATGGAGAGATACCTTTCTCAGCCTAGACACAGGGGTGTAGGGGGTAGATAGGTGCCTTGGTCCTGCCTCAACTAGATGATGGAACACACTTAGTAGACTTCCTAGGGGGAGGTCTTACCCTCTCTGTGGAGCAGATGGGAGGTTGGGGGAATTTGGGTGAGCAGGAGGAGACAAGGGAGGGGGAACTGGTATTGTAATGCAAAAAATAAACTAATAGAAAAAAACCTAAGATATTGCCTGAAATTTCCAGAACCTCACAAAACAGCATCATTAGCTGTGGACATTGACACAGGAGCCTGCAGGACATATTCCATACTAAAATCATAACAAAGGAGAAAGGAAGTCATGATATCAGGGAGAATGAACACAGACAGCAAAATTAAGGTAAATACAGATTTTCTTCTCCAGTTCTCTAAATTATTCTTGCTTGTAGAAATAAAACATTTAACAGTTTTACTGTTCTGAGATATGCAAATATTTAAGACTATTTTAAGTGAGGGAGAAAAGGAGACATCAAATAAGGAACTACTCCTCCACTTCATTTAAACTGATAAAATGTACAGCCATCACCACCATCTAGTTCCACAATATTTTCACCATCCCAAAAGGAAGCATCATGCCCACTCTGCAGTCACTTGGCATTCTCCTCTTCCCATCTCTGCCAACTGCTAACTGACTTTCAGTCTCCATAGATTTAATTACTCTGGACATTTTGCACATATGGAATAACCCAATATATGGTTTTTGTGGCTTGCTTCCTTCACTTGGGGATCACACAGAACAGTAATGAATGGAGTTTCAGAATCATTGAGAATGTTTGTGGCTATGCATCTCCATAAATGTGCCTAGCATTCTGGAGAATTCATTTGTATCTCACCAAAAAAAGTTGAAAATGCCCATTTTAACTTTATTTCACTATGTGAAAAATGTAGAACAAAAATATTAGATAGTCTGCCTTGTGTCACAGGCAGACTTTAAACTCAGATCATTGAGAAAACAACTCCCAGTCACTCACTACCATGCAGTATCAGAAATCTCACTGTGACCAAGGTCATGAGAAGATATCTGGAGGTCTGACCACACTTTAATTCTCAAGTGTATCAACATCATTTCCTCATACTAACATCTGTAGTAACAACAGCTCTCCTCATACTAACATCTACAGTATCAACAGCATCTCCTCATGCTAACATCTATAGTATCAACAGCATCTCCTCACACTGACATCTACAGTAACAACAGCTCTCCTAATGCTAACATCTATAGTAACAACAGCTCTCCTCATACTAACATCTACAGTATCAACAGCATCTCCTCATGCTAACATCTATAGTATTTGCAGCATCTCCTCATGCTAACATCTATAGTATCAACAGCTCTCCTCATACTAACATCTACAGTATCAACAGCATCTCCTCATGCTAACATCTATCGTATCAATAGCATCTACTCATGCTAACATCTACAGTAACAACAGCATCTCCTCACACTAACATCTACAGTAACAACAGCTCTCCTCATGCTAACATCTATTGTATTTACAGCATCTCCTCATGCTAACATCTATAGTATCAACAGCATTTCCTCATGCTAACATCTACAGTATTACAACATCTTCTCATGCTGACATCTACACATGACAGAAAGAAGAATGGGTGATAGGAGAGAACTCTCTGCCCCTCTTTGTTACTTTATTCCTGATGGCAGAGAGCTCATGATTTAATCATTTCCCTATTATGGATTAAGTTTCAACAAGATTTGGCCTTTGTGTTCCACCTTCAAACTGTAGCTCTCTCCAAAATGACACACCCCATCTTAAGATCCTTCATGAGTAATGAGTGCACACTACTAAACTCCACAGGTGTCATCAGAGAAGGGGACTAAGCAAGCACCCTGTCCTCTTACCATCTCTTCATACTGGCCCTCGTGGTGTGTGTTCTTGAAATGGGCACACACTGGAAAGCAGTAGCTCAGAGGCAAAAACAAGCAGAGGTGACAGATTTCACAGTAAACTATTGGCATGCCCCTGACTCCTGAACCAACTGTGGGATCTGAAGAACTCACTGTGCTAACCGATAAACCAGTACCCATCCTATTGCCTAATCATTCTATAACTACCAGGCACTAAATACTCTACCCCTTGGCATTTCTCTGCTACTGGACCTTATGCTGTGTTCTTGAGATAGACCCAATTTGGAAAAGTTTGGATGCTTAGAGTTGGAGCTTTGGAGGGAAACACACGTCACTGCCAGTTATGCACTAGCAGGCTTGCTCATATTCTTGGCTTCATTAGGCATCAGTGTCTTCATTACAAAAATGAGAATGGTGTAGATTTCATAGGAGGACTGCAAGGATGAGATTAAATGAAGCATGGAGCATGCAGAGTGTTTGGCACATAAAACTAAGTACTAGGAAATGAAGGTTGTTATTCTTAGTGTTGTTGTGGCTAGCCCAGTGCTTTGCAATTGAACTCCCTGAAAGGGCGAAAAAGCCTTAGATCTTTGATGTCTGCTCTAATACATAGTTGTCACTACCTACTTCTAGTTATTGAGTATTTGAAATGTGGCTAGTGTGAGTCCATATAAATTTGAATAGCTGCATACAGCTAATAGCTACTATGTGAGACAACACATATAACCCTCAGCCAACAACCAAACCGGTTGACCCAATATCATCACAAAGAGAATAGAATCATAAAAGTGAAAGGAAAAAATCTTCTGATCAGATATTTTAATTTTAAAATAATGAATAGGAAATCTTGCTTTATTTAGAGCTTACTACATATACGGCTAGTTTCAAACTAAGTACAAGTGATGTTAGAGATACATTTTTAAAACTAAACGAAAATAAAGTATAGTAGATTCAGTTATTTAACTAATACAGATTCCTCCTCCCCTACCAACATGAAGAAAGGATTCTCCTATATCCTGAAAGTTTTGAATAGAGTTATATTACTTGCTATGGTCAATGAAATGGGGGCAGGGATGTTCCAAAGTGATGTATATATCTTTTCACCTTTCTGAGGTTCATGACCTAGTAAAAAATATATCCCAGTATACCTCAGTCCTGGAACAAGTACTTGAAGCTGATGTAAATTTGACCCACAGGCCAAGCACAGAAACCATTGGTCCTCAGTGAAAGACAAATAGTCATCTTTGTCTGCTAAGACTTTGTATCTATTTTCTGTGTGGACTTCTTTTGCAACCAGTCTGGCTAACATGGAAATGGATATATATTGCGTACCTCCACAGCAATGAACTTATGAAACTTATGCCACAAAAATTGTAATAATTGATTTAAAATCATGTTGAATCACACAGTGGTGGTGAATGACTTTAATCCCAGCACTTGGGAGACAGAGGCAGACAGATCTCTGTAACTTTGAGGTCAGCCTGGTCTGTGGTCTGTGGACTAATTTCCAGTACAACCAGAGCTACACAGAGAAAAACAAGCAAACAAAAATCATGTTGAGACAAGGGTTTCATAACAGATCAATTTACATCAAATTGTTTAAGTAAACTGATGGATAAAGCCTTCATTATTAGTGATTAAAAGAATGAGGAACTCCAAAGGAACAGAACTAGTAGGAGATACATACAGACAATCATACATACATACATGTATAAAGAAAAGGGAAAGGTCATAAGAAATTGGGTTGTGGGGTTATGGAGGTTGAGGAGACAAAACAACCTGCCATCTGCAACCTAAAATTGTAAGTAAGCAAATAGCAAACTGACTCCCAGACTAATGCCTGCAAAACATTATTGTATGTCCTAGGCTGAGGTCCAGAGAAGATAAGATATGATATCTCAACTCAAATAAGCAGGCAGGAAGAAAACATGGAGAATTCCTCCTTATTACCCTATATCTGTTCTATTCTGTCCCTCAACAGATTGGATGGGACCAGCCCATACTGGTAATTGCATACCTTACTACTTTCTAAAGACTAATTTCATCTGAAAATACCCATATGAACATACCCAGATATGTTTCCTCTAGGAATATTCTGGCAAGTCAGATTAACACACACACACACACACACACACACACACACACGCACACACACACACGTGCACACACACACAAACACAAATGGATAGATAGATAGATAGATAGATAGATAGATAGATAGATAGATAGATAAAGAAAACCATCACAACCAGACATAACTGTACAGACGGACAGAGGCAGGCAGATCACTATAAATCTGAGGCCTTCCTGAGCTACATAGAATGCTCTAGACCAGCCAAGGCTACATAGTGAGACCCTCTCTTAAAAAAAAATAACCATCACAGATACCAAACTCCCAAAAACTGACAACTGCAGACTGGAGACCATCGTGATTTTTTTCCGGCCTGACTGCCAAGGCTGCTATCAAAGACAAACAGTCACTCAGCTGGATCAGGAACACACTATCCTGCCTCTACCACTTGTTCTCATTCTGTTTTCCAAGTAAAATTTCCTCTAGGCTCTTTACAAATAGGTGGCATAGTCATTCCCTGGGTTTTTAATAAATCTTGCAGTACGTGCTAAAATATCCATTGGCAAAGCTCATACATAAGGTATGATTTCATTAGAAACAGAGTTGTAGGCATCCATCTCTTCCGCTGAACAGTACTTTCCCACTCCGTAAGCATGAAGTTGCTTTAATACAACCTCTATTAACTTCATGAATGCTGATACCTACACCATAATACTTACCAGTGTATGGCAAGCAATGTAGCTCTATGACTCACTAAAGTATAATGGGGGTTTATTGAAAGGCATGCCAGATCAAGGTACTAGGCAAATTTAATTTAGAGGAGGGAATAGATGACAATAGTATACAGCTCAAACTAATTAGAAAATAAATTTCAGAGGAAAAATAAGACTTAAATTGTGAAGCTCAACTAGGGAGATTGAACAGTCAAACTCTCACAATTTCTAGAACATAATCTTCCCTCTTCTGCTGCCTCTCTTTTGACACTGGCCCAGCCATACAAACCTCAGATCATAGCACCAAAGATTGTCTTCTCTGTCCTTGGGTGTCACAAAACCATGGGCCATGCCCCACCCCCAGGTTGCTGTGAGGTTGTTGAGGGGCTGACTGGAAGATGAAGTAGCTCCTGAACTGGAGCCTATTGTGCAGCTAGGCCCTGCTGTGTTCCCTCACTGAAGTGGAAAAAATAAAGCTTTCTTCCCTGTTTGTACAGAACATTCTTCTAGAATGACTGCCCTAAAACCACATTTTCTTATGAATGGAACTTCCTTCCAGCCATTTCTCCTAAGCTACTGTTTCAGACTCCACCCCCTGCCATGCATTGTTTGGACCCAGGAAGACAATTCTCTCTTGGCTACTGCCAAGTCCCTGCAAGCCTCTTTCTTATCCTAGACTCATGTATGAAATTGTCTGCTGGCTTATATTGAGACAGACACTCGTGTAAGTAAGTCACTTGCAACTTCATCCTGACAGCATCAAATATGGCATGCCCTAAAATGTCTGAACCTCATAATGAACATAATGTAGACTTTTGTGCCAATTTAGGACACCTCCAGCCATGACCAAGAAAGTCAGTGACAGTAAGACTCCAGTTTGTACTTTGAGGTTGTTTACTAGAAACCCTGCATAGATCACCAAAACAAATGGGAATGCTGACAGAGTATCCTTCAGTACACACATCAAGGCCAATTGCTGCAACTGGAACCTTAGGACAACATGGTTGACTGGGTGCTCCAAAATACATAGTCAGGCTACAATTTAGGTTTAGATTTGAAAAATAAAATAGAAGCATACATATAACATAAAGTTAGAAAGGGGACTATTTTCACAAAGCCAAGAGAATTTGAACTAAAACCAAATCAGAGTTCAAGTTTGTATAGATAGTAAAGATCTCAAAGCCAAGGATTTAGCCCCCAACGTAAAGCTGAAAACTAATAAAAAGTTGCCATTGGGGAAAGGGTAACTTGGGGAAAACAATGTGTGGTTCAGGGGCAAAAATGAAAGCAGTCTACCTGCCTGGTTTATTGTCACACAAGAATCACCCTTGATGGGTCAGTGTCCAAAGCCTTTGGTCATAGGTCTACTAAGTTTACATGGGAAGTAGCTGAGTCAAGAATTGACTTCAAATTTATTCAAAACACAACAATGTACATGAAATTCTTAATCATGCATGAAATTCTAGAATATGTTAATACAAAATGTATTTCAGTTTGCTTCAGGGATGGCAGTTTGATGGGTCAGAGGCCTGAGCAAACTTACAAGGTGACATAAATACCTCATGCCTTGATAGGAGACATGTATGAAAACTGACTGAACAGCTCACTTGAGGTCTGAGCATGTCACTGTCCATATTTTGAACAATATTTTAAAAGCTAAAATAAAAATATCATGAACCAAAAGTAAAACTATATAAGGTTCTACCCAAATTAATGTTGTCACTCTCACATGGAAATTTCTACAATCCTGATTGTGTTTAGAAAATGAATGTCTTCCTCTTCTTGGTTTCTGGAAGCTCCGTCAGGACCTAAATGTAATCAATTGGAGACTCTCCGTGACCTTTAAATATTGTAAGAGGTCAGACGCTTCACAGCTAGAATGCAGTGCATCAGCATGACAGCTCCTAGAATTCTGAACTTGAACTCCTAAGTATCTTTTTAAAATACTTTTGTGCATGTGTTTGTCATATGCCCATATGTACTTGTATCCAAATGTGTGTGGTACTCTTTCATGTAGAAGCCTGAAGTTAACACCAAGTGTGTGAGCCCCTTGATCAGTCTTCACTTTATTTTTTGAGGCAGGATCTCTCCCTGAACCCAGAGCTTACCAATTCCAGATAGTGTAGCTCACCACCTTGCTCTAGTGTTCTCATCTCTGCTTCCCAAGGGCTAGGAGTGTAGGTGATCTCCATACCTGTCCAGCTTCTTGGTGCATTCTGGGGACAAATGCTGATCCCCACACTTGCAGGCCAATGGTCTTATCCACTTAACCATCTCCCCAGCATTATCTTGTGTTTAAAATATGTTTTCATTAATTAACCAGTGTGTGCAGTTAAGGACCTAATTAGCATAACAGCTGGTACCAGAAATGAGTAACTGTACACACAGCTTCAGGAATAGAAGCAGGGAAATATTACCTGGCTTGAAAAGCTTAGGATGAGAAAAACTGTGGATATGTGTGGTATGGAAATTTCAGCCCACATGACACAGGGTAGTTGGAGAGCTGGTTGAAATGTGCCCTGGAATCCCCAGAAATGAAATGTCCAATAAAGAGCAGGTTTTGAGAGACTGGGAAGCCATGTCAAAGCCAGGGGTCTCTTTATCCCCACTGTAGCATGCTTTGGAGACCATTATCTTCTCTGTTGCTTAAAGAAAGAGGATGAGGAACTTGGAGAGGAAAAAGCCTGCTGGGGATACAGTTCTCAAAATGGCTCTAAACCGCCTACAATGTGGCTAACATCCTTCACAGTACAAAATTCCATTCATGACGTTGTCCAGTGCCTTCTGGGAAAGGGTTCAAAATGAATTGTACAGTAGAGGGAAAGTCAATTCTTTTCCTCTTGTTTCTTCTTCTTTTTTTGTTTTACAAGGCAGGGTTTCTCTGTGTAGCACTGGCTGTCCTAGAACTTGCTAGACCAGGCTAGCCTCAAACACAGAGATTAACCTGCTTCTGTTTCTAGAGTTCCAGGAGTAAAGTGTGTGCCACCATCACTCAGCTTTCTTCTTTAACACTAGTAATTGTACAAAATAATGGGCCTCATTGCAGCATTGTCATTTGTGCACAACAAAATATTATCCTATTCACTATGCCAAATAACCCTCTTCATTCTCCCTGAGTCTCATTCTCTTCCCCAATTGTCCCCACACTACTCCCACTCTTGTCTTTTTCAGTTCCTTTAGATTCCTCATGAGTGAAAGCATGTAATACTTGCCTTTGTAAGTTTGGTTTATGTCATTTAAGATGATTATTATAGACACAATAGAGTCTGGAAGGCATTGTAGAGAATGAGGGAAGGGTAGTAAAGAAGCCACCAAAATGGCTGCTCTATTATTGACAGCGAGGTTCATGAACAAGAGAGAGAAAAGATCCAGAGGCGTCTACAGTGTCCAGACAGAAAGGAAAAGAAACAGAGTGGGCACGAACAGGAAGCAAGAGCGTGGGAAAGAAGAGGGGAGATAGCAGGGGAGGGAACAGCAAAAGTAGCTGAGTTATGAGGAGGATGAGTAGCTGTGGGAGGGAAGCTCATGAGCTAGAGCAAGCCTAGGATTTGATGGTAGAAGTGGGAGAAGAGAGGGCCCAGGGTGCTTTGAAATGTACAATGGGATCTCATGAACAGGGACTGCAGGAGACTGGAAGCTAGCATGGAATTTGATGTGCTAATAGGCACTATAGGTAAATATCAATGGAGAGTCAGATGTCTCTTCTGCCAGAGGCAAGGGAAATGACTCCTGTTTGCAGACAGAAAACCTGTTTCACAAGATCCTGAGTAATGCTATTGTTTTGTTTTGCTAATAGTTTTTTAATTTTAAATGATTTATTTATTTTTATTTTATATGCATCAGTGTTTTGCCTACCTACATGTCTGTACGAGGGTGTCATATACCCTGGAACTGGAACTACAAATAGTTGTGAGCTGCTTTGTGAATACTGGGAATTGAACCTGGATCCTCTGGAAGAGCAGCCAGTGCTCTTAACCATTAAGCCATCTCTCTAACTACCAGAAATCTTTCTATAGTGCAGCTTGAATTGAGCCAGGACTGTCATTTCTGGGCATTTGGACTGCCACAGGCACCTACTAAGATTTCCAGGTTCTTGTGTCTGGACTGGACCAGGCACATTTAAACAGAAATAGAAATAAGAGCAGTTGATTAAGAGAGAAAAAGCATTCCCACCAAGGAATGAGCTTATAGTGAGCCAGGAAAAAAGACAGACACTCAAAAGCCCTGCACCACATGGGCTTTGATCTTTTGTAGGCTATTTACATAGAACTTACCTTCCCTTTGGTACATTGAGGGCTATTCTTGGGCATATTGTTTGTTACATGTAGCCCATGTGGAGAAACAATTTCAATCTTTCTGCCACCTGGCTCCTTTCATACATTAATCTTCTTTCCCTATATAATTACTGTCCTGACACAATAATGATTCATAGTTCTACCCATTTTACTATTGATAATATTATTTTGTTCAATTTCTGTTGTTGTTTGTTTTGTTGTGGTTTCTGTTGTTTGGGGGGATTAAACCTAGGGCCTTGCATATTCTAGAAAGTTTCAGGACTGAGCTATCATCCCAACCTCTTTCTTCTTTATAGATGAATAATCACCAATGTGTGTGTACATATATGTATATATTATATCATATATATATATAATTTTACTTAACTATTGATGGATACCCACTAATTCTATAATTTTACTATTACAAATAGTTTAGCAATTAAGAGTGGGGTGCAAGTAAATGTATTATACACTGACTTTATTTTAGGTATACCCCAGAAGTAGTGTGGTTAAACTATATAGTAGTTCTATTTATAGTTTCTTAAAAACTATCCATATTTATTGACATTAAAGCTGAACTAATTTACATTCCTACCAACTCTGTAAGAGAACCATTTATTCCCCTATATCCATACCAGAATTTGTTTTATTTTGTTTTTTCTTCATGATAGTCAGTCTGACTGGGGTGAGATACAATTTCAATGTAGTTTTGATGCATTATTCTTCCTGATGACTAGAGATGTTGAATCTTTAATTTATTTTACTTATTGGAAACTTCCTTTTGAAAATATCTCTTCAGTTCACTCTCTCATTTATTGATTGAATTAGTTGATAACTTTAGCTCTTAATCATTGCACTGTGTAGCATAATTATACAGCTTGAAATGATTCCTTAGAGAACACTTTTAGTTTGAAAATAAATTCTCCCAGAAGCCACAAAGGAAAAAAATAGATATATCTGGGAGCACTTTTTTCAACCTAAAATAAACAACCAAACCAGGTCTGTGGGACTGGGCAAATATGTAGCAAAGGGAAAACTGAAGCCAGCATAGCAACTGTGGCATTCATAGGAAGCAACAAAAATTAACCAGAGATAGGTTCAAAAGGTCATGGGTCTCTCACAACAGCCAAGGATAAGAAAGCGTCTCTGCTTCAGTCTTTTCTGTTTTCCTGTGTGACTCTTCCTTTAACTGATCGGCCGGTGCTGATGATTCTGAAGGCTGGAGCATCTCCTATAGCTCTCTTTTGTTGTTTTGTTGGCTTGTTGGTTTTGTTTTGTTTTGTTTTGTTTAAGATTAGCTTTACTCAAGTTAAAAATGTCCACTCTTGGACCAATAAGAGTCATGTACAAAAGCTGTTGACATGCCAATCATTTCACTTAAGGGAAAAGTTATGGGATCCGTAGCAATGCAGGCACACAGCATCACTCTAAGAACTGTTAGTTTGTTTGCAAGTCTACCCATTGACTGTCAACAGTATCCGGATTCCTTTGGCTGCAACAAGGTTAACCAAACCCTTGATATGCTTAATACTTTCTCATCCCATTTTATTCTCACTAAACTGGTTATAACTTGAAGATTTATATATGTTCTGATACCTGCTGCTTACACTAGACCATTGACTTATTTCAATAAAAGGATATTTGTTGTGTACTGCCTAGGACTTAGCACAGAACAACTGTTTCATAAGTGAACAACTCAATGAAGGGGATCTGTGATGACAACAGCCTTCCTTAGACTTGTACCTTCGCCTTCTTCCCAAAATTAGACATAGAGTGGCACAGCCATTTGAAGAAAGAAACTCCTCATTCGGGAATCTATTCATGTTGAGTTTTCATAAGGTCCATTTAATAAGAGAGTTTGAGAAGGTTTCCATTCATACACACACCTCCATATTCAATCATGACTAACAGGCAGTGAATCAGAATAGGATTACATTGCACTAACAAACTATTTGACACATTTTAAATTTTCCTTTGATTCTTAAGGCCCTAGAGGATTTTGTTAAGCTCAGGTTCACACATCAAAAATGTGATTTGCATGGCTAAACGACCTGGGAAGAAAACAAATATTTAAATCTTGGTTTGGTTTATTGGAATAGATCTGGAATAAATCTATTTTATCATGACTTTCTGCTCTGGATTCTACCTGAGTGCCAAGAAAGAAAGACAACTCAGCCAAAGGTAACCTACCAGAAGGTAACTCTAGTAACAACTTTAACAAATACAGGATACAAATATAGAGAGAAACAATTGGTGCTAGGGTTGTACTTCAATGATGAAGTCACAGAGCACTTGCAGAGAGAGGAGTAAAGAAGGGAGCAGAAAAGGAGGATGAAGAGCAGAGGGAGGAGAGCTATTTTGGGTTAACAGGCTCAGAGATTTGCTTCCTTTATGGATTGACCCCATTCGTTACAGCCTGCAATGAAGCAGCATACCATAGTATGTCGGGTCTGCTGCGCGGCCTGTGTCCCAGAACGTGCGGAGGGTGTCGGGGATTGACAACACAGAGACTCGTTCAACGATGTAAAGAAAACTTTATTCAGGCCCCAAAAAGGTTCAAGAAAACTTCCTAAGAAAGGCTCCCACCAGAGAAGCTTCTGCTCTCTCCTCTACCCTGGCTGGTTCTCCTCTGACCCCAGAAACTGATCTGGGCGTGGCAGAAGGGGCGGTTAGTCTTTGGACAATGTCGAGGTCAGGGTGGTTTCTGTGGGCAGGCCTTTTCCAGGAACTTAATGCCCCCAGGCATTGTATTGTTTTTAGTAAACATGTCTTTAGTAAACATTGTCTACAGCTGCCAACTCCCAGGCAGAAGGGGAAGTGGGTCTCTGCTCAAGGTCTGGTGTTCCCACAATAGTAGGGTTGTAAGGGTCTGAGAATTGCTGAAGAAGACCCCAGACTCAAATAGTATGTAAAAAACAAAGAGTATTTATTCTCCAGAAACAACCAGCATGCAGGGTCAACCACTTGTACAAAATGGTGACCCCAAGAGGAGCATGTGGGCTCTTTTTAAGCATAGCTAGGGGAATTCAGGAGCAGTAAGGTCATCTTAAACAAGACTGGTTAAACAAGTAGAGTTACATTAGTACATTTTTGATTGGCTGGGGTTTTAGTTTTCCCAGCTTTGGGCATGCTTGGGCGAGTCTGGGCATGTTTCAGGAGGATTACAGGAACTATCCTTGTTTAGCCATAACTTGAGATACTGTGGGGGCTGGCTCAGGTCTCATCCTCACCCCTGCTCTTGGGGGCATTGTTGACTAATGGCCCCTTGTTTGAAATAATCCTTGTTTGCTGAAATGTAGATCCAATAATAAAATGTTCTGAACTTCCAGGATAAAGTCTGTCACCCACTGGTTAAGGGTTGCAAAAAATGAAAAAGACTGAAATAAGAGCCCTATTGTTATCAAATTTAAGGGTCACAACCTGTGACCTAAAGCAAGTCTGGCCACTCATCCTCAGTAAGCCAATTAAAAGAGGCAAAGTAAATGTGGAAAGCACATAAAGGAGATTTATTCAATATGGACTTAGCAGGAAGAGGGACAAAGAGAACCAGCAAACCCCTCAAGACCATCTCTGGTGTCCTGAAGTGAGGTCAAAGCTTAAATAGAGGGCCAAGGATATGCACATCTAAGCAACCCTGGTCAAGGGGTGATCACTTCCACCAGTGACCCATCTTTTCCTAGGTTTCAGTCTCACCCTGTAAGCTATTAGAACTGCTTGAAATCTCTTTCTAGGAGACAAGTTCCCTCTCTGGCTGGTGCCTTTTCCATTTGCCAAGCATGAGATTTCTGGAGGAAAGTCCCATTTGGGGGGGAAGGGATTCATTGTAGTTCACAGGACTTACAGCTGGGTGACACTGTTGATGACATTTCACCTCCAGCAGCCTATACAGCACATTGCGGTATAGTAGAAGCTAGGTAAGGTACAAATTAGGGTTTATATTGAAGGAAATAAGAAGAAGAAACAAATAGAGATAGGTAGATAGAAAATTAAATAGACAACTCTCTAAAGATAGCATCATATAGGCTTTAAAAGAAACAAAAAGAACATCACTCAACTGGTTTCTGCCCTTTCAACAGCCCATATTAGCCTATAGGAGGGAGACTATTTCTCTATGTCTTTTCCATCACTGATTCCTGTACACAATGATAGTGTGCATAGGGGAAGTAAAGTACTAAGCAGCCTCATGCAAATGTGGCCAGGTGTCCAGTTTCTATCGGTGTCTTCATCCTGAGCTTCAGAAGCAATGGTAGTAAATCATGCACACATGGTCCTCAGAATCTGCTGGGCTCCTCCTCCTCCACTACTTCTGTACTTTTCCTTCTCTTATATCAGCATCACCAGCCAGGACCTGAGGTCCTGGAAGATGCTTACACTATTCTGGAGCCTTGGGAAAAACACAGGAGCTAACACTCCCTGTTCTGCATCCTCAGATCTGTTTTTCTTATTGGTGATAAACATTAACAATTAGACATTTCATAAGGAATCTTTCCCAGCTGGCTACTTTTTTTTTAACAAATGTTGTGGATTACACACATCAGTCCTGAGGTAATGTGACAGATTGGGTACTTGGAGGAACCGAAAGTCCAAACCCCACAAGTCTCATGAAAACAGAGATAGAGTCATCCAGATTCCTGGGGTAATTCTTAAAAGTTCTGGATTCTCTCAACTGTGCCCGATTCCCATCTTCAATTAGTACCTTCAAAGATTGGGTTGTCATTATAATAAGGAAATGGTGGCAGTAAAGAAAATTCATTTTCGTTTCAAAGGACCACAGATCTAGAAATTATATTTTCAAACACTCTTCTGATGTGGTGTGCATCCATACACAACAAGAAATTAGAGTCAGAGAGGTGCAGAAGAGGGCATTACCATAACGCTTTCTCAGATTTTGGTGACTGTGGGACATTACTCATTGATGACTCAGCCTCAGTGTGGAACTTGTCAGTTATTCATCCAGGAGTCATTTCAGACTTCCACATGGCATACCAGTCTCTTTGAAGAGTCATGGGAACCCCCTAATTACTAATTATGCTCCTTTGGGGTTTTGACATTCACAAAAGACAGGCAAATTTCTTTTGTGGGTAACTTCTGGAGGCAGAAATTTAAACAAAATTATGATAAGTTTGTCAGATATCTCCTCAGAAATCCCAACAGAGCCCTCATGGGAACCTTCTAGTTCATTGTAATGATAACAGGCAATTACAGTACCTTGAGTATTTGTAGCTGTGTTGGAACAGTGTCTGAAAGGAGAGTTGCCTAAAATAGCTGTAAGGAATGATGCTATTTCTGGTTTCCTTAAAATTACATATAATACCTATAGGTTTATGTGTAAGGCATGCATATATAGTTTAAAAGATGTTAAGTCACTTTCAGCTAACAGTGTTCCCACCTAGAGCCATAGACTATCTAATAAAAACCCTAGTATCAGGAATGAGACCTTGCCTTTTAAATTGCTGGCCAAGGGAGTTCAAGAGACTCACAAAACAATATGAGCTACTGCTGTTTTTGCTTCTGAGAGGTTGATAGTAAATCCCTGTTTCTGAAAATACTGTGCACTTCAGACACAAGACTCAGAGAGTCTGAGCTGCATCTGGCCTGGAAGCCTTCTCCCTAAGGACTAACATTCATGGTACTAGAAGGTGCCATATGATCTTCCAAAGGTGGGGAAAACATAGTCCTAATCAGCTACAATACCTATGAACCATGGCAATGACCACCATGGGAAGATATCCCTAAAGGTGGAATAGTGGTATTTACACCTTGGCAGTTACCAACAACTGTCTAATTGTACTTAAGGCCTATGACCTGAAAGGAAATCTACCTGGTATTGGAAACATAGATAACTACCCGGGGCTAGTGGAGGCATGGATCTTGAAGGAGAACATGCTGCCATCACTTCAGTCAAGCAGTATAATTTCTAAGAACACTCTAAATACTTATCCTTACACTCACAGATACGTGCAGTTTTTACCCCCTCATCCAGAAGCTTCTCTTGAAACAGACAGAGACCTTTATAGAAAACCACAGTTGGTCAAAATGCAGAAAGAAATTGATCATGGGATACCTAGCCCCAGTGGCTACATATGTAATAGAACACCTGCCCCTAAGGCTCAGTGAACAACACAAAAGAGGACAGAGAGACTGTAAGAACCAGAGGACCAGGAAGTGAGATGTGTCTCCTAGAAACAACAGGGAAGCTTCACTATCATGCTTCAAAAACAAGCCTTGAGGAAGTACAACACTGGAATGGTACCCTGAAGAAGGAGAATGGGACAGGATCTCCTGAGAGGATTGGGAACGTGGAGGGAGGGGACAGGGAGCAGGGAGAAAGCCAGAGGGAGAAGAGGAGGGGAGAGGAGGACATGCTGGAGCAGGAAGGTTGAGTCAGGGAAAGAACAGAGAGCAGGATGAGAGACACCATAATAGAGGGAGTCATTATAGGTTTGAGGAGAGATCTGGCACTAGTGAAATTTCCAGAGATCTACAAGGATGACACCAACTGGCAATCTAAGCAATAGTGGAGATGCTACCTTAAAAGCCCTTCCCCAATACTGAGATTGACGACTACCTTATATGCCATCCTAGAGCCTTCATCCAATGGCTGATGGAAGCAGAGGCAGACACCCACAGCTAAACACTGAACTGAACTCCCGGAACCCAGTTGCAGAAAGAGAGGACTGATGAGCAAAGGGGTCAAGACCAGACTGGTGAAACCCACAGAAACAGCTGACCTGAACAAGTGGGAGCTCATGGACCCCAGACTGATGGCTGAAAGACCAGCATGGGACTTATCTAGGCCCCCTAAATTTGGGTGCCAGTGAGGAAGCCTTGGCAATCTATGGGGCCTCAGGTAGTAGATCAGTGTTTATCCCTGGCATAGGAATGAACTTTGGGAGCCCATTCCACATGGAGGGAAGCTCTCTCAGCCTAGACACATTAGGCCCTGCCCCCCAGATGATAGGACAGTCTTTGGAGATCCCCCATGGAGGGCCTCACCCTCCCTGGGAAGCAGAGTAGGGGGTAGGGGGATTAGGGGGTGGTGGGGGAGAAGGGGAGGGAGAGGGAGCTGGGATTGACATGTGAAGCAAGCTTGTTTCTAATTTAAATAATAATTTTAAAAATATTTAAAAAAAGACTGCCAACATAAAAAACTGCCAACATGGAAGAGGGGAACTAACTGGCTTGAGAAAATTATAATGAAAGGCATCTTGTGACTGTTTTTAAGCTTAAAAAATCAAACTAAAAATTTCAATTATTTACTAATTGCTTATAAACTCAATAAAGAACAACCTAAATACAAACATCTCACTAAAACACAACTGAATTTACTCAAGTCTCTTACCCTAACATAATTAAATTGTTGGTATTATTTTAAGATGTCTTATAGATATTGACCAAAAATGTTATATTTCTACTTTTTATGACACGAAAGTTTTCTTCAGATTATCTCTTTATGCTTTCCAAAGTCTAAATATCAGAATAGTCAATGCTATAGAATATTATTTTAATATTATGTTACATTTGTTTATGCTGTGAAACATTTGTTTCAATGATGTAAAGATGTGTTGCATTCTTTTATTCGGCATTTGTTTAATTCTGTGAAGGTGTGATTCTTTACCTGTCTAAAACACCTGATAGCTAATAAAGAACCGAATGGCCAGTAGCAACGCAGGAGAAAGCACAGGTGGGGCTGGGAGGGAAAGAATAAATAGAGGGAGAAATCTGGGAGGAGCGGGAAAAGGAAGAGAGAACAAGGAGACAGCCATCCAGTCACCCAGCTAGCCACAGAGTAAGAGTGAAAGTAAGATTACAGAAGAAAAGGAAAAATCCCAGAGGCAAAAGGTAGATGGGATAATTTAAGTTAAGAAAGCTGGCTAGCCACAAGCCAAGCTAAGGCTGACATTTATAAGAAAAAATAAGCCTCCGTGTGTGATTTATTTGGGAACTGGTTGGCAGGCCCCCAAAAGAGTAAACAGCCAAAAGAATGAAAAACAACCCAACAAGTCAATATCTATTATGTGTGCCACAAATATTTCCCCTAGTTTTGTTTGTTCATTAATTCATTTGTTTGGTGACAAGGTCTCTTGTTGCCCAGGCTGGAACTCACAATGTAACCGAGGATGATCTTGAACTCCTGTTAAATTCCTGATCCACCTTCCTCTACCTCCCAAGTGCTGGAACTGCAGACAAGAACAACCACACCAGGCCACCAGCTTCTCCTCGTGTGTCTTTTAATTTGCTTTATCAGGCTTTAGCTTTATGCACTCTAAATTATCAACATTCAAAATGGTGTTGTTTTTCCTGTGGTTATGCATACGAAATTCATTTATCTTTGATTCTACTGTTCATCAGATACTGTTGACTCCTTTTTCCCTGGTTCTGGTATCAGAGATTTATTTGTAATAAGGTTTTTCCAAAATCAAATAAAGGATTTTAACTAGGGAAAATATGCCTTTTGCTTACTTACTAATTCATTGATATTATAATTATTCTTTCCCAGTTATGTTCACAGCTATTTTTTAATTACCCACTCAAGATCAAACTCAAGTGGTCGTTGGGCTTAGAGGCAGCAAACTTACCCACTGAGCCATCTTATTGGCTCAACCCACAAAGATTTTCAAATCAAGATTATAGATATGAATATTTAACAAATGCCCCCAATTTAGTTGCTTAAAAAAACATAAAATACATTCAAACTCAGAGTTCTTCATGATGTAGCACTCAGACGTTTGTTTGACAAGACAGTTAACCCTCTAAAAGTTTTCCTGGAAATGGAGGGTCTGCTTCCAAAGGGACAACTCCCATGGCTGAAAGTTGGTACTGGCTGTGGGGTGACATTTTCTTTTCTGTATGTGAGTTTCCACACGGATGCCCTGACTCCTTAGATAATGAGCATTCTAAAACAATGACACAGACACTGCAAGTTACCTTATGACCCAGTCTCAAAAATCACTCTATCACCTCTACCAAATTTTACTTGTCACACAGCCCAAACCTGATTCTATGTGGAAGGATACAACACATATACCATGTAATAAAAATCCTGTGTAGAATGACACAGCACAAACACCAGGTAGTAAAAATCTTTAGGAACTATCTTAAAGAATGACTGCCACTGTAACAAACAGAGATTAGGACTGAATAGAGTGGGAAGTGAAGCAATCTCCACTCTTAAAGTTATCAGGCCCATTGTTTCTTATGCTCCAGTTCACTCATCCATCTTCTTATATGTTTTAAGTCATGTGACTCTGGCTTGCATTTGTCACCCAAAATTGACTGGCTTTAAATTTAATCCCAGCTCTAACAATGTAGAAAGGTGGGGCTTCTTTTCACATTACTTTTTATTAATTTTTGAGAACTTCATCTGATGAATTTTGATCATATTTAACTATCGCTCCTCATCTTCAACTCCTCCTAGATCCTCATCCACACCTTGCTAGCTGCCCTCCAACTTTGTCCTTTTAAAACAAACCTCCATCTCCACATCTTCAAAGTACAAATAATCATACTACCTGTTTCATATACCCCTGAGTGTAGAATCATCCACTTATACATGGTCAACCTCCCAATGATCACACCCTTAAGTAAAACTAACTCTCTCCCCAAAAGTCATCAGCTATCAATATTTTCTTAGGAGTAGCATTTCAGGAACCCATGTCTACTGCATGCCAGGATCTGTCATGATCTTATACAAGTCTTGTATAGGCTACCACTGTTGCTGTGAGTTCTTAAGTGCCACAGGCCTGTCACACTGTTTCACTCCAGTGTTCTCTGACTGTAACCCTTAACAATCTTTTTATCCCTTCTCTTCAGCAATGGTACCTGAAGCCTGTGGGGAGGGTGTGATATTGATGTCCTATTTGTAGATGAACACTCCACTAATGCTTACTGTCTGTACCTTGAGTTTCTGTATTAAACACCATCCACTGTACAAAGAAGTTTCTCTGATAAGATCTGATAATGACACCAATCTATGTGAAGTGGGACTTGTAAAGAGTGACCAGTCATTCAGTATTACCCTCATAAATAGAAAAATGCTGTTATTATAGAAGTGGACTGGTTATAACATGAAGGACTCAGCACCCTTTCATTTCTCTTGATGTGTGATGCCTTCTACCATGTTACAACACAGCCAGAGGGTCCTCACCAGATGCTCTCCCCCAAGACGTAGACATACCAATGTTCTAGGATCTTTCCTTTCATCTCTGAATCTCCATCTCCACATCTGCAAAGTATAAATATCATAGCTGCTGTCCCATAAGGCTTTGTGAGAGAAAAAGATGATACATTTGAAATATGATCATAATACCTAACACTTAGAGGGTGATATCTAATAGCCAGCCACGAATCTATTGTCTATTTCTTTCATTGCTAGTAGTAGTTCACAACCATCTCAACATCCTAAAATGGATTGTTCAATGAAACAACAACCATTTGAATTGGTAACAGTTATCAACTGTATTGCAAATCACATACACATACACACACACACACACACACACACACAGGCCCCACCTTAGTAAACTACTTACTGCTATAGCATCACCTTCATGAACTCTATCAAAAAGGACAAGCAACCATGAGCAAATAAGAGGAATTTCTGGAAGACAGGGGAAATCCCAACAAATCCTAACAACAGAAAATAAAATCAAACTTCAAGGAAACTATCACGACCAACTAAGAAGTCAGAGACAGGACTCACACCTCCGTCTTTCAAACCCATGTGGTCTTTCATTTCTTCCTCTTTCTTCTCCCCCGCATCTCCCCTGCCCACAGTGTGCTTTCAGAAATATCACTGATCTCTAACACTAGAATCTCTAACTCCAGATCAAATTTTCTACTAATAACAGTCTGACTTATCCCATTTTGTCTGTCTTTGACCCAGTTACTCTAAGAGAAGAGGAAGAGAATGTCCACATGGTTACACCATTGCTCAGGGAGTGAGGGAACAGAGAAAAGGGGTGTAAGAAGGCTAAGTAGGAACAAAGATAGAAGGATATTGTAGAAGAAATGACTGGCCCTTCTAGAAAAACCTCCTGGAAAATAAATTTTTTTGACTCGAGTAGTACAATCAACTACATAATCAACTATTTAGTTGAAACTTGTATCTTCCTTAAGGAAATAAAACTAAATATTTTGTATATAAGCATACAACTAAGTGACCTCCTTTACATCATCCTTTAAATAGAGGGCAATAAATATTTATATTCACAAATATATACATAAATAACTGATGAATAATACTGATTAATGGAAAGGGCAGGAAATATTACCAAAAAGTTAATTGCTTGATTTTTGCATTTTTATTCTCAAAACAAATTTTGAGTAATTAAGATGTCCTTGAATTACTCCTATAATTCCTCTTTTCCTAGCTCAAATAAGTCAATTTCAAATAACAAACGCTTTCATGTAGAGCCTTGCTTTGCTATATTTTGTACTGTTATAATACAATATCTGAAACACGATCATTTACAAATAAAATGAATTTATTTTTTTACAATTTTGCAGCTTGAGAAGTTCAAGGTTGAAGGATCTTGGTATTGTATCATTCGACAGTAGAAATAGGAGGATGAGGCACCATGATGGAGAAAGAGAGAAGAGGTAGGACTTACCTTTCTAGAAGAAACTATTCCCACAATTGTGAACCCACTCCAGACATAATGACCTCAATTTATTGTGAGTGTCCTCAGGACCTCATCCCCTCACAAGGTTCGACCTTTCAACACTTGCACTAGGGATCAAGTTCCAATGTAGGGACTTGGGGGGACATTCAAACCTGAGCAACTATAATGAACCTGTCCTTTAAGTTGACAAGATCCTCCAGAAAGAGCATGGGACTGATCCAGACCCCCTGAGTGTGAGAGTCAGTGAGGAGGCCTGGGCAACCTACGGGGCCCTGGGCAGTAGATCAGTGTTTATCCCTGGCATATAAACGGACTTCGTGTGTCCATAACACAAAGAGGGATGCTCTCTCAGCCTGGACTCTTAGGGAAGTGCCTGGACCCTGCCCTGAGTGAGATGACAGACTCTGGATATCCCCTATGTGGAAGGAAGTGGGGATAGGGTGGAAGGCTTGGGGGAGATGGTGGGGGATGCGGGAGGAGGGAGGGAGAGGGAACTGGGAACAAGTGAAGCAAGCTATTTAAAATTAAAGTAATAAGAAAAATTTTAAAAAAGAACATTTTTCTCTGAACTACCTCATTACGCCGCTGAAAGGATTGCTGGGAAAAAAACACCCTTGCTTTCATAATCATTGGGAACTTGTTTCAAGGAGTGGGTCTCATTTGTTGTTCAGCCATTTATTGTAGTTACTTCTGAGTAACCTCTCAATCTTTTTGCTTTATTTATTTATTTTTTAATTAAAGGGAGGTGAGTACATCTATGAAAGTCAAGGGACCACTTAGTGGAGTCAGTTTTCTTCTTCTACCACATGGATTCCAGTGACTGAACTTAGTTAGGTTGTCAAATTTGGCAGTAAATACCTTTACCCACTAATTCTCTCCCATCAATCTTAAAAAAAGTCTCTGTCTTTGGACACTGAGCCAAACCATTTAATTTTTTAATTATAAAATGAAATGAGAAAAACATATAATATAGATACATACACATACACATACCCATACCTTTATTTTTTTGAGACAGGGTTTCCCTGTGTAGCCCTGGCTATCCTACAACTAGCTCTGTAGACCAGGCTATCCTTGAATTCAGAGATCTGTCTGCCTCTTCCTCTTACATGGTGGGATTAAAGGCATGCGCCACCATGCTCAGCTACAAAAATAATTTTCCATCAAATAAAATACTGAATCCTATATGATACAGTCCAAGGCCGTACCCTAACTTGTTTCATTTCACTTTTTAAAAGTGCAACTTGCCATAATACTTGGATAAAATCGTACTGTGGCTTTCTCTCTATGCTTTCAAAATCTGCATGGTAAATTCCTAACCTATAATGCTCCAGAATACGACTGTATTTGTAGATAGAGCCTTTAGTCAAGTAATAAAATGAAAACAAGGCCATCAGTGGACTCTAATTCGACCTGCCTATTGACAATGTAGAAGACAGGAAGTGAACACATGAAGGACCAGTCTGTGAAAGCCTGGCGGAGACCCTCTGGTCAGCCAGCCAAGGAAAGAGGCCTCAGAAGACATCTAGCTTGCTGTCATCTTGAGCTTCAGCTTTTGTTTCCAGGCTGTGAGAGAACACATTTCTGTTGTTTAAGCCACCCAGCCAGAAAACTAATAAGACTGCATGTAATTTGTTATCAATCAAGCAGAAATTTTCAAGGCACGTTTTTGTTTTTGTTTCTCTGAATAACTTGCTATTTCTTATTTTTGTTTTTTTTAGTTTACACACAAAGTAATTGGTTGCATTATTATATTTTTATAAAAACATTGTTTCAATTGATCTCCCTGCCCTATTCCCCAAACTTGTGCCTGTCTACCCCCTGTAGTTCCCTTTCCAGTCATGTCACATGTGTTATATTATTTGCCCCTTTCTTGGAACCAACTTGTCTACTTTTGTGGTTCCCTGCCTGTTCATTACCTGTACTTACATATACATACCACACCCACATATACAAAAATAACAGCTAGTGTATGAGAGAAAATATGGTATTTTTTTTCTTTCTGGGTCTGGGTTACCACATTCCAAAACCATTTATTTCCCTGTAAATTTTTTAGTTTCCTTTTTCTTTATAGCTGGATAAAATTCCGCCTCTGCATGTATTTATTATCTGTCTCAAACATTTTGTGAAATTCAGCAAGGAATCAATGAATAAATCATTGAGATTCCACTATAAGTCAAGATCTCTGGCAGATAATGAAGTTCAGACATGAATGAGGACCTACCATGCTGCCAGGAGCGGCCAAGTCTAGCAAGGGGGTCAGATTGATGCTGTGAGGGCCACGGAGATGCTCAGGGACTCTGCAAGTAGCATGTGCTTTGGCTGGGCCATAAAATAATAGGAAGAGGTGCCATGAGGTGACAATAGGTCACATGCAAGGGGGAAGTGATCTCTCATTTTTAATGCATTTTTATTATTTCTGAGTAGGGACAGATAAACATCTTAATTGACTTCTCAGGAAGAGGAGTGCAACAATAGTTATACTAATAAAAATGGTATTTACTAACAATTAAATTGGAAATGCTAAATGCTCACATTAATTAGATCACTGAGGAGTTCTTAATATCCATTTAAAATTCTGGCTCTCCATGGCACAAGCCTCTCTTAAACTTGACCTCTCCCAAGACTGGAAAGTCAAGGAACTCCTGAGAATCTAGTCTTTGTGTTTGCTACTTTGTTTTTACTTTATTATTTTTGACTCCCAAACTGTGGGCTTCGTGTTAAATAAAGGATAACTACGCCTTCAATCTACTATTCACACAACTCAATGAGTGGATTCATGTGTGAGTTAAAGAACACAGCCAATGACAACACCAGTGTTCTTCCCCACACCCTTAAGTCCCCTGAATCCCAGCTGTACAGAAGCACAGCGTGTCTCTCTCCAGACAGGAAAACAAGCCCTGCTCTGAAACTCCCACGGAAGTTGGGGTTCTTCCTCTCCCGCAGCGGGCTCCTGAAAAAGCCACAAGAGCAGAGTGTCTGCACCAGGCTTGTTCCTGAACTTGGTAATAAATTGACTGTCAGGCTGCACTTGCCAAAAGTTTAAGGCACATTGTATTTGACAGAAATTCTGCTGAACATGTTAAATACCAAAACTCCAAGTCCAAATTCCGATAAAGTTACCAGAAAAAAAATCCTCTAACCATCCCATGCATTTTTTTCCAGACATGATCTAATGGCACAGTTTGTTTTGCTTTGGTGCAGAAAGTTCACAGTTTGTAAAAGAATGTGTCTTAATGAATATATTTATCACTCCTTATAACCATTTCATAAGAGCTTAAAAAGTAAGTTCTTTTGTTTTATTTTGATTTTTTTTGTTTTGTTTTTTTGAAACAGGGTCCCATATATCGCAGGCTGACCTACAACTCACTTGAACTTCTGAACCCCTGATTCAATCTCCCAAGTCCAAGTGGGTGTTCCATAATATCAGTGCCTGCTGTGCAGGAGACCAAACCCAGTAAGCATTCATCCAACTGAGCTACATTTCTAGCCCCAATTTCTTCCCTACATTTTATGCAAATCAATTAAAAAAAGAAAGATCATTGGCCCCTCTTCTGCTATTCACTCAGTTGAAACAGAAGCCATTCTCAGTGAAGTCCTGTATCTCTGTTCCCATGACATCACTACCCAGGTCCTTCATCTAGTTCATGAGTGCAGCCATTATCTCTATGCCAATGACTCCCTATTCCAGTTCTTCTAATCACAACCAGCCCCAGATACAAGACAGATGTGTTCTAACTTGTTTTATCCAATACAGTACCACTGGCCAGTTGCTGTTATGACCATTGAATACATAATTAATTTCAATTTAACCACAATGACTAAATAGTGGTCATGGTAGACAATGCAGTTGTAGATTCCACCTGTGGCTGTGTGGTAAGATACCTGAACCCCTCCCAGACAGCACTCCAATACACAAATAATCAGGTTATTCCATTTGTGTACCCAGACAAAAATCCCCCATTCACTGGCTTATTCCTATTAATTATACTACTAAAATATCCATCTGATGGCAATACTACTTTTGACATATGTCTATTTCCCACATTAAGTTTGCTTATTACAGTCATACTTCTGAACAGGAAAGAAAAATTCAGTTGAGAATACAATAATTTAGAATGAATGTGTAAGGAAGAAATTAATGTGTTTTAGTTGGCATCTTAATTATTCTACTCATTCCTGGGAACATTAATCATTATTCAATATTGCATTAATATAAAGTGAACAAGACCTTTATCAATCAGCAGGGGATATTTCAAAGGAGAAATCTATATTAAACAGGAGGAAAGGCTGTCAAGGTTAGGCAGTAGAAACAATGTGAGAATGTAATATTTAATAATTTAATATCTAACTCACAAGAAATTATGTAGGTCAGCAGATATGGAAGGAGGGGAGAGTAAGGAGAAGAATAAAGGGTTAGGTAGAATTCTTGTGACTAGCAAAACCAAATTAAGGCCAAAAAAGGTCTCAATAGAAGATCAAAAAAGGTCTCGATAGAAGTTTGACAGTAAAATTAAAGTCAGCAAATGCTTAAAATGTATAAATATTCCTGGCTGCTCTAGGGTAAAGACTCATTTCCTATGGTAATTACTTTAGACTGAGAAAATACATCTAAATAGTTGTTCAAGGAGGAGTTACCATTGGCTTAGAATACTATCAAGCAGAAGTATCATGCAAGCTGCACCCGAGTTTTAACTATGCTTAGACTAGTTTAAAAAGTCAAGGGCCGCCGGGCTTTGGTGGCGCACGCCTTTAATCCCAGCACTCGGGAGGCAGAGGCAGGCGGATCTCTGTGAGTTCGAGGCCAGGCTGGACCAACAGCCTCCAAAACAGAGAAACCTTGTCTCGTAAAACCAAAAAAAAAAAAAAAAAAAAAAAAAAAAAAGTCAAGGGCCAGTGAGATGGCTCAGTGGAGAAAGACACTTGCTTCCAAGCCTAAGGACCTAAGTTTGAGTCCTGAAAATTTTGTGATAAGGACAGAATGAACTCTGACAAGCTATCCTCTGACTTCCCAACATGTACCATAACACATGAACATGTTCACATGTACACACATACAAATAAATAAATATTAAAATTTTAAGTTAAAATAAAATAATATCAATAACATGTTTTATTTAAAATACTTTGTATTCAACAATGTAGATAATATTATATTATTTACTTATGGAATTTTTTTTAGTGTTTCAAATTCTGGTATCTTACAATGACAGTGCACTTCAATTTGAACACCAAATCTTCATTGGAAACACTTGAATTCATATGTAGTTCTCATTAAATTAATAATGAAAGGACACAGATTCATGGCTTCCAGATAAACTAATGTCAGATTTGACAGTATGCCTAGATGAGTGGATGATTATATTTATTGAAGCAGAAAGACCAATACTGCAACGTCACCCAGCCTAGCAGTTCCCTTCATGGAAGACTCAGAAACACTTGCTGACAGTGAACTTCCTTCTCCATCTGCTTGGCAGCCATAGCTGCAGCCACTGCTTTGGGACACTACTGATGAGCACAGATTTCATGGTTCTGTTCATTCATGTATTTGTTGTCTGGTTGGATAACTGGTTGGTTAATGTTGGGCACCAAATTCATCATTCACAGATACCATGCAGGTGTTCTACCACATGCCCAGCCTTAAAAGTGTAGGTCCTCAGATCTTCTAGGAGCATTTTAAATGTCAAATAGATGTTCTTATCTACCATATTGTATAGAACTAACCAATGATTACAGCTCTTGAGAAAAAACATGGGGGAATGTCATCAAAAATCTGAACAATAGACAAAGAGAACTTTGGAAATTGCAAATCTAATTTTTCTTATCAACTCGTTCCAGGTCAACAGAGGTTGGAAATCCTGTGGAGACAGATCTATGATGTTCACTGTTCCCCAACCGTTGACTTACTACCTGGTAGGCATGGGAAATGGGGGATCCTTGTAACTGTCTAGAACTGACACAGTCATGCCTACCAGGAAGTATTCTGACATATTCACTGTGTTGGTCACCCTATTAGATGCTATGAATACAGAAATAATAAGCACAAAAAAACTAAAGGAAAAAAGTAAAATTTGTGTATTATACACTCTATTTCACAACCACAGAAATGTGTTTTCTGCATAATTTAATGGATCTGCTTGGCTGATAGAGGTTTCATTTTACTCCAATGTTACATGAAATATTAAAATGCAGCTTCATCAGAGGCCACTAGATTCCATCTAACTCTTAAACTTCATAAAAATTCCATCAAGAGAAGTAAATATTCCTGACAGGAAAGTATGAAGAATTTGACTCTGGCTGTATTTGTGTTGCCCTAATTAGGCATCTCATTTAAATTCTTTCCCAAGTTCTTATGGGAGTTTTCCTATAATTTCAATAATCCCTTGCTTAGCCCAAGTGATACTTTTTTCCCTATTTCAGGGCCTTTCAGACCAAACTAATCATGGGAACGCTTCCAAAATGTAGAAGAATCAGAGAAAGGAGTTGATTGCTTAATTCTTGCCTCTGACTCTGTGCTTGTGTTAATTAGCTAGAGCCTGAGTCCTCAGCATGCTCTTGAGAACTCTGTGAGCCACTGATTAGCAATGACAAGGCCATCTGGCCTCCCCACAGCACGTTGGAGAAAGTCTCTCTTGGCATAAAAATCAGGGATGCCTGTAATTTAGGATGAGTCAAGCGCTACCACCATGTTTGAAAGAGACGGTGTCTGACTTTCAGATGAGGCCTGCTCCACAGGCCACAACAGAGTTCATACCAGATCCATGATTTGAAAACTCAGTCCTGCTCCTTCGGTTTGGCTCATCTTCTCTGTCCACCCTTTATGGGTCCCGCTCTTCATCTCTTAATTTTCTTCTTCTAGAAACTATTGTATCTAAACCAACAGATGGAAATTTGAAGCTTGTACATCACATTTGAGTTAAATTTTCAGTAATTATTCACCAAGAGGAATCCATCATGGAGACAGGAAAGGATATGGAAACATCAAAGCAATACAAGCAGCCAAGGCAAGCTGGTTATTTCTACCCTGTTGCTTCCTTACCCAGCAGGCTAGTCCAGGACCTGACACATAACTGAACAGAAAGATGACAAGACTTCCAAGGGAAGAGATTGGCCAGGGCATACTGGATGTTGATGTAATTCATAACTCATCCTCACTGAGCAATCTTGGCTTGCCTAAACCAATGATTTCTAGTCAAAATATCTGATGTAGTTTTATTCTGGAAAAAATTAATAACAAATCCTTTAGTCCTTACACCATGGGCACGGTTTAATGATCAAAATATGGGATCACCACAACATTGCCTCAGATCTCTGGGTTTAGAGAAAACTCCCTATAGAGTCTTACCTGATGCCAGGGTAAACTAAAGAGCAGCTATAATTTTTTTAAAAATCAAGTGGAAAAACTGGACTTAATTTTTCTTTTTAATTTTGATGTTTTGAGAAGGAGTTTCTCTAGACAGCCCTGGCTGTCCTGGAACTCACTCTGCAGACCACGTTGACCTCGAACTCACAGAAATCCATCTGCCTTTGCCTTTCGAGTGCTGGGATTAAAGGTGTGTGCACCACCACTTCCTGGCTAAAACTGGACTTTCTGATGGTGACGCTTCTCAGACCTCATAGAGGAGGCTTTTGGGGCAAGTGGACCAAACACTGATGTGACTGAAGGGATACACATTTCATCAGGATACTGAAGTTCTGGGTTTGGACGTGCAGCAGAACAGCCGTAATTTGCATCTCTCACCTCCCTGCATCTCGAAGAAATGCCGTTCATGCACATTCCCTGAGAGTCTCCCAGGGGTGGCATTGCCCTAACTGTGCAGGTTTATGCTGCATTCTTTCCCTCTTCTGGTCACCCACACGTCTTTAGGAAAGTGCGCTTCTCTACACTGAGTTATTTTGGTTGGACATTTTTGTAAGTTAGTGGCTAATATTCCTTTGTAGTGAAACAGTGTAGCTGGGTCAGAGAAGAGTGTGAATATCCACAAATTCTTATGCAAATTCTTAACAGACCAAAAGGCCCTGGGTGATCCAACACAGACATGATATGACACAAATAGGCAAACACTTGAGCCCCTCACTCTGAGGAGAAGAACTTGGTGCATCATATTATCAACTGCATCCCCCCAAGCTGTAAGTCTTCCAAGGAACCAAGTTAAAATTTGCATTGGCAGCCAAAAGTGTAGCTCTCGATGATAAAAAGTAAAAAAGCAAGTTTACCCGACTCCATGTGTCTGACAAGGTTTAGTGTGAATCCAGATGTTTCCAATGCTGTATATGTCATCTGTGATTTCTTGTACTACAGGTTGGCAAGCTTCTACCTGCAGAGAAACTTTTCCACAGATAATAATATCCATTCTGAATATTAAATTTCTTCTCTGGGTCTTACTGCTCTAAATACAGAAATAAAGGTTGATTATATTATTATTTTAAGGAATCCAAAGCTCTGAACAAAACATTGAGCGCATATATGTATGTATGTATGTATGTATATATATATATATAGAGAGAGAGAGAGAGAGAGAGAGAGAGAGAGAGAGGATATTGTGTAACTTAACTGCTCTTTGAAAAGGAAAATTAATTCTTTAAATTTTCTTATGTGTTGTTTAACAGACCATCTATTCCAAGGCACTGAATGACTCTCTAGTACCCTGGCTGAATCATAGTCATGCAAATAGCAGTGCTTTAATTTATAATTGACTAATCAAATACACTGTATCATCCTTCTAACACTTCACAGTTGTGATAATGAGAATTCAAGTCAACTCTACAAATAGGTAACTGACTCTCCCTACTTGTCTCTGGAAGAAAAAAATCACACAAAATCCTTTATCAAGTATGAGTTTATTATAGGCCTCCTATACACCAAGTCTATCATCTACAAGGCATGCGTGGCAGTGCATTCATAACTGGTAAGAGGTGGTGACTTTTAGCTTTCTTCTCATTCAGTAATCAACTGGTAGTAGAGTTGGGCCCTAAAAGATGGATTATGCTGTGGATAGAAAAGTAATAACATTACTAAATTCCTCCTGAAAACCTTACATACACTTGTAAAATATTTTATTGATTCCTTGACAATGTCATGCTTATGTACGATGTATTCTGGTCATATCCACTTCCAACTCCCCATAACTCCTCTTGAATACCTGCCCCAACACATGCCCCTCCCATCTTTGCATCCTTTTTTTTAATAACTCACTGAGTCTAATTAATGATGTCTGCATGAGCATGGGCATCCTATAAGTGATCATATCCTTAAGAAATACAACCTCACACAGCCAAGGAACCATCAATTGCCAAGACAGCTGCATCCAGGGGTAGAGTCTCATGAGCCTCTCCCCATCCATGATGGAATTCTTAACTGGCTTGATCTTGTGCAGGTATTGTGCAGGTAACCCCAGCCGCTATGAGTTCATGAGTGCAGTGACTGTATCCTGTCTGGAAGACCGAACTTTATAGTATTCCTCCATATCCTTCAGTTTCTACATTTTCCTGCCTCTTCTTCTATACAGCTTCCTAAGATTGGAGGGGAGGGGCTAATATAGAAGTCTCATTTAGGGCTGAACACTCAACAGTCACTTACTTATTCTCAGCACTTTAATTAGCTATGTGTCTCTGCACTGACTGCTGCTCACTGACCATGACTGAGACCAGCACTAATCTACAGTTATGAACATAAATATTTAGAAGGCAGTCTGGAAACATGGCTGTTTAGCAACACACACACACACACACACACACACACACACACGAGAGAGAGAGAGAGAGAGAGAGAGAGAGAGACAGAGAGACAGAGAGAGAGACAGAGAGAGAGACAGAGAGAGAGACAGAGAGAGAGAGAGAGAGAGAGAGAGGACTAAGAGATTTTAAACCAGCTTTACAGTACTAAGCATGGTTTCTCTCCTATGAAGTAGGTCTTAAATACAAGAACTAAATAGTTTATTACCATAATAATTATAGCATTATTATACCCATAGACACATCTCACCCATGTTGGTAGGTCTCCTGCTCGGTAAGTCTACTGACAATTTTTATTCCCCAGAGCCTGCATAGCAACATCTGACACTATGAAAATTAGGCATGAGGGAAGAAGTTTCCAAGTCAACTCCAGCTTGATTACTCTATCTCCTGCAATCAAAGTGTGTTGTAGTTTTTTGGGTTTTTTTGTTTTGTTTTGTTTTTTGTTTTTTTGCTTTTTTTCAACAACAGGGACTTAGCATCTTGTTATGGTGTGCAACCACTAGCAATAGCAATTGTCCATGTCGTTCTGGAGACTCTGAGGCCTCACTGATCAATATCTTAGGTAGGTACTGAGACACCAGGCACTAAGGATTTCACTTAATTACCAATGCCTTCTGGGGGGAAACACTGTATACTTATGCTGTGTACCTATAGCTAAAAAGTTATATTTGTACTTAGCTTACAATATAGTAGGTTTTTATGCTTTCTCAGAATCTTTAATTTGGGTTAGCCCACCTCCCCATCTCTCCTCCCTGGAAGGCATTACACTTTTGTAATAATCTTAATTATGACAATAGACAAGTAAGAAATAATCAATTAACTGTATAATTTTATAATACAGCTGACATCACCTGATTTCGACATATCTGTCTTACTCTTGAATACAGTTGCAACTTATCTGCTTACAAGCCACACAAAAATTAATAGGAGAATACAGATGCTAAATAAGCCAAACTTTGCCTCTTTGACAAAATACTTGAGCAATCAACTTAAAGAAGGGACTATAGTTTCAGAGGTTTCTATGTGTGGATTTTTCTGCTGTCTTCAAGCCCATGCCAATGCAGAAACATCATAGTGGGTAGGCACATCTAGAAAGGTGTTCACCCCACAGCAGCCAGAGAAGGGAGCAGTGTGGCGGGATGGACTCAAAGACAAGATACCCTCTTCAAAGGCACAGTGGCCTGCTTCTTTCAGCCAGGCCCTGAACCCTACATAGTATAAATGTACCAGTGTATTAATTCATTGATAAAGCTAGCATTGCCCCAATCTAATTACCTCTAAGTGATGGCACCTACTAGAGGCTAAGCCTTCAATGAACAATTCTTTGGAAAATGGTTTATGTGCAAACCACAGGTGATGCTGAATGAACAAAACGATGCAATTTGGATTTTCATTGATCAAAAGTGTATTTTTCAGATCAAGGAAGTATGTTTAGATCATAGAAGTTTATCACTTCATCCTTGGAATTCAGCAGAGCACATCTAGAATGCATATCTAGTTTCAGGAATCAGACTTTGAAGGATTTTAACAAACTCAAAGGGAAGTGCACAGCAAAGAAGTGAGTGTTCCGGGAACTGTCTCATAGATGAACTGTTGTTGGAACTGGGAGATTCAGCCCGTAAAAAAAATTACTAAAAGGGATAATACAAGAGCTATTTTCAAATAGTTTAACTTCGCCATATTTTTAAAAAGAAAAGGAAGGCGCAGGTTCATTTCTTATAACTTAGGAAGACAAAACAGAAAACCAGAATGACCTTCCTCATAACCCCCGTAATTTAGAGAGGAATTGTTGAAGACCTAGAAATGTGCTTCTGTAAGCCTGGAACAGATGGGTGCATATTATAAACATCTGGGAGAAGCACCATCAGAAACCAATGCTGAACGAATCGGGGTACTGAGGATTCCAATATTTGAGTTCGGGAAGACCCCATTAGAAGAAGAATCATGACATATTGCAGCCTGTCTGCAACTACTTGTTCTCTAATACGGCACCGACAATCCTGTTGTTTCTATGGCCAAAGCAGTGATCTTTAGCAGAGCGATTACACTACCCACACTGGCAGATGGACTCAGAGTTTTCATTAAACTGGCGGCCATGAAACTCTCATCTCTGCCCCTGCCCTTGGCTAGTCAACTTGCTGGGATGATCTTGCCCCGTGTGGTTATGTGCTCATAGCTCTTCATGCAGGTCTCTGCTTAAGTGATGTCTCCTCACAGCAATCTTCCCTAACCCCTACCCAATATATATTTTCCCCTTAATTGCATATTTTATTTTTATAGTGCAAATAATTGACTGCCTGCCATCAATATACAAATATTTTCCTGCCTCCTCCACTTGAATGCCAATTACACGAGGTAGCAACTTTGTTTTGCTCACTAATATACTCCCCTGAGCCTGTCACAGTATAGACCCTCAAGACATGTTTGCAAAGCACATGGATTTTCTTTTCCAAGGAGGGCTTACATTACTTCATGGTAAATAATTTCCATGCCAGTCCTGTCTCTTGAAGCAAAACTTACTGGGATAGGTCTTCATTGCCATTAAGAATTCATATATTAAAGTAGCAACTCAACCTTGAAAATGAGAATATCCATGGCCTCTAATTTTAGATTAGCCACAAATCTCATGCTTATTTTTTCAATACTATCCCAAGAGACTGCCTATAACCTCTTCAATTTTCAATCAAATCAACACAGTAATTATTTTTGTCAAATTATAATGCTGTCGAGCAAACAAAATGTTCTACACATTGCCATTTTTCAGTTATATGGGATTGTTGAATTTTGAGTATTCATGTGGAGTTTTCTTCTTGAAAACTCATTGTTTACTAGACCCCTCAAACCTGAGGCCTCCAAGGCTAGCTGAAAATGTCATTAGCCTATTCAAAATCAGATAAATAAAATGTTCTATTTATTTGCATACAAATTGAAAAGAGCAGGTAGCTCTTTCCTCTGCATATCTTTACTCTCTAAAATCTTGTCAGATAATTTAATCCTGAAAAGAAGATGAGATCAGAGGCAGGGATGGTGGCAATTTACCACAGGTCCACACAGTGAGTTACAGACCACTCTCAGGTACATAGTGATGTCCTGTTTCAAAAAGAAGATAGAAAGGGAAGGAGGGAGGGAGGGAGGAAGGGAGAGAGGGAGGGAAAATTGAAAGTGTCTGTGACATTAAGGACAGAGGTTACTAACCAAGTCCATCAACTATGTTAACAACAAATCTACCTGTTCTCAGGAATCTGTGCAACAATTACTCATGGAAGGCCTACTATGGCCCAAGTCATATGATACCATGGAGAAATTAGTGTGTGTCAATATATGAATGTTTCCTATCTCTTAGGACCTGCTTTTAATGAGCTAGGTAATGAAGCAATGAATAAACAAAGTAATTATAGAAGTACCTGTAGGTACCCATAAAGATGGTTCCACTCCATCTTGGCTCAAGGACAGAGAGTTCAAAAACTGTCCTTAGTAAGTCATAAGACCTAAAGGTCAAAGATGTGGCTACCATAGGATATTGGATCTTGGCCTTGACTGTCTATCTAAATAATAACAGACCTGGTCTGAGGTGTGGTTATTCCTGACCCCCAAGACCAGGTATCGAGAAGTTGAATGTAAGGTATGGTTACTGAATCCTTGGAGAAATGAGGAAGAAACGTCTGTTTGACCTGTATACATGATACCATGTTCCCCTTTTTGTTTAAGGTATTTAAGAATGGTAAAGAATAAACTCGGGGCACATTCAGGATTAACTGAATCTGCCTTCCTGACATCTATTCTGTCTCCCTCTCTTACTTTAACTCCTTTAGCTAGCCTTTCTTTAGTCCATACTCCCCCTCTCAGGTATGAATGGTAGGCTGCCCAGCTGGCTCCAACTGCAGCTCTGAAAAGATAGCTTCCTACAAGTACCCTAAACCAAGATCTGTCATAGAGAACTACATTGCCAATACTAAATACTGCAAGCAGAAAGTCAGGAGAATGAACATGTGGGCCTTTCTCTCCTCATACCCTCCAGTCTCACAGGGATGCCTGGAATTGGCTCAACTAGAAGCCAGAGGGCAAGGGACCACCTTAGGCAGGGTAGGCAGGGCTAGCAGTACATAGTGAAAAAAAACAAAAATGTGTCCCCAAACAGTCTGGGACCCCTAACTTTTTCCTAGTTGCTGTTACATCCACTGTTGTAGTCATGGCTCAGTGGATTTCTTCATTCTCCCTCTGTTTTCTCATGTATACTTCTTTCTCTTATAGACTCCATAATGACAAAAGTAGACACAGTCATCACTTAAGTACAATTAGCCAAGTTCATGATTCTAAGCATCTATGACTTTTCTTAGTAACTTTTTTCTCAATATATGTTTTTATTTAAATTAGAAATGTGAATGTTTCACATGTCAGTCCCAGCTCCCTCTCCAACCCCTCCTCCCTTGTCCCTCCACCAGCTCCCCAACCCCCCACCCAATCCCCACATCATTCCCCAGGGGGGGGGTGAGGCCCAAATTGTGGGGGATCTATAAAGTCTGCCATTTCGTACAGGGCAGGACCTAGGCCCTTCCACATGTGTCCAGGCTGGCAGAGCACCCCTTAATTTGGAATGGACTCCCAAAGCTCATTCATAAACAATGGTAAACACTGATCCACTACCCAGACCACAGTGATTTCTGCGGCCTCCTCCCTGGCACTACATTCATAGAGTCTGGATCAGTCTCCTGTTGGCCTCTCAGTCATCAGTCTGGGATTCAAGAGCTCCCCCTTATCCGGTCAGCTGTCTTTGTGTGTTTCACCATCATGGTCTTGACTCCTTTGCTCATCACTCCTCCATCTCTGTCACTAGGTTCCAGGGGTTCAATTCAGTGTTTAGCTGTGGGTATCTGTCTCTGCTTCCATCAGTCACGGGATGAAGGTTCTAGGATGGCATAGAGGGTAGTGGAGAGACTACATTAATAGCCCCTCCTTGATAATACCAATTTTTAAAAGAAAAATAACCTATCACAATGAATTGTGACTTGAGATTTAACTTTAAGATTTCTGTTTTATTATATGAATAACCACTGGCCTTCTTCTCCCCTCCTCTTATCCCCCTCTCTTTTTCTTGGTTCCCTCTGCCCTTGTCTGATGTTCCCAATCTGCTCAGATCTTGCCTCATTCCACTTCTCTGGGGTATCATGACTCTCCCTTGGGAACGTCCTTATTTCCGAGATTCACTGGCACTGGGATTATAGGCTGACACTACCCTGATCCATATCTAAAATCCATATATGAGTGAGTACATACCATGTTTGTCTTTTTCTGTCTGGGTTACCTCACTCAGGATGGTTTCCTCTAGTACCATCCATTTGCCTGCAAATTTCAAGATTGTTTTTCTCCACTGAGTAGTACTCCATTGTGTAAATGTATCACATTTTCTCTATCCACTCTTCAGTTGTGGACATCTAGGTTGCTTCCAGGATCTAGCTATTACATATAATTCTGCTATGAACATAGTGGAACAGACATCCTTGTTGTGTGAATGGGCATCTTTTGGGTATATGCCTAAGAGTGGAATTGCTGGGTCTTGTGGTAGACTCAAACACATTTTCCTGAGGAATCTGATTTCCATAGTGTCTGTACTAGTTGGCACTCTTACCAGCAATGGAGGAGTGTTCCCCTTTCTCCACATCCTCTCCAGCACAAACTGTCATTGGTGTTTTTCATTTTCGCCATTTTGACAGGAGTAAGATGGTATCTCAGAGTTGTTTAGATTTGCATTTCCCTAATGTCTAGTGATTTTGAGCACTTTCTCAAGTGTCTCTAAGCCTTTTTATACTCCTCAATTGAGAATTCTCTTTTAAGTTCAGTTCCCCTCTTTTTAATTGGATCCTTTGGTGTTTTGGAAACTTGCTTCTTGAGTTCCATGTAAATTTTAGAGATCAGTCCTCTGTCAGGTATGGGGTTAGTGAATATCTTTTCCCAATCTGTGGGGTGCCTTTTTGTCTTGCTAACTGTGTCCTTTGCCTTACAGAAGCTTCTCAGTTTCAGGAGGTCCCATTTATTAATTGTCGATCTCAGTGTTTGTGCTACTGGTGTTATGTTCAGGAAGCTGTCTCCTATACCAATTCATTCAAGGGTACCTCCCACTTTCTCTTCTAGCAGGTTCAGTGTGGCTGGATTTATGATGAAGTCTTTGATCCATTTGTACTTAAGTTTTGTTCATGACGATAGACACAGATCTATCTGCAGTCTTCTACATGCCAATATCCAGTTATGCTAGCACCATTTGTTGAAGATGCTATCTTTTTTCCATTGTATAATTTTAGCGTCTTTGTTGAAAATCAGCTGTTCAAAGGTTTGTGGATTAATCTCAGGATGTTCAATTTGATTCCATTGGTCTACCTGTCTATTTTTGTGTCAATACCAAGCTGTTTCCAGGACTATAGCTCTATAATAGATCTTCGAGTCAGGGATGGTGATGCCTGAAGACATTGCTTTGTTGAGCGGTGTTGCCTTGGCTATCTTGGGATTTTTGTTCTTCCATATAAAGTTGAGAATTATTCTTTCAAGGTCTGTGAAGAATTGTGCTGGGATTTTGATGGGGATTGCATTGAGTCTGTAGATTGCTTTCTGCAGGATTGCCATTTTTACTACATTGATCCTACCTATCCAAGAGCATGGGAGACTTTTCCATCTTCTGGTGTCTTCTCTAATTTCTTTCTTTACAGACTCAAAGTTCTTCTGATACAGGTTTTTCACTTGTTTGGTTAGCGTTATCCAAGGTATTTTATGTTGTTTGTGTCAATTTTAAAGGGTGATGTTTCTCTGATTTCATTCTGAGCCCTATTATCTTCTGTATATAGTAGGGCTACTGATTTTCTTGAGTTGATCTTGTATCCTGCCACTTTGCTGAAGGTGCTTATTAGCTGTAAGAGTTCCCTGGTAGAGATTTTTTATGGGTCACTTATGTAAACTATCATATCATTTGCAAATAGTGAAAGTTTTACCTCTTCATTTCCAATTTGCATCCCCTTGATGTCTTTTTGTTGTCTTATTGCTCTAGCTAGAACTTCCAGTACAATATTGAAGAGGTTTGAGGAGAGGGGACAGTCTTGTCTTGTTCCTGATTTTAGAGGAATTGCCTTGAGTTTCTTTCCATTCAGTTTGATGTTGGCTGTTGGTTTGCTGTATATAGCTTTTATGATGTTTAGGTATGTACCTGTTATCCCGGATCTCTCCAAGACCTTTATCGTGAAGGGGTGTGTCAAAGGCTTTTTCAGCATCTAGTGAGATGATCATGTGATTTTTGTTTCTCAGTTTGTTTGTATGGTGGATCATATTGATGGATTTTCATATGTTGAACCATCCCTGCATCCCTGGAATGAAGTCTACTTGATCATAGTGGATGAGGTTTCTGATGTGTTCTTGGATCCGATTTGCCATTATTTTACTGAGTATTTTTGCATCAATGTTTATGAGGGATATTGGTCTGAAGTTCTCTTTCTTAGTTGTGTCTTTGTGTGGCTTGGGTATCAATGTTATTGAAGCCTTATAAAAAGAGTTAGGTAAAGACCCTTCTGCTTCTATTGCATGGAATACTTTGAGGAGAATTGGTATGAGCTGATCTTTGAATTTCTGGTAAAATTCTGTACCGAAGCCATCTGGCTCTGGGCTTTTTTTGGTTGGGAGATTTTGATGGCTGCTTCTATTTCCTTAGGTGTTATAGGACTACTTTGGTTGGGAGATTTTGATGGCTGCTTCTATTTCCTTAGGTGTTATAGGACTACTTAAATTGCTCATCTGTTCTTGATTTAATTTTGGTGATTTTTATCCAGAAAATTATCCATTTCCTTTAAATTTTCAACTTTTTCAGAGTACAGCTTTTCAAAATATGACCTGATGATTCTCTGGATTTCCTCAGTGTACATTGTTATGCCTCCCTTTTCATTTCTGAATTTGTTAATTTGCCTGTTCATACTCTGCCTTTTGGTAAGTTTGGATAAAGGTTTGTCTATCTTGTTGATTTTCTCAAAGAACCAACTCTTTGTTACATTGATTGTTTGTATCGTTTTTCTAGTTTCTACTTTATTAATTTCAGCCCTCGATTTAATTATTTCTTGGTGTCTGCTCCTCTGGGGGGAGTTTGCTTCCTTTTGTTCTAGAGCTTTCAGTTGTGCTGTTGATTCTCTAATGTGACTATTTTCCAATTTCTTCATGTGGGCACTTAGTACTATGAACTTTCCTCTTAGCACTGCTTTCAAGTGTCCCATAAGTTTGCGTATGTTGTGTCTTCATTCTCATTGAATTCTAGGAAGTCTTTAATTTCGTTTTTTATTTCCTCTTTGACCCAGGAGTGGTGCAATAGTGTATTATTCAATTTCCATGAGTTTGCAGGGTTTATGCGGTTTGTGTTATTGTTGAATTCTACCTTTAAGTCATGATGGTCTGATAAGATACATGGAGTTATTCCAAATTTTTTTGTACCTGTTGAGGTTTGCTATGTTGCCAAGCATGTGGTCGATTTTTGAGAAAGTTCCCTGTGGAGCTGAGAAGAAGGTATATTCTTTTGTGTTTGGATGGAGTGTTCTATAGATGTCTGTTAAAACCAATTGGGTCATAACTTCTATTAGGCCCTTCATATCCTTGTTAAGTTTATATCTTGTGGTCCTGTCTAGTGGTGAGAGTGGGGTGTTTAAGTCTCCCACTAGAAGTGTGTGAGGTTTTATATGTGCTTTGAGTTTTAGTAATGTTTCTTTTATAAATGTGTATGCCTTTGTATTTGGGGCATAGATGTTCAGAATTGAGACTTCATCTTGGTTGATTTCTCCTGTGATGAGTATGAAGTGACCGCCTTCATCTTTTTGATTGATTTTAAAGTCTGATTTGTTAGATATTAGGATTGCTACCCCCGCTTGTTTCTTGGGTCCATTTGATTGGAATATTTTCCCAACCCTTTACTCTGAAATAACGTCTGTCTTTGAAGGTGAGGTGTGTTTCTTGTATGCAGCAGAAGGATGGATTCTGTCTTCAAATCCATTCTGTTAACCTGTGTCTTTTTATGGGTGAGTTAAGACCATTAATATTGAGGGAAATTAATGACCATTGATAGCTCATTCTTGTTTGTTTGGGCATGGTTGTTGTTGGTGGAATTGTATGTGGATTTCCACCACTTTTTCTTTTGCCTGTTGGTAAAGTGGTATTATCTATTACCTATGTTTTTCTGGTAGTAGTTAACTTCCTTGAGTTGGAGTTTTCCTTCCAGAATTTTCTGTAGGGCTGGGTTAGTGGATATGTATTGTTTAAATCTGGTTTTGTCATGAAATATCTTGTTTTCTCCATCTATCTTGATTTAAAGCTTTGTTGGGTATAGCAGTCTTGACTGGTATCTGTGGATTCTTAATGTTGGTAGACTATCTATCTAGGACCTTCTGGCTTTCATAGTTTCCATGGATAAGTCGGGTGTAATTCTGATAGATTTGCCTTTATATGTAACTTGGCCTTTTTCCCTGGCTGCTCTTAATATTCTTTCTTTATTCTGTATGTTTGGGGTCTTGATTATTATGTGTTGAGGGGATTTTTGGGGGGGTCCACTCTATTTGGTGTTCTGTAGGCTTCTTGTACCTTCATTGGCATGTCTTTCTTTAGGTTGGGAAAGTTTTCTTCTATGATTTTGTTGAATATGTTTTCTGGCCCTTTGAGGTGGGTTTCTTCACCTTCTTCTATACCTATTATTCTTAAGATTATGTCCCATATTTCCTGGATATTTTGTGTTAGGGATTTGTTGGACTTAAAATTTTCTTTGGTAGATGAATCTAATTTTCCTAGTGTGTCTCAACACCTGAGATTCTCTTTTCCATCTCTTGTATTCTGTTAGTTATGCTTGCATCTGTAGTACCTAACTGTTTTCCCAGCTTTTCTATTTCCAGCATTCCTTCAGTCTGTGTTTTTTATTGTTTTTATTTCAGATTTCAGCCCTTGCACTGTTTGAATTGTTTCTTGCAATTTTTGAATTGTCTTTTGCTCCATTTCTTGCCTTTTTTGGATTGTTTTTTCTTCCATCTCTTTAAGGAATTTTTTATATCCTCTTTGAGGGCCTCTATCATTTCCATGAAGTTGTTTTTTATGACATTTCCTGCTAGTTCATTTATGTTGGGGTGTTCCACTCTTGTTGGTGTAGGGTCTCTGGACACTGGCGGTATCATATTGTTTTTTCTGTTGCTCCTTTGTTTATGTATAGTCTCCTTCCCATCTGTTCTTGCAGTGGGTTCCAGAGGATGCCTCTTCCTCTACGGATGGGTGTGGGACCAGGGTTGCCTTCTGTTGGGTGTCGGCAAGTCCGCTGTTCTGATAGCTTCCACTTCCTGGTCTCGTGGGTGGAAAAATGGACTAGGATGCTGGGGTGCTTTGGATCCCACTGGGATGGATGGGAGCCCCAGTGGTATACCGCAGGCATGGGAATGTAGTCTGAAGACAGGCCGTGATAGTCTTTGTCATGTGGGTGGAACGGAAGACTAGGATGCTTGGGTGAGTTCCCTCCTGCCTCTGGGATGGAAGCTGCTGTGGCAGTCCCTGAGCACAGGCAGCCAGTCTAGTCCTAGTTCTGTGCGTGGAGCAGGAAACTATGGTATCTTGGCTCCTCCTGCCTCTGTCAAGATAGAAGCTTCAGTGGCAGAGCCCAGGCCCAGGCAGGTGGTCCGGAAATGGGCCCTGGTTTACCTGGACCCGTGGGTGGGGCAGTAGACTAGGGAGCATTGGCTCCTGCCGCTGGAATGGAAGACACAGAGGTCTCTTAGTTACTTTTTACGCTCCAGGTTTTTTTTTTCAGTATTCCTCCAAACTGTGCAGTACTAGGAACCCAAGCCAGGATATTGCAAATGGTAAGCAACTGCTCTGCCACTGAGCTATACTCTAGCTCTACGTTTTTTGTCTCCATAGATCCTTTTTGGCTCCACCCCATCTTTCTGAATATGCAAAACAAAGTATTATTCAAAACTTACCACTTATTAGCAGGACAACCATTTATTTGCATGAAAATGAATCTTTTCAGTTTGATCGACATGTTAGGAAGAACAGAATTTTATTTTTTAAAGACATTTTTAAAAAGTAGCCCATAAAGGCAGGTGCTTTTTTTTGTAGGACATTTACTAATAACAGAGGTACCATGTAGATTGTTAAACCAGATCCACAATTGTCCAATTAAAGCAACCTTTATTTTAGAGTGCACCAGGGACTGGTCAGTCTAGCTGCCTCTCCCTAAGTCAGGATTTTAGAGAGCAGCCCCTGCTGGCCTCTTGAAGTCAAAGGCAAGTGCTTTAAAACACCCATATTTATATGCATACAAAATATCTTCATCTGTAAATTATCAGAAATTGAATACAAAGCTAAAATTTCCCTTTGGAGTCTGCAATGTGAACCCCTATCATTCATTGAACAATTATTACATGTCAGACATTATGGCAACAGCTTTACATCATTATTTAACCCTCACATGCTAAGAAAAGCATTATTATTATTAGCCCTATGTTCTGATTAAAATAAAGTGAAGCAGAGGAAGATCATGCAAATATTATATAATGAGGACTAGACTCAAACTATGCATAGCTGTGATTGAGCCCACGGACTTCCAGGCCAGAAAAGTACGTGAGCATAGTTTGCAGGGACTTCTACACATTCCTTTAGCCATCTTTTCCGTTGCAGATGTTTTCAAGGACATAAAACTCTGGGTATCCTTATTATCCATTCCATAATAATAACAGCAGAAAAATATATAGTAAGGATGTTCTGCTGAGTTAGTATGCGAAAAAAATCCAGATATAGGACAACTGAGACCCCTGTGATTCCATGGGTATCAAAACAAGGGTAGCTTGATAGTCATTTATAAAAGTGTAAGTATGACTATTGAACATTTATTTCAAAACCATCAATCTTTTATAAATATCCATGTAAGTCCAATGTCACGACCACCTCGACCAGCAAGGAAGACGCGACTCAGGAATCCTTCTCACAAGCAGTTTATTCAGGACCTTGAACAAATCTTCTGACCCCAGGGAGTACCCGCCCACAGCTTAAAAAGGCCCTTGGGCGGCCAACCCCGGTAAGCCATGTAGCGACAGCAGATAGGTCCACATACGAGGAAGCAAGCCTGATATCCAGCCTTGACCAAATAAGGAGTTGTTTATCACAGAGAGCACTTGCTATCGGGCTAGCAGAGGCGGAACCAGCAGCATCTTAAGGGTGCGGCATTTCGCAGCTCTCTACAGTCCAACAGCTTCTACCAGACAAATTTCTTTCATCTTCTGTGTATTCTACTATATATCAGAATAGTTGTATGTGTATGGATTTTCTACTTTGAAGGTTAATAAACCACATGACAGGCTAACAAATGGAAGCCACTTCCAAAAAAAAAAAAAAAAAAAAAACAAGGGTAGAAGTTTATAAGATAAATAGGTCTACAGTTGCATAGGCATACACATAATGCCTAGATACAAATGTGACTATGTTTTTATTTATAATCATGGACAATTTCTGAAAATATAAAAAAATTCAATAGATAGTTGCATTGTAACTGTTAAAATAGGACAAAGAACTGTTGATTTCCCACTATGCCCTTCTTCCCATTTGACTTTCCCACAGACTGAATTGCTACCACTTTAGTTATGTCAATGTCTCTCAGGGAGGCAAAGGCTGAAGAGACAATCCAATAGCTGCAGTACAAAAGAGTGTTACCAGCAATCCCCGGTATATCCAGTAGGAACTTCTTCCAAGATTATTGGTTTTAAGCAATCTGTTCCCTTTATCTTGCTGCCCATGTACATTACTACTGTTAGAAAAAGAAGTGGCAAAATATCTTCCTTGGCTATGCTAATGTCAGCAGACCAGCTTTGTTCTTGGAAACAAACAACTTTAGCATCAGTTCAGGGATCAGTTCATATAGAAACAAAACCAGAACCCAGAACAAGTTCAACTGTGGTTCTTGGCTGGTACCATTTTAATCAACCATTTCCTGGCAAAGAATGTTATGGAAGACCTTGATTGTCAAAAGCAAAGGATTTAATTGTTCACAAACACAGCATGCCATAACGGCTGATACTAAACTTCAGGATTTGAGCAAGGTCTATAGAAGGTGAAGTCCAACTCAAAGTAATTAGATATGGCAACAGCTTGTTCAAAATCAAAACTATGGATTTTGAGTTCTCAGAAACCATTGCTAATGGCCAGTTGAACGAATTAGGGAGGCTTCATAGACTGAAACCCAAAGCAGCCACTGAAGTTATATAAAATATAACAGAAAACAATATGCATTACAGCATTTGGCGTTATTTCTTCCCTTAGTCATTCCACATCAGTATTGCCTGCAGATATCCCTAATTTAAGATGGAGTTATAGCCCAGTAAACCCAACATAAGCTAAAAATATCAGCAGTCAGAATGCACTCAAAACACCTGGCCTCCCGAGTGTCTCAATCTGGAGATACAGAACCCAGTGCACGGCTGCCCTTGTGATTGTGGCTGACCCAAGGTGGCAACTTGCTGCCACTCTCAAGCTTCACAAGAGAGAATCATCACACACTGGTAGCCCAGGAAAAGGTCAAAGTTCAGAATTCCATGTACAGCTTCTACTGCCTCACTTTTGCACCATCAGAAACTTGAAAAAGTGTAGGTCACACTATTGGAAGCCATGGACCATCTGTACTCCTGAAGGTTTGTGAGTCATGCCCTCTACTTGATGCCCCCGCCGTTATTCATCAGACAAGGTAAGTCCACTGCCCCCTGCCTCCATTCCAAGAGCAAAAATCCTCCACCAGCACTAGGAAGTGTATGGCATCCAATTATTCTACTAAACGACTTCTGCTGTCTTAATTAAAGAACAATAATGTTCATGCCTCACCCCGACTGACTGACACACAATGAACTAATTCTTTCGTGAGTAAGTGCGCTCTGAACATGGTGATGAGAAATATGACACTTTGAGAATTAAATGGATGTGGGCTTGAATGCAAATTCCACAACTGAGAGACGATATGACTTTAAGCGATTGGAATTATTCTAAACATGTTTCCTCTTTAAAGGGGAACATCTATGTAACTTCCTGTCCTGGGGAGTTTTATGTCAACTTGACACGAGCTAGAGACGTGTGAGAGGAGGGAACCTCAGTTAAGAAAATGCCTTTGTAAGAGCAGGCTGTAGACAAACTCGTAAAGCATTTTCTTAATCAATGATGGATATGGGAGGGCCCTGCCCATTGTGGGTGGGACCACCCTTGGGCTGGTGTTCTGCACTGTGTAAGAAAACAAGCAGAGCAAGCCACGGGAGCAACTCAGGGAGCAGCAGCCCTCCGGTGCCTTCTGCTTTAGTTTCTGCCTCCAGGACCCTGCCCTGTTTAAGTTCCTACCCTGACTTCCCTCAGTGAGAGAATGTGACTAAGAGTTGTAAGATGAAATAAACCCTTTCCTCACCAAGTTGGTTTTGGTCCACAGCAATAGAAACCCTCGGACACTTACAAATGTAGGGTGACTCCAAAAATACTTAGTACCGGCCCAGAAAATGCTAACAGTCTCTAATTTTAGAATTTCCAAAATTTTTTCATTGAATTCTTTTATTGTGATACTTCCAAGAAAACCCAAATCATTACACTGATAAAGTAAAAGAATTCTGGTTCACAGAACATGGCAACCTGGATGCGATTTTGTTATATGTAAAGGTCTGGGTTTAATAATAAAGACAAATCTTGGGATGATGTTCACTTCTACAGGGGACATCTAACGATGACAGTCATTTTACTCCAGGGTTGGCCAAAATTATAAAACTTTCAATTAAAGTAACATCAAATAAGTATGTAATTGCATCTGGGAAATTTTAATCAGTTTTCAATTATGTGTGCTTGCAGGTTCAGGCAACGGAATAAATAAAATCCACAGATCACAGGAACAAAAAAGAAATCTAGTTTAAAATAACATCGCTGTCTTCTGAAGCTCTCTGTGTCTGGGGAAACCTGCAAATGTTAATGCTGTCATTCCATTTTCAGCTGAAAGTGAAATCCCTAAGAAGAGGGGAAGATTAAAGGAGGGATGTACCATGAAGCAGTTTAGACTGAGCAATACAGAGGAGCTCAGTGGACCACACCTAACTGTCAGGAAATTCTCTCGTATAGAAGACTCTGCTAGAAGGCAGCCCTGAAACAGCCTGGAACCCTCAGTGAAACTCCCAGCTTTGCTCAGATGTCCAACATCAGGAAAAGGAGTATCTCCAGCCCCAGGGAGCAATGCAGATGGTACCCCACCACTCACCCCTCTACTCTGTGTGTATTCCCCTCCACCCAGTCTGGTTATCAAAATAAATGCTTTTCTCCCTGGGATCATTTCTGTGTTAGTTATCTTTTATACCTTTTCTTCAAATAAATGATACTAATGTCTTGTGCTACAGAACATACTTCGTGTTGAGTAGAATGGGGATTATGACACTCAACCAGTAGTTGACACAAGAATAGTTATATTCTGGATAATCGTCTTGGGAAAATCTTCTAACTCATTGACCTGCTGATGATGTCTCATTATCCTCCACACAGTGCAAATTCAAAATGCACACATTTGCATACTGCAGTCAGCTTGAAATGCTTTACTAGCAATAAAAAGAAAAATTAAAGGAAGAAAAATATAGCTCTGGATCTCATTATTAGAGACTGGGTCACAGCTTTTCAAAAAGCTAATGGAATCTCTGGATGTTCTGGATGAGGAAAAGATCATTCACACTTCGTGTTTGCCTAAAAGTTTGTTAAGTGATTACTGGTCTGATTGTACCCACAAAACCTCTCTACCCTAAATGAATTTCAAATGAATATTCCTAGAGAGACCAGGGCCCATTGTCTCCTCCTCTTGGAATTACAAGCAACAGGGCATAGGAGATGAGATAACACTAACTGGGTGCTTCATATCAGAATTCCTCAATAAAGTATCTTTCAACCCCCAAAATACAAGTAGCAAAGCAGAGGCAAGGGGAGGGGAAGGGGAACCAAAAGGTTTTGAAACAGGTAAACTTTCTCTTAATTTCCCTTCACTGGGACGCAGTTACAGTGCTAAGCAAAGGAAACAGTGTTGATAAACAATGCATTAAGTGTTGGGGCCTTGGTGGTTGGTCCATGGATGACCACTATTAAGGGACCATCCACCAAGAAGCCATGATATTGTAGGATGTTGTTCCCCACAAATATCAGGGCCTATAACAGGGGTCACTAACTGTTTATACCCAAAATTTAAAAAGGACCTTCCATCTTTGGGAATATGGACTAAGAAATAACACTGGGCACTGGAAGGCAGTTGAAAGCTCAGAATTAGTGACCCTAATGGAAGGTCACTAAAATACTAAGCCAGGTTGATAACCAAGGGTCAGTGGCAACCAGAGAATCAAATTGCATGGAAGAGCCCCAGGCAGATTTTCAAGCAGTTTTTTTCTTCCTAGGATCACTGCTGTGTTACCTTTTCTAAATTTCAGGATCCTCAAATAAAAATTAATGCCGGAAGCGTCTGTCACAAGAGCAAAAGAAAATGTGTGCTTACTTCACCTCGTTCACGGTGCCAACATCCTGCTGAGCCCTTTCCCCTGTCTTCTCCAGGTGCCGGGGCTGGTGCCCAAATAAACAGCACCTAATGCCTCCTTCTTTAGCTCAACTAAACTGTCGTTACTCTGCTTTCTGTCTTAGCTGCTGAAAAGACCTGAAACCCTCAACTCTCTCTGCCTAGGACCTCTTTTCCTTATGCCTTGAAGACACTAAAGCAATATGCCCATCACAACAGGGCAAAGTGATGAATCTGTTTGAAAAGTTAGGCTTCATTCCAGCTGTGCACAGCGGAATGTCCTAGATTCTGTGAAAGCAGATTGATAGCGCAGGCAGGATGCTACCCTGCTTGGTGCTGCTCAGCCCTTAAATTGCAGGCTCAGAGTGGGAGGGCCAAGCTGCCGCAGCCCTCCTACCACTGCAATTGCTCTCTAGGACTACAGGGGGCGCCAAGTCAGCCTTCCCGCAAGGCAGGAACTCAGCTGCACCTTTGGTTGCTCAAAGGGCCAAAATTTAGTTGTCTGCCTCTGGCACTCGCTAGGTAGGTAATTTTAAATCCCTGTGCATTGGTTTACTCATCTGAAAGGCAGATAACAGTTCTTGCCTTGTAAGAACTCTTGTGAAGATTAAATGAAGGAGCATGTGTGAAGGACTTGACACAGCGCTGTGTGATGGCGGTCCTCGCCCCTAGGGCGCATGAGGCAGCACAGATGTTGATGGGTCACGAAGATGGAGATAATGTGACTTCTCACAGGCAGCTTCTGGGCTTCACTGGTGGAACTCTTGGACCGAGGCCTCAGGCCAGTGCTTTTAAGCCCTCATGTTAGAATCGTAAAGAGACATTCTCAGGGGAACTGTTGGAAGATCCAAACTTCACTCTTAGGTTACAACTTTATGTCTTCTCCGTCTGTTTCCAAACAAATTTGAATTTCTTATAACACAAAAAAATAATATTGTTTTCTCTTAAATATTTGAGAAATACAAATTTCCAAGGAAATGTGCTGACTCTGTCTGGATATGCCCACCACGTGACACCTACCCCTCAGACTTGACCCTCGGTTTGTTGCTCTTGTGAATCTGTCTTTCCAGGAGAACCACTGATAGTACGGCCCCTCCTCATTGTTGATGTATGAAACTCTGAGGCCCTGGGAAGATGAAAGATTCTCTCCGAATCAGGGTGTGGCTCTCTGAGTGGAGCCTACCGTCTTTCCCAGGATAGGCACTCTAAGCACAATACAATGTATATGTGCAATGTGTACATGGTGCTCTGAGACAGACTCGATGCAGCACAGTCATGATCACAGCACCAGGAAAGCATCCCTTAATGCCCGAGTGTTCCAGAGTAGAGTCTGCTGACTACCAAACACAGGAGACTGTATACAATGCTTCAAATGTTTATATTGGGAAGGAGGGTGACAAGTTTGTATGTGAAGACTTCACTAATAATCCAAACTGTGTTTAGATAAAACGCAACACTCACAGATGAGGTCATCTATAGAGAGAGCTATTTCTTGCCCCAAAGAACACAGGTTCTGATGAGTCCGTGGCCCTAAGTAGGTTAGCTATTGATAGATCCTGAAATAGCTCTAGGGAAATTAACTTTCCTAACATTTAATATGCAGAGTGACATTACTACTTGTGTAAATTTTCAGGGAGTTTGCTGATGCACTGTTCTCCCCTGCAGTATGTGAGTCAAACCTAAGACCAGAAATCCTAGGCAAGTGCTCTGCCACTGAGCTGCACCCCAAGTCCAAAGGGCAAGGGGGGCAAAACTTAACACTAATTACTCCCCCATGCTTTTAAATGAAATAATAACGTGGATTTTTAAAAATGATTTCTATGATACACAACCTGTTTTAAATTGCCTTTTCTAGCTTTCTGTTGCGGAGATAATGAGTGACTACTCGCCTCCAGAGAAAGCTCAGTGAGCTGTCTGCTGTCTGCAGTCTCCGGCCTCCTCACTTAGAAATGATCCACGCTCGTCTCTTTCATCCTCATGAAAGGCAGTTTCAAGGAAGGAAAGGAGGGAGGAAGGAAGGAAAGGGGGACAGAGGGAGGAAGGAAGGAAGAGACTGAGGGAGGGAAGGAGACAGGAAGGGAAGGAGGAAGGAAGGGAGGGAGGAAGAAGGGAGAGAGGGAAGGAAGGAAGGAAGGAAGGAAGGAAGGAAGGAAGGAAGGAAGGAAGGAAGGAAGGAAGGAAGGAAGGAAGGAAGGGACTCTAGGTAAAAGCTCTGGACCAAACTGATCCACTACTCTATCTAGTCCATCAAGAGACTGGTTTTCTCTTTGGAAGAAAAAAAATGAATTGCTAATAAACCCAGCATTTGTCTAAAAGATCTCCTGAGCAAGTCTTGAGGCCTGCCAGCAGCAACCAGTTGTACCTAGGGGGACAACTGTCTGACAAACTCTAGTTCCTTGTGACTACTACCTACAACTTTGATTCAGGCATTATGTGAAGTGGTACTGGAATAACCTACGTCAGCATTTTCCAGAGTGCATATCAAAGAAAATCAGTTCTACTGCAAGTAACATTTATGTAAAGGGTGGACACTGGGTTAAGGTAAGTTCAAAGATGCCCTTTGTCTTATGACAACTCCCAGTCGTGAATGAATGATGACTCCGCAGAGACAGGTAGGAATGGTTTAGCACACTCACAGGACCACAGCTGTACAGCTCTTGTTCTTAAAGGGTTCCCCTTAGGACTTCTGTAAGAATGCTCTCTCAGACATACTGCTCAAGATCCAGAAGACTGCAGTCAAGAAAGCAGCACAGAATTGGGTTTGCTTGTTTGTTTGTTTGTCTGTCTGTCTGTTTTTAAGCCTGATCTAGTTCAAACATATAGGAGGGTTTTGTTCAGATCATCCAGATATTTATGTCTGTCTGTCATTCTACCATACAACCACACAATGAGTTCTGAGTTAGAGAAGAGGACCAAGTTCAACTGGCCTATTGTAGAGAAGAGTTGATAATCACATACTGTGTTCTGGGAAAAAAACAATAGAACCAGATGTAAAGTTCTCTCACCACAAAGACTGTGACTACATGAGGTAATGCCCATCATAATTAACTAGGTTGAACAATTCTGTAACACATACATGCACTTGGTGCTTATAAGTACTGAAGGACCTAAGGTAATCAGGTCCAACGTATCGCGACATCCCAAGCTAAATAAGCAGACAGTTGGATGCAAACCACAAGAGGTTTATTGTTCACCCATGTGCCTGCGGGCACTCCAGCAACCTTAGCTAGCTGAGTGTGCCGGGCTTTAAGACAGTTTTCTTTTTATATACATAATCTTGACAAGCAATAGGGGTATTGCAAAAAGCGTGGGCATAATTTAACCTTCCTGGAGAAATCACAAGGTCAAAATTAAGCTTATCTCAACAGTCTGGCGGTTTCATGCGTCAGCACTCTGGACCAAATGTTCTTTTTGATCTGACCTTGTTCCCTGCCTAGGGTACCTTGGGGAATTTTCCACTGGGGCGACCTTCTGAGTCTCAAGGGGGGGTATATTGAGGTCTTTCAGTACAAACATACATACATACATACATACTTCATATATGTATGTATAATATGCACACATATTTTAATAGGTAAATATGTACCTCTCAACTTAAATAAATCTGGAAAATAGTCAACTAATCATAAATTCTTCCAGTATGCTTGAATAGTATTCCATTTAAAATTTAGCTTACTTGTCACTTTTCAAGAATTAGCCTAGATTATTAAAATTACAGCTGCAGGGTTGAAGAGATGGATTAGCAGTTAGGAGTACCTGTTGTTCTTGCAGAACACCCCAAATTCGGTGCCCAGCACCTACAAAGAGGCTCACAGTTACTTATAACTCCAGTTCCACAGGATCTTATGCCCTCTTCTGGCCTCCATGAGAACTGCATGCATGTGGCGCACAGACATGTACAGGCAAAACACCCACACATATAAATTAAAATACAGTTGCATGCAGCATTACAGGGTGACTACTGTTTTGAACAAACATGTCTGCGAATCACATAAAAAGTCATATAATTTATAACGTAAGACCACATACTTGTTTTACCCTCTGTCTGTTATATCACAGCAATCTAAATACATGCTCTATGTGGGACAAAAGTGCTATTTTGTGATCGAGATGAAGAATTTTTTTATTGCCAGACTCCACCTTCACGGGGTAATAGAATAGGCTGCTTAATGTTCCAGGGGGTTGAATGAGGACTGCAAGTAGCCTTTTCCAAAGTACACTTCCTGCCATCTGCCCTCAGACGTTTCGTGGTGAGTCACTCACTGCCTTGGGTATTACAACAGAAGTGATGTGTAGCCCAAGAAATATTAGACCATGAAAATTGATCAGAATACTTAACATAGGGCTCTAGTTTCCAAAGTGAAGTATACACACCAGAGAATGTGTTTTTAAATAATAGAATTTCCAACTTTATTTTATCTCAAAACTCAGAAATTAGACTGTCCTAATATGTCATATATTGAACAACAAAGTTACATGTACGCAATTTGTAGGAAAAAGTAATATGCACACATTTTTGCAAAGAGACAGTTTCAAAGTGTTTCTGCTGATGGGAGGCACAATTTGAAAGTTGGAAGACCAATGGTAGAAAGGAAATTATGCCTGTGAAAGCATATGTCAGGTTAATTAGAAGATAACTTAGACAGATGTGAGCCTGCAGTACAAAAATGGTCTCCCATTGTCAAATAAATGCCAGGATGAAACAAAACTGGTCTCTGAAATGGTCCCATGCTATTACAAGAACAAAACTTCGCATTCTGCTAAGCTTGTCACTTGAGTAGCAAATAACAAAATCTGAGACTTTGATGACAAATAAAGAAGAGAAGAAACAACTAAAACTCAGCTTTGAGAACTACTGGGATCAAGACATAAGCTCTCTGCTCAAACTTATCTACAGCATGTGACTTTGAGGTAGTATTTTTTTTAATTGACATATTTATCAAGTAGTCTAAACATTTACTTTTTATATTAAAAAATAACCTGGATATAATTGTCACCCCTGGATGGGAATGACATTTGCAAAGCTTGTGAGTGTGTTGAAGGAGTTTCCATACAAATTAAGTGATGTAAGAAATAGTTGCAGTTAAACTTGAGACTTTTCTGAGAGCACAGTGTGTCTGCATGCAACATCATCTAGGTGTTCTTAAACTGGTGGCATAGTTGTCTCAAGAATTTTTTTCCTAAGAATATTCAAAGTAAATAAACTTTACTTTCTTCATGAGAGACAAATCAAAAGAAAATCTAGACTCCCAAGATTACATAATAAAATGAATTAACATGAATACATTGAGAAAATCATATACCTTTCAGAGAGAAAGAGATTTATGTTCACATAAAAGACTAATGCAGCGCTATATGTGACTGTATGCTTTCACTGCTATAACAAAATACCTGGGTTAGCCTACGCCATGTAGAGGGGAAGCTTATTGAGGCAAATGTGCCGAGGTACAAAGTCAAGAACTGCCTCTGGTGACTGCCTTTTTACTGACACGGTCCTAAAGTGTTGCAGGACACTACATAGTGTGGACGTGGATGTGTGTCTGTTTGGCACATTCCCCTCTTCTTGTCTATCCACCAGGGTTCAATCATGTTGGCTCCACGCCAGTTGTTAGGAATGAAGAGCATGGGGGACCTTGGCAGATTCTATGACAGGCGAGGGACAAGCATACCAGGCAGACAGACTTGTTTTATTAGAAAGGGAAGGGGAGGGGTGTGAAGAAACAGAGAGAGGACAGAAGAGAAGAGGGAGACAGGAAAAGTCCTGTCTGCCCCAGGGGAATGGCAGGAAAGAGAGCAGAAGTGGGTGGACTTTTTCTTTTAAAGAGCCTAGATTCATGTTGTTCTTTTGTAAAAGATTAAAATTAGAAAAACGGAAGAGGTGTGAGATGGAACTGGGACCGAAGATAAATTTCAATTGAGAAAATGTCTTCTCCACCATGCCAGGTCACATACAGTCATGTCCTGATCATCTTTGCCCTGGGGGCTGATGCCATGACCTGACCTCCATGGTGGCCTTCGGTAGGAGATGGTTGGTCCTTGAACCACTCAGATGCAGCCTGTTCCTATTTACTCATGCTGTGTATTTCCCAAACGCTGGGTATAGCCTGTTGCTTGTCAGTCATTTACCTTATGAGCTTGAAGTACATCATTCCGTTCTCTCCTGACTGGTGGTTTGAATAGTCACATATGTTTGTATACATGCAACCTGTTGAGTTCAGTTAGTACTACCTGCATGTGCATGGGTCTGGGAAAATGAAAACTTACTGCAATTGTGATGCTATTTCAAGTCAGTGTAAAACGAGTGAATAATTCATGATGTCAGGACAGGCTGTTTTCCAGAAAAATTAGACTTAACCCCATTTGTCATATACAATGGTAAAATACACACACAATTTGAATGTAAAGGAATAAAATCATAAGGGCATCATACTAAAATGTCTTCATGTTTAGTAACATAACTGAGAAACACCCTCCAACCCATGTAAGCCTGAAATCGGAAAGGAAAAAGGAAAAGGCACAAGACGGAACCAGGCCAGAGATACACTAACCATAGTTTATTACAGCAGCAGGAGAGCGAGAGGAGGAGAGAGACATGAGAGAGAATGGCAGAGAAAGAGAGCAAGAGGGAAAAGAGAAGTAAGAGTGAAGAGAGGTAAGAGTGGAGAATGAGAGAGTGAAGAGAAGTAAGAGAGCATAAGTGGACGGCGGTCTGTCTCTTAAAGGGGTCCTTTGCACCGGCGCGCGACTGTAATCATGAAACCCTGGGCTGACCAGAGTGCCGCCTGAGTGCATTCTGTCAAGTATAATGCCTGAACCTTTCAGTACATACACCTGCCATATGCAGGTGGGTGACAGGCAGGGCCAGGTGTGCCTGGATTACAACACCAGTGAACTTGTCTAAACCTGATTCCCATCCAAAGGTCCCACCTCTAAACAACAGTCAGTTTAGGTTTCTACTCTCTTCCTACCCCACAGTTGGGTTGGAGTTTCAAGATATTGAGATCTTGGGTGACACACTCAAACTATTTCAAGACTACTGTGTGGAAACTACCAGATATTTTTGCCTCTAGTTAAGATGTACTTGTCAACTAGCATATTTGCTGTATAATCTGGGGCTAGAGTTAAGACCTAGCAAGCTGTCAAGACCTTTACAGTTCAAACTATGCTCTAATTACCAGAAAGTCTGTGATGAAGTTCTTGTAAAAATAAATCCTTATTATTAATTATAACTCCTTCTTCTTTTACATTGTTAGCTATAAGACATTAGTGAGAACCATTTCATATATCATACAAAAAGGTTTCTGCATTTGCCTCATATTTAACTCAGGAAATGAATTTTGTAGAAGAGCATCCAAATTACCTCAGCACAAGAGTATAGTTACCTAGGACTGTAAATATCACAGAAAAGTAATGTGCCCCTCCCGAGGGACTGGAGCCTCTGAGGCCAAGCACTACTTTACAGAGTTTGAAACCTACTGGTTTCAGGTTGCAAACTGTGCACATCCTCTTGTTCAGTCACAATGATCTCAAGAACCCTGCCTCTTACAAGCCCTCATTGGAGAAGTCAGACAGTGGCCAAGTCAAATGATCCACATACAACTTAAAGGGACATCCAAATAGGTGATGGAATACAAGGTATCACTTCAAACCTGAGTAGTAATTGTCATAGACACTAGAGTCTTAAAGTGATGCCACTGTGACATCAATTCCACAGGTCCTCCTGCAACCAGGGAGACAGAAGGCCCTAACTAATTGTAGATGACATCATCAGAGAAACCTGATCAACAGGCTCCACGCAATAGTGTCTTGCTGGATAAATCATGTCCAAGAAATAATGATCTATCCTTCAGGTTACAATGACAAATGACCAGAAGTTGGTAACTGTGCATTGAGACAGAACTCACTGCTTGCCAAATAGTTCCATGACTCCGTGAACAAACTGCACCAAACTATGGCATCAAAGACAGACATCCTAAGCTCATCATCTCTAGAAGAAGTTCAGTCAGACTCGTATATTCCAAGATAAGACTCATATTGTTCACTGTAAATATGTATTGCTCTCATTGTTAATAAAAAGCTGATTGACCCATAGCTAGGCAGGATTTTCCATGCAGAGAGAATGCCTCTCTCTGTCTCTCTCTCTGTCTCTCTGTCTCTCTCTCTCTCCCTCTCTCTCTCTCTCTCTCTCTCTCTCTCTCTCACACACACACACACACACACACACACACACACATACACTCTCTGTCTGGATTATCTGGCTGTGGAGAGAGTAAAAACAAGTGGTTCTGATTCTCATGTGTTCTCTTGGGCTCTTTTCCTTCTGTTGTGTGTGCCTTGCCCAACTTTGATGTGATAGTTTTGTTTTATCTTGTTATATTTTATTTAGCCATGTTTTGTTGTTATCTCTTGGAGGCCTGTTTTTTGTTAATGAGAGACAGAAAGGGACTTCAAGTTTCTAAACAACAAACTAAACAAACTCATTTTCTTCATAAGATACCCAGACTCAAGTTTTAATGTTATATAATGACACTTTGTGCATAACAATATGAGACTTTAAAGTATTTTTTCATTTAGAGACTATTAGAGTTGCTCTTTTTAGAAACTTGATGACAAAATTCCAACCCCTTTAGTCATCATTTTCATAGACCACAGTGTTTATGGAGTCAGAAGCAATTTTAATAACACACTTACTATAAGCAAAAGTTTTTGTTACTTTTAGTACTCTTGGTAATACTACCAAAGTTTGTAACCTCACCTTACAATGAGGTCAAATGCAGACAAATGCTCTGCAAAGGCAGAGGCCACACTATCATCCGAGAGAAATAACTACATTTAAGATGGTCAACAGCATTTGAAATCTGAACATAGCCTCAGGTAAAAGCAATGGCCCATGGAAAAACTTAAGGCCATTTGATTAAATGGGGCTATTAAGCACATTCATAGTTCATAAAATTTAATGGTCTGTCTGAAATGATTTATCTTTAAATCATCCAAGGCTTTCAGAAGGCCAGAAACATGACCAAATGTCATCAAGTATCCTGTTGACCTTAATGTTAACATTTAAAGTCTCACTATAAACTTAACAAATTAACTAACTTCCCTGGCAAGCACTCAAAGTTTCCCCTGGGATAGAGTAACATGCCTCCTGCCCTACTGGGAATTTCTCTGGATGAAAGGAGGTATTGCTTCCAGAGAAGTGTTTCAAAAATATTGTGATAGAAGTCAGTAGGAAATGTTAACATCTCCCAGACAAGATACGGGAGCAAATGAATAAACCCCTGGAAACTGAGAGATGGTCATTTTTGCTAATGAAGAGAATAGCAAACAGGAAAGAGCACTAGGAGGAAATCTCTCCCTATGACACCAGTCATCTGCGACCGTGTAACCCCACAACTACTAACTAGAAAATGAGAGCATTCCGGGTTGTGAGCAGACTCTGTACCATTCCCATTCAAGCTGCTAGCTAAGGGGAATTTTCAATTCTACTGTTACCTTTGAGTCAGTAAATCATCCAGTGCACACATGTGCATTCTTTCCAATTGGGCAGTCAAAAAGTCAGGCTGCACTGTAATTCTCTTTGACACTCATTTGATCAATCCATGACTCTTTCCTTTACATCTGCTTACTCTCGCATATCTGCACAACACTGGAAAATGGACTAATGAGCAACATGATGAGCAAAAGAATTCCACAGCAAAACAGAAGACAAAGCCCTCGACTAACCACAAATGGAAAAAGTTTCTAGTAAAAAAAAATCACTATAAAACCAATTATTCCTGCTCCAATATTGATCTGCTGTCACACTTAAAGCATTGGAGGCAGAGAGAGGTTATTTAGGAAATATAACTGATTAGTAAATAGTGGGTATAGATATAAATAGAGAGCATGAATAAAAGGCTAAATGAGGGTCTGTTCTTTGCTTGGCCCCTGTTCTAGTTTACTTTCTGTTGCTGTGACAAAACATTGAACAAAACCACCTTGGGAGGAAAGGACCTACTTGGTTGATAGGTTACAGTCTATCATTCACAAAAGCCAAGGCAGGATGATTAAAGATGGAGAAGTAGGGGAAGGGTTACAAAGAGAAGAGCCAGTGAGTTCTCTGTGCAGGTGACAAGGCTCTATACTTAGAGTGCTCTAAAGGTGGCACCTTTTAGAACTGATAAATGACAATGAAGTCGTTGAACACAAAAATTAAGGACAAAAAATCAGCAGATTTTCTATACAGGAATAATGACCTCACTAGGAAAGAAATAAACCAATGTCACTACAGTCATCTTAACTTCCACAAAGGCACCAAAGGCATGCATTGGAGAAAAGGCATCAACTTTTAGCCGGAATTTCTTTTAGTAAAAACTTTTAAAAGCTGATCAAAGTGCAGAGGAAAAGGAATCTTCTAGAGATTGTTGGTATAGATGATAGATGTAAATCAGTAGAATCAACATTGAATACTGTAGAGAAATTTCTAAAAAAAAAACTAAATAGTTACCATGCAGTCAATTGTATCACTTGCGGGTACTTATATAAAGGTGAAGTTAGCATCAAGAGACACCTGCACATCCAGGTTTACTGAAGCCTTACTCACATAGTCAACTCATGGAATCAACCTAGATGCCTTCTACCAACAAGAGGACAAAGGAAATGTGGGCTACATACACAATGGAGCCTTATTCAGCCATAAAGAAGAATGCAGTCATCAAACAGTGTAACAGGGGATCCTAAAAACAAAGTACCATAAAGAATCGCTTGCCCCAGGAACCCCACGCTAAGAAAGAAAACAGACTACAGCCCTGTCACCCGAAGAAGGAAAACTTGCCCCTCAGGAAGAAATTCTCTAACAGCTTGTTTCAGGGCTGAATCAACACATGCACATCTCCTGGGTTTAATTTCACAACATCACTATGAGAAATGTGGAGAGAGACTAAAAATTTTCCTCTCCATAGATCTAGGGAAATCAAAAAGTAGGCAAATCCACTTTCTTTTACCAACCTGTTTGCAATTTTGTTTTGAAATATGATGAAAATAAGGAGATGATTTTATGAGACTAAGATCCTGGTAATAGTTGGGGCCTAACCATCAAGGAGGAAGACATGTAGCTAAGGACTCCAGTGGCTGGGGTGCCAGGAATGTCCAGCTGCTGGTAGCTTATTCCTCTCCTCCAGTGTCTTAGTATCATTTGCCTGTGGGTTCATGCTGGGGGACAGGTGAAGAAAAGGGAGTTTTGACCTTGTCTTATTTGTGATGAGTACTTTAGTTGTTTGGCTCTATGGGAAGGTCCTGGTAAAGTCCTGTGGAACTAATCCTATTTTGTTTTGCAATGTTGGGAACTTAACTGTTGATTTTCAATATAAATCAGTTTAGGGAAGACCTCCATCATAATTTGTGGGGTCATGGGAAATGTTAAGTCTGTGCCGTCTGGGGGCTCCAGGACAATTCTGGCTAACTAGTCCTTTTAGAATTGAAGAGGGCATTCTGGATTTACTGGGTTTTATGTCATTTTGTGTGTTAGTCTATTAGACATTGTCTGTGATGATTGGGTTAATGGAGGCTGAAAATTGGGTGACTACAGCAAAAGTTGGTCCCATTAGAGATTTATCTCACAAGAGTCCCCTAGACTCTGAAGAGAAGACACAAATTCTCCCTCCAGCTCACTCTGGGTGGTTCTATGACAGTGGTTCTCAACCTTCCTCATGCTGCAAACCCTTAGTACAGTGTCTCATAAAATTGTTTTCATTGCTACTTCATAACTGTAACTTTGTTACTCTTATGAATTGTAATGGAAATATCTGATATGTAGTATATCTGATATGTGACACCCGGAAAAGGATATTTGACTTCCCCAAAGGGGTTTAGACCTACAAGTTGAGAAGCACTATTCTAGGGTCTTAAAGAGGGAATCTGGGGCATCTCACCCCATGATGTACAGTGGTGTTATAAGGAATCACATCAAAAAGGCATGCTGGGACTGGAGAGATGGCTCAGGGGTTAAGAACATTGTCCTCTGTTCCAGAGGACCTGGGTTCAAGTCCCAACATCCACATGGCAGCTCACAACTATCTGTAACTCCAGTTCTGGGAGATCCAACACCCTCACACATGCAGGCCAAACACCAGTGTGCATTTTTTAAAAAAAGGCATACCAGATTCAGAGCTAGTGGGACTCCAACAGCTCTTTGGGTAGTACACACAAGAGCTGGTTATCCCGCCTGGTCCCCACTTCCTTCCACACTTGCCCTCTCTGGGATTTCCTGGACTGGGAACTACAGCAAGCTCCCAGAGGACCCAGCAACCAGAAGCCTGCTGAGAGAACCTGCCTATTCCCTCCTCAGGGCAGAGGGCAGAGGGCAAAAGGCAGAGTGCAGAGGGCAGAGCTCCCACCCACCAGAAATGGGAGTGCCTGAGACACATCTGCACCCACCGTGAGACCCATCAGTGAATTGGACCTGCTTGCACCCACTGAAAGAGAACCTAGAACCCGTACTCACCAGGAAAGGAAGAGACCTCACCTGTACCCACTGAAAGAAGGGATGGGAAGGCAACAATACAAGAACAAATCCAGTGACAGAAAAAACAATATGATACCACCAGAGTCTCGGGACTCTACACCATCAAGATCTGAACATCTCAACACAAATGAAACAGAAGAGAATGACCTTAAAAACAACTTTATGAAGATGATAGAGACCCTAAAGGAAGAAATGAGAAAATCTTTTAAAGAAATGGAAGAAAAGACAAATCAAAAATTACAAGAAACAATTCAAACAGTGGAAGGGTTGAAAGCTGAAATAGAGAAAATTTAAAAAAAACATAGTCTGAAGGAATGCTGGAATTATAAAAGGAGAGTAAAAAATCTGGAACTACAGATGCAAGCATAACCAACAGAATACAGTTAGAAGAGAGAATCTCAGGCATTGAAGATTCACTTTGAGAAATATATTCATTAACCAAAGAAAATCCAACAAATCCCTAACACAAAATATCCAGGAAATATGGGACACTGTGAAAAGGTCAAACCTAAGAATAATAGGTATAGAGGAAGGTGAAGAAACCCAGCTCAAAGGTACAGAAAACATATTCAACAAAATAATAGAAGAAAACTTTCCCAATCTAAAGAAAGACATGCTAATGAAAGTACAAGAAGCCTACAGAACACCAAATAGAGTGGACCACAAAAGGAAGTCCCCTCACCACACAAAAGTAAAAGCCCCAAACATACAGAATAAAGAAAGAATATTAAGAGCAGCAAAGGAAAAAGGCCAAGTACCATACAAAGGCAAACCTATCAGAATCATACCTGACTTCTCCATGGAAACTCTGAAAGCCAGAAGGTCCTGGGTAGATATTCTACCAACACTAAGACACCACAGATGCCAGCCCAGACTACTATACCCAGAAAAGCTTTCAATCATGGTAGATGGAAAAAACAAGATATTTCATGACAAAACCACATTGAAACAATACATATCCACAAATCTGGCCCTACCAAAAGTACTGTAATGAAAACTTCAATCTAAGGAAGGTAACTACGCTCATAAAAACATACGCAATAGATAATCCAACTTTACCAAAAGACAAAAGAAAAACGGGGGTAAATCCACAAACAATAACACCAACCACAACAAATCAAAAACAAACAAGAATTAACACTCAATGGTCCTTAAACTCCCTAAATATTAATGGTCTCGATTTGCTTATAAAAAGACACAGGCTAACAGAATGGATATGAAGGCAGAAATCACCCTTCTGCTGCATACAAGAAACACACCTCAACTTCAAAGACAGACATTACCTCAGAGTAAACTTCAAAGACAGCCATTACCTCAGAGTAAAGGGTTGGGAGAAGATTTTCCAATGAAATGGATCCAAGAAACAAGCTGGTGTAGCTATCCTGGTATCGAACAAATTAGACTTCAAACTAAAACCAATCAAAAGAGAGGAAGAAGGTCATTTCATATTCATCAATGGAAAAATCCATCAGGATGAAGTCTCAATTCTGAGCATCTATGCCCCAAATACAATGGTGTCCACTTTTGTAAAAGAAATATTACTAAAACTCAAAGCATACATAAGATCTCACACAGTTATAGTGGGACACTTCAACACCCCATTCTCACCAATAGACAGGACCACCAGACAGAAACTCAACAAAGAAACAAAGGAACTAACAGAAATTATGACCCAATTGGGTTTAACAGACATCTATAGAACATTCCATCCAAACACAAAAGAACATGCCTGCTTCTCATGGCATATGGAACCTTCTTTAAAATCAACCACATACTTGGCAACACAGCAAACCTCAACAAGTACAAAAAACTTGGAATAACCCCCTGTATCTTATCAGACCACCATGCTTTAAAGTTAGAATTCAACAACACAAGTTGCAGAAACCCTACAAACTCATGGAAATTGAATAACATGCAATTGCACCATTCCTTGGTCAAGCAAGAATTAAAGGAAGAAATGAAAGACTTCCTAAAAGTCAATGAATATGAAGACACAACATACCCAAACTTATGGGACACTTTGAAGGCAGTACTAACAGGAAAGTTCATAGCACTAAGTGCCCACATGAGGAAACTGGAGAATATCACCCTACAGAATTAACAGCACAACAGAAATTTCTAAAACAAAAAGAAGCAAATTCACCCAGGAGGAGTAGACTCCAGGAAATAATCAAATTGAGGGCTGAAATCAATAAAGTTGAAACAAAGAAAATAATAAAAAGAATCAATGTAAGAAAGAGTTGGTTCATTCAGAAAATCAACAAGATAGACAAACCTTTATTCAAACTTACCAAATAGCAGAGAGTGAACACGCATATTAACAAAGTCAGAAATGAAAAGGGGAACATAACAACGGACATGAGGAAATCCAGAGAATCATCAGGTCATATTTTGAAAACCTGTACTCCACAAAATTTGAAAATTTAAAGAAAATGGACAATTTTCTGGATAGATATCACTTTACCAAAATTAAATCAAGAACAGATAAGCAATTTAAATAGTCCTATAACACCTAAGGAAATAGAAGCAGTCATCAAAAGCCTCTCAACCATAAAAAACCCAGGGCCCCATGGCTTCAGTGCAGACTTTTACCAGAAATTCAAAGAACAGGTTAGCTGTTTCTGGAGGTTAAACTATCCCAGTCTTCATCCCTTTGCTTATCAGTCCTCCCTCTCTGTCACTGGGTTCCTTGAGTTCAGCTCAGTGTTGTGGGAGTCTGTCTCTGCTTCCATAAGTCATTGGATGAAGGTTCTGTTTCGCAGACTCTCTGGCCCTGGGATTGTAGGCTAGCCCTCCCCAGATCTATGCCTAAAATCCATATATGAGAGAGTACATACCATGTTTGTCTTTTTGTGACAGGGTTACCTCACTCAGAATGGTTTCTTCGAGTGCCATCCATTTGCCTGCAAATTTCAAGACTCTATTGTTTTTTCTGCTGAATAGTACTCCAGCATGTAAATGTACCACGTTTTCTCTATCTACTCTTCAGTTGAGGGGCATCTAGGTTGCTTCCAAGTTCTGGCTATTACAAATAATGCTGCTATGACCACAGTGGAGCAGATGTCCTTGTTGTATGAATGTTCATCTTTTGGATATATGCCTAAGAGTGGAATTGCTGGGTCTTGTGATAGGCTGATTCCCATTTTTCTGAGGAATCTCCATACTTATTTCCAAAGTGGCTGTAAAAGTTGGTACTCCCACCAGCAGTGGAGGAGTGTTTGCCTTTCTCCACATCCTCTCCAGCATAAACTGTCATTATTGTTTTTGATTTTAGCCATTCTGACAGGAGTGAGATGGTATGTCAGAGTTGTTTTGATTTACATTTCCTTGATGGCTAAGGATGTTGAGCACTTTCTCAAGTATCTCTCAGCCATTTTAAACTCCTCTATTGAGATTTCTCTATTTAGTTTTGTGCCCCACTTTTTAATTGGATCCTTTGGTGTTTTAGAGACTTGCTTCTTGAGTTCATTGTAAATTTTGGAGATCAGCCCTCTGTCAGATGTGGGGTTAGTGAATACCTTTTCCCATTCTGTGGGCTACTTTTTTGTCTTGTTGACTGTGTCCTTTGCCTTACAGAAGCTTCTCAGTTTCAGAAGGTCCCATACAATTGCCACAAACAACATAAAATACCTTGGGGTAATACTAACCAAACAAGTGAAAGACCTGTATCGCAAGAACTTTGAGTCTTTAAAGAAAGAAATTAAAGAAGACATCAGAAAATGAAAAGATCTCCCATGCTCTTGGGTAGTTAGGATCAATGTAGTAAAAATGGCACTCCTGCCAATGCAATCTACAGATTCAATGCAAACCCCATTAAAATACCAGCACAATTCTTCACAGACCTTGAAAGAACAATATTCAATTTTGTATAGAAATACAAAAGACCCAGGATAGCTAAAACAACCCTATTCAACAAGGCAACATCTGGCAGCATCAGCATCCCTGACCTCAAGCTCTATTATAGAGCTATAGTCCTGAAAACAGCTTGGTATTGGCAGAAAAAAAGACAGGTAAACCAATGGAATCGAATTGAACAGCCTGATATTAACCCATATATGTATAAACATCTGATCTTTGACAAAGAAGCTAAAAATATACAATGGAAAAAAGAAAGCATCTTCAACAAATGGTGCTGGCATAATTGGATGCTGGCATGTAGAACAATGTAGATAGATCCATGTCTATCCCCATGCACAAAACTTAAGTCCAAATGGATCAAAGACCTCAACATAAATCCAGCCACACTGAACCTCTTAGAAGAGAAAGTGGGTGGTAGCCTTGAACAAATTGGTACAGGAGACTGCTTCCTGAACATAACACCAGTAGCACAGACACTGTGGTCAACAATTAATACATGGGACCTTTACTCTATTCTTAAGGACAACCTGACATGTCTCAAATTTGGTAAAATGTGGGACTAATATCATCCTTAAGTTATACCACAGTTGTAAATTCCTTTATTTCATAATTTGAGCATCTCTGCCTTACTATGTGATCAAAGGTCTGAGCCAAACAGCCTAAAATGGATTCATTTGCAAATTTTCTCATAAGCAGTTCCTTTTGCCTCTCAAATTATGTGATTAGGTTTGAAACTAATTATGAAAAGCAGTGTGAAATACTGAGGATCGGGACCTACAAGCTCTAGTAGAAGAGTTCGATTCTAGCCCATTACAATAAAATGTTTCTCTCAAAGCTACAATGAAAGTTATCATCCGCCAACATCCTAATCTCCCAGGCCAAGTAAATATAAAAACTGTTAGATTTGCATGTATAAATGTGTGAGATTTATTTTGTAAATGTTATAAAACAAAGTTATATAATGTGTTAATCTTCTTAGAGGTCTTTCTAACAAGAGACTAATTGCCTTTGAACATCTTTCTCCATCAGAAAAACAAATCATGTATTTCAAATCAAAGCCAGAAATTAAAGGAATGTAATTGGGAAATGGAATCAAACTCCCCATTTTAAAACATGTGATCGCAACATTAAAATAAAGTATTTTCTCTCTTGAGTGAAATACTAATACCCTTAAGGCATTTTACAAAGGCTTTTAGGCAGCTGTATTCAAATAATTCATGAGAGTAAAGTTTGACAAGGGCTTTTCTGTGGAAGAAAAGACTGAGCTTCAACTATGAATTCAGGACTGAATGTCAAATTCTCAAGGAAACTTTTTTTTACCCCTTTCAGGCAACTGGCATGTCTTAGGTAATAGGTATTTAAATAAAATCTTTCTGATTAATTTCAAGGTCAGAAACAAAAGGAAAATAAGAGATCAGGCTCATCTAGGACTTGTATTGTTTTGCAAAACCAAGCCTGCACTAAAAATCTCATGAAGTGCTAGGAGCACCTTGGGAGCACCGCAAGGAAATGTTCAGGGACCCAAGACAGTGGTCAAGGAATCCACCTACCCTGGTGGCACCAGTGACCAAGAGTCTCTTTAAATTACACGTTGTCAATGTTCTCCAGGTTGTAGAAAATAGACTGTGGTAGAATATTAGTTAAAGATGTGCTATATTCTTTTATGCTGTGGAATATTTGTTTAGTGATGCAATGATGTGTTGCATTCTCTTATGTTGCATTTGCTAAACTCTTCTGTGAAGCTGTGTTACTTTGCCTGTCTAAAATACCCGATTGGTCTATTAAAGAACTGAATGGCCAATAGCTAGGCAACATAAAGAACAGGCAGGACCGGCGGGCAGAGAAAATAAATAGAAGGAGAAGAACATGACAGGGAGGAGTGAGAAAAAAAGGACAAGAGGATGCTGGGGACCAGTCACAGAGTCACACAGCCAGACATGGGAATAAGAAGGAAAGGAAAGATATACAGAAATAAAGGTAAAAGCCCAGGGGCAAAAGGCAGATGGGATAATTTAAGAAAAGCTGGCTAGAAACAAGCCAAGCTAAGGCAGGGCATTCATAAGAAAGAATAAGTCTCTGTGTGATTATTTGGGAGCTTGGTAGTGCCCCCCACAAAGAGTAAAAAAAATTAAATAACAACTACAAAGGACACAGTTTTGACACAGGTAGGAAAAAGTTTAGTCAGTTTTCTTTTTAACACTGGGTATGTACTTGAGCTCTACATAGGGAGGGAGAGAAAAGAGGAAGTAAGGGAGGGAGGGGAGGGAGGGAGGGAAACAGAGGTTATTAAATCAATATGTCCCCCTCAATTTCCCTTTCTCATGTCAATACTGAGAACATTAAAAAGATGAGTAAGAACTTGGACTAGAGAGACTCAAGGGAGTGTTTAGCAGAAGACCATGGAATTTAAAAGTTAAAATATTAAGACCCCTCTCTTCCATACCCTTTCCAAGGCCATTGGTGTGTCAGCAATGTCAAATGATCATGTGCTTTGTAAAACATGCACACTTAAAGCAGTGTACCTGCAACTGGTCGACTAGGACCCCTTACTGCTTCCACTCCAGCAGGTTTGCTGTGTGAATGTTAGAATGTAAACACACAGTAGTCTTAACCAACTGACTACAGTAGGGTGATGTTGGAGGAGCTGTAGTTATTTTGGGATCCAACTAAAAGAGGAAGCCAAATTAAAAATACATTTATTTTAACTTAATTTAATTGAGCTTGTGTGGTTCATAGTCAGTTCTATATGTAGTTAAATAGTTGCAGGCTGATCCAGCATAAGAAAAACACTCTAGAAAGAAGATTCTCACTGCTGCTAGGCAACTCTTGCAGCATTGGAGCCCGAAGATGCAGGGCCAAGGATGTAACCCCCATATAAAACTGGAAGTCAGATAGAGGAAAAGGCATTTAACCATGAGACCCATAAAACTATAAATAGGGGTCTCATTGACATCCGGCTATAGGATATTTTACTTGTATCAAGAATACATTTGATTATGCAACAACATAAAATATAGTACCTATCTTTCTTACTATTTGCTTGGTAAATATGCAACAAAAGTCTATAGAATCTCCATGTTTGTAGGATTCAAGCCTGAAGAAATACACTAAATAGCAAACATATATATAATAACTCATATACAAAGTTTAAAAGTTTTTCCCATTTGGCAATTAGCTTCAAAATGTGTATTCTCGATAAAGAGGTGTGAAACTGAAAATAAACTGACACAGGCCTAGACTAACCAAATCAGCTACCACCCAGAGCTACATCCAGGGCTTTGAGTTGGCCCAGCTCATCTGTGACCTGCTGGAGTAAGTGAAGGGACTGCTCCTGCAGAACCACAGCCGCAGGATCTCCATGACTCGGGGCAACAGCAGGGTACCCAAGAGGAGTTTTGGTGAGGGTCCAGTGTTGATGGTGTACCAGAAGCCAGAGGCTCTGAACCTGACCCGCAGCTCATTGCAGTGAACTAAGTAAAGCTGAGTGGACAAGAGGACCTACTGTGTGACACTGCAGTCCCAATGCCACTACGATGAATGAAGAGGTGTTACAGAGGTGGAAAAAATGGAAAAGCAGGGTTTTGTTTCTTTGGCTTGATTTGGTTTTAACTAAGGTTTTTAATTTTTTTCTTTTGGATGGACACTACAGAGGGGAGGTACAGATATGGAGCAACTGGAGAATGAGTGGGATTTGGGTATGTGATGTGAAATTTCCAAAGAATCAATTTAAAAAAATATTGAAAAAAGAAAATAAAAATAGTTATCCTTGTATCAACAGATGAATGGAGTTTTCACCCTTCATTGAGGAAACCTCTTTTTGCAACAGAGACCATTACAGAAAACCACAACCAATAAAACTTCAGAGTTATGGAAGCCATTACCTGAGACTCAGGGACCAAGGAAGGAGTAGGGATGGAAAGACTGTAAGAGCTAACGCATCCAGGAGTTTGCTGTGAGGTTGCCTCCTAAACATATCAAAGCTACACTCATGAAATCTCACCAACATGACCTACTAAATCTGATCTTGTCAAGAATGACACCAATGAACCTGTTACCATGGACAGGAGTAAGCTCGTGAGGCATCGACACTAGACAAAGAACTACAAGCAACTCAGGAATGCTGGGAATGGGAAAAATAATCTTCCCCAGGGAGCACACCAATTGGTCATCCAATAGCAGCCCTGCAAGCATACAAGTAACATTACACAGACTGAGAAGGTTGTATTTATACACTTGGGGACATGCACACACAACAATTAAAGCAATTGAAGAAAAAGAGGTCATGACTTTCAAAGAGAACAGGGGATGGGGCACATGGAGGAAGGAAGCAAAAGGGGGAAATTGTGAAGTTATAATCTCAAAAATAAAAAATCATTTTAAAAATCTACAACTAAAAGTATTGTGTAAGATTGCAGATGGGATTAGCCTTGGTTAAAAGGTGAGAAACATCATGCTGTTCTTCTCATTTCTGTAGCTGGGGTCTTTGAGAGAAGCATGTATTTGTGCCATGACCCTGCTCTTCTTGGCTGGCCTAGATGGACCTCTGTGTAGCTAGCCTGTGTATCAGACCTACAGCACTTGGGCATGTCTTTGTAGTGGTTAGACCTCTTTGATTACAGGAGCAGACTCTGGCTTCCAGGGATAAACAAAGTTCATGAATTAAAAGGGGATAGCAAAATCAGTGGGATCAAACAAGAACTGACCTGTTCCGGAGGCTAATTAGGAACTTAGACGTCTCTTTAACCAAGACCTGCCTGTCAATGGTATGTGTGGATTCCAAGCATACTGTGTGTTTTCCCTCTAGTTACAATTCATATTCCAGGCAGGGAGCATCCGATTGGTCTCATTTGTGTCAAATCATACCTTTTAGCTAATGAAGGTCAGTGCAGTTGATTATAGTCCCACCAGGACACTCTCAGTAGGGATGAAATAGTTGGCTTAATATGCAACTGTTAAGAAAAGATTGTAGGCAACTGAAGTAAATAAAAAATCCAGTCACAAGTTTGGAGAGATAGCTCTGCAGTTAAGTCAATAGTCGTAGGTTCAATTTCTAGCACCTACATGGTGGCTCACAACTATCTATCACTCCAGTCCCAGGAGATCTGACACCATCTCCTGGTCTCTGCAGGCACCATATATGCACATGGTACACATACATACAGACAAAACACTCATACACTTAAAATAAAAGAATATAAAACAAATGTATTTTAAAACTCCAGTCACATTGTACCTCAGTGACTGCAGAGTAACAAATTGGATCCATCCTCCAGAAAACAACCGTAGCCTTCACTGCCAGTACTGCTGGTCCAGTATGGCTCCATGCAAACCAAGGCTATGCTTTCTTTCATTCCAGAGAATTAATCCAAGAATTTTGTTGCTGGACGCTACCCACGTTGAGCATACCATGAACAAAAAAATGCATAGTCAACTAGTCTTCACTGAGAACAGAAACTGTAACTGCCATGTGACTCTCCGCCTGTGCTTTACCATAACTCTTAACTAGGATGCAAATAGTGAAACAATAACAGCGATGGGAATAACCATGCCCCTAGGACCTCCTGCATAGCAGGCATCAGGCTACACCCTTCACCTCCATCACCTTTCAGGTGTAGCTCCTGTGTGAAAAAGCACAGTCATTCTGTCTCATAATCGCCAGTGATGGACAGTTCTGCTTCTCCTCCCTAGATGTCTCTAAGGATTATCTCTGTCAAAAGCAGTGGATACCACAGGTCCAGTTGAAATCAATAAAGATGTTCTGCACACAGGGGCTTCAATAGAACAAACGTTCCAGAGAATAATGCCTTGAGCTTTCTCGGGGGCTAATTCTTGCCAGCCTGCAATGTTTCCTCTGGCTTCCAGGCTGGAATATTTCACTTCTTAAGTAATCTCTTAAAGCCCCATACAAAAGAGAAAAGTCAAATTACCTAGCAAAAATGGATCACAGTCAGGCCCAAGGCCTGACCTTACCAGAGGAAAGATAACCTGAAGAATGTACCTTTGCAGTGAACGTTCTGGAATAATCTGAGGTTGCTCTGGCTGTTTATCTGAACCTGGTAGGTAGAGGCAAGCACATAGCATGAATTTTTATAACTGCCTAAAGAGGGCCAGACATATAAAACCCACTGCAAGGATGACAGGGGAGTGTTTTGTAGCTTGAGGAATCCTCACTGTGTGCAGGTGTAGAGGGAGGGGAAACAGTCATCAAGATTATTATGTAAAAAAAATTTATTTTCAATAAAAGGAAAAAAACAAAAAACAAAAGCTCAGGCAGAGTCCTTATGCTTTAGTTTACTGTAGAAGAAGCTGGTTACATTTGAAACTGACAATTTTTACATGTTAAATGGCAATCTCTGGCTTTTAAGCACCTTTTTGCTGTGGTTTTTCATCTTTGAAGACTGGGCTGGGGAGATGGCCCAGCTGATGAACTGCTTGATGAGTAATCATGAGGCCTCAATTTCAAGCCTCCAGGAGCTACACAGAAAATTAGCCACAGCAGAGGGTGCCCATGATCCCAGTGCTGAGGAAATGAAGGTAGCAGGGTCCCAGGCACCAGTCAGCCTAGTTGAATGGGAGAACCTCAAATTCAGAGAGAGACCAAAAGATGAAAAGCAATTGAGAAAAACTCCAGAATTGACATGTGGCTTCCACATGCATGCATACAGGTGAACATACACACAACTATGCAAATATACACAAGGACAAAAATAAAATGGGAAGATTTAAATGCTGACTGTAAAAAAAGAAATCACTAAATAAAAATAAAGAAACCAAGGAAGGCAAGCCAGCCAGAGGAGGAAGCTGATGATTTCTAGTTGCAATACACTGAGCTTAAGATGCCTGTGGGGCATGCAAAGGAAGGTGCCCTCCAGCAGCTGATAGTTTAATGCATAGCATGGGTGCTCACTAAGAGAGTACTCCAACCCAGACATACAGTTATCGAAGGCATCAATAAGTAGATACAGACAGATGCCAGGGGCTGGACCATGTCTCCTAGCATGACTCAGCTGGGAGGAGATGCCAAAGCCACTTTCTGTGGAGAGAACCATCAGGAGCCATTCTTCTGATCAAGGGCCATGAATAGACAGCATTTCCCAGACTGTCCACCACAATGAGCAAGCGGGTTGGCATGCTTATTGATTCCTGCTTTGGGCTACAGTCCTAGCTCTCTCTACTTCCCAATCACTTTACACTCTAATCCCACAAAACTTATTACATGTACTTCTGTTATGAAAGCCAGGCCCCTTGCTGTCCTTCTGGATCTTTGTGTATTCTGTTCTTCCTGTAAATTCTGCATCTTTCCTTAATACTGCTGACACAGAAGGGTTAGTTTTTGCTATGATTGCCTACAGCACAGCCATACACAGGAAACTACCAGATAACTGTCACAGATCACACCAGTACAACCTAATGAAGGACAGTGTAGGAACCCTAAAGTACATGGAGTGGCGGAATCCTTCCCACTAACACTGATCACAAATTCAAGAGAAGATACATTGGGAAGACAGATGGTAGAAAGATAAAGAGCCCTGAGAGAAGAGGTCCTTCAAAACATCAGAAATGGCCCAATGCTGTGACAACCCGAACTCCACCCAACCAGGTAGCCAGAGAACCTGCAAATGAACTTGGGCCAGCAGTCTGTGGCCTAACATGCACCTAGCCAGGGGGAAATACACACACACACACACACACACACACACACACACACACACACACACACAACTGTGTTTCTAGCATATTTTCCCTCTGTTAGCACTGGAACTGCTAGGTCATTGATTGTGTGTAATATCACATTATCTTTACTGCATTGTTAAAAATACTTCTCTGAACACACATATCTACCAGAGGTAAGGAAAAAAAACTCTTATCTGAGAAGCTTCTGTTTTATAACATTTGCATTATTCTATTTGACTTCACTTGGGGGACTCATCCTAGAAGACTGGTACCTCTTTATCTGCATTCTGTGGCCTGTGGCTTAATGATACTTCCAAATGCAAAATCTTTGATACTTTTGATAGTATGGAATGAACCCTTAGATCATCAAAGTGCTGTGATGTTTGGCAACTTATTTTACTCACAATAATAAATACCAAAAGTTTACCATCCCATTTTCAACAATGGCAGGGTGTTTGGCCACTAAAATTAGTGGTACACAAGCATAATTAAGAATATTACACATAAAGTTACAAGAATATTCTGAAGCTAACACATAAAGGACAGATTTCAGTAATTGCTAAAATGTCCAATGTGCACGCATGCACACACACACACACACACACACACACACACACACACCTTGCCTGCATGTATATGTTATGGGATTTTGTCATTGCTGGTCTCAGGGAGCATGCTCAACTTATCCTAACTGACCACACTCCTGACAATGCTGCAATCATGCTACAATTACATCACAGGGGACAGGGAGTGTGAAATCAAGCAACGGAAACTCTTAAGAGCCAATTACTTTGTGGCTCTGGCATCACTACCTCTCCCCATAGTGCACACACTGATACTGCTGGAAAGACAGCACCTAACAGCATCAGTGAGAACGGCACCCAAGATGCAGTTGCATGGTTGGTAAAATCCTGGTTTTTCAAGAGATCTAAGTTTCCTTCATTACAAAGGCAAGTTCTCTGTTCTTTGAAGAGAAAGAGGGTGCAGGATAATAACCAAAAGGACTTCTCTAAGAACACCACCAGTAGGTTTGATATGACCTTCTTTCGAGGGTGAGCAGTTGGCAGATTGAGGCAGAGAATGAAGCAGTGTGGTTTAGTTTAAGAGAGGACGTGACAGCATTTCCCATGGAAGACACAGTCATGAAACAAGTACAAACTATGTTGAGTTTCTGACATGGTTCAGGCCCCTGTGTTTCTGATGCATATATAACAACAGTTTATAGACATATAAAACAGCACAAGACCTTAAAGCAATGTGAATGCACGGAACAAATGCTGGCAGATGCCAAACACCATGCTAGAACTTCGAGTTCACGACAATAGCATTTGTGTTTTTTAAAATAATATTTGCATGAAATTATAAAATCAGAAAAATAATCAGATCACCTGCTGAAAGTGAGAAATTATGAATAATCAAAGTACCTCCCACAGGATCCAAACGACAAAGCAAAGAACATTGGATCATAAATATTTGACAAGTTCCATTGTCTCTCTATGCTCACTGATATAAACAACAGGTATTTGCCTCAGGAAGGGAAAAGCCAACACTGAGTCTCAAAGTCTTTTGTTTTGTGAATACTATTTCACAGTTATAGCAGTCTGCTTATGGATATTTCCAAACACCATGCAAACAATTATAATCTCCATGGTACTGTGCTGCCCAGGGAAAGGGGCTTTGAGAACATACAACACATGCAAGGTGAACCTGAGAGCCAACACTGGATACAGATAAAACCAAATCTCGAGCGGATCCAGGGAGACCAGGGGACCAACTGTTCCAGCAGAACCAAGTAAAACAGGCCCTGCATCCGGCCTGTGTCCCAGTGCATGGGGATTGCCTGGGAACTGCACAGAGCATCCAATCCTGGCGGGAGACAAGCACCCCAGATTCCAGGTCTTTTCTCCCACCAATGAGACCAGGAAACCAACAGATCCAGGAAAGGGACCAGGGGACCAGGTGGGAGGCTAAGCACCCCAGATTCCTAGTCTTCATCTCCACCCATGGGTCCAGAACGAGAACAAGGAATAGAAGAACTACCAGATTATTGGACTTGCTAGCACCCACCAGAAGGGAACTCTGGTCCCCTAACCACCAGACTAGTAAGGGGCTCATTCTGCACGCACTAGAAGAAGAGATGGGAAAGAGACAATACAAAAATGCACTCAACAACAGAAAAACAAATATGACACCACCAGATTCTAGAGATCCACACCAGCAAGACTCCAACATTCCAGTGCAAAGGAAGCAGAAGAGGATGACCTTAAAACCACCTTCATGAAAATGACAGAGGCCCTAAAAGAGGATATAGGAAAATCCCTCAAAGAAATGGATGAAAAAACAAATGCAAAACACGGAAAAAACAAAGCAAAAAAGGCAGGAAATGGAAGAAAAAACAAACCAAAAAAGGCAGGAAATTGAAGAAAAAGCAAAACAAAAAATGCAAGAAATGGAAGAAAGAGCAAACCAAAAAATTCATAAAAGGCAACAAATGGACAAAAAGATAAACCGAAAATTGCAAGAAACAAGGCAAACAGTGCAAGGCTTGAAAACTGAAATAGAAACAATAAAAAAACACAATCTGAAGAAAGGCAGGAAATAGAAAAGCTGGGCAAACCTTCAGGCACTACTGATACAAGCATGACCAACAGAATACAAGAGATGGAAGAGAGAAACTCACGTGTTGAAGATACACTAGGAGAAATGGATTCATCAACCAAAGAAAATCTTAATTCCAACAAATCCTTAACACAAAACATCCAGGAAATATGGGACACCATGAAAAGTCCAAACCGAAAAATAATAGGTATAGAAGAAGGAGAAAACAAACACCTCAAAGGGGCAGAAAACATATTCAACAAAATAATAGAAGAAAACTTTCCAAACCTTAACAAAAACATGCCAATGAAGGTACAAGAAGCTTACAGAACACCAAATAGAGTGGATCACAAAATAAAGTCCCCTCACCACAAAATAATCAAGACCCCAAATATACAGAATAAAGAAAGAATATTAAGAGCAGCTAAGGAAAATGGCCAAGTAACATATAAAGGCAGACCTATCAGAATTACACCTGACTTCTCCATGGAAACTCTAAAAGCCAGAAGGTCCTGGATAGATATTCTACCAACACTAAGAGACCATGGATGCCAGCCCAGACAACTATACCCGGCCAAGCTCTCAATAATTATAGATGGAGAAAACAAGATATTCCATGACAAAACTAGATTCAAGCAATATGTATCTACTAACCCAGCCCTACAGAAATTTTTGGAAGGAAAAATCCAACCCAAGGAAGTTAACTACAACAAGAAAAACATAGGCATTACAGAATCTCTGTCTACAAACAGCCACAAGAACAAAGGAGTGAAATTCCACACATAATTCCACCAAAATAAACATTCCAAATCAAAGAAGTATGAGCAATCCATGGTCATTAATATCCCTCAACATTAATGGTCTTAACTCACCCATAAAAAGACACAGGCTAGCAGAATGGATTCGAAGACAGAACCCATTCTTCTGCTGCATGCAAGAAACACACCTCACCCTCAAAGAAAGACATTAAATGAGAGTTAAAGGTTGGGGAAAATTTTTTCCAATCAAATGGACCCAACAAACAGGCAGGGGTAGCAATCCTAATATCTAACAAATTAGACTTTAAAATAAAATCAATCATAAGAGATGAAGAGGTCACTACATATTCATCACAGGCAAAATCCACCACGATGAAGTGTCTATCCTCAACATCTATGCCCCAAATACAAAGGCATCCACATTCATAAAAGACACATTACTAAAACTTAAATCACATATAAAGTCCCACACACTTATAGTGGGAGATTTCAACACACCACTCTCACCACTAGACAGGAATAACAGACAGAAACTCAACAAAGAAGCAAAGGGGCTAATAGAAATAATGACACAACTGGGATTAATAGACATCAATAGGACATTTGATCCACATAAAAAAGAATATACCTTCTTCTCACCACCACATGGAACCTTCTCAAAAATCGACCACATACTTGGCAACATATCCAACCTCCGCAGCTTCAAAAACATTGGAATAACTCCGTGCATCTTATCAGACCACCATGCTTTAAAATTAGAATTCAACAACAACACAAACGGCAGAAAACCTTCAAACTCATGGAAATTGAATAATGCACAACTGCACCATTCCAGGGTCAAAGAAGAAATAAAAAAAGAAATTAAAGACTTCCTAGAATTCAATGAGAATGAAGACACAACATACCCAAACCTATGGGACACTTTGAAAGCAGTGCTGCGAGGGAAGTTCATAGCACTAAGTGCCCACATGAAGAAACTGGAGAATAGTTACACTAGAGAATTAACAGCACAACTGAAAGCTCCACAACACAAAGAAGCAAACACCTCCAGGAGGAGTAGACACCAGGAAATAATCAAATTGAGGTCTGAAATCAATAAAGTAGAAACTAGGAAAACAATACAAAGAATCAATGCAACGAAGAGTTGATTCTTTGACAAAATCAACAAGATAGACAAACCTTTGTCTAAATTTACCAAACAGCAGAGTGTGAAAATGCAAATTAACAAAATTAGAAACGAAAAGGGGGACATAACAACGGACGCTGAGGAAATTCAGAAAATGATCAGGTCATACTTTGAAAACCTGTACTCCACAAAATTTGAAAATTTAAAGGAAGTGGATGACTTCCTGGATAGCTATCACTTGCCAAAATTAAATCAAGAACAGATAAGCAATCTAAATAGACCTATAACCCCTATGGAAATAGAAGCAGTCATCAAAAGCCTGCCAACCAAAAAAAAGCCCAAGTCCAGATGGCCTCAGTGCAGAATTCTACTAGAAATTCAAAGAACAGCTTATACCAATTCTTATCAAAGTATTCCACGCAATAGAAGCAGAAGGGTCTTTGCCAAACTCTTTCTACGAGTCTTCAATAACCTTGATTCCCAAGCCACACAAAGACACAACTAAGAAAGAGAACTTCAGACCAATATCCCAAATGAACATTGATGCAAAAATACGCAATAAAATACTGGCAAATCAGATCCAAGAACACATCAAAACAATCATTCACCACGATCAAGTAGGTTTCATCCCAGGGATGCAGGGATGGTTCAACATACGAAAATCCATCAATGTAATCCGCCATATAAACAAGCTGAAAAACAAAAATCACATGATCATCTCACTAGATGCTGAAAAACTCTTTGACAAAATCCAATACCCCTTCATGATAAAGATCTTGGAGAGATCTGGGATAACAGGAACATACTTAAACATAATAAAAGCTATATACAGTAAACCAACAGCCAACATCAAACTAAATGGACAGAAACTCAACACAATTTCTCTAAAATCAGGAGGAAGATAAGGCTGTTCACTCTCTCCATACCTTTTCAACATTCTACTTGAAGTTCTAGCCAGAGCCATAAGACAACAAAAGGGGATCAAGGGGATACAAATTGGGAAGGAAAAGGTCAAACTTTCACTGTTTGAAGATGATATGATAGTTTACATAAATGACCCAAAGAATTCTACCAGGGAACTGCTACAGCTGATTAACACCTTCAGCAAAGTGGCAGGCTACAAGATCAACTCAAGAAAATCAGTAGCCCTACTATATACAGATGATAAAAGGGCTGAGAAAACAATCAGAGAAACATCGCCCTCTACAAATGCCACAAACAGCATAAAATACATTGGGGTAATGCTAACCAAACAAGTGAAAGACCTGTATCGCAAGAACTTTGAATCTTTAAAGAAAAAAATTAAAAAAGCCCTCAGAAAATGGAAAGAACTCCCATGCTCTTGGGTAGTTAGGATCAATGTAGTAAAAATGGCAATCCTGCCAAAAGCAATCTACAGATTCAATGAAATCCCCCATTAAAATCCCAGCACAATTCTTCACAGACATTGAAAGAACAATAATCAATTTTGTATGGAAAAACAAAGACCCAGGATAACCAAAACAACCCTGTTCAACAAGGCAATGTCCGGACTTCAAGCTCTATTATAGAGCTATAGTCCTGAAAAAAGCTTGGTATTGGCACAAAAATAGACAGGTAGACCAATGGAATCGAATTGAAAACCCTGATATTAACCCACACATGTATGAACATCTGATCTTTGACAAAGAAGCTAAAAATATATAATGGAAAAACGAAAGCATCTTCAACAAATGGTACTGGCATAACTGGAGGCTGGAATGTAGAAGAATGCAGATCGATCCATGTTTATCGCCATGCACAAAGCTTAAGTCCAAATGGATCAAAGACGTCAACGTAAATTCAGCCACACTGAACCTCTTAGAAGAGAAAGTGGGTGGTACCCTTGAACGAATTGGTACAGGAGACAGCTTCCTGAACATAACACCAGTAGCACAGACAGTGACATCAACAATTAATAAATGGGACCTCCTGAAACTGAGAAGCTTCTGTAAGGCAAAGGACACAGTCAGCAAGACAAAAAGGCAGTCCACAGAATGGGAAAAAAATTCACTAATCCCACATCTGACAGAGGGTTGATCTCCAAAATTTACAAAGAACTCAAGAAGCAAGTCTCCAAAACATCAAAGGACCCAATTAAAAAGTGGGCTGCAGAACTAAATAGAGAATTTTCAATAGAGGAGTCTAAAATGGCTGAGAGGCACTTGAGAAAGTGCTCAACATCCTTAGCCATCAGGGAAATGCAAATCAAAACAACTCTGAGATACCATCTCACTCCTGTCAGAATGGCTAAAATCAAAAACCCTGAAGACAATTTATGCTGGAGAGGATGTGGTGAAAGGGGAACACTCCTCCATTGCTGGTGGGAGTGTCAACTGGTTCAGCCACTTTGGAAATCAGTATGGAGATTCCTCAGAAAAATGGGAATAAACCTACCACAAGACCCAGCAACTCCACTCTTAGGCATATATCCAAAAGATGCCCATTCATACAACAAAGATGTCTGTTCCACTATGTTCATAGCAGCATTATTTGTAATAGCCAGAACTTGGAAGCAACCTAGATGTCCCTCAACCGAAGAGTGGATAGAGAGAAATGTGGTACATTTACACAATGAGTACTATTCAGCAGAAAAAGCAATGGAATCCTGAGATTCGCAGGCAAATGGATGACACTAAAAGAAACCATCCTGGGTGAGGTAACCCAGTCACAAAAAGAGAAACATGGCGTGTACTCTCTCATATATGGATTTTAGACATAGATCTAGGGAGGGCCAGCCTACAATCCCATGACCAGAGAGTCTGGGAAACAGAAACTTCATTCAGTGGCTGATCGAAGAAGAGGCAGACTCCCTTGGTTAAGTACTGAGCTGAACTCAAGAAAGCCAGTAACAGAGAGGGAGGACTGATGATCAAAGGGATTAAGACTGGGCTGGTTTAACCCCAGAAACAGCTGACCTGACAAAGGTTAACTCTTGAATCCCAGGCATCAGCCTGGGAATCCAGCATGAGACTGATCAAGACCCCCTGAATCTGGGTGTCAGTGAGGAGGCCTAGGTAATCTATTGAGCCTTGAGCAGCAGATCAGTACCCATCTCAAGTATACACACGGACTTTGGACTCCCATCCTACAATGTGAGGTGCACTCTCACCCTGAACTCTTGGGGAAGGGTCTAGGCCCTGCCCTATATGAAATGACAGACTATGGACACCCCCATGGAGGGCCTCACCCTCCCTGGGGGAATGAGGGGATAAGGGGAGGGGGTTGGGGGAGGGCACGGGAGGAGGGGAGGGAAAGGGAGAGGGACCTGGAACTTACTTGTGAAGCAACCTTGTTTCTTATCTAAATTTAAACTGAAAAATAAAAAAAAATTATGCATGGGAATAGATATGGATCTATCTGCAATATTCTACATGTCTGCATCCAGTAATTCCAGCACCATTTGTTGAATATGCTAAAAAAAACAAAAAACAAATCTCAGTGTCTGCCCTCCTGTTTCAACTTTCTCACTCAGGAGAAATGTGTATATTATTTATATATTCCTTTCAAACGCATGCCCTGAAGAATTCCTAGCTAGAAATGAAAAGCTTCTTGACTAGAACTAAAGATATATATTATTGCACAGATGTCTGAATATTGGAGGGACTCTGTCCTGATCATTGTTGTGCCCACAGACCCCACCTGAATAATTAGCTTCAACTAGATTTTCAGCAAATACCTTTTAAAATTATGTGTACATGCACACCCGTGCCTGTGATGTATGTAGATGGAATGCACCACAGCACACATGGGAGGTCAAAGACAACTTTGTGGAGTTAACTCTTGCCTTCTGCCTTTACATAGGTCCCAGGGATGGAATTCAGGTCACCAGGCTCGTGAGGCAAGCACCTTTACTTAGTAAGTCATTCTGCTGGCCTTTAATACATAGTTCTTTAAATTAATCCAATTAAACATCCACCAGAGTCAATTTCTTTGGTGTATAAGTTTTATCATTAAATTCACCCAATTCCACATATCACCCATTTGTTTGTTCAGATGTGTTATATTTAGTGCCTTTTTCTCTCTAGGAATATTAAAATCTTTCCAGATACCTGAAATGGGTGTGTCTACACAGAACAACTTCTTATTGAAAGGCATAAGTCAAGCATCAGTTCTGAGCTACAGACTCATACCACCCATTCTTAGTAACTTAAATGCTCAGTGAAATATGTTCTGAAAATGATTACTTATTTAAAGTGTAAATAGAAGAAATAGATTTGATCTCCTAATGTGTTAGACATTAGAAATTACCTATCAAAAATAATAATCTAAATATCACCATAAAACATTCAGAAGGGGGGGCAGAATAAGGATAAAGAAAGGAGTCCAAATCGATTTGGGGATCTATGTGCGATTTTAAAGATTAAAGTGTGTAAGTAATGATGGTGCAGAATCGTGTCCTAACAGGCCCTGAGAATTAAGACTTGTTATCAGTTGCTTCTTTCAGCTCCAGCTTCGGCAGAATATAACACACCAGGAGTGAAAATGGCCTGCCCCCAAACCCTGGCCCTTCTAGCTCCCAGTTCTGGTATCTTAGGCACAAGGCTAAATCTGCATGTGCAAATCTCATCTTCCTATGTTAGAACACTGATACGGGAAAGACAAAGACAAATGAAGACTTTTTTTTTTTTTTTTTTTTGGTTTTTGGAGACAGGGTTTCTCTGTGGCTTTGGAGGCTGTCCTGGAACTAGCTCTAGTAGACCAGACTGGTCTCGAACTCATGGAGATCTGCCTGCCTCTGCCTCCCAATTGCTGGCATGCTGGGATTAAAGGCATTCACCACCACTGACTGGTGACTTTTTCTTTCTTTACAGATGGGACTTGTAACCCACGATGGCTCAAAGTTGCTGTATAGCTGAGGATGGCCTTGAATTCCTGCTCCCACTGCCCCATATTCCCATGCATTGAGATTGTAGGTGTGTACCACCACATGTAGCTTCTTCTCTTCTCCTAATGTGGGTGAGCATTGTACTGGGACCAGAGCCAGGATTTAAGAAAAGGTTGGATGTGGGGGAGCCAAATCGCACATGTGTAGGAAAAAAGCATTTCTACTCCAGCAAAAAGGATTAGAGAACTGATTTCTGGTTATACTAAGGTTTTTATCTCTGCCTCCCTGTGAAAGAGACACTTTAAAAAATCATCATCTGTCTACTACTCTAGAGATCGAAATAGTCAACATTTTCTCATGCATTCGTGTTTCAATGATCCATTTTGGATAGCTTTAAAGAATCAAGTACTATGAATGAGTTTTTCATGTCTATACTGATACTTAACTCACGTTCAGTTGTGGCCCTAAGATGGTAAAAGCCAGCCCTTCTCAGAATAAATTCTGTAGACCACCACACAAGATTGCAAAGAAGTTTTTATACTCCCAAAACCAATGGTTGGAGGTAGACAGAGGCAAATCAGAAGGCTTCTATGCACACCAGCTGTAGGATTTTCATTCCACTCTGCCCTGAAATGGGTATGGTAGGAGCTTTGTCTTTACATCAAGCTTAGAGACAGGGTTTCATGGAAGCCAGTCATGCCTTGGGGTTTGCAGAACAGTGACTTGGGTAAAAGTCACATCTGCTTGTAAGTAATGACAAAAAAACTATTTTGAGACAGTAACTAAATTACCACCAATGATGAGTTTAAAGTCTATATTTTATGTGATCAGATGTGGAAAGGAATGAAAGTGTAGGGAAAATGCCAACACAATGTCTTACAGAAAGATGGCCTAGAATACAATGAGCTCTCAGATTAGAGGCTGAAGGTAAACTGTTAGAGACACAAGACAAGAACTCTGAGAAAACCCTAAGCAACCAGTCAGAACAGATTCACTCACCTGAAGAGAACTGCAAGAGTCCCCATTGGTGACAGAGGGCATCTCCAAAGAGCCTAAGATGCAGCTCTGGCCACACAATGAGCCCAATGTGTTAGTAACGTTCCTAGCTCTGCCAATCAAGGGAAGCCCCTCCTGCCCCTCACTTTCCTCCAACTCCAAATGTCAACTGGCATGCTGTAGGCAGGACAAGGAGACCACAAAGCTCAGGTGGAAAAATATAACTATCCTCTCCCATTTTCCCCAGTAGCTGAGCAAAACTGACATCACACTCACCATAGATTGGTTCTGAGTGCTCAAGAGACCAAAACACTATAACTAGCAGTGACTAGATTGGTTAAATAACTTTTCTAGAAATTTCATCCAAGAGCAAAGAAAATTAGTCTTGAATTCTGCTTAGATAAAGGCTATTAGGAGATAATAATGTTAGCTTTATGACTTTACCTAAAGAATACACTTTTACAATGTCAAATTTATATCTATACACAGAGAGACATTTGTTCAACTAGAGGAACATAAAATTCAGGCCTTATTTTTCTCTCAGATGCAGGATTTATTCATTCAGAGATATATTCATTCAGTGAATGTTGTTGCACGCACAGTATACACCTGGTACTACTCAAGGTGTTGTTAGGATACAAAGATTAGGCCTTGTGTTATGTGTAAAGGTGGAATCTTGACATGTTTGAAACTAACACAAGATGTTCATTGCCTCTTTTAACATACCCTGTCTCCAGGGCAATGGGGAGGGAGTAGGAGTAAAAGAACTGAATGGAAGGAAGTCTAGACAGCTATAAGTATCAAGCAACTCCAGACACCCAACAAGAACTTCTCCCCCATAAAGGTTTCTGGGCTGAAGGGAGGAAGTTCATGGAAATATGCTGTCACACAACTTATTCCCTGTGTGACCTGATAAGAATTAGAGGAAGAAACGGCTCACAATATTCAGCTGCTCCCTAGGCATATCAAGCAGAGGAGAAGCACTACATTACCTCACTCCTGTGTAAAATATTAAAACACTGAGAGTGGAATAGTGGTTCCCACAAGCTGAAGAGAAGGGGGTCATGGGGAGAAGTGGGTGGCCTATAGATCTATAGGTCCTAATTAGATAGGACAGAGGTTCTGACATGCTAGCATACAGCAAGGTTGTTGTAAATGAGCACAGGTTCAGCACACTTCAAAAAGCTAGAAGAAAATAGCTTGAACAGTTTTAGCACAAACAAATGCTAAATGTTTAAACATATGTGTTCAAACACATATTGTAAAATACCACAGGGAAGTACGATTTTTATGTTTTGATATGTCAACTAAAAGACTTCAAGTTTAAAAAATATACAAGTAAAAAGTACTACTATCCCCCAAAACTAAAACCCCCATTATATAACTCATAACCCTTTCTTTTCTGATTGCAAAACTATATTCAGTACTGCTCCTAGATAATTTTGACTGCCTTTAATGTAGCATTACCCTCTCTGTCACAACTTTATTGTAGGAAAGAAGAGGGGCAGTTGTTTGTCAGGAGTACTGCAGTACATTCAGATATGTGCTGTGTTCCACACGACACAAGGTATCCACTCCCATCCTGGTAAAAAGAGTTCAAACTATTACATTCTCTGTGTGTGTCTCTCTTTCTGTCTCTCTGTCCCTCCCTCTCTGTCTCATGCTCTCTCTCTCTCTCTCTCTCTCTCTCTCTCTCTCTCTCTCTCTCTCTCTCTCACACACACACACACACACACACACACACACACACATTTTAAATTCTCTATATGAGATCATGGCACCTAAATCCACTAAGTTCACACTTCTTATTTCTTCTAATTAGCCCTGACCTCTTGCCTCCCTTCCTCTAGTATAACAGCTTTTCCTTTCCAATAATTCTATCTACTTAAAAGAAAGATTTTGAATACCGGAGTCTTATTCTCACACTTAACACCTAGGACACACATTTTTCTAATATTCTTTGCACATAATATTTTATGTATAGTCAGTGCCTAATTAGGCAAGCTAAAATGGTCATAGGAATACAAATAATATTGAAAGATATTTTTATCTGATTTAGCAAGCACTGTGAAATCTTTGTTTTCATATAGTATCAGCCCATTTATTTTACTGACCCTGTTTTTCTTGAGTTGATGTTAAATAAGTCTGGAATCCGTGGCACATATTAACGGGGCTGGGGGCCAAGGGGTAAGCTGTACATATTTATCTTGAATGTAACACACTCTGAGCTAATCCCGAAAGCAAAGGTGACATTATTTGCTTAGCCTGTAAGACAGTTAAGCTGCCTAGTGAAATACAGCGAAGCACAACCTTCTCCAGCATGCATTATTCATGTCGGCCTGGCATCTGCCGGAATTATCAATTAGCCCCTTTGCAACTAGTACCAATTGTTCCGTGTACCCACTGCACAAGAACTGTTGCGTTTCTTTATTTTTCAAAATAAATTAAGATCCTATTCAGCTTCCAACTGGCCACAGTTGACAGGAAGAACAAGATCAATAGGATGCCAGCTATGCATTGTAAGAGAGGATCAAAAACAAAAGCAAAATACAAGGTTTACACAGTTCAGAAAAGTACAACAGGCCCGGATTCATGTGGCTCATTTAAAGGTTATTAGTTTCTAATATCCATGGTTCTCCATGATGCCATCCCCATCCAGTTTCTGCCTGGTGCAAAGCAAGGGAATTAGATAGTCCCACTTCCTAACTCCCACTCACTCTGTGCCTGTACCAATGTCAGCAAATCTAGCATCATACCTCTGGAAAGTGAACCATTGATTTATAAGCCTCAGATATAAAACTTCTAAGGAATATGCCCTTTTAGCCAAATCATCTTAGTGGAATTCCACTTTTGATTTTTTTAAGGTTTCTTTCATATTTGTGAAGAACATATTCAAAATAACCATAGTGGGGGAAAAATTCCAATCCACACTGATCAGAGAGCAATGTGAAAAATAAAGCCACAACATTTGTAATACAATAGGTAAAAAACATCAGATCCTCTTGGAAAACATCATTCCCTGCTCCACACAGTGCCTCTGCAGCCCAAGTTGACAGAAGCTCAGCCATTTCACTTCTATTACGGGTATTGACACCCAGCAAAGAAAGATGCAATGGGGGAAACACCTTGCTTCTTGTCCCCGATGCAAGAGTGCCACCTCACTCCACATTTTACATTCTTGCAGCAGATTCTAGGCACAGGCTCCACTAACGTACAAAAGTACTGACAAACTATGCTATGGGAAGTGTAGACTTTTAGAAAATCATGGGTAATCGGTATTAAGGCCAATCTATGCAGCTGCCGTTTTCCTCTGCTGATGAGGCTCTCTAAAAAGATATGTCAGAAAAGTGGTAAAGAAAAGGAGGTTAAAAAATAATTAGATCGTGATGCTCATTGAGCCACGCTAAGTCCCAAACCTCAGCGTCACAAACAATGAGGCTGTGAAGAATATACACAGAAATTGGCTGCCCCAGTTCAACGGGCAACAAAGAAAGCGGATTCCCAGGAGGTTGCCGCTCCGCTAACCTACTTAGCAGCAGAGGAAAGACAAGAAGAACCAACATCCCTTGAGGCTTTGCCCTGTGCTTTTTCTGCTAAAATTTACTTTCACTAGATTTTGTTTTTAAAAAATGAAACCAATTTTTTGCAGGTTCGATTTTGAGACATTAAATTGCCCGCTGTAAAGTACAGGGGGCTCTCCCTGCCTTCTCTTTACTGACTGAGATCTATAAGTTTAACTAAAAAAACATGAAATTAATGGAAGAAAACTCATACACATATTATTAGTATTAACGCTACATGCACAGAAGAATCACAGAAAATAAGTGAGATCCCCAATGGAACAGTTTAACTCACAAGATAAGGCTTAGAGTTGAAAGCCAACCCAAGCTACAAAACATGACCATACACCCACATATGCCAGGCCCAGACCACAGCATCACAGAGCCACTGGAGTGTAGACGTCTGAAGAAATTACCAGGAAAAGACTCACGACCTCCCATTCCCCACACACTAGAGCCACACAAGACAAGGATGTGGCTGAGACCAATGTCTCCCATCACCCTTCCTGCGTCAGCGCCACCACAGGGTGCCTGCTAGAGCCAGAGGTGTCTGAGAACATCACCTTCCAACTCCACATGATTGTGGCAGCAATTCCCTTCTTAAGTATTCTTATTTCTTATTTTCTGTTGTTATTTCACTTCCACTCTTGCATACACATCCCACGATGGCTTGGGTTTTGTGTGCAGAGTTTGGGTTTGCTATGTTTCTTCACCCAGGCTAAATGAGGCATTTTTGCTACGCCTTACATCCACGTTTCTTATACCTCCTTCCTTATTCCTACACCATTTCTTCCTACTACCCTCACACACACACACACACACACACACACACACACACACACACACACACATACCTTTTACTTCTTAATTATAACCTTCCATAGCATTAACAGCCTCTAAATCCTGAGAGCCCTAACAGTGTCTCAACTTTCTCTTCCCAGCAACTTTACCCACCTCAATCTCTTCATTTCGAAGTTAATATGATAACATCCTTGCCCACCCAATTTCCCTCACCTTCATTTCCTTTCCTGTTGTTGGGGATTTGTCTTATTTCACAACTCCAAGGCACAGTCCATCACTGGAGAGAAATCAAGATGGCAGGAGCTTGAAGTAGCCGGTTGTACCCACAGTCACGAACAGAGAGAGAAAAAGGATGCCTACTGGCACTCAGCACACTTTCTCCTTTTTTATGAAGAACAGGACCCAAGCCCAGGCACTGGTGCTGTCTGCTTTTAGACTGGATCTTCCCACCTCAACTGACATAATCAATATACAACTCTTTATACAACAGAGTAGCTGGACCCAAGAAAACTCAACAATATGGTCATCTAAATGACACTTGTAAAATGATACCAGTTGACATGACAATGAGCATGGGGGAAATATCACAAATCCCCACCCCTGGATGAAGAGCTGCAGGAAACTAATGATTATGGAAAAAGGGAAAATCAATCTGTGTTGGGGATGAGCCCCCTAAAGGTTATCCAATCCCAAGTGGTCATCCCTAAACACATATACATATGAATGGCACTAAATGTACTCAGAAGGCCATATTTATACACACACACACACACACACACACACACACACCAATAGTTAAAGAAGGTCATAATTTGAAAAGGAGGGGGCATAGGAGGGATTTCAAAGGGAAGAGAGAGGTGAATCTGATGCAAATACAATACTAATGTATGAAACTCTCAATAAAATTTTAATTAAACTTTTAATTAATTAGTTAATTTCAAAAGAAATTCAAGAGAAAAATAAGAACATAAAGATCTGGAAGAATTAAGGAAAGTGATGCAATCTGCAACAAAGGAATCCACCAAAGCATCAAAGAGACAGGAATACTGGAGAAAACTCAGTCTAAAACGATGGAAATAAAAACCATTATATACCAAATTTATTATGGGGAAGAAACACTATCAACCTCTTTTACAAAATAGCTACTATCTAACTACTTAAAGATTTAAACTACTTAAAATTTAAAAAAATGAAGGCAGAAAAAGAAAGAAAATTACAGTTGCATTTCCCTGATGAACACAAAGGCAAAAATAATACATCATGATTAAATTGGCTTTATTTCAGATAGTCAGGGATGCTTTAACATATGTAAACAGCAAATGTTATAAATTAAATTAATGGATTCAAATAAAGAAATGCTATGGTGATTTTGATGGGTGCAGAAAAAGCTTTAAAACAAAACCCAGTATATCTGTGCATTAAAAGTCCAGAAGAAACTCAGAGTAGAAGCAATATATATCAACATGATAAAGGCAATATATAACAAACCTATATATTTGTCAACTTTATATCAAATGAAGGAAAATTCAAAGTATTTCTATTAAGGATGTTAAGAATATGACAAGTGGGTCCAAATCTCTCCACTCTCATTCAATATAGCACTTGAAGTTTTATCTAGAGCAATAAGAGAAGCAAATAAAAGAGATGCAAATGGGAAAAGTCAAACTATCTCTATTTGCAGATCACATACTCTATGCACCTAAGAGACCCTAAAAGCTCAACCAGAAACCTTTTAGAACTGATAAATACTTTCATAAAAGTGGCACAATTCAGCTTAAAACCCATCAGTAGTCTTCATATCTACCAATAAAAAACACTCCAAAAAAGGAATCAAGGAAACAACCCCAGTCCAGTTACAATAGTCTCAAAACTAAGTAGCTGATTAACTAATTGATTCCATGGAGTAAACATAGATAAGGGTTTTTAAAAATCTCTACAGTAAAAACTTTAAAATGCTGAAGAAACAAATTGAGGAAGACACTAGATCTCCCACACTCATGGATCAGAAGAACCAATATTCTGAAGATGGATATCTTACAGAAGAAATTCAATGTAATCCCAATAAAAATTATAATGTCATTCTTTGCAGAAATAGAAAAGCCAATCTTAAACTTCATATGTAAGCACAAAAGACCCAGGATAGTCAAAGAATTCCTGAACAAAAAGGACACCATCGGAGGTACCACCATACCTGATTTCAAGCTATACTGTAGAACTATAGTAACAAAAAATACCATGATACTGACACAAAAACAGACTTATAGATCAAAGGACAAGAATAGAGGACCCAGAGACAAGTCCACACAACTTACAGCAATCTGATTTTTGACAAAGATGCCAAAAACATATTTGGAGAAAATGCAGCATCTTCAACAAATGTGCCAAGAAAACTGAATATTTATAAGGAGAAAAATGAAACCAAATGCTTGTTCCTCACCCCACATGAAAGTCAACTCCAAGTAGATCAAGAACATCAACTCAATGTAAGTACTGAAACCGCAGGAGGGGAGAGTTGGGGATACACCTGGAGATACAGGCACAGGCAAGGACAAAGAAGGACTCTGATCACTGGGGAAATAAAGCCCATAATCAAGAAATGAGATCTTATGGAACTAATAAGTAGACTTCTGCACAGCAAAGGAAGCTGTCAGTTGAGTGGAGAGACATCCACAGAAAGCAGAAAAATACTTACCTGCAATACATCCAAGAGAAGATTAACATCTGGAATACACCAAGAAGATCTAAATATCAACAAAACAAACAATCCAGTCAAAAATGGGTTATAGAAGTGAACAGAATTCTCTAAAGAAGTAATAGAAATACAAAAGTTTATTACACATTTTAAAAGTTTTCAGCATCGCCAGTCACCAAGAAAATGCAAATTAAAACAACTTTGAGACTCTCTCTCATCACAGTTAGAAATGCTGTCATCAAGGTAGCAAATGATAGTAAATGTTGGCAAAGATATGGAGAAAGGTGAGCTCTCTATGGTGTAGCCAGTTATGAGATACATAAGGCCTGCTTTTCAGGGGTAATTCATTTCAAGCACTGTAAACATAGTCAAAAGACATCACAGGCCCTAAGAAGGTGGGCTGTGGGTACTGCTATTGCTTTGCTAAGTGGTCATTTTGCCAAGTAGCCCTCTAAATATTTCTGTTCCTCTTCAGGTTAAATGGGAGGGAAGGCACAGAGCAATTCTTGGCATATGCTGTTTCTCAATTACTTAGCTCAAAATAATTCATATGCCAAAGGGGAACAGAATATTTGTTCAACTATTTAGAGGTGTATTTATGCTACATTTGTTTAACTTGCTTAATTATGTGTTGCTTTTGTTTATGCTGCATTTGTTTGACTATGTAAAGATGTGATGCTGGAGAGGAGCCAGGGAGACGAGGACACCAGCTGTTCCGGCGGGTCCAGGTAAAACAGACCCTGTATCTGGGCCTGTGTTCCAGTGCCTGGGGATCCCCCTGGGAACTGCACAGAGCTTCCAATCTCGGTGTGAGACAAGCACCCCAGATTCCAGGTTTTCTCTCCCACCAACAAGACCAGGAAAGCAGAAGAGCCAGGGAGACCAGGGGACCAGCTGTTCTGGTGAGTCCAGGTAAAACAAACCCTGCATCTGGGCCTGTGTTCCAGTGCCTGGGGATCATCTGGGAACAGCACAGAGCTTCCAATCCTGGCAGGAGTGAAACACCCCAGACTCCAGGACTTCTACCCCACCAACGAGACCAGGAAACCAGAGGAGCCAGAGAGACCAAGGGAGCAGCTGTTCCGGCCACAGGATCAGGTACAACAGGATCCAGCAAAGGGTCCAGGGGACCAGGTGGGAGGATAAGTGCCCCAGATTCCTGATCTTCTTCTCCACCCACGGGAACAGAACGAGGACAAGGAATAGAAGAACTACCAGATTATTGGACTTGCTAGCACCCACCAGAAGGGAACTCTGGTCCCCTAACCACCAGACCAGTAAGGGGCTCTTTCTGCACCCACTAGAGGAAGAAATGGGAAAGAGACAATACAAAAACACACTCATCAACATAAAAACAAATATGACACCACCAGATTCTAGAGACTCCACACCAGCAAGACTCCAACATACCAATGCAAATGAAGCAGAAGAGAATGACCTTAAAACCACTTTCATGAAAATGATAGAGGCCATAAAATAGGATACAGGAAAATCCCTCAAAGAAATGGATGAAAAAACAAACCAAAGAATGCAAGACATAGAAGAAAAAACAAACCAAAAAATGAAAGAAATGGAAGACAAAACAAAGCAAAAAATGCAAGATATGGAAGAAGAAACAAACCAAAAAAGGCAGGAAATGGAAGTAGAAACTAAGCAAAAACTGGAAAAAATGGAAGAAAAAACTAACAAAAAATGCAAGAAATGGAAGAAAGAACAAACCAAAAAATACATAAAAGGCAACAAATGGGCGAAAAGATGAATCAAAAATTGCAAGAAACAATGCAAACAGTGCAAAGCTTGAAAACTGAAATAGAGACAATAAAAAAACACAATCTGAAGAAAGGCTGCAAATAGAAAAGCTGGACAAACATTCAGATACTAATGATACAAGCATTACGAAAAGAATACAAGACATGGAAGAGAGAATCTCAGGTGTTGAAGACACACTAGTAAAAATGGATTCATCAACCAAAGAAAATCTTAATTCCAACAAATCCCTAACGCAAAACATCCAGGAAATATGGGACACCATGAAAAGTCCAAACTGAAAAATAATAGGTATAGAAGAAGGAGAAAACAAACACCTCAAAGGGGCAGAAAACATATTCAACAAAATCACAGAAGAAAACTTTCCCAACCTTAAGAAAGACATGCCAATGAAGGTACAAGAAGCTTACAGAACACCAAATAGAGTGGATCACAAAAAAAAGTCCCCTCACCACATAATAATCAAGACCCCCAATACACAGAATAAAGAAAGAATATTAAGAGCAGCAAGGGAAAAAGGCCAAGTAACATATAAAGGCAGACCTATCAGAATTACACATCACTTCTCCATGGAAACTCTGAAAGCCAGAAGGTCCTGGATAGATACTCTACCAACACTAAGAGACCATGGATGCCAGCCCAAACTACTATACCCGGCAAAGCTCTCAATCACTACAGACGGAGAAAACAAGATATTCCATGACAAAACTAGATTCAAACAATACGTATCCACTAACCCAGCACTACAGAAAGTTTTGGAAGGAAAAATCCAACCCAAGGAAGTTAACTATAACCAGAAAAACATAGGCATTAGAGAATCCCTCTCTACCAACAGCCACAAGAACAAAGGGGTGAAATTCCACACATAATTCCACCAACAACAACCATTCCAAATCAAAGAAGAATGAGCAATGAATGGTCATTAATATCCCTCAACATTATTGGTCTTAACTCACCCATAAAAAGACACAGGCTAGCAGAATGGATTCGAAGACAGAACCCATTCTTCTGCTGCATGCAAGAAACACACCTCACCCTCAAAGAAAGACATTAAATGAGAGTTAAAGGTTGGGAAAAAATCTTCCAATCAAATGGACCCAAGAAACAAGCAGGGGTAGCAATCCTAATATCTAACAAATTAGACTTTAAAACTAAATCAATCAAAAGAGATGAAGGAGGTCATTACATACTCATCACTGGCAAAATCCACCAAGATGAAGTGTCTACCCTCAACATCTATGCCCCAAATACAAAGGCATCCACATTCATAAAAGACACATTACTAAAACTTAAATCACATATAAAGCCCCACACACTTATAGTGGGAGATTTCAACACACCACTCTCACCACTGGACAGGAATAACAGACAGAAACTCAACAAAGAAGCAAAGGGGCTAATAGAAGTAATGACACAACTGGGATTAATAGACATCTATAGAACATTTCATCCACATAAAAAAGAATATAACTTCTTCTCACCACCACATGGAACCTTCTCAAAAATCGACCACAAACTTGGCAACATATCCAACCTCAGCAGCTTCAAAAAAAAATTGGAATAACTCCATGCATCTTATCAGACCACCGTGCTTTAAAATTAGAATTCAACAACAACACAAATTGCAGAAAACCTACAAACTCATGGAAATTGAATAATGCACAACTGCGCCATTCCAGGGTCAACGAAGAAATAAAAAAAGAAACTAAAAACTTCCTAGAATTCAATGAGAATGAAGACACAACATACCCAAATCTGTGGGACACTTTGAAATCAGTGCTACGGGGGAAGTTCATAGCACTAAGTGCCCACATGAAGAAACTTGAGAATAATTATACTAGAGAATAAACAGCACAGCTGAAAGCTCTAGAACACAAAGAAGCAAACTCCCCCCAGGAGGAGTAGACACCAGGAAATAATCAAATTGAGGGCTGAAATCATTAAAGTAAAAGCTAGGAAAACAATACAAAGAATCAATGCAACAAAACGTTGGTTCTTTGAGAAAATCAACAAGAAAGACGAACCTTTCCCCAATCTTACCAAACAGCAGAGAGTGAACATGCAAATTAACAAAATCAGAAATGAAAAGGGGGACATAACAACGGACTCTGAGGAAATTCAGAGAATCATCAGGTCATACCTTGAAAACCTGTACTCCACAAAATTCGAACATTTAAAGGAAATGGATGACTTCCTGGAAAGCTATCACTTGCCAAAATTAAATAAAGAACACTTAAGCAATTTAAATAGACCTATAACCCCTATGGAAATAGAAGCAGTCATCAAAAGCCTCCTAACCAAAAAAGAGCCCAGGTCCAGATGGCCTCAGTGCAGAATTCTACCAGAAATTCAAAGAACAGCTTATATCAATTGTTATCAAAGTATTCCAAGCAATAGAAGCAGAAGGGACTTTGCCAAACTCTTTCTATGAGGCTTCAATAACCTTGATTCCCAAGCCACACAAAGACACAACTAAGAACGAGAACTTCACAACAATATCCCTCATGAACATTGATGCAAAAATACTCAATAAAATACTGGCAAATCAGATCCAAGAACACATCAAAATAATCATTCACCACAATCAAGTAGGTTTCATCCCAGGGATGCAGGGATGGTTCAACATATGAAAATCCATCAACGCAATCCACCATATAAACAAGCTGAAAAACAAAAATCACTTGATCATCTCACTAGATTCTGAAAAAGCCTTTGACAAAATCCAACACCCCTTCATGATAAAGGTCTTGGAGAGATCTGGGATAACAGGAACATACTTAAACATAATAAAAGCTATATACAGTAAACCAACAGCCAACATCAAACTAAATGGACAAAAACTCAACGCAATTCCTCTAAAATCAGGAACAAAACAAAGCTGTCCACTCTCTCCATACCTTTTCAACATGGTACTTGAAGTTCTAGCTATTGCCATACGACAACAAAGGGGGATCAAGGGGATACAAATTGGGAAGGAAGAGGTCAAACTTTCACTGTTTGCAGACGATATGATAGTTTACATCAATGACCCAAAGAACTCTACAGGGAACTCTTACAGCTGATTAACACCTTCAGCAAAGTGGCAGGCTACAAGATCAACTCAAGAAAATCAGTAGCCCTACTATATACAGATGATAAAAGGGCTGAAAAAGAAATCAGAGAAACATCACCCTTTACAATTGCCACAAACAACATAAAATACCTTGGGGTAACGCTAACCAAACAAGTGAAAGACCTGTATCGTAAGAACTTTGAATCTTTAAAGAAAGAAATTAAAGAAGCCCTCAGAAAATGGAAAGATCTCCCATGCTCTTGGATATGTAGGATCAATGTTGTAAAAATGGCAATCCTGCCAAAAGCAATCTACAGATTCAATGCAATCCCCATTAAAATCCCAGCACAATTCTTCACAGACCTTGAAAGAACAATAATCAATTTTGTATGGAAAAACAAAAGACCCAGGATAGCCAAAACAACCCTGTTCAACAAGGCAACGTCCGGAGGCATCACCATCCCTGACCTCAAGCTCTATTATAGAGCTACAGTCCTGAAAACAGCTTGGTATTGGCACAAAAATAGACAGGTAGACCAATGGAATCAAATTGAAAACCCAGGTATTAACCCACACACATATGAACATCTGATCTTTGACAAAGAAGCTAAAAATATACAATGGAATAAAGAAAGCATCTTCAACAAATGGTGCTGGCAATTCTGGAGACTGGCATGTAGAAGAATGTGGATCAATCCATGTTTATCGCCATGCACAAAACTTAAGTCCAAATGGATCAAAGACCTCAATATAAATCCAGCCACACTGAACCTCTTAGAAGAGAAAGTGGGTGGTACCCTTGAGCACATTGGTACAGGAGACAGCTTCCTGAACATAACACCAGTAGAACAGACAGTGAGATCAACAATTAATAAATGGGACCTACTGAAACTGAGAAGTTTCTGTAAGGCAAAGGACACAGTCAACAAGACAAAAAGGCAGCCCACAGAATGGGAAAAAATATTCACTAATCCCACATCTGACAGAGGGTTGATCTCCAAAATTTACAAAGAACTCAAGAAGCAAGTCTCCAAAACATCAAAGGACCCAATTAAAAAGTGGGCTGCAGAACTAAATAGAGAATTTTCAATAGAGGAGTCTAAAATGGCTGAGAGGCACTTGAGAAAGTGCTCAACATCCTTAGCCATCCGGGAAATGCAAATCAAAACAACTCTGAGATACTATCTCACTCCTGTCAGAATGGCTAAAATCAAAAACACCAATGACAATTTATGTTGGAGAGGATGTGGTAAAAGGGGGACACTCCTCCATTGCTGGTGGGAGTGCCAACTGGTTCAGCCACTTTGCAAAGCAGTATGGAGATTCCTCAGAAAAATGGGAATAAACCTACACAAGACCCAGCAACTCCACTCTTAGGCATATAGCCAAAAGACGCCCATTCATACAACAAAGATGTCTGTTCCACTATGTTCATAGCAGCTTTATTTGTAATAGCCAGAACTTGGAAGCAACCTAGATGTCCCTCAACCAAAGAGTGGATAGAGAAAATGTGGTACATCTACACAATGGAGTCCTATTCAGCAGAAAGAAGTAATGGAATCATGAGATTCCCAGGCAAATGGATGACACTAGAAGAAACCATCCTGAGTGAGGTAACCCAGTCACAAAAAGAGAAACGTGGCATGTACTCTCTCATATATGGATTTTAGACATAGATCTGGGGAGTGCCAGCCTACAATCCCATGGCCAGAGAGTCTGGGAAACAGAAACTTCATTTATTGGCTGATCGAAGAAGAGGCAGACTCCCTTGGTTAAGTACTGAGCTGAACTCAAGAAAGCCAGTAACAGAGAGGGAGGACTGACGATCAAAGGGATTAAGACTGGGCTGGTTTAACCCCCAGAAACATCTGACCAGACAAAGGTTAACTCTTGAATCCCAGGCATCAGCCTGGGAATCCAGCATGGGACTGATCAAGACCCCCTGAATCTGGGTGTCAGTGAGGAGGCCTAGGTAATCTATTGAGCCTTGGACAGCAGATCAGTACCCATCCCAAGTATACACACGGACTTTGGACTCCCATAGAACAATGTGAGGTGCACTCTCACCCTGAACTCTTGGGGAAGGGTCTAGGCCCTGCCCTATATGAAATGACAGACTATGGACACCCCCATGGAGGGCCTCACCCTCCCTGGGGGAATGAGGGGATAAGGGGGAGGGGGTTGGGGGGAGGGCACGGGAGGAGGGGAGGGAAAGGGAGAGGGACCTGGAACTGACTTGTGAAGCAACCTTGTTTCTTATCTAAATTTAAACTGGAAAATAAAATTTAAAAAAAAAGATATTCACTGACCCCACATCTGACAGAGGACTAATCTCCAAAATTTACAAAGAACTCAAGAAGCAAGTCTCCAAAACACCAAAGGATCCAATCAAAGGTGTGGTACAGAACTAAACAGAGAATTCTCAATAGAGGAGGCTAAAATGGCCAAGAGACACTTAAGAAAGTGCTCAACATCCTTAGCCATCAGGGAAATGTAAATCAAAACAACTTTGAGATACCATCTTACTCCTGTCAGAATGGCTAAAATCAAAAACCCTGAAGACAATTTATGCTGGAGAGGATGTGGAGAGAGGGGAACACTCCTCCACTGCTGGTGGGAGTGCCAACTCGTACAGCCACTTTGGAAATCAGTATGGAGATTCCTCAGGAAAATGGGAATCAATCTACCACAAGACCCAGCAATTCCACTCTTAGGCATATATCCAAAGGAGGCAAATTCATACAAGGACATCTGCTCCACTATGTTCATAGCAGCATTATTTGTAATAGCCAGAACCTGGAAGCAACCTAGATGCCCCTCAACTGAACAGTGGATAGAGAAAATGTGGTACATTTACACAATGGAGTATTACTCAGCATAAAAAAAAAACAATGGAATCTTGAAATTCGCAGGGAAATGGATAGCACTGGAAGAAACCATCCTGAGTGAGGTAACCCAGTCACAAAAAGACAAACATGGTATGTACTCACTCATATATGGATTTTAAACATGGATCAGGAGAGTGCCAGTCTGTACTTCCACTGACAGAGAATCTGGCAAACAGGAAAGAACCTAAAAGATATACATGGTACCCAAGAGAAGAGAAATGAGGCAAGATCCTCTGAACAGATGGGGAACACGGCGAGGGGTGGTGGGGAGGAGGACCTGCAAATAGAGAGGGGGAGAAGTGGAAGAGAGAGTAGGACATGGAGGAACAGGAAGGTCGACTGGGGGGGGTAGGATAGGGGGAAGAGGGAATCATAGGTTAGAAGACAGATCAGGCACCATTGTGATCTCTAGTGATCTAAACGGATGATACCAATTGGCAAGCTAAGCAATAGTGTAAAGACCACCTCGAATGCCTATTCCTGATAGTGAACTTGATGTCTATAACCATCCTGGAGCCTTCATCCAGTAACTGATGGAAGCAGAGGCAAACACCCACAGTTAAATACTAAACAGAACCCAAGGAACCCAGCGACAGAAAGAGAGGAGCAAAGAGCAAATTGGCAAAGAATGGACTTGCAAAACCAGCAGAGACAGCTGATCCGAACAGGGGAGAGCTCTTGGACCCCAGACCGACACCTGGGAGGCCAGCATGGGACCTATCCAGACCCCCTGAATGTGAGATTCAATGAGGAGGCCTGTGCTACCTATGGGGTCCTGAGCAGTGGATCAGAGTTTATCCTTCGAATACTAACAGACATTGTGTGTCCATAACACAAAGAGGGTTGCTCTCTCTGCCTGGACTCTTAGGGAAGTGCCTGTACCCTACCCTGAATGAAATGATAGACTCTAGATATCCCCTATGTGGAAGGAATTGGCAAAAGGGTGGGAGGATGGGGGGGATGGGGGGGTTGCGGGAGGAGGGGAGGGAGAGGGAACTGGGATTGACATGTAAAACAAGCTATTTAAAATTAAAAAGAAAGAAAGAAAGAAAGAAAGAAAGAAAGAAAGAAAGAAAGAAAGAAAGAAAGAAAGAAAGCATCTTCAACAAATGGTCCTGGCATAACTGGAAGCTGGCATGTAGAAGAATGCAGATCGATCCATGTTTATCGCCATGCACAAAACTTAAGTCCAAATGGATCAAAGACCTCAACATAAATTCAGCCACACTGAACCTCTTAGAAGAGAAAGTGGGTGGTACCCTTGAACGAATTGGTACAGGAGACAACTTCCTGAACATAACACCAGTAGCACAGACAATGAGATCAACAATTAATAAATAGGACCTCCTGAGAAGCTTCTGTAATGCAAAGGACATAGTCAGCAAGACAAAAAGGCAGCCCACAGAATGGGAAAAAAATATTCACTAACCCCACATCTGACAGAGGGTTGATCTCCAAAATTTACAAAGAACTCAATAAGCAAGTCTCCAAAACACCAAAGGGTCCAATTAAAAAGTGGGCTGCAGAACTAAATAGAGAATTTTCAATAGACGAGTCTAAAATGGCTGAGAGGCACTTGAGAAAGTGCTCAACATCCTTAGCCATCCGGGAAATGCAAATCAAAACAACTCTCAGATACCATCTCACCCCTGTCAGAATGGCTAAAATCAAAAACACCAATGACAATTTATGCTGGAGAGGATTTGGTGAAAGGGGGACACTCCTCCATTGCTGGTGGGAGTGCCAACTGGTTCAGCCACTTTGGAAATCAGTGTGGAGATTCCTCAGAAAAATGGGAATAAACCTACCACAAGACCCAGCAACTCCACTCTTAGGCATATATCCAAAAGACGCCCATTCATACAACAAGGATGTCTGTTCCACTATGTTCATAGCAGCATTATTTGTAATAAGCAGAACTTGGAAGCAACCCAGATGCCCCTCTACCAAAGAGTGGATAGAGAAAATGTGGTACATTTACATAATGGAGTACTATTCAGCAGAAAAAACAATGGAATCCTGAGATTTGCAGGCAAATGGATGACACTAGAAGAAACCATCCTGAGTGAGGTAACGCAGTCAGAAAAAGAAAAACATGGCATGTACTCTCTCATATATGGATTTTAGACATAGATCTGGGGAGTGCCAGCCTACAATCCCATGGCCAGAGAGTCTGGTAAACAGAAACTTCATTTATTGGCTGATCGAAGAAGAGGCAGACTCCCTTGGTTAAGTACTGAGCTGAACTCAAGAAAGCCAGTAACAGAGAGGGAGGACTGATGACCAAAGTGATTAAGACTGGGCTGGTTTAACCCCAGAAACAGCTGACCTGATAAGGGTTAACTCTTGAATCCCAGGCTGATGGCTGGGAATCCAGCATGGGACTGATCAAGACCCCCTGAATGGGGGTGTCAGTGAGGAGGCCTAGGTAATCTATTGAGCCTTGGGCAGTAGATCAGTACTCATCCCGAGTATAGACATGGACTTTGGACTCCCATCCAACAATGTGAGATGCACTCTCACCCTGAACTCTTGGGGGAGGGTCTAGGCCCTGCCCTGTATGAAATGACAGACCATGGACCCCCCATGGAGGGCCTCACCCTCCCTGGGCAAATTAGGGGATAATGGGAGGGCATGGGAGGAGGGGAGGGAAAGGGAGAGGGACCTGGAACTGACTTGTGATGCAACCTTGTTTCTAACCTAAATTTAAACTTAAAAATAAATAAAAAAAAGATGTGATGCTGTTTTACCTTGCCTTCGTAAGACACCTAATTGGTCTAATAAAAAGCTGAATGACCAATAGCTAAGGCAGAGGAGGGATAATAGGTGGGGCTGCCGGGCAGAGAGAAAATGGGAGCCAGTCAGCCAGGGGTCAGATAGACAAACAGACATGGAAGAAGCAGGAAAGCAAGATGGACAGTATGTAGATGAGGTAAACAAGCCTTGGGGCAGCACACAGATGAGTAGAAATGGGTTAATTTAAGGTTTAAAAGGCTAGCTAGGAACAAGCCTAAGCTAAGGCTGGGCATTCATAATTAACAAGTCTCTATGTCATTATTTGGGGACTAGGAGTCCATGAAAGCCTGCTACAACTACATCCTGATCCCCTTCAGAAGAAAGCTGGAAAGAAAAGAATTTTCATATTATTACCTATAAACACTTCTAAGCACCCATTGATCCCTGATGAGCCTAATGGTAAGGACAGAAAGTCATATACCCAATGTCACTAGTTGTCAGCAAGGTCTCTGCTTTACACATTTACAAGCAAATATCTTTACATTTAAATGATCAATATGCTCCCATCTTGAGCCACACACAATTTTGCCAGGCAATTTGTTTCCTTTTTGGTAGTATTCATATCAAAAACTGTAGGAACTGCTGATGATTCATGGGAATAATTGGAATTTCTATTTAGGGATAATTCTGCTTCAATATTGAATCATGTCTTTTCAGCATGGCTTTCATTGCTTTTGGAGCTTGGAGCAGTGTAATTGGCCCCTCCCTCTAGGTTTGTTGGCTCTTGTTATTTATTCTTCACCTGAAATCATCTCAGTTTCTGATATTAAAATCTGTTGCTATGGAAACAATTATGTTATGTCAAGAGACCAAAGGATAATGAATTCATAGATAGCGTAAGTAGCAAGAACTGATAAAAATCTCAGTAACAAAGATACTATTTTAATACTGAAGGTGCTAGTAAAATGTGCTGGAGACAGGGAGACAGGAGAGGGGAATGAGAGGAAAGAAAATGTCACTTGAATGTGTCTGTGACTTCTTGAGGAAACACTTATTAATCTTAGTTGGAGAAGTGTGAGTTGTCATGAGCTCATGATCTTCCCAGACTGCCTCAGAAATTGCTAGAGTTAAGAGGAGTTTCGTAGAACTTGTCTGAGCCTCTTGACTTGTGTAGGCAACTGTTGCTCCTCTGTGAACCTCCTCTGTACTGGCATGGATGCCAAAGATATCACAAGGACCAGGAGACTTTCAAAGATGGCAACAAACAATGTCAGATGGGATTTTCCTGTTGATTGTGAATTTCAGACCATATAGAATAGAAAGCCAACGATGCTTGGTATAGCCTCCATCATAAAGCACAAAAGCTAAAAAACAGCCACTGTTTTTTACCTTCTAATCTATTGCGCCTAGGGTAGTAGATCAGTATTTATGCCAGGTATACAAATGGACTTTGGACTCACATCCAACAATGAGAGATGCACTCTCACCCTGAACTCTTGGGGGAGAGTCTAGGCCCTGCCCTGGATGAAATGACAGACTATGGACACCCCCATGGAGGGCCTCACCCTCCCTGGGGAAATGAGGGGATAAAGGGGGGTTTGGTGGGAGGGCACAGGAGGAGGGAAGGGAAACGGAGAGGGACCTAGAATTGACATGTGAAGCAACCTTGTTTCTAATTTAAATTTACATTTAAAAATAAAATATATATTAAAATAAAAATAAATAAATAAAATAAAAAATAAATTTTAAAAAGTGGTACCTTCACTCTTCCACTCCCTGCAAGACACGTCAAAAATTTCTCAAGCTAACCTGCATGGTGGAATGAGATGTGGAGTTTTCCAAAAGCACCCAGACCTGAGCCCAACCAAAACAGTCAGGATTTCTGTGTTTTTTCCAAGACATGGGTATTTTTGTAAAGGATCTCTGGGTGGTTACAATACACAGCCAGCAGTCAGAGCCACTGGCCCACAAGAACAAAAGGCCGACAACCTCTGGAGCAGGACAAAGCTGCTAAGTTCCAGCCTTGCTCTCCCCTCCCACACTCAGCTTAAGGAGCTCTGCATTGAAGATGTTCCTGTCTGAGCCTCCCTAGGGCTCTACTCAAATACACTAGGGGGAACCTACAGTTGGTTGTCAGTCACACAGCAGACATGGACTGGCAGGGACTGAACACAGCAGCAGTCATGGCTCTTTCCCAAGATCCCTCTCTGTTATGTATGAGGAAGAGCTAAGATTCAGAAAAGGGCAAAAACAGAATGAACAGAATGTAGCTGCTCACCACCCATACTAATCCTCGCAGCTGAGGCTTAGCTGTCTGTGGGTACAGGGAGATCAGCAGTCAATTGGATGTGAGATTGAGGTTTCAACATAAAGCAGTGTTCAGTGTGTAAAAAAATGATGGCAGACTTACAGGACTTACAGGACCTGCCCAAGATGGTGTTAAATGATACAAAAATAAAAAGCAATTCGAACCAGCATATTTAAAGGAAGTCACAGGAGAAAAACCACTTCAGGCAGGAATCCCACTGAGCCAAGACGCCCAACAAATCACTTGCAGTTGGTGATTACGAATCCTGCAAGCATGAATCACATCACAACTGGAGGACACAAAATGAGAATTGATTCTAAAACCACCCATGGTGCCTCTTTCAGTGATTCTGTCATAGGTAAAATGCCAGAGGATGCAAAAGCCAAAACGTAACAGTTCAGGGACAAACTGAAGGATTTATAAAGATCTAATATTCAGAATGGGTGGTGATTGACATATTAATTAATTTGATTGTGATAAGTATATATATATATATAACCATAAACAATACATATAATTATCACATTATATCCCTGATAGTCAATCTTTGACAAGTAAATGTTTTGGAACAAAAGGGGAGAATTCAAAAGGGAATACAAGCTCCTTTTCATTTTCTATGTCTAACCAACCAAAAAGATGAGTTGTCCCATTTGCAGCCAATAGAATGGCATCTGGAGAGCTCTAGTGGTCCCATGGAAAGACTGTACTATCTACTATCTGTTTGAAATATGCTGATGAAATTCAGTGTCTGACAAACATCTTGGCCTTACATTCGGAGACTTCCAGAGTGACAGGAGACATGCTCTCCAGAGGGAATTCAGACCTTCAGTCTCTGACACTAGAAAGTGACCAGGAGCTAAGACTCCTCAGGTGGGCCATTATGGTTGTGGATTGCTGGGACTTCCTGCTATTTAACTGTGCTGGTTAGTTTTGATTTTGTGTGTGTGTGTGTGTGTGTGTGTGTGTGTGTGTGTGTGTGTGTGTGTGTGTGTGTGTGTGTGTTTGGTTTTGGTTTTTGTTTTTTGCCAAGCTGGAGTCATCTGAGAAGAGGGAGCCTTAATTGAAGTATTGCCTCCGTCAAATCATCATTAGGCAAGTCTGTGGGGTATTTTCTTGATTAATGACTTACATAGGCAATCCCAGCCTCCCAGCCTGAGCAGGAAGTCCTGCGTGGTATATGAAAGCAAAGGGAGCAAGCAATGGGGAGCAAACCAGAATGCAACATTCCTCAGGGTTTTACCTCAGTTCCTGCCTTCAGGTTCCTGGCTGCTACTAACTGTTAATGGCAGTGTAAGCTAAATAAACCCCTTCCTCTCCAAGTTGCTTTGGTCATGATCTTTACCATAAAAATAGACTCCAACCTTGATTTCCTATTACCAAAAATTATGTTCTTTCTGGTCATGCTTCCCCTATTGGTGAAAAACACAGGCAAAGAACTATGCCCAGCTACAAAGACTGTGGCACCATGTGGCTAGCTACGCAAAACTACCAGCTTCAAATAGCTCAAGTCCGTCCTGAGAATGGCCATCTGGTAAGTACCTAACTGGTGGCTGAAACATGTTTTTATCCTTTATCCCATTGTTCTCTCTCTCTCTCTCTCTCTCTCTCTCTCTCTCTCTCTCTCTCTCTCTCTCTCTCTCTCTCTCTCTCTCTCTCTCTCTCTTTGTGTGTGTGTTTCTATGTATGTATATCTGTATGTGTGTGTGTGTGTTTCTCTGTGCTCCTATGTGTGTGTTTGTGTGGGATGCATATGTGTATATGAATGTTTGTATGTGTAGGCACACGTGTGTGCAAATGCATGTGGAAGTTGATAACAGGAATCACCCTATACAGCTTTTCTACTTTACTCTTTGAGGCGTGGTCTCTCATTAAACCCAGAACTTGGCAATAACACTTATCTCAATAGCTAGCTTGTTCTGGGAGTCACACTGTATCCTTTCTGTCTGCCTCCCGATGCTGAAATTATAGGTAGGCCTATCCAACATTTATGTGACTTCTTGGGATTTGGACTTCTTGCCTCAGGTTCACTTAGCAAGTGTTTTAACTACAGAGTCATATCCTCAGTCCAGAAACTCAAATTTCTTTGATAATACATTGGACAATAAAAGAATGGGAAAATAAAAATTTCTTTTTACAATTAAGTCTAAAAATCCCTGGATGCTGACTGATATACATCCATGGCCTGCCATATGTATTATTTACAGTCAACTAATTTGGAGTTTCTTTAACAACAGAAAACCTCCACTTCCAAAGGTTTGAAATAATCCCTGGAATGCACTAAACAATCCTACATTTTCCTTAAGTTTGATTCTATTCAAAAGAGTATAAACCATTTTTTAAAAGGTCTATGTAGATGGATGGGTAGGTAGGTGAAGGAATTAAAAACAAGACAAATGAACAGAGAATGTACATGTTCAAAGGTGGCAAACCTAGAGCAATGTTGTTTTGAAGGTGGGACCAAATACAAGAAAAAAAGAAGAGGCATCATGGAGAAATCTAAAACTAAAATTTACTTTGTAATTTTCCCAGAACAAATGTATTTGTAATTATTGAAATCCAAAAGCATGTTGTGCCTTCACAATGCACATGTTTCAACAATCTCTTTGCCTTACAATATAAAATTAAAACAAGCAAACAAACAAAAAAAAGAATTTGGTTTGGCCTTGAAAGGTGAGCTAGCCCTGGTCTTCTCATCTAAAACCTCCAAGAATCTTATCTTTTTTCCTCCATCCACAGCTGGCAAATTGCAGTTTCAATATCTGAACCAGACTTGAGCAACTTTAGACATAATGAAACTTCAACTAAGCAAGTTCTGTGAACTGAAATATTTCTCACAAATTAGGCACATCCTAGGAATCCATTCTTGATAAAGTTAAGGCTGGGTTGCCTTAGATTGTTGAGGCTGTGTGCTGGAATGATCTGGCAATGCTGGATGCTGAATTGGTAGTTTTAAACATGGGTTCTGGTTATTTCAAGCTATTCCTTTCTTCTTGAGGGCAATGTAATGAAAGGACCTCAGAAGTTTTCCTCACTCACAAATACTTCTAATGAAAACATGATGCTCCTCATTTGAATTGCAGAGTCCCTCCATGGCCTTAGCAAGTGTCCATCAAAAAGAAAACTGATTGTTAATAAAATTATTCTCAGTACATGCATAACAGGTGCCAACTTCCAGGCTTAAGTTTTTATTAATCAAATTTTACTAACGTTTTCCAGCTTCTCATGAAATCAACACTCGATTCATCTCAGTGCCTGCCTGTCATCAACAAGTCTTCTAAAGTCAGAAGCAGAACATCATGGACCCTAAGTATATATCTTTCCATTACTTAAAAAAACTTTTGAACTATAATACACAGAGAGAGAAAAGTACCTGTGTCCACATTTCAACCAGCATGTGCTATGAAAACATCCCTGAGCCAAATAGTTATCATTAACCAACATCTGAAAATAATCCCTCATGCCCTCTCTCAGCCACCATTCCAAAGGAGGCTTTGAACCCTAGAGATCAGCCATGTTGTTTCTTGTCCATTTCTTTCCATAAATGGAATCATGGCTTCTACATCTGGCTTCCCATGTTCCATAGTGTGTCTGTGAAGGAAGAATGTTGTTACTTGAAGTTTTAGTTTGTTCCATAGCTGCTCTGTAATATTCAACTGTATGCAAAAGCCACAGCTTATCCATCATAACACTGAGCTAGCTCCATAAGTGCTATTACGAATGCATTTTCACGTGTTTTGGTGCATGCGGGCCCAGATTTCTGTTGGCTATATGCTAACTAATTGTACCTGACTACTGATAAACATGAATTGGTGGATTCCCTGCCAGGGGACTGTTGATTTGTTTAGCTTCCAGCTATTGCATGATGCACTGCAACTTCTTCCACACTCATTGATTGGCTCCAGGGTAGAATGAGGAAACATTACTGCCCACAGAGAACTTGATCATAACTCTACTCAGCTGGAGAAAGAATGGTGCATCCCTGCTCAGAAGGCTCATTCAGCTACAATGGGATTTTGTGAAAGAGAATAGCACCTCTTATGAATAGAAATGAGCTGTGTGAAGAGGCTGGATTTGAAGGACCAGCGTTCTCTGGAGGAAGCTTTACACATGAAAGATTGTCCCCCCTGCTTTCTCTCCAAGTGAACAAAGAGCCTGGGAATTGGTGTGAGAGACCAGCAGCTGCATGAGCAAAGCCCTGTTTTGCCTTGTTTGGGTTGTGTGTGTCTGTTCTGCCTAACTTTCCATGTCAACAAACCCATGAAGAACAGGAAAGCTACTTCTAGCAGCTACCTCTCTTTCAGAGCTGCCTGCTAAGTAGCAGAGGAGCTGCCCCTCCTAGGTCTGTCTACCAACAAGCTGTCTGAAGACGCTTCAGAGTTGAGGACTCTATAATGTGTGTCAGAGGCAGGTCATGACTCAGAAAACCTGCAGGAGCGATAACAAACAACCTCTCCCCCATCAAACACTTTTCGTAGGACATTGCTCTAGCTTGCCTCGATTTTTGACAAAAGGGAACCCTGCTGATCACTTTTCCACAGGATCTTTCTGAAGGAATATGGGCTGATTCCCCAATTCAGCTCCCCCTTGCAAAGCTCACAAGTTCATTATGGTGCCTGGCTACAGACTCATTGAAGCGCCGTTCAGAAAATGAATGAGGGCATCAATTATTTTGAAGAGAATGTGTAAACATGTACACACACACACACACACACACACACACACACACACACACACACACACACCCCAACCACTACAACAAATAGGACCCTGTTGGACAAGCTGAACGGCCTGTTGTTCCAATTCTTGGACTAAGAACAGAAGCTGCCCAATTCTAGACTGGTCTTTTAAAGATTCATCCTAAAGTACTTTGTGAGCACTTACTGTTACCAAGCAACTATGACATGATCAGGAACGACAAGCAGAACTTTCATGAAACTCTCAGCTCTAAGTAACCATGTCACAGAACCTTACCACCACACATCCCAGAGTCTCCTGGAGAATATTTATCAGACAAGAGATGGCTCTGTGGTCAAGTAAACTGTGGAAACCCTGCCTATCATTTCTCTTCTTGGAAACCCACAGCATATTATAATAAATTAAAGACTTTGAGAAGTTCTTGAATAAAAAAATATATCACGCTCGTTTCATATGGGATCTTGCTAGATAGCCAAAGGTGACCTTCAATCCACAATTTTCCTACCTCAGCCTCCTGGATTGTTTCATTTTCTTTAAAAAAAAAAGCATGTGCATGTGTGTGTGTGAGAGTGTGTATGTGTGTGGTGTGTACACATGTGGAAGTCAGAGGAAATCTTGTGGAAGATCTTTTCCTTCTTCCATCATCTGGGATAGAACTCAAGTCGTCAGACTGGGTGACAAGCTCTTTTACCCACTGAACCATCTTACTGGTCTCCATTTCATTTTCTTTAAACTAATATTTGCTAAAACTGTTTGGTCTGGGAATCTTTTTTCATAAAATATTATTCCTGGGCCACATTTAGGAAACGATACTTAAGGAGATACATTAGCTCATCTGGTGTCTTGTCCAGAGCCTGTGGGTTATAACCAAGTACATGAGAGTATACCTGTTTGGGCAGTTCTTTTTGAGGGCTCAACTATGCAGCCTTGGAATCATTTTTAAGGAAGCAAGACACCTTTGGTTCCATAAATAACAGTTTACTGATCTGTAAAAGACACAAAATAATGTACCTACTCTAAGAATAAGTTCATTGGAGAGAATCTATGTCTTTAAATTTGTGATAATGGTGCCCATTATCACTACATCAACATGAGTTGCAGTCTCTCTTCATAAAAGCTGATCCCCTATAACAAAGAGCCATCGTATGGTAGCTGTTCCTTTCTACCACTCAAAATTCAGGCCATAATTCTTAAATCTATGACAATGAGCAGAACCCTAGCATAGACAAGCAGAACTACCTTCTTAGGAAGAATCACATTCCTTCCAGTAAAGCCATGGTTACTTGCTAAATGGACACCAGTCTATAAAGATCATACATGATTCCAGAAATTTGGGTTATAGCTTCCAAATTGGACAGTGTGGCTGTAGATAGTTCCCATTGTCCTTAGGTCTTTCCTCTTTTCTCCTGTCCTCCCTAAGCCAAGCAAAGTCCTGGTTCATCTATGTTATGGCATGCCATTTTGCAACTACCGCTTCATGATTGGGGTTGATGTCAAGTTTTAACAAAGGAGTCCTTCATCAGTTGCCCTAAGAATGATGAAGTAAGTTTCCTGATGACAAAACTCTTGCACAGGCATCATCCCGTGATCTCATCATTATTAAATCCTTGGATTATAGCCCTGAAGGCAGCTACTAAAATTTGAGTATATTACTGATAAGGATATTATGGTAAGGCATTATCAGCGAAGAATGCCTTTGTTCTACTAAATTCATCAACTTGTGGCAGAGAATAGAGTCCTAATGGAACGAGACAGGAAATGGATGTGTTTTGATGGAAAGAAATTATCAAGAGAATGGACAACTTACCTCATTAAAGGGCAATGCAGTGGAATGACTGTCTACAGATCAAACTGAAAGGGAAAATGAAGAGGTTCTGGTGATAACTTTTAACCAGCTTAAAGCTGTACTCATTAGGGTTTTTATAATAGATTTATAAGTAAATCTTTTCTTTTTCCCACATGAATACAATGTATCTTTATCATATATTCTGTCCATTCCTCCCTTGCTAGTCCCCCAGATCCCCTCCCAGTTTCATGTCCTCTTCCTTTTTTCTTCTCCTCTTTTTAATAATCAATTAAGTCCAATACATGGGGCCATCCACTGTATTGTAGGCGACAAACCAGGGCCAGAAGTCCAAAGCAAGGACTCTCCCTCCAAGCAGCTACCAATTGCCACTAGCTCCTCTGCTAGGTAGAGCCTCAAGAGCCCCTCCTGACTCCATGATGGTATTTTATTGGTTTGATCTTCTGCAGGTCTTCTGCAAGTAACCACAGATACTGTGAGTTCTTGTCTTTAATACTGATATCATGTGCAGAAGAGAGCATTCCTCCCTACCCTTTGGTTCTCGCCTTCTTTCTATCCCCTCTCGTAGGATCTTCCCTTGGCCTTAAAGAAAAGGAATGATACAGGTGCCTCACTTAGGGCTGAGCATTCAGAGTTGCAGCTGTCTTTGTTAATCCCCACTCATTGCAAAAAGCAGCTTCCCTGACCAAGGTTGAGAGCAGCCCAGAATTATGGAGTCAGTTGCTGGCACAGCTATACTGAGCTGAAAGGTCATGTTCTCAGACCCATCTGCAGTAGGTTCCACACTGTCCTAGGAGTGGGGAAAAAATGGAAAGCCATTGCCTAGGGACTCAACTTCTGGGTCTTCCTGGTTCTTTCCTGCTGCCCCTTTCAGCCTTTCCTTTTATTTTTTTTATTTTTTTATTTTTTGGTTTTTTTTTTTTTGGTTTTTCGAGACAGGGTTTCTCTGTGGTTTTGGAGGCTGTCCTGGAACTCGCTTGGTAGTCCAGGCTGGTCTCGAACTCACAGAGATCCGCCTGCCTCTGCCTCCCGAGTGCTGGGATTAAAGGCGTGCGCCACCAACGCCCGGCTCAGCCTTTCCTTTTAATGCATCTGCATTCCTTTGTGATCCCCGCTGACCTGACCAGCAGAACCACTTTCTACCAGGGGCGCACAGAGCAGTGCATTATTCAACCCTCATCAGAGAATCTCCTGCTTTCAGTGCAGTGTAATTAACACACAGCTGGACAATGTGCAGAGAGACACTTTGGAACACTCAGTCCTACATGGATGTCTTTATCAAACCTCTCCCCTCAAGACTCAGGGATCTATCTGGAAGGGTTTTAAGAGCCAGAAGTAGTGGATAACTCCAAGAAAACTGCATCTTCCAGACACAGCAAGGCTGATGCACATATAAAGTCATAGACAATGTGACAGCACACACAGGTTTGACCTGCACAGGTTCAAATCCAGACAAAGTCCCAGCAATGAGAAGGAGAGGTGGACACAAAGCCCCATCCCTAACCAAGAAGCTATTTTTTAACTGATGCCTGCTGGGAAAGGAAAAATCAGTGTTCTCCAATGGAGTGACACTGGGTATATCATCCACATTCTAGGGCAAGACCCACACCCAAGAGTAGCTGGCCAACATCAAACAAACTCTATGGATTTGGACGCGGGCTTTTTTTTTCCTTTGGTTTGTTTGGGTATGTTTTAGCTTACTGGTCTTTGTTTGTCTTGATTTTTGTGTTTTATTTTTGTTTTGATACAGGGAGAAAAAGAACAGGAAGGTGGGAAGGATCTGAAGGAGTTTGGGGAGGACAAATATATATTCAAATATATTGTATAAATTTTTAATTAATAAAAAAGAGTGGAAAGCCTTGGAATGTTCAGCCTCAATGCTCACAGGGTTCTAGCATGGGATGAAGGGAGAGGTTCTAAGCCCTTTCTTGGTAGTTTCTTTGGATTCATATACTTACTTCCCTGTGGCTCTTCTGGTCTTATGGTTCCAGTGTGTGTGAAGATCATCACTTACCTAACAACTTTTCTGCTCTCTCCTGGACACTTTTATTAGGAGCTTTCTGCTGGTCTCCAGTTCTCAGCTTCCCTGCAGAGCTCTCCCCTGGCTTAATGTCTATTTACATATCTCTCACAGGAGAAACCCTTCATTTGGCTCCTTGATTGGTTGGCCTGCTGGCTGGCTGACTGACAGGCTGGCTGACTGACAGGCTGGCTTGTTGGTTGTTTGGTTGGTGTTTTGGTTAGTGTTTTGGTTGGTGTTTTGGTTGGTTGGTTGCTTGCTTGCTTGCTTGATCATACAGAGTTTTACTGGTGGGGCTTCCAGCCTGCCAATTTACTCAGAAACCTAATCCTTTCCTTTTTATATTTTTATCCTCAGGCTTCCATGTACATAAGGCACCATTTCTTACCAAATATATAATTTTACAAGACCTTGAAGGTAGGATATGCAGAGAGGGCTTCAAAACTTAAACTTAGCATTTGAATCAGGTGACACAACACCTTCCAGCCAAAGAAAATAATTTTGAAATTCTTAAAATTACAACCAATTCCAGAATTTCAGATTTTAAGAAATACTGGTTATTAAAATAGAAAATTGTTCATTTTTATGTATGAGGAATGGTTAGGATTGTGGGTAAAATATTATTGAAGTTAATTTTTTCCTTATTGGGCTGGCAAGATGGCTCAGCCAGTTAAGATGTCACCAAACCTGACAAACTGAGTTCCATTCCAGGAGTTAACATGGAGGAAGAAGAAAATCAATTCCCTATACCTGTCCTCTGACCTCTGACTTCCACACACATGCTGTAGCACATGCACACACACACACACACAGATCAATAAATACAAATTTAAGAAAATACTTCCTATACCAAGATTTATGATGGTTTTAACACAGCAATACCAAGTTTCTGATGTCATCAGGTCACTTACATACCTTTTTGCATAAAATTTAAGAAAATTTAAGAAAAGTATGGAGGAACACACAGATAGGAGTAGAGACGAACAGTGTGAGGAGGGAAGACAGGAAGATATTCATGTATTCAGCACAGCTACGTATTTTGAATTTGGAACTTTTAAATAAGCTTTACCTCAATATAAACATAAAGAGAACAAAATATGCAAATGATCAGAGGAAATGAGGCTTCATCTCACATTATAGCAAAATCTCACACTCAGCTTTTTAAAAGAGCATAAGTCATTTAAAAACTTCCCTTCCTTAGGGAACTAAGAGGACCAAAGCGGAAGCCAAAGGAAACATACAACATCGTGCCATCAAAGTGTCAGGATTGTGCCCTGACAGGCAAAGTCAGAAGCTGTCCTTGTTGGGGCACTGTAAGAACATAACAATCTTTGCAACCACCTACAAGATCTCCTTAGATGCCCAGGCAAAAGACAAAGGACAGTACATCCTCCTCAAGCCTCTTCCCTGTGTGCTGCTCTGGGTCAGACATATAAGAGGAATGTCTACGAAACTCTGTCTACAACATAGGTTCAAATTTACTCAAATCCAATCATTTCCCATTGAGACCCAAATGAAGATGACACCACCTCCCTTCTTCCAACATATTTGTATTCAACCTGGAGCCCTGATCTTCAGGACTGAATGATAGTTATAGAAAAAGGATTCATCCTCCCCTCCACTTTCAGTGCTACAGAGTATCAAAGTTTTGGCTGGGTATATGGCAACACCATATAAGTAAGGTATTTCCCTGCTAATCATATGGGTGACTTCTGACCAATAAGATAAAAGCAAAGTGTACACCAGCAATTTCATGTAGACTCCAGGGGAGTCTCCCAAGTGTGCTCCCAAGTGGTAGTAACCTGTGTAGTACTTTCAATCTAGAGTTCTCAACCTTCATGGGGTCCACATATCAGATATCCTGCATATGGCTATTTACATTACAATTCACAACAGTAGCAAAATTACAGTTAAGAAGAAGCAACAAAATCATTTTGTGGTTGGGGGTCAGCACAGCTTGAGGAACTGTATTGAAGGGCACAGCATTAGCAAGGTTGAGAACTACTACTCTAGAGTACAGGGCGCTGTCCACATATGGCTCCAGAGGGCTGAGCCTGGTTCTTCTGTCCTAGGATTCTGTGAAATCTCCGGGCCTTCTTTTTATAAGCTCCATCCCTCCTTAAATCAGACACCAGGCAGCCTGTGTGATAGAGTCACTTGGTTCCCACCCTTGTAAGTGTCATAAAATATAAAATCACAGTTTTGTCCTTTAAAAAAAAAAAGAGGGATGTATACAATGTTGAAGCCAACTTGCATAACACCTGCATCGCAGACCGCCCAGTCAGCTAGCAGGGTGTTCAGTCGTGTTCCTTTTCGGCGTGCAGATGCATTCCAGCCCAGTTCCCAAGACAGAGAGCTTAATGCTCCTCGAGGCTTCCCCTCAACTTGTACTTGCATCCGGTTTGATGAATTACTTTAATATACACTAAAGGACTGAAAAATATAGAAGCAATATATGCCAATCAATAGAGCTTCATAAAGAGTTCCTGCTTCTTCACTTTGTTTGACTCTAAAGGGAAATTTACTTTGGCCTAAAAAGGTACTAAGTAGAAAGAATAACAATACAGCAGCTAAGTCATTGTCGGTTGGACTTATCTCAAAGCAGAGAAAGAAATTATCCCCTGGAGCCTGTGTCTTATGATTTCTTTTAGGAAAGTACCAGAAGAGCAAGAATGCAGAGAGCTTATGCAGTCATGGTATGTTCATGGATGGAAGAAATTTGGAACTAATAGCTCACAGCCTTTCCCCACTCTATCCACTTTATTCCTATTCCAAAATACACCATGGGGTATCAGGAGAGTCAGGGGCAGACTGGGGCGGGGGGAGGGGGGCACCTGGGGTGGTCCTCATTCTATATATACAGCTGAGAGATTTGCCTGGCCAGGGATGTCTTCCCCAGATCCCAATCAACACAGGGATAGAAAGGCCCCTCTTTCGAACACTTTATGAAGTATGTCCTTACAAGGTTTCTTTGTACAAACAGGAAATCAGTAGAGTCTGTTTTATTTGATGCAGTTAGTACACATTAACAGTCAGCTGGATCACTTAAGTCAAATTATCCAAACCCTGAAAGCACTTCTCCAAGGCAAGATAAAGTATGAACTGGGGACGAAAACAGGAAAGTTAAGGATAAGAAGTCCCACAGTGAGCACAGTCCACTCCAGGCCATTCCCAAAAGCACCTTTTGGGAAGAGCAAACCAATGTCAAGTCATCTTTACGCCTCCTTAACAACTACCATGTCTGTTCTGTCTTCTCCTCGGCATCTGGCTGTAGAAGGAGGGAAGAAACTGACAAGTCTTCACTATGTTGATTGTGTCATGACAAGCTGTTATGGAGACTAGCTATCTAGGGGAAAGCTTTGTTTATGAATATTGAGGACTGTGCTGTCCCTAGAGGCCATTCATTAGAAGGAGTACTTCACTTAGCACATGGTAAGAATTTTTCTTCCTATTTTTAAGAGTAAAAGTTCTTCCAAATCTAAAAGGGTATCTTTAGACAGACCAAGCGGGTAAGTTCTCTAAGAACCATTGTGGATACAGAGAACAGCAGCAGACTCAATACAAACTGATGGCTGCAAATACACTTGAATAAAGACTGTGGGGCACAAGGCATGCAGCAGAGGAAAGCCAGTGTGGAGACGTGGTCTGAACTCTGGTGAGAGAAGAAAATCCAGCCGTAAAGTAGGGACCATGGACCCAAGAGATGACTGTCTACTAAGATGACACATATAAAAGAGAACAGGCAAATGGCGGGGGAACAAACAGAAAAACCTACTAAAACACATTTGTAACCTAACACATCACAGCAAAATTTCTAGAAGGAGTTCAAGGGAAAAATGATTAATATCTACATGTTGCACTAGGAGAATAGCTCTCTTGGTGTGTTGAATTATAAAATAAATGAAACAAGTCTGGTATGACCGTGCTAAGTCTCCAGCATCTGCATCACCAGGTAAGTGATTCTTGGCTTGCTGGTCCTCTTCACCCTTCTCCCCATCGTAAAGGGTTTTTCTCAGTAAGAGATAAAAGCAAGGAAGGCTGGTCAAGCACTAATGAGTAAGTGAGAAAATTTTGGAGTACCGGACCTTCCTTATAAAGATAACAAATTTTTGCTTGACTTTGAGCTGTGGTAACAGTCAGATTGCTGAAGCATGTGAATGACTCCTGCCCAGCTAAAATGTCAGGAGAGTCAGGTTTGCCCACAGACTCAAGAGCTAAAATTTGTCCAGCAGTGAGAGAACACAAGCAAATCAGGAACATGTGGAGATGGAGGGGTGAGCTGAAAAGAGGACTTTCCTTAGGAGGAAACTGAGGCTGCTATAGGACAGCCGCTCCATGCTATGCTAATAGGTATTGAAAGCGGAGGTCCCCAACTTGTTTTAGACTTCAGAAAAAAGCGATTTCCACTTTCCTTCATTTGGTATGGTATACTATAATGTTGGCTATGGGTTTGCCACATACAGCCATCATCGTGTTGAGGCATACCAATTTTTTTTAAGGTTTTCATCACAATGGAATGCCAGTTATATCAAATGATATTTTGGAAACATAGAATTGACAAAACTTTAGGAAAATTAACAAAGCAAAGAAATACCCAAATAAATAAAATCAGAGATGAAAAATGAGAAAGTGGTATTACCAAAATACAGAGAATAATTAAGGACTTTGATGGACAGCTAGCTCTGCTCCGCCAACAAAGAGAGCCTAGAAGATACTTCCATGCAATTACAAGAGTATGAGCTATAACTCAGTGGTTGAGCTCTTCTCTTGCATGCCCAGAACTCTGTGTTTGATTCCCAGTTCTGCAAAAATTGTTTAGTTGTTTTCGATCTGGATGTCTCATATACTGACAAAAGTGGGTTTTTTAATGTCATTCTATTAGAGTCTATTTCTTCCTTCAAATTTGATAGCATTTGCTATATGCAGTAGGATATTCAACAGCGAACACATGTTTTTACTATTTCCTTTTGTAGAAACTAATTCTTTCATCATTGTAGTATAACTGTCTCCTATTGCAGCTGCTTACTTCTATTTTATCTCTGTAAGTATAGCTATTTCTGCTCACTTTGGGTGTGTTCTGGTGTAGTATATCTTTTTCCACTCTTACACCTAACAGTGTGTGTGTCTCCCCATGAAATTCATTTCTTGATCATTTTATTTTGTTCTATTTTCCTTTTTTTGTTAGTATTTATTCTACATCCTGGACCACAGTTTCCCTTCCCTTTTCTCCTCCCAGGCTTTCCCGTTAAAAAAAAAACACACCTCCCTCCCCTTTGCCTCCCTCCCCATCCATTCCTCCTCTGTTGAAAGGCAGGCCTCCTATGAATATTGACAAAACATGGCATATCAAGTTGTAATAAGGCTAAGCAACTTGCCTTTGTATTAAGGCTGGGCAAAGTGACCCAGTATGAGGAATAGGGTCCCAAAGGCCAGTAAAAGAGTCAGAGACAGCCCCTATTCCCACTGTTGGGAGTCCCACAAGAAGACCAAGCTACACAACTCTCACTTATATGCAAAGTGCCTAGAACAGTCCCACGCAGGCTCCCTGATTGTCAGTTCAGTCTCTGTGAGCTGCTATGAGCCCAGGTCAGTTGATTCTGTGGGTTTTCTTGTGGTGGCCTTGATCCCTCTGACTCCCACAATCCTTCCTCCCCCTCTTTAACAGAATTACCCAAGCTTGTCCTAATGTTTGGCTGTGAGTCTACATCTGGGTCCATCAGTTGCTGGATGCAGCCTCTCTAATGACCATTGGGCTAGGTACCAATCTATGAGTATAGCAGAATATCTCTAGGCATCATTACACTGATATTTTCTTCCCCTCCAGTTTGGTTTGGTTCAGTGTTTGTTGGTTTGATGTTACTATCATTCCAAAGCAATTTTCTTCACTGCTTTGACTATCCTCGGATTCTTCATCCTGCTCTCACTGTTCATCTTTGTGGCTTGGTGAGTTCCTCTATTTACAAAGTTTGACTCTTCTGCCTTTTGTATGTCTTTCTCTTAATGAGTTTTATACTTACATATGTTTCCATTATACTTATTTTCCTTTCACTCTTAGGCTTTCTAAAACATTCCAAATAAAATTAATCTAGTTGTAATAAACTCTAATTTTTTTCTTGTCTTGGGGTGGCCTTGCTTCCCCCTCATTCATAAAGATAGGTTTCTTGAATGTAGTATTCTTCAGCAGCAAGTATTTTTCTTGTTCTACGGCAACTATAATCATCCTATTCTCCCCTGACCTTATCATTTCTGCTGAAAAATACAATGCTGGTCCAGAGGCTATTCCTTTGAACATGTCACGATGCTTTCCTCGCTTCCTGTTTTAAGGATCTCCTCCTTATCTTGGACTTTTGACAGTTTGACTCTAATCAGCTTACTGAAGATCTCTCAGGTTAAATTTACATGTCGTGTCATCTTTTGCTCTAATTATTTCTTAAGATTTGCAAAGTTTTCAGCCCATGAGGCTGAAGAGAGTCACACAGAGATGGCTATTCCACTATTTCCCCCAAACTATAGGTTGGTTAGCAGGGACACTCAGCTTCTTCTTGATTCTATCAGAAAGTAGAGAAAGTCCATCTTGTTTTGTAAGTTCAGTAGTCACATTCCTGTGTGTCCTGCATGTCCAGTTTATACAGCAACACACTAACAGTCCAGCAAGAGCAGTTTCTTGCCCAAATGGCTACTGTTGCCATGTTGAAAGCAAACTCCATAAGGAGTTTTTTCAATGCCGATCTTCCTCTCAGACGTAATTTCTGTGCCAGGAGCAGACATTTCTCATTGTCAAGAAAAAACCCTAAACCATTTTAAATGCCATTTTCTGAAGGTTTTTGAAAGGTGTGAAGACTATCTATCTATCTCAAATATATCTCTGTATATCTAGAAAACCTAACTTACCTAACTGTAAGTTCTGACTGTTATAAATACTATCTAGAATCTGTATTTAATTATGCATTACTTTTTAAAAGATCAGTATAAACACAATACTTAGTCAAGAGGAGAAGTATACATATCACAAAAATGACCTTAAATGAAAATCCATTCCAATACAAAGTATTCATTACTGTATCATATTCCCTTTTTTCCCTTTAGAAAGAGATTGTGATCATTAGCATTTATAACCAAACCTGTATAAATGAAAACAAGCATTTAAACAATATTTGGGAATTTGGGCATTATTCATTCCAAACTGCTTCCTGCTGAATGGGAGCGCTGTCCATACCATGGAATCATGACACAACACAGACACCTGGCCAAGTTCTTGTTTTTGTAGTCTGCAAGGCTGTTTCAGATGCTGGATCACCTGGCACATTGCTTCAGGAAGTCTTGCTTCGTCAAACCACAGAAGCCTGGAACGAATTCACAGCTTTCCATTTTCTGTGAAAACTAGGGACTGTCATCTGGTTATACTCAGTTCCTTTTCTGAAAGTCTTTTCCCTCACATTTACCATCTTTCTTATTGTTGCCTTTCCCGGTGTGCATACATATAAAAGTTAAAAATTCCTCTGTTAACGTTAATATTTGAGTTTTCCACAGAGAACAAGGAATTTTCCAACAGCAATCTTCAAAAACTTCTGAAAGAAAATGGGGCCCTGCATCATTGACTCCACCTGACAAGTACCATCCTGAGACCGGTTTGGAACTACATCGCTTGACACTACTCCGGACCCATGAACTGATACAGTGCATCTTCTACAATTTGGCCAGAGCCTCAAACAAGAGCTTCAATCAACATTAGAACTTCAGTGAAGAACTTCAATCAAGCATCTCCTGCCAAACAGAGACTTTTTAATCCACTTAAGACTCTTGTTACACTAACATTTTCTTCCAAAAGGATCCCATGAGGTTATTGTCATCCTATTTCAGCAGGAAGTAGTTCTGAGAACACTATGCCCCCTTTCCCTACTGTTGACTTTACATGATAATTTACACCTGTTTAGAGTTAGTTTTCAATTGTTTAGGGTTGGGATTGGAAGGACATGTTCAGACTTAGGCATCTCTTTCAGATAAGTTTAGGTTTAGATGGAATAAATATGCTTAGGATGGGATATAGGTAGATTATCTTCTGGTAATTTATAATTTATCACAATTCATCATACTGTAAAAAGTCATCTTTCTATCTAAACATAAATATCCTTATCATCTTCTATATATATATACTTTACATATGTTTGAGATATTTTGTATATCTCAAACTAATTGACACAATTTAGTTTTGTTTTAAGTTTAAATATCTTCTTTAGACTAAAAGGGGAGATTTTAGATACCTATGCCACTGATCACACCCACTTTGGGCGTGGCTAGAGGTGCAAACGGATGTGGAAATAAAAGGCTGTGCATGAGAGAAGCACTCTCTCTTTCAGGCTTCTGGTCCAGTCTCAGAAAGCTGCTGACTCACCTGGGTTGCCAATTTCTCTTGTAAGTACCTTCCACAATAAATAGTTACCTATACCCTCATCAAGCGTGTAGTTTACAGTGACACAGTGTTTTTGTTAGGTTATTGTTGTTGTTGTTGAGACAGAATCTAGGTATGTAACCCTGGCTGATCTAGATCCCATTATGCAGAACAGGCTGGCCTTGAACTCAAAGAAACCCACCCTGCTCTGCCTCCTGAGTGCTGAATTAAGGTCATGTGCCACCACACCTGACTCACATATGATCTTTAAAGTTTGATTCACACCTTGACCATATGCTGATAAGATAAGATGTTATGCCAAATAATTTTGAAATGTTCATCCAAGTTCCTACACAAACAAAATTCCCCTGAAAATGCCCCAACCCTTGAAAACCCCCTAGTCTTGCAAGTTTTGAGACTATAAAACCATACTCTTTCCTGTGTTCAATGCTACATTTTCAAATATTGATTTAGGAAGATGGCACTGTCTGAAAGAAAACAAAGCATGATTAATTTGATCAAAGAACTAGAGTATTGGTCTTTACTCTCATGCATCGGAATTAACAGCAACTTGGAAAGTGCTTAAGTTTAGATGAAGTCATTAGAGTGGATCACCACAATTAAACTGAACAGGCAGAGAAACAAAGCATACAGACATATACAACAGGTACACTTCCTGTATCTTTGCCATGCAATGCTTGTATCGCCTCAAAATCTACCACCCAGAAAACCAACCTCCAGAATTATAAACTAGGAAAACTGTTTTCTTTATAAAATTAACCTTCTTTGAGTTTTATTATAGGAAAAAAAACTAACATAGTCTCTTTGCTTCTTTGGTCATCAGGAATATCCATGTACGGGAAAGGCCTCAGTCCTTCCAAATCCCACCCTCTGGCTTCCCCAGCTTCAGGTGAGCTTGGGTTCCCCTGGGACCACCCTTCCACCCATCACCCACTCCCTCAATCTTCCAGGGGCCACTCCTGGCATCCAGAGGACCCGCCCACACAGGAATGGCCTCAGTCCTTATAGACCCCACCTTCCAGCATCCCCAGCTTCAGCTTCAGGAAAGAAGGAGACCAGTGGAGACAGAAATAACCCACCTGCACCCACTGGAAGAATAGATAGGAAGGAGACAAATTAAGAGCTCACTCAGCAATAGAAAGACAAACATGACTCCACCAGAATCTAGAGACACAATGCCAGCAAGACCTGAAAAACACAACATAGATGAAGCAGAAGAAACAGACCTTAAAAATTATTTTATGAACATGATAGAGACCCTCAAAGAGGAAACGAGGAAATCCCTTAAAGAAATAGAAGGAAAAAAAACATGAAATGGAGGAAAAGATGAACCAAAAAATTCAAGAAACAAACAAATCTCTTAAAGAATCTAAAGAGTACCAAATAACCAAACAAATGAATGAAACAGCTCAAACAGTTGAAGGATTGAAAGCTGAAATAGAAACAATAAAGAAAACACAGAATGAGGGGATGCTGGAAATAGAAAAGCTGGGTAAATGATCAGGAACTACATATGCAAGTATCACCAGTAGAATACAAGAGATAGAAGAGAGAATCTCAGATGTTGAAGACTCATTAGAGGATATACAGTCATCAACCAAAGAAAACCTCAAAACCAACAAATCCCTAACACAAAATATCCAGGAAATATGGGACACTGAGAAGAAGCCAAACCTGAGAATAATAGGTATAGAATAAGGCGAAGAAATACAGCTCAAATGTACAGAAAACATATTCAACAAAATCATAGAAGAAAACTTCCCTAACCTAAAGAAGGATATGCCTATGAAAATACAAGAATCCAACAGAACACCAAAACCAGAAGATCCTGGAAAGATGTCCTACAAACTCTAAGGGAACAAGGATGCAAGCCCAAACTACTATATCCAGCAAAGCTTTCAATTACCATAGATGGAGAAAACAAAATATTCCATGACAAAGCCAGATTTAAACAACACGTAACCATGAATACAGCCCTATAGAAAGTGCTAGAAGGGAAACCTAGACCCAACGAAGATAACTACACTCACAAAAGCATAGGCAATAGGTAATCCCACTTTACCAAACACCAAAAGAAAAAAAGGAGGAGAACCTACACACAATAACACCAATACCAATAAATCAAGCACAAACAAGAATCATCAATCAATGGTCATTAATATCCCTCAATGTCAATGGTCTCAATTTTCCTATAAAAAGGCACAGACTAGCAGAATGGATACAGGATAGAACCCATCCTTCTGCTGCATACAAAAAACACATCTTAACATCAAAGACAGACTTTACCTCAGAGTAAAGGGTTGGGAAAAGATTTTCCAATCAAACGGACCCAAGAAACAAGCGGGTGTAGCAATCCTAATCTCTAACAAATTAGACTTCAAATTGAAATCAATCAAAAGAGATGAAGAAGGACATTTCATATTCATCAAAGGAAAAGTCCATCAAGATGAAGTCTCAATTTTAAACATCTATGCCCGAGATACAAAGGCATAGTGAAAAAGACATTACTAAAGCTCAAATCACATATAAAAATCTCCCACAATAGTAGTAGGAGACTTCAATACTCCACTCTCACCGCTAGACAGGACCTCCACATGAAAACTTAACAAAGAAACAAAAGGATTAATAGAAGTTATCACCCAACTGGGTTTAACAGACATCTATAGAACATTCCATCCAAACACAAAGGGATATACGTTCTTCTCAATGCCATAGGGAACCTTCTCTAAAATTGACCACCTAATAGGGAACATAGGAAACTTCAACAGATAGAAAAAAATTGGAATAACCCCCTGAATCTTCTCAGACCCCCATGCATTAAAATTAGAATTCAACAATAACACAAATCGCAGAAACCCTACAAACTCATGGAAATTGAACAATGCACAATTGCACCATCTCTGGGTAAAGGAAGAAATAAAAAAAGAAATTAAAGACTTCCTGGAATTCAATGAGAATGAAGACACAACATACCCAAACCAATGGGACACTTTGAAAGCAGTGCTGAGAGGAAAGTTCATACCACTAAGTGCCTAAATGAAGAAACTGGAGAATAGTCACACTAGAGAATTAATAGCACAACTGAATGCTGTAGAACAAAAAGAAGCAAACTCACCCAGGAGGAGTAGACTCCAGGAAATAATCAAATTGAGGGCTGAAATCAATCAAGTAGAAAACTTTGCAAAGAATCAATGAAACAGAGAGTTGGTTCTTTGAGAAAATCAACAAGATAGACAAACCTTTATCCAAACTAACCAAAAGACAGAGAGAGAACATGGTAATTAACAAAATCAGAAATGAAAAGGGGGACATAACAACAGACACTGAGGAAATCCAGAGAATCATTAGGGCATACTTTGAAAACCGTACTCCACAAAATTCAAAAATTTAAAGGAAATGGACAATTTCCTGGATAGATATCACTTGCCAGAACTAAATCAAGAACAGATAAACAATCTAAACAGACCTATAATCTTTAATGAAACAGAAACAGTCATCAAAAGTCTCCCAACCAAAAAAGTCCAGGCCCAAATGACTTCAGTGCAGAATTCTACCAGAAATGCAAACAAGAGCTAATTCCAATACTCCTCAAAGTATTTCACACAATAGAAGCAGGAGGCTCACTGCCAAACTCTTTTTACAAGGCTACAATGATCTTATTACCCAATCCACACAAAGACACAACTAATAAAGAGAACTATAGACCAATTTCCCTCATGAACATTGATGCAAAAATACTCAATAAAATACTATCAAATCGGATTAAAGAACACATCAGAAAAATCATCCACCATGATCAAGTAGGCTTCATCCCAGGAATACAGGGATGGTTCAACATATGAAAATCTATCAATGTAATACACCATATAAACAAACTGCAAAAGAAAAACCACATGATCATCTTCACTGGATGCTGAAAAGGCCTTTGAAAAAATCCATCACCCCTTCATGATAAAGGTCCTAGAGAAATCAGGGATAACAGGAACATACATGAACATAATAAAAGCAATATACAGTAAACCAACAGCTAACATCAAACTAAATGGAGAGAAACTCAAAGCAATACTTCTAAAATCAAGAAGACAAGGCTGTACACTCCCTCCAAATCTCTTCAATATTGTACTTGGAGTTCTGGCTAGAGAAATAAGACAACAAAAGGGGATCAAGGGGATACAAATAGGAAAAGAAGAAGTCAAGCTTTCACTATTTGCAGATGATATGATAGTTTACATAAGTGACCCAAAAACTCTGCAAGGGAACTCCTAGAGCTGATAAACACCTACAGCAAAGTGGCAGGATACAAGGTTAACTCAAAAAAATCAGTGACCCTATTATATACTGATTATATTATATGGCTGAGAAAGAAATCAGAGAAACATCATCTTTTACAATAGCCATAAACAGCATCAAATATCTGGGGATAATGTTAACCAAAGAAGTGAATGGCCTGTATATCAAGAACTTTGAGTCTCTAAAGAAAGAAATCAAAGAGGATACCAGAAAATGGAAAGATCTCCCATGTTCTTGGATTGGTAGAATCAACATAATAAAAATGGCAATCTTGCCAAAAGCAATCTACAGATTCAATGCAATCCCTATCAAAATGCTAGCACAATTCTTCACAGACCTTGAAAGAACAATAATCAACTTTATATGGAAAAACAAAAGACCCAGGATAGCTGAAACAACCCTATACAATAAAAGAACTTCAGGAGGCATCACCATACCTGATGTCAAGCTCTATTATAGAGATATAGTCCTGAAAACAGCTTGGTATTGGCACAAAAATAGACAGGTAAAACAAAGGAATCTAATTGAAAACCCTGATTTTAACCCACACACCTATGAACACTTGATTTTTGACAAAGAAGCTAAAACTATACAATGGAAAAAAGAAAGCATCTTCAACAAATGGTGCTGGCATAACTGGATAATGGCATGTAGAACAATGCGGATAGATCCATGTCTAGCCCCATGCACAAAACTTAAGTTCAAATAGATCAAAGACTTCAACATAAATCGAACCACACTGAAACTCTCAGAAGAGAAATTTGGAGGTACTCTTCAACAAATTGTTACAGGAGACTGCTTCCTGAACATACCACCAGTGGCACAGACACTGAGATCGACAATTAACAAATGGCACCTCCTGAAACTGAGAAGCTTCTGTAAGGCAAAGGACACAGTCAACAAGACAAAAAGGCAGTCCACAGAATGGGAAAAGATATTCACTAACCCCACATCTGACAGAGGGCTGATCTCCAAAGTTTACAAAGAACTCAAGAAGCAAGTCTCTAAAACACCAAAGGATCCAATTAAAAAGTGGGGTACAGAACTAAATAGAGAATTCTTAATAGTGAAGTATAAAATGGCTGAGAGACACTTGAGAAAGTGCTCAACATCCTTAGCCATCAGGGAAATGCAAATCAAAACAACTCTGAGATACCATCTCACTCATGTCAGAATGGCTAAAATCAAAAACACCGAAGACAATTAATGCTGGAGAGGATGTGGAGAGAGTGGACACTCCTCCACTGCTGGTGGGAGTGCCAACTTGTACAGCTGTAGGAGGAAACTTAGTACTCCGCCATTAGCCATGTGGTAGAAAAGAGAATATTAGAAGCACATGTGGACCGTGGGGATCCAAAACTGGACTGTATTCTGGTTATTTTACCATCCAGAGAATACTCCTCAGGAATTTTAATGAAGAGGGAAGACATCATACTAGGATGGGTATTTCTGCCACATAAACAAAATAAAAAAAACTGAAAACATATATAGAAAAGATCTTGGATTTGATATTAAAAGGTAAGTTAAGGCTTTGTTAACTGACTGGGAAAGACCCAGCTGAAATTATTGTACCTTTAACTAATAAGGAAATTTCCTCCTTATGGAAGGATAATGGGTATTGGCAAATAGCTTGCAGTGACTTTTTGGGAACTACTGGTAACAACTATCCAAAAACAGAGAGAATCAATTTCATAAAGAAAACAATTTGGATTCTTCCGCGTATTGTGAGACAAACACCTATTTCTGGAGTTCTTACCTTCTACACAGATGCAAACAAATCAGGTAAGGCAGGATATAAATCAGGAAATATAAGCAAAGTAGTTCAAAACCCTTAGAGTTATATGCCATTCTCATGGTACTTAAAGACTTTATGGAGCCTCTCAATATAGTCACGGATTCTCAGTATGCAGAGAGAGTTGTCTTGCATTGAGACTGCAGAATTTGTTCCTGATGGCACAGAATTAATCTCATTGTTTTTATAATTACAGGAAACCATCAGAAACAGGACTCATCCTATATATATAAAACACACATCAGATCCCATACATGTCTGCCAGGTCCTCTGGCGCAAGGCTATGATGAAATTGATTGTTTATTAATAGATAATGTGTTGGAAGCTTCAGAATTTCATAAGAAACACCATGTTAAGAGCAAAGGTTTAAAGAAGGATTTTTCTATCACCTGGCAACAAGCCAAAGAAATAGTAAGAAATTGCCCCCACTTGCTCATTCTACAATCAAACTCCATTACCAGCAGGTTGTAATCCCAAAGGTATTCACAGAAATGAACTTTGGCAAATGGACGCATTTCACTTCCCAGAATTTGGCAGTTTGAAATATGTACACCACACCATAGACACATTCTCAGGTTTCCAATGGGCTACTGCCCTCAGCTCTGAAAAAGCTTATTCTGTTATTACACACCTCTTAGAAGTGATGGCTGTTATGGGTATACCTGCACAAATAAAAACTGGCAATGCTCCAGCATATGTCTCCAGTAAATTGGAACAATTTTTTAAATATTACAATATAAAACATGTAACTGGTATACCTTACAATCCCACAGGACAAGCAGTGGTTGAAAGCTCTAACTGAACCTTAAAAGAGATGCTTCATCAACAGCCAGGGGTAACAAAGACCCCCCAAAACAGATTACATAATGCTTTACTAATGTTGAATTTTCCTTAATGCTGATGAAAAAGGACAAACTGCAACAGAAAGACACTGGGCTACAGAGAAGACTTCTGAACTGAACCAACTGGTGTATTTTAAGGATGTTATGACCTCAGTCTGGAAACCAGGATATGTGTTACGTTGGGGAAGGGGTTTTGCCTTTGTTTCCACAGGAGAAGAAAAACTTTGTGTCCCATCGAAATTAATTAAGATTTGATCAAAACAGAAGACATCTCAGGAGGAGGAAAGGTAACAGCTCATCTACAAAATCATATTCTACCATGGGTAAAGTGACCTCATAAAAGGAAAGAGAAGTGTTTTGTTTTTTGTCTTCACGGGTAAACTCAGCAAAGAATACTGGACATATGGATTCCTGAAGAATGAATAGCTACCCTGAGGGCCATCAAACAAACAATAACACACTGTGTGGTATCAAAGTCTAAGTCTCTATATGTTGTTTTTTTATAATACCCTTTTATCTTTGTTTCTTCATATACTTTAGTCCCCATTCATTTAACTGAAGCTGGCTTTGGAATTGGATTGGCTCTCCTACTCTAAATTCAAGCGTATTATTTAAATAAAATTCAGAATTTCTGTATTATATCAAAGAGTCATTGATATAAAACAGAAGAAAATAAAATTAGGGACTGCTATCTGTGGATTTCTTTTTCTGAAAAGTCTAATCTCCTTCATGTTTACCATCTTCCCTATTGTCACCTTTTCCAGTATGCATACATATAAAAGTTTTTAAAAATTTGTTTCTTTGTTAACATTAATGTTTGAGTTTTCCAGAGAACAAGGAATTTCTTGACAGCAATCTTCAACTGCTTCGGAAAGAGAATGGAGTTCCACTTCCTCAACTCCACCTGATTCAGCTGGATGCATCTGAACTGCCCCATATCATTAACTCCACCTGACAATCACCATCCTGAAACTACATCACTCAACACAACTCCAGACCAAGGAACTGATACAGCGCACCTTCTACAATCTGGCCAGAGCTTCAGATGAGAGCTTCAATCAACACTAGAATTCCAGTCAGGAACTTCAATCAAGCATCTCCTGCCAAACAGAAACTATCTAATCTACTTAAGATTTTGCTACACTAACATTTTTCTTCTCACAGGTCCCCATGAGATTGTCATCATCCCATCTCAGCAGGAAGTAGTTTTGAGAATTCCACACCCCCTCTACCTACTATTGATATTATAGGATAGTTTACATCTGTTAGTGTTAGTTTTCAATTATTTTAGAGTTGGGATTGGAAGGAGGTGTTCAGACTTGGGTGTTTCTTTCAGATAAGTTTAGGTTTAGATGGAATAGATGTTTGAGACATTTAGTTCATTGACACAAGTTAGTTTTAAGTTTAAATAACCTTTTTAGACTAAAAGGGGAATTCTAGGGGGAAACTTAGTACTCTGCCATTAGCCATGTGGCATATTAGAGGTACATACAGATGAGGTAATAAAAGGGCAGTTTACTGCACCACTAACAACAACCACTTTAGGCGTGACTAAAGAAATATACGAATGTAGGTGGTGAACTACCTCACTAGCCAGGCCCACTTTTGGGCATAGCTAGGGGCATGTATGGAGGAAGGAATAAAAGACTGAGCAGCAGAACCTCTCACTCTTTTCGGCTTCCAGTTCAGTGGCAGAAAAGTACTCGGATCATCTGGGTTGCTTGTTTTTCCTCTTGTGAGTAATTCTACAATAAACAATTACCTACACTCTCAATAAGTGTGCCGTTTATCATTGCAGCATCATACAGCCACTTTGGAAGTCAGTATGGAGATTACTCAGGAATATGGGAATCAACCTACCACAAGACCCAGAATTTCCACTCTTAGGCACATATCCAAAACATGCAAATTCATACAACAAGGACATCTGTTCCACAATGTTCATAGCAGCAGTATTTGTAATAGCCAGAACCTGGAAGCAACCTAGATGCCCCTCAACTGAAGAGTGGATAAAGAAAATGTGGTACATTTACACAATGGAGTACTACTCAGCAGAAAAAAAACAATGGAATCTTAAAATTTGCAAGCAAATGGATGGCACTAGAAGAAACCATCCTGAGTGAGGTAACCCAGTCACAAAAAGACAAACATCGTATGTACTCACTCATATGTGGATTTTAGACATGAATCAGGATAGTGCCAGTCTGCAATTCCACTGACAGAGAGTCTGGGAAATAGGAAAGAACCTAAGAGAGATATACATGGTACCCCAGAGAAAAGGAATGAGGCAAGATCTCCTGAACAGATTGGGAACATGGTGAGGGGTGGGGGGAGTGGGAGCTGGGAAAAAGAGAGGGAAAGAAGAGGAGGAGAGAGTAGGTCATGGGGGAACAAGAAGGTTGAGTGGGGGTGGGGGTAGGCTAGGGTGAGAACAGGATGAGAAATACCATAATAGAGGGAGTCATAGGTTTGAAGAGAAATCTGGTACCAGTGATATCTCTAGCGATCTACAAGGATCACACCAACTGGTAAGCTAAGAAATAGTGGAGAGACCGCCTTAAATGCTCATTCCTAATAATGAACTTGATGTCTACACTATATGCCATCCTAGAACCTTCATCCAGTGATTGATGGAAGCAGAGGCAAACACCCACAGTTAAACACTGAACTGAACCCATGGAACTCAGTGACAGAGAGAGAGGAGCCATGAGAAAATTGGCAAAGAATGGTCTGTCGAAACCAGCAGAGACAGCTGATCTGAACAGGGGAGAGCTCTTGGACCCCAGACCGACAGCTGGGAGGCCAGCATGGGACTGATCCAGACCCCCTGAGTGTGAGAGTCAGTAAGGAGGACTGGGCACCCTATGGGGCTCTGGGCAGTAGATCAGTGTTTATCCCTGACATACAAATGGACTTCGTGTGTCCATAACACAAAGAGGGATGATCTCTCGGCCTGGACTCTTAGGGAAGTGCCTGGACCTTGCCCTGAGCTAAATGACAGATTCTGGATATCCCCTATGTGGAAGGAAGTGGGGATAGGGCTGAGGGGTAGGGGGTGCAGGAGGAGGGGAGGGAGAGGGAACTGGGATTGACATGTGAAGCAAGCTATTTAAAACTGAAGTAATATACATACATATAAAAAATATCCATGTTCCCTAATTTCTCTGCCACATTCACACTGTACTTTGGTATCCTGCCTCAAATATCCCAGTACAGTAGCAATTATTTTTTCTTTATTTTAGATTTTAGCATATGTCATTACACAAAGTGAGGGGCTTGGATATAATATTTCCATGCATGCCCATAATGTGTTTTGATCATATTCACTGTCCTTCTACTTTCTTAAGCCTGGCCCCTACTTGTTCTTCACTTTCTATTCCCAGTAGTTCCCCTTTTAGACCCATGCTCCCTTTCTTCCATAGGTTCTGCACATGAGAGAAAACATGATCTCTGTCACTGTGGGACTTGCTTATTTTTTCATTTAATATGATCCCCAACCCCACTTATTTTATTGTAAGCAACATAATTTCACTCTTCTTTATGGCTAAATAAAATGCCATTGTGCGTACATACCACATTTTCTGTGTCTTCTCAACTGTTGATAGACACGCAGGATGAATCCATCTTTTTTTTAGTGCTTTTTTTTAAAAGATAGTTCTCACTTCCTCTAGTGAGCCATCCTGCTGACATCTTACCACAGAGGATGCATTTGGAAAGCAAGGCTTTCAGTACTCCCAGGATCTACTGTCTTTTGATACATCTGCCCTATCAGGAGCTTTGAGACAAATTGAATTGAGAATGTCAGAGAAAATAAAACTTCAGATAGATCCTAAAGGAAGAGATGATAGCTGGCATCAGCTTGGTGCACAGTAAAGAAAAATCGGGCCCAAAGGAAGAAGCAAGTCAAATATAATAAAGCTCAGATGGGCCTATTTCCAAAGAAGTGGGGCATACAGCCTGCTCTGCACCTCTGCTGCTGCCAACAAAGACAAGAGAGAAGCATGTTCAACATGCAGCTGAGAAGAGTGACACGTTTTTGGAATACAAGGTCGGCTTCAGGAAAAAATAGGGTGAAGCAACAGTAGACACAAAACAACTCAATGGTCAAAGGGCTTGCAAAAATAGGAGCCCGTGGTGGTGTCTGCAGGTCTCCTTCTACCACTCTGGGCACAAAAGCAACTACTGAGCATGTCGTGGGAGCTGTCAAGATGAACACTCAGACCTGTACAGTGGAGACTGCGGGAGCCTCTATGACTGGGCTTTATTGGCTAACCCACAGAACACAAAAGACCCCACAATCATTCTGTTTTCCCTACCTTCACTGACCAGTTGCTTTCATGATTTCAGGAAACATGTTTGAATAAATTAATAATAGGCTTATTATACAAAAACAACACATAATTGTAGTTTGGAAGGGGGAAAGAGAAGTTCATCTTGAGTGTTAGAAGAGAATGTTATCCAAGTGAAAAAATAGCAGAAATGTGCTCTTGTAATGCCAGCAATTAGGAAGCTGAGGTCCAAAGATCCCAAGTTCAAGGTTACCCTGAACTATGTGGCAAAACCTTGTCTCAAAAAAAAAGAAAAGGAGAGAAGAGAAGAGAAGAGAAGAGAAGAGAAGAGAAGAGAAGAGAAGAGAAGAGAAGAGAAGAGAAGAGAAGAGAAGAGAAGAGAAGAGAAGAGAAGAGAAGAGAAATTAAGATTAGAAGCTTCTTAGGGAAGAAAACTGATCTTGGATGAGGTTAACCCCAGGTCTGGAATTGTTTTCTTTTGATGATCTGATGATGACAAAGGAAGTCTGGAAGAGTCCCTGGTCATTTCTGGGTTTCCAGATGACCAGACAGGAAGCATCAGGTCTTGCAACTAGATCAGCCCTTACATGTGTACTCAGACCCAGGTTGGGGCTTCTTTTTGTTTGTTTGTTTGTTTGTTTGTTTGTTTGAGGCAGGGTTTTCTGTGTAACAGCCCTGGTTGTCCTGGAACTCAATCTGTAGACCAGGCTGGCCTGAAACTCACAGAGATCTGCCTGTCTCTGCCTTCTAAGTGCTGGGATTAAAGGTGTGCGCCACCAGGTTGGGCTTCTTAACCAAGCATCCTTCATCCCAGTGCTAATGGTGAGCAGCTGATGTACATCATCGTAATGGGGATTTAATCCAGACAATATCTTATGGTTCCAAATTTGTTTCATTCATTTTATAATTCAACACACCAAGAGAGCTATTATCTTAGTGAAACATGTAGATATTAATCATTTTCCATTGAATTCCTTCTAAAAACTTTGCTGACACCCCCAAACATACAAGTGCCCCTCACCCAAGTTATTAGCAAACTAAGAGTGGAGGAAACAGAAGGTCCCTTCATGATGTGACAACTGGGAGAGAAGAAAGAATCAATGTGCAGACTAGGGAAAGAGTAGATCTCAGTACAAATTGAGAGTGTGTTTCAATGGAGCAAGGTGATTGGCTTACAGAGAAAAGTACCTCCAGGTTCTCATCCTGGTCTCTGCAAACAGATAAGGCGTGCAAGTGTGCTCGTAGTTGGTTCCTGCTTACATATGACTATAAAAATTTTTGTTCATTGATCAGCTCCAGTTAGCAAAAACGAGACTTTAACAGAGCTGTTTAGCTTAGCAGTTAAAATAGGAGCAAGCCAGAACAGGCTGTGGATTTCTTTTTCCAGCACCATAGACTGCAGGTGTGGCCCATAATCGGTAAATGTGTGTCAGATTGTGTTCTGGATTTTATTCCCAGTTAACCACATAAAATCCTCCTTAGAGATTCTCATAAAGTTAGCATACTTAGGTACGGTGAGATGACTCCGAGAGTAATACCAGAGCCAACTACCTATACCCCATTCTTGGGATTCACATAGCAGAACAAGACAACTCCCCCAAGCTCTAGCCTTCACCTAGTGCCATGCTGTATATGTTCACACATATAACTCACTAAATAAATAACTGAATAAATAAATAAACAAATAAACATTATTTTTTAAAAAATTGCAGGTGTGGGATTATTTCGAACCAATGGCAATTGAGAACTAAGTGCAAGAAAAGTTTTAAGCTGTCTTCCAATTTGCCTAAGTCTTAAGCCCTAAAAGAACAACATAATTTTGCCAGGATAATGTGTCTTCCTTCCTTCTTCCAGGAGTGACGATAGGGACCAAAGGTCTTCCTTCTGGAAGCTTCTGAGTGGGACCGAAGTTAACAGGAGCAAAGATTGCACAGTGAAGTCCAATGCTCTGTACTCTTCTTCATTAAGGAAAATGAGATGGGGGAACAGACTGGGGGCTGCCAGCAAGTATAAGAAATAGAGGATTTACTACTTTTCTTGTCTCTGTGACCAAAATACAAAAAAGCATTTATATTCACTTGGCTCATGGATTGAGAGGATATAGTTCATCACAGCAGGGGAGGCATGGTGCCTGGGACTCCTTCTGGGGCAGTGGGAGCTTGTAGCAGTTGCTTCTTATAGGGCACTATCTTAGTCACTGTTCTGTTGCTGTAAGAGATACCATGACCAAGGCAACTTTTATAAAGGAAAACATTTTTAGTTGGGGACTTGCTGACAGTTTTAGAGACTTAGTCAATGATCATCACGGCAGGAAGCATGGCAGCAGGCATGGTAGGAATGGTGCTGGAAAAGCAGTTGAGGGCTGCATCCTGATCCTCAGGCAGAGAGAGAGAGTGGGTCTGGCATAGGCTTTTGAAAAATCAAAGCCCACCCCCAGTGACACTCTTCCTCCAACTAGGCCTCTTAATCCTTTTAATTCTATCAGAGTTCCATTCCCTGGTGACTAAGCATTCAAATATGACCCTAAATATGTGGGAGGGGAGCTGTTATTCAAACTATCACCTTCTACTCCTTCCATTCTTTGGTCACCATAGGCTTGCAACTATATTGTAATGCAAAAATGCATTTAGCCCAACTTCAAAAGTCCCCGTGGTCTATCAGTCTTAACATTGTTTAAAAGTCCAAAGTTCAAAGTCCTTCCTGAGACTCATAGTAACCTATTAACTATAACCTCCTATAAAATCAAAAGCAAAAAGTAGATCATATACTTCCAACATACAATAGCACAGAATACATTACCATTCAAAACTGGAGAAAGGGGAGCATAAAGAGGAAATACTAGACTAAAACAAGACCTAAAACCAACAGGGAAAACGCCAAACTCTGCATCTTCATGTCCAATGCCAAAGACCTCTAACTCCTTTCAGTTTTGTTGACTGCAACACACTTCCCTCTTTTGGACTGGCTCTACACCCAGTCTGCAGCCTTCCTTGCAGGTATTCCATGATTAGCATTTCCAACATCTTTGGGTTTCCAACACAATCCAGATTTCATCTTCACAGATACATTTGATGGACTCTCTAGGCCTCCATGCAGGGACATGGCTGACACAAAACCTGGCTTCAGTGGCTTTCCTTAGTCGTAGAGAAATATTCTGCAACCCCTTCCTTGTATACTTGACTCTAAATCCAGAACCATATGACTGAAGCTGACAATTTCTGCTGCTTACTGTAACATGGCTCCCTCTTTCAATTACATATGTATCAACTTTCAGTTAACAGTTGATGGTTTCCTTTACTGCTTAAGCTCTCTTTTGATACATTTGCACAATTTATGAGCTTAGCTGAGTGGGGTCTTGCCCTGATGTCACAACTCCCTTTATTCCATTTAGTATCAGGCTTTGCTTGAAATTTTTTGTGCTCATTTTCTCCTCAATCTATACATTTTGCATTTCTCTTTTTCCAGCTTGCTCCTTTTCATTATAGATCTGCATAAGAATGATTACTAATAATCACAAGACAGAGTCAATACTAAGCTGTCTAGAAGTCTCCTCTGTCAAAACCATTAATCCTAACTTTCAATATAACCTCAGGAAGATTTTTAGAATAAGGACAAAAAGCAGCCTCATTCTTTGCCAAAATATCACAAGAATGGCCTCTAGGGCACTTGTTAATATTCTTCCCCTCTGAAACTTCTTGACCTGGGCCCCCACAGTTCAAATAACCCTCAATACTGACTTCCATGCTCCTACTAGAATAGCCCATTAAGCCCTGCTTAAATTGTCCCACTATACAGTTATTTCTAGTCCGGAGTCCAATAATTTTCCATATTCCTTCAACAAACAGCATACTCAGGCCTATCACAGAAACACTCCAATCCCTGATACCAACTGGGACTGACTAGAAAGCAGAGAGGAGAGATTTTGATCAAAACCAGGACAGGCTACACCCTATAATTGTAACCCCACTGCAGTCCTATTACCTGTTTGCCAGCCAGATCCCATCTACAACATATTCCACAACCTCCTAAGACAGTACTACATGCTGAAGACCAAGTGCTCAAATATGTAACCTCTGGACAATAATAGAGAGAATGAATGGATGCAAGAGACTAATTCTTTTCTTTGGAATTTGAGTAACCTTCAAGACAGACACTAGCATTGTGACACATTCTGTCCAGATACAGCTAGGGTCTCAGTCATCTTTGCAGCGATAGAGCAGGAGACTCAGCAGTGGGAAGGGAAAGCAACTGCATTCCCTCTCGTGATCCAGTCTTGTCGCAGTTAAGAGACAATCAGAATAAAGCTTACTGGAGGATCTACTGACCTTCAAGAGATTTTAATTCTAAGCCGGGCGGTGGTGGCGCCCGCCTTTAATCCCAGCACTCGGGAGGCAGAGGCAGGCGGATCTTTGTGCGTTCGAGGCCAGGCTGGACCGATAGCCTCCGAAACAATACAGAGAAACCCTGTCTCGTAAAAACCAAAAAAAAAAAAAAAAAGAGATTTTAATTCTAAACAATCAACATGCCAATCTGCTGTGTCTCCAGGTAAGATTCCCCAGAACAAAGGGTGATCACTGAAGGTATGATAAACATAGATTCACCACCACACGAATCTTCAGAACAAACCTAACTACCTCATCATATGTACTGTCCCCAGACAAGCTCCCATCCTGGAGACAGAGTCTTTTCCTTCATCTTTACACTTCTCAAAAAAATGGGCTGCCCTTTACTGAAGAGGTCTAAAAACGGTGTGTTTGAGAATTATCAAGTTCTGGCTGTACCCAACTTTAATATGAAAAATGTCTGTTAATAAACTTGTGTTTGTATTCCTATTGTTACTCTCTTTGGCTATAAGGATTCATCCCATGCAGAAGAGTAGTGAGGAATATTTAACAACCCCTCCAAGCCCATGTGAAGACTGAGCTCCATCCAGTCCATACCACCAAGGCCTTACTTCCTGAGCATAAATGGATTATGCAAGCTTTCTTAAATTAAGACAGAACATTCACCAAGATACATTTTGTTGCAGTGGCTAAGATAATAAGTTTTCCATCTCAATACTACCCAGTATGGTTTAAACTAGTTTGTTAGTTTGGGAAGAAAAAAAACACTCTGCTTGTTTTGCTTTACTTTTAAAACCAATTAATATGATTTGTTCAATTTTTTAGTTTATTGCTTTATTTGGCTCAAATTTCTGCTTATAAATAAATCTATCCCACTTGGTGAATTTTTGTTTCATATCATGTTTTGACAAATTCTGACAAAGCTAAAAAGAATATGAAGCAGCCACCTGCTTCTACTTCAAGTTTATCTTAAGACATTTTTTAATCTTGTTAAGAGTGACTCAGGAAAGGGGTGTTCATAAAAACTGAACTTTTTCTGAATAGAATAAACAGATAATTTCCATTTGAAAGTAATTGCATTAACTTAGTATAAGGAGAAGTGTATACTGAATTATAAAATTAGCAATTAACTTATTTTTTCAATCTAGAAATAGCATAGGAACCTGCACATGGTTTCACACATACTAGGACCACCTACTACGCTCTCAAATCTAGTTACTTCATAGTAAATTTCTCAAAAGGATACATTTTTCTATAAATGGTGAGAAAGTTGGAAACCCAGTCGCAACCTGGAAACTGAGAAATTTTTGTGGTTTATTAAGTGTTTCCTTCTCCCTTTCCCTCGGAAGGAGACAAAGAGTTCCTGTCTCTATTCTCATCTCCTGAAGGAGTGGTTTCTATTACATGGAGGGATCTCACTTGAGAGAAGAATATAGATTGGTGGGGGTTTGGGTTCTACCTCTACTATTTCTAGTCATAGAGTCCTTCACAAGATATTTGGTTTCTTGTAAATTAGTTTTCCCCTTATACAGATGCAAGTGAGGGCACAATAAAGAAACCACAAAAGTGACTGACTGTTCCATGATTACGAAGAAGGTGTTTATTGTGGATAAAGACAGAAAGAACATTCAGAAGCATCTGGAAAAATCTAGAGAAGAGAGAAAATTAAGCAGACTGGGCTATATGCAAGAAAAGTGAGAGAAAAATAGGAGTATGGGAGGGGGGACCTTGTCATTGTATAGAAAATGAATGGGTATCTGTATAGGAAAGAAATCTGTTAACTGCAAAAGTCTGGAAGTTTAAGGTAGTTGTGGGTGCTTTTGAGAGGCTGGAATGTTAACATGAACTTCAAAATGTATAGTAGGTACTTGTAAATAGAAACTGTAAGGAGCCCTAAGGTCAGCATGGGCTTTTTATGTGCAACCACAGGTATATGTCAATGGAGCGTCATATGTTCCCCCTGCCTAAGGCAAGGGAAATGACTTCTTTTGGAAGATGGGGAACCCATTTTACAAGTTCCTGAGAAATGCTGGCTTTTACCTAGCCACCAGAAGTCCTTCAATAATTAAGTTTGAACTAAGCTAAGGCTGTCATTTCTGGACCTATGCACTACCTGAGACCTAACAACCATAAACTTTCTTCACCGTTTTGAAGTAGGAAAGGGGATTGACAGGGTGACTTCAGGATGGTACTGATTCAGAGGATATTTGAGGAAGTAGGTAGTTTGCAGGTGATGGAAGGATGAAATATAAAACTGAGTACTGTGAATAGGGCATAAATTGCAGTCTTTATGCCAATAGATACTATGGGATGGAAATTACTGGTAACCCCACTGAACAAAAATTTACTATGTCAACTTGGGCATCCTATGCAGTGTCCCTAGCACTGAAGGATCCTGACTACTGGTGGCTTGACACTAGCATCTCACCCATCCTCAGCATCAAAGGCCTTTCAGAGAATGATGACTGTGGGATGATGGCAGGTCAAGTCCTCAAAACCTGGGGTTCTCAAAGAATGGCCCATAGACTCCTAGGGGTCCCCAAAGCCCTGGAAAGTAGTGGAAAGTGGCCCGTGAAGATTAAATTGCTTTCATGATAACACTAACAGGATTTTTGTGTTTTTCTCTGACTCTGAAATTTTCAGGGAAAACAACAGTGACCAACTGCTGAGATGTTAACAAAACTCAAGGCAGTAGCACCAACAGTACTAGCTGTTACTGTACTCCTCATCGCGATGCTCCCCCCATTAAAGAGGCAGTAGCACCAACAGTACTGTTACTGTACTCCTCATCGCGATGCCCCCCCCATTAAAGAGGCAGTAGCACCAACAGTACTAGCTGTTACTGCACTCCTCATCACCATGCCCCCCCCCATTAAAGAGAAAGTTCCAGTTTTGCTTTAGAGTCTCCTTGATAAGTCAATTTGAAAAATGGGAATTTTATTAAATCTCAGCTCTTCCCCCACCTTTCTAGGAAGGTTGACGTTGAAATGGGAAATGAACAAAAATCACTTCTGCTTTCTTGACTTTATCTCAAAGGAAAGGCCTTGTAGCCAGTTAGGCTATAGGATGAATGACCCAGTTGTCATAGTTAGCTTCAGCTGTCAACTTTACATAAACCTAGTGTCACTGGGGAAGAAGGAACTTCACCTAAACAAATGTCTCTATCAGATTGGCCTGTGGCATGTCTATGGGGCATTTTCTCAATTGCTAATTGATGTGAAATGACCAGTCCACTGTGCCATCCCTTGGTTAGTGGGCCTGAGTAGAAAAGAAAGTAAGTTGAGCTAGCCAGTGAACAGTGCCCCTTTGTGGATTCTGTTTGAAGCTTCTGCCTTGAGTACCTGCTTTGGCTTCCCTCGATGATGGGCTATAACCTATAAGCTAAATTAAGTCCAACTCCCACACACACATACCATGATACCAGGTTGCCTGTGGTCACGGTATTTAACACAGCAACTGAAAAGCAAGTTAGAACACCACTTATTCCATGACACTATCTTGAATTGGGAGTATTACTGAATAACTGACTGTTGAACATCAACATTATATCCAGTCAGACTATCGCCTCAAGGAAAACTGATCGTATCTGTTATCCGTGATGGTTTTTAATGAACTATCAAACAAAGAGTTGAATTTAGGAAATCTTGCATCCATCATCAACTCTTAGCAGTTTCCAAATCTTTAAAGAGCTTTCTGATAAGGTGGGTAGTGCTACCAGCAACTGTAACACTTTTAAATTTCTGCAACAAATGTGTCAACCCAATGTCCAAGTGAACGGTGCATAATGAAGCAAAACATGTGATGGGTGAAAGACCTGTTTAGGGGACAATATGACAGTAGACTTTAATGTGTGTAGCACAAGAAATATAATTGATGTGTCCTTAAACTCTTCATTCTAATTATCTCTAAGAAACTGACTGTTTTCCTGCTTTCTTGGAGTTTTCTCAAAAGCACTTAGAATTCACACAACTCCATTCTTGGACTATGCTTCAACATTCAACAGTGATTAATAATACTGTGGGGTCTGAAATGAAAGCAGAAGACATGTGAAGAAGTTCAGTAGGAATGGGAGGAGGGAAGGGTAAGAAGACCACAGTGTGTGTGTGTGTGTGTGTGTGTGTGTGTGTGTGTGTGTGTGTGCAAGTATAAATTGTCAAGCAATTTTTTAAAATGGCCAATGTAATAACAAAATAGAATAAAAGGTCTGGGGCTGAAAAGCATGAACATGACACTCCAAGTAGAGCAATGAGGTTACTACTGTAGATTGAATCTTGAACATCACCACCCGCAAGACCTATGTGTTGAAGGCTTGGTTCTTGGTGAGTTGCTATTCGTGGGTAACGATACCTTTAAGACATGGGACTTGACCAGAAGTTTCGAGTTATCAGGGTACATGCCCTTGAAGGTTATTGTGGGATCCCAGTACCTGCGTTGTTTTTGCTTCCAGTCATGAAGCAAGCAGCTTGGCTGGGCAACAGGCTGTTACCCATGAGAGGCTACTTCATCATAGATCTAACTCATCATGTATTCAATCTCAAACACTATGAGCCAAAAGGAACATTTTGTCTTTATATACAAGGGGGTTTTGTTTGGTTAGTGTCTTGTTTTTCGAGACAGGGTTTCCCCGTGTAGCATTTGTCCAGTGCTTGGTCATTTGAAAATCTTCCCCAGCTCTCCCAGATCTTGCAGCGCTGCTGTGAGGTAGAGTGGCCATTGCTATTGTTCTATCAGCCAATGACAAGACTGAAGCAAGGACAGAAGAAATCGCTCACCAGCACCCACACAGCTGCTGGAGACACTGCAGTCCTGGAGTCAGAGGTCTCACCCTACAGCATAGCACTCTTGTCACTGTCCTGTGGGAACTCCACCTTCTGCTGCCACTCTGGGTTTAAGAGGGATATGGGGAAAGCCAGCAGCCACCTCCATCCACTCCTTTATTCTTGTTTCTAATGAACTTTGTTCGAATTGTTTGCTCAGAAATGAGAGTATTTAATTTTTAAAGAAATGACACCACACCTGGAATAGTTTTACCTTATTAATGTGCCATTACTGTCCATATGATTCCACATTGCTCTCTCCATAAGCCAGAAGTCAAGAAGCAAACTAACTTCACTCTGTGGTACAGAGTGCAATTACCTGCTGCCTCTCTTTTCTCTCGCTTGATATTATGTGTCAAAGTGCTCCAGTTGTAGCAGACAGAGATATATTTATTTTGGCAGTACACACTCCCATATTTTCCAGATGGTTAGATATAGATCAAATATGGAAAGCACTTTCCAAAGTGTCTTTGATGTCAAAAAAGATGCAGGAACTTTAAAAAATATATCAAAATACCCCCACATTTCAGGGCTTCACACTTCAGACCATTCATTTGTCATGTGACTAGGATGATAACCTTGAGTCTAAAGCTGGGCGGTGTGGCGCACACCGGTAATCCCAGCACTCGGGAGGCAGAGGCAGGCGGATGTCTGTGAGTTAAAGGCCAGGCTGGACCGACAGCCTCCAAAACAATACAGAGAAACCCTGTCTTGAAAAACCAAAAAAAACAAAAAATAAAAAACTTTGAGTCTAGAACACTAGTAGTTTTGTATGTGGGCGGGAAGTATCTTAGGGTTCGTGAATACGATGGCAGAGTTATGCACAGGCTCTACTTTTTGCCCATAGGATGTAACTATACACAATATCTTCTAGGTTTTTTGTTTGTTTTTTGTTTTCTCGAGACAGGGTTTCTCTGTGTTGTTTTGGAACCTGTCCTGGAACTCACTCAGTAGACCAGGCTTGATCTCAAACTCACAGAGATCTACCTGCCTCTGCCTCCTGAGTGCTGGGATTAAAGGCATGTGCCACCACAGCCCGGCCACAATATCTTCTGAAGTCACTAGAAATGGCCCAGATTTGCATTTTCAGGATATTATAGGCCGCTTCAGACAAGGTCGTGTTTAACTGTCCTCTGCCAGGCCACTCTCCTGATAATCACGTTACAAATGGTTTTGCCACACATTTCCTCCCCACCACTCCCACCACCTGCAGGTTCCATAGCAAGTAGAAGGCCCCTCCCCAGATATCAGCTCCATGCAGAACTCCAGCTTTCCAAAGGCAGCCATTGAAACAGAGATTTGCTCCAGCTTAAGGCCAAGTAGGAAGTAACACACACATGCACGTGCATGCACACACACAGAGAGAGAGAGAGAGAGAGAGAGAGAGAGAGAGAGAGAGAGAGAGAGAGAGAGAGAGTAACATAGAAAATATTTTGAGCTGAGGAGGATTTATAAAAGGCAAATGGAGAAAAACTGTATCCAGGGCTTCAGGCAGTATTGCTCTTGAAGAGAACCTGAGTTTGGTTCTTAGCATCCCCATCAGGCAGCTCACAACCTCCTGTAATTCCTGGTCCATCACCTTCTTCTGGTGCACACACACACACACACACACACACACACACACACACACGGGGGGGGGAGGGGAGGGAGAAAGAGAGAGAGAAAAAGAGGGAGAGAAGGAGGGAAGGAGGGAAATCTGGCTGAAAACAGATAGACATAAATCACCAGAAATAACACTAGACTGTCGTCAGTGCAAACATGGCCCCAGAGAGGCCTACACGGCTGGACAACTATCCTCTGTCTTCCGTGAGTCTGTATGTTTGCCTTCCCACAAGTTGACACCCATGAAGCTCAAAGTCTTTTTCCCTCATATTGTTATAAATGAAGCATGGGCTCATTTTGCTAGGGGATCCCATACAGTCATTAGAAAGGCCCAGGGTCTTTGAGCATGCTCAGTTTCAGATATTAGCTCGGAAAGGAAAAGGTAACAGGCACACTTTGAGAGTGTGGAACATGTGTTTAAAGGGTTGAAACAGCACAGGACTCTTTGGGGTGTGATCAGCTTTATCCAGAAAGGCTTAGCTGAAGAAACATGAAGGGATGCCTTGAAGGAATGTCAGCATAGGTGCCTGCTTCATTTACATAGCCACTTCTTTCCCTCATACAATATACATCAGCCCAAGGCTCTTACCACTTCCCATGCACAATACACGTATTAAAACTGTTTCTCCTACTACTCTGACTTTCATTGTTCTAAATCACAGGACCCTAGTCAATTAGGCGAAGACACCCCATCCCACCCCACCCCTCACCCATGAGGTCCTCGAAGATGTGTGGCTCTTTAGCTCATAACCATTAGCAAGCAGGGGGAAGGCAGGATTTGCTATGGCTGCTGCCTTAAACCCCAAGATGGACAGCCTTTGCAGTGGTCAGAAGAACGGCCCTTCTAGTGCTCATTCTTCATGCCATTTCCTCTTGCCTAGTGCCTCAAGTCCGTTAGACAAGGACCTCCAGTGAAGCCGCCACTCACATATCATCTGGGCCGCCACGTGGCTGTCTCCTGACTGGGAAGCTGGATACGACTGGGAGAATCATCACCCCAGTCACTCCCAGCAGGGCTTCAAGAAGCAGCCTGTCTGTCAGTTCTTTCTGAATGGTCACAATGGGGTTTTGCTCACTTTCAACGCTGAGCTTTGCCAACTATCCTGTGTCAAATCTCTCTCTCTCTCTCTCTCTCTCTCTCTCTCTCTCTCTCTCTCTCTCTCTCTCTCTCTCTCTCTCTCTCTCTCTCTCTGCAGCTTCTTACCTGCCCCCGGGTTCTCTTTTCTCATCTGTGGATAAGGGACAAAGGTACCCACTTGTAAAACGTGGGAGTTTCCAGAACAAGGACACCTTCCTTGTTATTATCAAAGGAGTCACAATGATTCAATCAGCACAGAGAAGCCCAACCTCCCTAATGATCTCAATTTGTTGGCTGAAGTTCAGCTCCATCAATTTTCTCACATAGTGAACACTATTACTTACACCTTGGCTCTCAGTAATCATGCACACCAACCCAAGGTACCCTTTTCATGGAAAAGAAAAGGATGCTGACAACTCTGAGAATGTGAGTTTCCATCCACAAGCTAAAACGATGGTTTCTACCTGGCTACCCCTTGGGATCTCATGGGAGGCTGTGAAAAATGCTGCAGTGTATTTTGTCTGGGGTAAGGCCACTTGGCTTCATTGGTCTAAGGTGAGATGCAGGCAGTTGCAAATTCAGAGTTCCCACACATGGTTCAACTATGCAAAGGCTATGCCACCGGCTTTCAGATGACAAGCAAGTGGGTCACCCCAGAGAAGACTTTGACTGCCCCATCTACTGCCAGGCCTTGGTTTATAACATTAATTTGTTAGTTTCCTTGGGACCGGATGTCAACCCTAGCCAACAATCGTTAAATCATTAGAAAAAAAAAAGTGTGCTCTTTTCACTAATTCACAGTTTGGATTTCAAATTCAGTCCAAGAGCAGACAAGATTGTCCAGTGGGTAAAGATGCCGGACACCAAGCCTGTTGACCTGCGTTTGATCTCAGGGGTCCACACGGTAGAAGGAGAGAACCAACTCCACCAAGTTGTCCTCTGACCCCCACATGAACACCACAGCATGCCCGTGTGCACACACAAAATAAATTGTAATTTATAAAAAAAATTCAGCCCCAAAGCCTCAAACATCTTCGGATCCTGTATCTTAAAAAATGCAGCCCCACTACTCAAAAGGCAGGTGGATCTCTGTGAGTTCAAGGCCAGCTTGGCATATATATGGAGTGCTAGACAACCAGAGCTATTATAGTGAGACCCTGGAGAGAAAGAAAGAGACAGAGAGACAGAGACAGATAGAGATAAAACACAACCTCCACACTGGTAAATGTGAGCTGAAGTTGGATCTGGTGTTGTTCACTCGTTTGTGGTTCCTCTGTCTGTACTGTCTCAGTGGTCACTGTCACCACTGACTCCCAACAGTCCACAACAATTGGTCAAACCCTGAAACATTCAGGCAAAGCAAGAAGCATCTTTCACACGCCTCCCTCCTTGCATATGAAATGGTCAAGATTCCTCCAGTTTTATTTTCCAAACTCCAGGTAGGGGGTACAGAAATGCAGGGGTCGGGTGGGGTGAGGTGAATAAAGGGTAAGGGGAGCCGAAAGCAATCCTTTTCCTTGGGGACGACTTTCAGACAGCACACCCTATAGTTTGTCCTTGCAGATTCCTGTGGAGCACTCATACCTGAGTGAGGACTCTTCAGCAGGGAGAATGCCCAAGCTCCTCCAAGGATTCCAACAAAAGAAAGGAACTAGTGACTGCAACATCTTGTGTGTGCTGCCACCTTCTGGGGAGGGCAGGTATTTCATCCCACACCTACAGCCTGTACTGGCACCCATTTTACAGATGATAATACTGACAAGCAAGTCATTCCATCCTCATCTACCAAGGTCAAGCTCAGATCCATAACTTCCAAGTTCCATGATTTTCGCATGCCATACACATATCTAAAATGAATCCTTCTTTGTTTGGTTTACTTTACTCTTGAGGCAGGTTTTCATGCAGCCCAGGCTTGATCCCCTTGCTTCCACCTCCCAAATGCTGGACTTATATTGTCTGCCATCCCACCCGGATTTGAGCTTCTTTCTTGAGGGCATGCGTGTCATTCTAAACCCAAGTATCTGCACTGACATCACTGGATAAGGCTGCTCCAGCACACTTAAACGGTTTCTAGGGTCTGGTGAGTTCTTGGAGCGGCTGAAATTTTAGATAATCCATCTGTACTTGTGGGAACTTCGCAATGTTTTCTCTCAGACACAGTAGAGACCTCTTTTTAAAGCCCCCGTCAAATCTCTCACCCCTATACTCAAAGCACCTCTGGCCAGCTGCAGCACCTAGGGATCACTTCTTTGCACAGGGATCCCTTCCTGAATCCCCTTCCTGAAGACTGCAGCAGCCCATGCTGATGATCAGCCAGGCAGAGTCCTGGCAGCACCCAATCACCCTAGAAGAGAAGAGAAATGCACCCACCTCGTCTCAGCCCACTCTGGTGTGGAAAAATGACAAGAGAGCCCTGTTAGGGCCGCCCAGGCTTAGGGAGGCTTCAAGGGACCAAACATGTACAAAAGTGTGACAAAGCAAGCTAAAGACATTATCTTGCAGGCACCATCACCTCAGGAAGCCTCTGATCAAATAATGTAGGAGGGAAGGAAGAGACAGATCATATTCAACCCCTCACTGTGCCCATATTCACCGAGCATGAGCTACAGAGGGCGGGAGGCAGGTGCAATGTCTAGGATAGAACTCAGCCATCAATTTTGATGTTCTTGCATCTGGGGAGATGGCTCAGCAATAAAGCCCTTTCCTTGAAAGTGTGAGGGCCTGAGTTTGATCCCCAGAACCCATGTAAAAAGGCTGGCCACGGTTGTATGCTTGTAATCCCAGCACCAGGGACAAAGATACTAGCAGGTGCCGTAGGACTTGTTGACTACCTAGCCCAAGGCTCATGAGAAAGACTGCCAAAATAAATAAATGAAAAGAGGGAGGGGAAAAAGGAAGGAAGGAAGGAAGAGAGAGAGAGAGAAAGAGAGAAAGAAAGAAAGAAAGAAAGAAAGAAAGAAAGAAAGAAAGAAAGAAAGAAAGAAAGAAAGAAAGAAAGAAAGAAAGAAAAAGTGAGTTGCCCTCCTAGGAAATGGCATCAGAAGTTGTAACCCCTGGCCTCTGCATGTGTACACATGTGCACAATCATCTGAACGCTCACATGATATCAGGTATTTTGAAATGCAGCCAGCATTCAAATAAACTGAGCCAAAGACAAGCACAACATGGCATTCACTTAAAACCCCTGCCTTGCTGCCTTGAGAGGGTGCTCGTGGCTAGGGTAGCTAGAGAAAGGTGGAAACGCCCCCAGAGTTGTAAGAAAGTGGGCAGCACTTGCAGAAATGGAAGAAGAGGCCCGTGTAAGTCTTCCCATGGGAGCAGTGAGCTGTGCCGTGCCGGGCCGTGCCGGGCCGTGCCGGGCCGTGCCGGGCCGTGCCGGGCCGTGCCGGGCCGTGCCGGGCCGTGCCGGGCCGTGCCGGGCCGTGCCGGGCCGTGCCGGCCGTGTGTGGTCAATACATTTGTGGAAAGGAAAGACAAACACCTGAGTCTGAGGCCTGAGTGTAGCAGCTGTGAAAACCAGGCTTTAGGACTCTTATAAACTGACTCAACTCAAGAGACTATCATGATCTACGAATTCCCAAGTGAGTCCTTCAGATTGGTTTTTGGTATTTTTCTAGAATACTGACGGCAACTGCCTCTACCTTGTTTAAATTGCAGCGGACAAAGGGCATTAGGTTCCCACCCTCCTGCTCACTTTTGTGCTCAAACCCTGGACAGGGGATGTAGCTCAGTTGGTAGACTGTTTTCACACACACACACACACACACACACACACACACACACACACACACAGGTACACATGCATATATATGGATATGGATGTGTATGGATGTAACATATATGTTAAAATAGCTTTCACTAGAGTGGCTTGCAGGCTGGGATTCGACTAGTCCAACGGTGGTAGTCTCACCATGCAAAGGTCAAGAGTCTGAGAGTGATTCAAACTGGATGTCCCAGCTGTCTCTGGTCTATGTTGGAATCCTGAAGTAGACTCTAGTACATGCAAGGGAATGTCTCAACAGCAGGATAGATGAAGCCGCCAGTGAGAGTGAGGACAGGCAGACAAAAGGCAAAAGCTTCCTTCTTCCATGTCCTTTTTGTGTGGGCTGCCACCAGAAGATGTGGCCCAGATTTGGAATTGTCTTCCCACCTCAAATGATACAGATTTTAGTGTGGGTCTTCCCTCTTCAAGTGATCCAATTAAGAAAATTCCTCAAAAATGTGCACAGCTTCTTGAGTTTTAATTGCATCCAGATGTAATCAAGTTTACAGCCAAGATTAGTTCTCACATATACTGCCTAGTGAGTTTGAAGCCAACCTGGGCTGCATGAGACCTGTATCAAAATTTTAAGTGTTAAGTCTATTGCTAAGCTGTGGCATGGAATTCTGTATCCTTGAAGGCTCAAATGGCTGCCTCCGTGCTTTTGCCTAGTAGGTCAACAGAACCTCTGGGTGAATGAGGTTGAGCATGCATTCTGGGAACACCAAAGCAGACCCACCTATGGAACTGAACAAACGTTCTCAAAACAAGAAATACATACAAATAAACACTTTGAAAGTGCTCAGCATCCTTAGCTAAAAGGCAAATACAAGGTAAAAATATTTTAAGATGCCATGTCACCCCAGTCAGAATGGCCATAATCAAGGAACGGAATTGACACCAAATGCTGATGTGAGTGTGAGGAAAGGGAAACTTTTACACACTGTTGGTGGACATACAGACTAGTGAAGACACTGTGAAATCAACCTGAATGTTTCTCAAAAACTCAAAAAAGAACTCCCATATAGCCCAGTTATATTGCTACTGGGCATGTGCCCTATTACAGAGATACTGGAACATGCATATTCATTATGACTCAATTCACAATAGCTAGCAACTGGAATTAATCAAGATGCCCACCAACTGATACACAGATAAGACGGTGCGGTCTATATATACACAATGGAATAACACTTAGCTTTAAAGAAAAGTGAAGTTGTGAAATTTCCAGGTAAATAAATAAGACTAGAAAAAAATATACTGAGTGAAGTCACCCAAACCCCAAAAGACAAATGTCACATGTTCTCTCTCATATATGGATCCTAGCTTTATGTCTTTTGTTTTGAATTTTTAACCTAAATTACATGTAGAAGCCAGGAAACTAGGAACAGGCCACCAAGGGTGGATGACTCAAAGGAGAGAAGATAGTAAAATATAGGTAGAACGAAAGTAGAGATGGGGGTTGTTAGGGGCTGAAAGCTTCAAGCATGGAAAAAGGTGGGAAACGGGGATATGAGGTATTGGCTGTAGGCTTGACCAAACCAAGATTACACAAAGAAGTCTTACAGGAGAGCCATAAATGATGAGGAGAGCTGTGAAATGCTGACTTTTGAATATGACCTGGCTGTTGCGTGTTTCAGCTCACAGTGAAGGTTGCCTTGTGGCTGTGTGGTTACCTACACAAGACCAAGTATTGGTGGGGGAGGAGCCATGAGCCCACACCCCTACTGGAGGGTCTACCGGCAGTATTGACAGTCAATGGCTACCTGCCTGGAAAGAAGTCACCACTGGCAGGTTGCTCATGCCCCAGCAGATGGCCCCACACCCACGTGCATATGGGTAGCACTAACTGGATCCAGGGATTATCAGTAACAACAAAAAATTAAAAAGAATACATGGGATGGGGCACTAAGAGAAGTTGCAGGAAGGTAGTGGTGGATGGATATGATCAATATATATTATATAAGTGTATGGAATTTCCAAAGAATGAAATTAGTACTTAAAAACAAACAAAGCAAGCTCCCCATCCCCAGGACACTTTCCTTATCCTAGTCTTCAGACTTCCGGGTTTCCTTGCTCTGTTGATAAATTTAAGGGAATGCTTTACCAGGAAGAAAGGAGAGATATGATTCCACACACAGGCTTCAGGCAGAGATGAGAAAGTCATTAATGCCTTCTCCATCCCTGAACATCTCCAGACCCATCTTAGCTCCATCTAGAGCCATGAAAAAAAAATAAGAATGGGAAATAATGCCTGAGTATCTGAGGGAGAAGAGACCCAGATGTCCTGTTTGGGAACGAGAGAAGTCCAAACCTTGTGCCAAAAAAAAAAATTCCATCCCTGAAACCAGGACTTAGATGTTCATATACCTTCAATCCACATCCAAATGTTCCTCTAGCAGAGAGTCTGGGGCATGAAGGTGCTCATGAACCTAAGTAGCCTATACTTTGTCCGTGAGGGTGGGGCCATTGATAGCTGTCCACAGGAGTCTCCATAAGTTGTACGTACAAACACAGATTCATTTGATCCCCTGTTTGGGATGGAGTTCCTGCTTGAAGGTGGTGAGCACTTTGCCCCTAAGGCCTTCTATGATTCTCAGTAGTCTTGAAGCAATAGCTCTCCACACTGAATTTTCAAATTCAAAGATACTTGCTCGCCACCAGGAGGAGAGAGAATCTGCCTGGGCTTTAAAGAGTGTAGAGCAGTTCCACTGTGTCTCTTTGTTTTTTGATTTGCTTTCTATCCCTACTGCCTCATGAACATAAGAGGAGCTTAATAAAAGCCAAACACCTACACAAAAATAAGTATATGCCTTTGTCTACAGCATTCAAACTTCCAAAAGCTGCAAATGACCCCCTTAGGAAGAACCACATTTGATGTCTAAAAGTTTGGTCATTCTAATTACAACCCTTTCTGCATTTTATCCCAAAACTGACTTTGTAAACCTTTCATTGTGAGCCGATGAGCTCTTGGACTTTGGTGAAGCCCTATAGGGAAACTCACTCCTGAGTAGTAAACATGCAAAACACCAGCCCCGCATCTATTTGCACAAGAAATACAAATAAAATGTCTGAAGGAGCAAAGCCCTTGATGCAGACAGTTGGCTTCTCCAAGCTTTTCAAGACAGTCTATGAAAAATTTAGATGTGTATCCTTCAAAGAACTGAAGTGCCTCACCATGGAACTACCAGCAATGGCTTCCAAGTTTTTCAAGTTTTGTACACACTTCAAAATCAGAGCCTCATATTCTCTTAGTAGGAATCTGAAGGATCTAACTATGGAGAGGGGTGGGGTTATTTCCAAAGTAAAGAAACAATCCTCTTATTAACTGGTTCCCATTTCACATTTCATCAGTAAGCAGTCTTTATTGAATACCGACTGTATTCCCTCGCTATTTCTCTTTACCCATACAAGAAAGGAGAAATGTTTACCTACCTCAAGACAATGTCTGGACCACTGTCACAAAAGACAGATTAATAGGAGAAGGCATGCAAATAATTTCGTGTTTCAGATAACATGAGAGCCTTCATGGGCAGCAAAGGTCTGAAGAATCAGAGCTGTGGGCAAGGGCTTTGAGAGGTCAAACAAGAGAGCAAAGGATTCTCATGGACCCTCAAAAGCTGAGACATGCTCCCTAGAAGACATGACATTTGTGTTGCATATTGGACCACATCAGCACCCTCCAGACAAAGAGATGGTCGTAGATGCAGGCAGAGGAGACAGCTCCCTCCAAAACTGCGTGGGACTCGTCCAGGAAGAGAGCCACTGGAAGCAGCTGGAGGAGGGAGTATGGTGAAGACCTTCTGGAGTTTGGAATGCATCCTCAGACAACAGGGAGCTTGTGGGAGCTTTAAGACAAGGTGTAAATCAAGATATGCTAACCCAAAATACATCTGGCAGAAATGTAGATGATGAATTCAGAGGGTAAGAAACTGGTGAGGGGAAAAACAGACAGCTTTCTTCCTCTGCTTCATTCCAGAAAGCACACAGATCATCCCTGGGGGTGTCATGGTGTTTTGAGAAGCAGCCCTGATATGCTCTGGAAGGGCCAGACTCTCCCTATGAAGTGCCCTTTGACACCCGCCACATGAAACCTTACACAGGATGGCTGGTGCTGCAGGGGCAGTTGTTTTGTTCTGGTCACAGGCATTATGCATGCAGCAAACATTCAAAGAAAATGCAGTGTTTCTGTTGGCAAGTCCTTCATGTTGAATCCTCCAGTTTTTCAATATGCTGGTGTTCTAATGTCACCCTTGCCTGTTTTAAAGTGACAATTTCTGTACCAGCTCTTCTCAAATTATCCAACAAGGCGTGAATTTGTTAACTCTTTCCAACAGCAGTAAGGATAGCTAAAGCATTTGTCTCTGGTCCTGTAACTATGGAAACATAATCAGGGTTCAATTTCTGGAGCTCTGAGTACTGAGTCCTTGTTGGAATGTAAAGAGATACAAAGGCCAGAAGCTTTCTCTTTAAAATAAATTTCCAAAGCTCTAAGATTCTGCTCCCCAGTTCCTCTGGAGCTGTGAAATGGTGTTTCTGTTTTCATCCCTTCCTCCTTTCTCTCCTTCCTTTCATCCTTCTTGCTCCCTTCTTGGTAGAATGATGTTAATGATTACCCTTCATTATCAAATTGATTGGATTTAGAATTATATAACAAACACTCCTCTGGCCATGACCATGAGGTCATTTCCTCAAAGGTTCGACTGGGGAGGAAGGCTCCACCTGAATGTGCACAGCACCACCTTATGGGCTAGGATCCTAGACTGACTAATTGAGTACCAGAAATCACGTCTCTCTGCTGCCTGAGAGCACAATGTAAGGTCAGTCTCCTGTTCCTGGCCCCACACCTTCCTGCTGTGATGAGCTGTGAGCCACATCAGCCCTTCCTCCCTCAAGTTGCTTTTATCAGATACTGTGCTACAGTGATAAGAATCCCTAATACGGAGACCAATTTGATCTGTGTTTTTTCGGGGGGGGGGGGGGGCGGGTGTTTGAAACAGAATTTCTCTGCGTAGTTTTGTAGACCAGGCTGGCCTTGGACTCACAGAGATATGCCTATCTCTGCCTCCCAAGTGCTGGAATTAAAGGCATGCACCACCACTGCCCAGCTTGATCTGTATTTTCTTGATTCCCCTAAGTAGAGATCAATTGCTCCCAAGGTATTGTGAACCGATTCCTATTTTGAAAGTCAAAATAGACCCTTCTGATTTTCCAGCTCAAATGCTACTGAGGAACAAGAATAAATCACAGTCGAGCCTTTTAGAGAGAAGCACTGCTAAGTGATTTTTTGGGGGGCCTGGAAAAAGAAGAGAACCCCGCAAACAATGAGAACACACCGAGGAAGGCAAAGGACGCCTTATCTTCAAGCTGAGCACACCACTCCGCTATAGGACCAACTTCCTCATAGAGCCATCAGGCCTGCTGTCATCTAAGCCTTTTATGCCTCTCTTCCTTTCCTCGTCTCAGATAGCGTCTTAGCTTTACTGTCATTGTCACAGTGGTCGACATACCTCCATAAAGAAGACTAATATTAAATTTGGGCCGATGCCGTCCTGGGAACTGTGCCATTGAATTCAGACAGGTATAATGTTACCAAATGTGTCTAATAACCCCACTTTGCATAAGGAAGGACCATGGTGCCCATTTTGCAGTAGAAACTGAAGCTCAGAAGGTTTACTGTGCTCAGTTACTCTCCAGGAAGAGTGAGCAGATCCGTGAGCCCAATCCCAGGACTCCAACCCCTAACTCTTTCCAGCCACTGCAATACCTCTATGGAAAACAGACCCGAACCATGGCTTCATTTCTAACGTAACTCTCCTTAGTCCATATGTATGCAGACTGTTGCGTATGACAAAATCACACTGTAAACAAATGACAACAAGGCAAGTTCAAAACATGCATTTCACCTATGCTATAAAGTTAGGAAAATGGCTTCCACAGGGAAGAGAGTTCCCTGGAAGACCAAGGTACACTCTGGACATCATAATAGCTATACTATGACTCCATGGACAGGAGCAGCTGCGGCACAGGAGCAACTAGGAACTTTTTAAAATTACAAAGTCTCAGGTCCTGTCCTGCAGGATCAGAAGCCACACTTTAATAAGGTCACGTGATTCATACATGCATCGCAGCTTGAGAAAAGCTGCCCTTGGCGCTTCAGACCTTGACAGCATTTCCCCTAATTATCCCTGCATTACCTTACTATCTTATCCCCTTACCGACACTCCGATAATTCTGTGTAGGATTTCCATGACTTCACACATAACATGATGCCCTGCCTATGGTCAGGCTCCCTGAATGATTGATATAATGGATACTTACAATTCAGTTTGGTGTCATAATCTAACCACAGAGCACTTGAGTGGATTGGTTTCCACAAGTTCAATCAATAATATAGTCTGTGGCCCTAAACCTTGGATGGCGATTAGAGCCACTTGGGGAACAGTTAAGAATACTGACGCTCAGCTTCTACCTAAATTCAGTTGAGTCAGATTCTCATGTACCTTTAGAGTTGAAAGTCTGACCTAACCTGCCAGTTACCCTATTGTGCATATTAGATGCCCAGTAAGAACTTTGAGAATCTGCGCGTTCTATTGCAAACCACATTACTGGCTTAGAGTAACATTTCCTCCCACCGGCAGCGAAGTGCATTTATTCCACTTCAGTTGTCCTCTTGTCTCTCCCAGAAACACTGCTCACCAATGGTAGCTCATACAGACTACAAGCCATGACAGCAAAGGCCCCATGTCAACAGTAGGGACTAGGGTCTGGCAGGAGGGACACAGGTGAGAGCTTTCAGGTCGACTTCTGATCATAGCTGCGTTTGTTCTGTGAAAGCCTCTGCATTCCCCCAAAGCCACTGCTGCCATGCAGAAACTATTGGCAGTTCCTCCCAGTTTCTGCTTGGAAAATACAGTGAGCTGAGCACATTGATGATCTAATTCATGCTCTCCGGGCCTTCAAACCATCTACAGTGTGATGTTACAGTTCCTACCACTCAAAAAAGCACCCTCCTCCTTACACTTTGAATCTGAGCTTTGACTAATACAATGCAATAGAAATGATGGTGTGCCAGATCCAAAATAGGACTCAGGAGGCCTTGGACACCCCTATATTCTTTTATTCTGGAGTCTTTCATAGCAATGAAGACAAATGTGAGATAGCCCACCGGAAGACTAGAGTCCACAGATAAGAGACACCAGTTGTTTCAACATCACCTGTGAGAGCCCTGCCAAGGTCAGCGCTTCACATGTAACCCACAGCTGACTAGAGTCACATGAACTAGCTGAGTAAGGCGAGAGGAATCCAGCTGATGGAGAGACCCACAAGCAGTAGGAAATGGTGCTTAATTTTAAGATAAATTTTAGAGTGGTATGGAATACAATCTTAGCCAGCTGGGACAAGGCAAAAGACTGATTGGTCAATTCTTTTAAGGTCAGAATTGCAGAACTTAGTAATGAGGTCATTTTCTGGCTCTCATATCAAGAACCAGAAGTCTCTTCATTTGTCAACTCAAGAAGTGTATGTGTGTGTATGTGTGTGTGTGTGTGTGTGTGAGAGAGAGAGAGAGAGAGAGAGAGAGAGAGAGAGAGAGAGAGAGAGAGAGAGAGAGAGAGAGAGAGTGTTTAGTGTACAGGGTGAGTGAGACAGATCTCCTGTATATTCCTGAATGTCCTGGAATTCACCATGTAGATCAGACTGACCTCAAACTCACAGAGCTCACTTGCCTCTGCCTCCCAAGTGCTGGGATTAAACCCGTGTGCTACCATGCCTGACTTCAAGAAGCATTTGTACCATTGATGCATCCACGCATTGTTTTGTTAGCTAAGATAGGGGCTTTCCTCATCATTTTGCCAGCTGAACACAAAATACTGAGCAGTCCATCTGCTCTGTTTCTTACCATCTGACATCTAAACTACTACTTTTCTTCAATCTGCCCTTCAATCTGACCCTTTTCTTCAATTTGCCAGGCCAAGCACAAAGGCCCCATCAACAATATCTTCATGATACTTTTCAAATATATTCAAAGCAGGTGATTTGGTCCAACTCCTATGAAAGTAATGACACCGATTTTGACTACTAATCCAAAGTCATAAGCCTTAGCTCAAGCATTGTGGAGCTATATTCTAACTGTGAGCAGAGCCCTTGCGGTTCTCTACTGGAACACATTGTGGATTTCCTTAAACAATCGTGTAGATTAACTGTAGGTTAAGTAAACATACCACAAGGAGATTTTGTTCTTTCCTATTTTATGCACCAATATTATTTGTCATTTGTTAGATGTCATGAAGCTACTGAGACAGGACTATGACACCTGCTACAAGATAGTGTCTCCTAGACATTCCAGGAAAGCTATACCGATGAAACTGCACCAATAAACTTGTGTAAACAAGACCTACATAGTGAGAAACCAGTTGATGTGCCACAGTAGATGGAAAAAAATTTCACAAGGCCTCATCTCAGATGAAAATCTATAGGGAATCCATGGCTGCTGAGTGAAGAATAAGTTTTCTCCAAGGACAGGCTCCTGATAGATTACCCAACCCCAAGCAGTCTTTGTGTGTGTAGCATCTGGTCAGCCCTAAACATATGTACATACAAGCAACACTAAATGGACTTAGTAGGTTACGTGCATTTGCATGTGTATGTAGTGTGTGTTAAAAATAACTAAGAAGGGGCCATGAATTTGAGAGGGAGGGGTGGCATAGGAAGAACTGGAAGGGGATGGGGAGGGTTGGAAATTATATAAATAATATACTCATATGAAATTTTAAAAAGTAAAGAATTGAAATAAAAAAGAAAGCAATTCTAGGAGCACATTTGGGGATCAAGAATTGTCCAAACATTGACCATAAAGAAGTCACATTACTAAAGCAAGTAAGATGCTGGTGACACACACCCATAATCTCCTCATGCCAGAGATCAGGCATGACAATGATGAACTCAAGCTCAGTTTAGAGAACATAACAAGAGCCTGTCTCAAAACAGACATAGAACAAAGCATTTCTAATATGAGCATTCAGTAATTTCAAAAGAGTAGAGCAAAATGCTTTCACAGCTGAGTGATGGTCTCAGAACTCAATCCCTCTAGTAAGTGGAGACGTGACATTGGAAGTAGCTTTAGTGGAGAAACCAGAACTAATAACTTCATGCCCTACAGTACATTTGGTGCTTCAGTCATGTAGAATTTACACTAGAAGTGACCAGAATCCACTCTGTGGCTCTTTACCCTGCAGCCTGTCTCATTTCGCCTTGCTCATACCACGTTTCTTCAACACCTGAGAATGTGGTTAGAGTTGCAAGAAATAAGTCTAAGAGATTATGGGTAAGTTGAGTCCAGGTAAATCCATAAAGATCCTGCACCTCCGATCTAAGGAAAGGGGTGCATCTTAGTTTCTTTTTGGTTGCAATAAGAAAACTTTCAGACAAAAAGCAACTTTAGGGAGAAACAGTTCATTTTATCTCACAATTGAAGGTATAGTCCATCTTTGCTGGGGACAGGTGGGGGGCAGGTTGTCAAGGCAGCAGGAACTTGAGGCCCATAGTCACACTGCAGCCAAGCCAAAAGGGAGAGAGCGATGAAATGAATAATGCATGCAAGCTTACACACACACACACACACACACACACACACACACACACACACACACGACTACCTCCTCCTTTTGGAGGCTTCAGAAAAAATATGAAGGAGACATTCTACTCACTGGAGTTCTCACCCATTCAACCCCAGTCCTGTTGAGACTCCCCAGACAGAAAACAAAGTATGGGGTTTCTCCTCAGGGATGGAAAAAGCTGAGGATGCAAGAAAATAGCAGCAACCAGTGATCATGGAGCAGATGGCAGACAGTGCTACACTCACATGATTTGGGAACAGACTGTGCCCGGTCATTTTGCGCGGAATTACAGAGCAGAAAGGACGGCAGATGGCTGTTCCTTCCCACATCACTCTGGCAGGCATGAGCAGTGCTGGTTACCGGTCCCAGTACCTGGGAGACGTGAGTTGTAGTCTGGACCCAAAGAAGCATGAATGTAAGCCCAGGCGACATTTGGAGAACTGTCCAAACACACTTCTTTTTAGATAGCTAGTTAGACACCAGCAGGGTTAAAGGTCACTGGGGATGGACATTTCCCACGTGATCAGCAGTCTGTGAATCTAGAAACTGTAACAATGTAATACTGGTTACTGTGAAAAGAATGGGATCTGAGATGACCCTGAGGCACAGCATGCTACACCACCTGAAAGAGCATCAGATTAGTCTCTAGAACTGGGCAAGGAGGCACAAGACTGTCATTTTAGCATTTGGGAAGTAGAAACAGGAGGATCAGGAGTTCGAAGCCAGCCTCAGCCACATAGGGAATTGAGGCCAGATTATATTTCATAAAACTTTTTCATAAAACAAAACAAAAAGTCACCATCTAAGTGGGGTGGGGGTTCACTGGTAAAGAACGCAGATATGTGATTGTCCCCACCTTAAGAATCAAGGGTTCTGCCAATTGCCTGGGCATGAAAATGCCCTTCAGGGGAAGCTGTCTATTACAGAGACTTCAGAAACTACACATGAGCATAGCAGTTTCTTTGCTCATCACCCACCCCCACTCCTTGGGGTGTGTCCTCTGCAATGATCCTGTTGGCTGTTGCCCACTATCACCCCTGGAGAGTGTTGTCCCCCACAATGACCTTCATTGCCGTTGCTTCTTCTCACCCCACCAGAGTGCTTCACTTGACTCTGAGATAAACACCAACCATCTCCCATTGAGTTCTTTGTGTCTCCTCTGAATCCTTTCAATGGAGATGGAAGGAGCAGTGAGCCAAGGGGAGGTCAGATCTAGAGTCAGTGAGCAACTCTCACCCAAGTTTCTGCTGTGAGGGCGTTTTATGATCTGCATCAATAGCAGCCCTGGGTTAATAACCTGTCATCAAACTACGGGGATGTAGTAACACAGTGACCCACCAATGGTGGCCAGTCAGTCCTCAGAGAACCCACAAGAGGGAGCATAGCATCGGTGAGGTTGACAGGGTTGACAGCCATCTATGGTGAGGAAGACTGGAAGAGGGCATTGGTAAGATCAGAGAAGAGCTTGGAGAGAGGCCTGGCTCCATTGGCTACTCCTTCAGAAACTGGGAGGCTTGGTGAGAAAATGGATGGCCTGGATAGAATGAAATTCACAAGACGATGCAGTGATTCTCATCAAAGCTAGAGCTGGGAGCTTCATTTCTCAAACAGGGCAGCCAGAGGGGATGCCAAAGGCTGATAGAAACCACTCTGATCTCAGATCCCCCAGGATGGGATTGGCAGGCTCTGCAGGCTGCACTTATTTAAAACAAGTGGCTGTCAACATGGCACATGCTAAAAATATGTCTCCATCTTACAGATCAGACAATACTGAAGTTGTGGGGCGCTTCCGCCTCTGCCACCCACACAAGTGTCAATTCAAAGGTGAACGCTATCATTAGTCCCCTTCAATTGATCTTGATTTGTTTCCGTCTTCCAAATGTAGGGATATAGAATCTGTTGAAGGGGAACTTGCTCTCTCTCTAAAAGAAATCTTTTTAAAACCTTGTTAGCAAATTATATCCTTTAGTTGGGTAAATCGTGGTTGTTTTCCTTAAAAAAAAAATTCCCTCTCTTCCTGAGGAACAGAAGAAGGCAGTCACTTTGTCCTGCATCTCCACTCAGCTCTGATCTCTGAGGTCTCCAAATGGACTCTGTCAGAAAATAGCACCGTTTACCTTCACCGCCTTTTGCACGCCTTCAGCCACACACTGAGGGCAGACAGAAGGCCATACACAAGCAAGGTGTGCTACAAATAGCAGCACAAAAGACCTGAGCTGACTTGAAGGGGCTGCCACTTGCAGCTGGGTCCTTAGCTCAATCCCTGGGCCTCTCCCTCCTAGAGTGAGACCCGCCCCATACCCTCCTTCTGACCAGCCCATCTTCAGTGGGAAGTTATCTAGCACCTATCTTATAACATTTTCAGTTGCAATAACATTTGCAGTCAGCAGGCACTTTGGAATTTTGATTGCTTGGTGTTTTAATCCCAAGACCCCTCGTAAACAGCAAGAAGGATCCAGTCCTCTCACCAAGTACTGAAGTAGCTGAATGGGGAGCACTGCTGGGGAGGATTCGGAGGCTACAAGCTGGCATTGTGGGCAATAGCACTTTGGCCAATTAGCAAGGGCCTCACAGAACCTAGGGCCATGTTGGGATTTGCAGTCCTATTCAAAATGGAGCTATCTCAAAGTCAGTGCAACAAACAGTGTGTACAGGCTCACGGTGCAGGGTCTGAATGACCCTCCCAGGTCTGTGGCTGGCCCCTATTATTTCTGATAGCTCCTAGCATTGCTTGCTCCTACAGGGAAGCTCTGCATTGATGTTGGTCTCCCTCCAGTGCCTGAAGATGGACGGGCCATTTTAATGACATACAGGACTCTTTCATGGAAACGCACTGTATAAATCCCAGTCTATGATACTGCTACTGTCTGCATTACCTCACTGAGGAAATGTATCTCTCATGTCATTGCATTTCTTTGATTGGGTTTCAGTCTCTCTGAAATAGATGAACCAGTAAGAATCACTTACAGACCTATTCTATAATTGAGGAGTTTGGCATGCCCCATTAACACTGGGTTAATCTCCAGCATGCTGAGAAAGAACACAGGTCTGAGGTGATTTTTCTCACCTGCAGGCAGGAAATGGTTTTTATGTTCATGTGTGAAGCTGGTAGAGCCCAACATTCTTCTCCATGCCTCACTGAGTCATCAACATTCTCATGGTTACTACCATTCCTCTCAGCACCAAACAAAAGACTCCTTGGGTGAGCATTAGTCTTAAAGTAACAGATACAGAGAATGCTGGAGTGGCACCACAGACAGGAAGTAGATAGGCATAAATAATAAACTTATATAATAGACATATGTACCATTTTCTCCAACTCCTGGTCCACTGAGATGTTATTACGGAGCTATCCCATGTATCCTCCATCATGGACCTTCTTGCTGCTATGCGTTCCCCCATCATGATGAAATGTATCCTTTAAAATTGTGAGCCCATGCGTATCAGCCACAGTGACATCGAATTAATTGGCACACAAAGTTTCACACTTGGGTTCTTTCTTGCTGTATTTATCGATATATGATCCAACTCAGGAAGAGGCAAATGAAAGAGAAACTCAGGGAGAAGAGTAGGTAGTATCCCAGAAGCCCCTGACCTCTGGAAACTGCCCCAGCAGCTCAGTGTGCTCACCAGCCCGTAAGTTCCTGACTGGAAAGCAATATTTCCTCATGACGTTCCAAAGCCTTGTCCATGGCCCCATCCATCTCCTTTCATTTAAGCTCAGTGTTTCTCAGAATCTCAAAACTAGCTCTATGACTGTCTTAGTCACTATTCTATTGATGTGAAGAGACACAATGACCAAGGAAACTATTCTGAAAGAAAGCATTTAATTGGGGGTTTGCTTACAGTTGTAGAGGTTTAGTCCATTATCATCATGGCAGGGAACTTGGCAGCAGGCAGGCAGACACTGAAAGCAGTAACTGAGAACTGCAATCTGATCTGTAGGCAGAGAGAGCAAGACTGGGCCTAGTGTGGGCTTCTGAAAACTCAAAGCCTACCCCTGGTGACACACTTCCTCTATCAAAGCCACCTCCTAATCTTTAGAATCCTTTCAAATATTGTCACTCCCTGGTAAGTAAGCATTCAAATATATGAGCTTATGATGGCCATTCTTATACACACCACGAAAACCAATAGCCACGTTTTAAAAGTGTTCAGTATCCCCAGACATCAAGGAAATACAATTAAAACTTCTTTGAAATATCACCTCACCCCTGTCAGAATGGCTATCATCAAGTCTGACAGCAAATGTTGGAGAGGATGTGGAGGGAAGGGAACCACCATTCACTGCTGGTGAAAGTGCAAATTAATACAGTCATAGTGGAAATCATCTTGGAGAGTTCTCAAAAATATAAAACTAGAGCTACCATATGACCCAGCAATTTCACTCCTAGACATATATCCAAAGAAGTCCATATCCTCCCATAGGTATATTTGCACCCCCAAGTTTGTTGATGTTTTATTCAGTATAGCAAAAATTAGAATAAACTTAAATAGTCATCAACAGATGAAAAGATAATGAAAAAATTAATTTAAAATGGAGAGAAATGAATAGACATTTAGAATGAAAAAGGATATAAAGAAATTTTTTCTAGTTATGATTTTGCTAATGATTGTTTTTTATTTTGAGTGGTGGTGGATAACTGCATAAAATATATTTGATACTGAAAATGTAAATTTTAATGTGAAGCTTCACAGCTTCCATTCTGAATGTCAATTCTAACCATAAAAAAGCTGATTAAGTTATATAAACTTTGGCTCTGGCTAATTTTGGTGTGTGGTATCTTGATTTATTTGCAATTTTTAAAACAATCTTCATTGTTTTTACATGAATCAGAGTCGAGGTTTTACTGACTATTGCTATTATAATAAGAAAACTGAGCTAACTTATTCTTCAACCACCCTTAAGGAGGTGTTAGAATGAATATTCAGGCCTTCTGAGTGCTTCCACAGGCCCCATTTCTACTTATGCCTCAGTTAAGACCCAGTACGTTAGCTTTTTATTATGTATGGACTCAGGTGGTTATAGCTTCAGTTATTCAAACACTACCTAAGCATTGCTATAAAGGCATCATTTTGCAGATGATATTGAACTCTCTAGACAGTTGGCTTTAAGTAACAGAGAAAATGTACCTGACCGTTCCACTGAAATGTTTTCAAAGAAAGGCTGAGTCTTAGGGGGCAAAAATGGTTTCTATGAATTGAAGCACTGATGCTTGATCACAAGCTCCAGCCTGTGTCTAATCTTTTGTTTGTTTGTTTGTTTGTTTGAATGTGTACTAGTGTTTTCTATGTGTGTATGTGTGTGTACCCTAGGAGGTCAGAAGATGACTTTGGACCTTTAGAAATGGAGTTACAGATGGTTGTGTGCCACCATGGTCTGATGAATTTGAGAAGTGCTTGGACACCACCAAGTTGGATACATAGAAACAGAGATAGATATGGATACAGATATAAGTGTGTACTTGCATAAGTACAGATATAAAATACACAGTTGAGATATATCTCCTATTGCTTCTGCTTCTCTGGTTGAACTGTAACTCATACAGATTCTATTTATTTTGGTTTTTGTTTGTGTTTGATGGCAAGATTGAAGTTTGAGCCCAAGAGGAGGTAAAGCACTGGCTAATATCCATATTCCATTAGGTTCCACAAGTGTGGAGTTTGAAACTATTCGTCGTGTAAGAATAAGAGAGGAACACCGCCTCACAATCACCCACTCACATCAGACTCTAAAGCACTATCAGGACTGATTTATACAAAGTTGAAGTCATGTTGTAAAGAGCTAACTCTTTTTCCAAAACTGCCAGTCTAAGAAAATATAGGTACTCCAGAAGAAGAAATTCTACCTTCATTTAAAAGGCTGATGATCGCCATAATGGTAAGCTGAATCCCGATAAGGTGAGTTGCTCTTTGACTAAAGGGAGAGACTGCAGTCTCAGAAAACAAGGCGAGCTGATAGCTGTGTTGCTCACTTCCTGTACACAGTTTTCCCAGCTAAACTCATCTCCAAAGCCCCTTACGGTGACCTGTCAGGCAAAGTTGATGTACATGTGATTGTTCCCAAATTCTCATAAAGATAAATAAACCTATTGTCCTGCCAATCATCCAGCTACAAAGTTTTTATGGATATCATCTATCTCCAGTCACTTCCTTGTGTCCCAGAGATAAGTCATTGTCCTCAAGAGCTTTCTCTGTGATTGGAGAAACAAAGAGCAAACAAAGCCTCTTTGACAAATGTGAACTACAAAGTATGTCAGAGCCTAGTAAGGACCATGAAGAAAAAAATGAAACTGGTCATAGGGTAGGAACAATTATTAGAAACTAGTGAGTGCAAGGCCATGATCATATCTCCCTGAAGACATTCGATCTCATCTGTTCTTGGACACTAAGCAGAGTCAGGGCAGGCGAATGCTTGAGTGGAAGGGAAAAGTGTAAGATCTTCTGGGAAGCTGTACCCTAGTAAATAAGAATCTAGCCTATTGTGGATATCTTCTCCCTGGGGATAGAGCTGCTTTCTCCTCTTTTGTAGTCAGATTGTTCACATGACCTGCTCTTACCACAGAGCCTTAGCATTGTGTTACAGACTTATCAAGTATTCCCACTTGGGGACTCATGCTATCCCCAGGATTCTGTGACCACCAGTATGTATAGAAGCCTGACCTAGTCTGCTGGGTCCCAACAGACACTTTACTAGTTCCCTATACATCCTGACCATTGATCCAACAATCATCAATTGGCATGAGCCAACTGATATCCACACAGACCACTGGACCAGAAGGACACCCTGTCAAGTCACAGGACCTTGGAATAAAAATGCAGTGAGTCTTGGTGTTATTGAAGTCATTATGTGATTTGTTAAGTAACAAACAGCCTTGATCTATGAGGGAACTGTGTACTTACTTGGGACATTTGAGATGGGGACCCATGTTTCCCTCAGACTTCAGCTTCCCCATGCCTCCATAAAGACTGCATGCTATTTCTGACTCTCTATGGAGAGACAGCCATTTCTGGTTGGCTGATGTTTCTGTGTATCTTGCAGGCGGTACAGACTGTCCTTGATCTGGATCACCTTTTCAAGGGTGTTTGTTCAATGTTTGTTCAGCCTTGGAAGACAGATAGTTCTGCCTTTCCAAGCACAAGGTGGAGTGCTTTGTCCTGACTGAAAGATGGAGGCTCCAAAAGGCACCATGGTCTTAAAAACATGCTCCACTGACTGCACAGGTGTTACCTGGACCATTGTGTCCCCAGACACAGACATTGCCCATATTCCGGCCACTGTTAGTAATGTTGTCATTTTCTCCTACCCAGAAATCTCCAGTCTTATGCCAGCCTCTGTGAAACTGTGGCAAGCTAATTTGTTACCTTCTTGTAAAGAAGGTAAAACCTGAGACCTTCCACGGTTCCTGACACCAATTAATCAAAATTCCTGTTTATAAAACTATCAACCAAACCCATGCAGGGAGATTTTTTAGCATCTGTAACAGTCCATTTCTCGGCAAATTACCCTGGAAAAGCACATTTTGTGACTGTTCCCAGAAACTGAAGGACAGGGGCATCCAAACACATCCTTCCTCCTCCTTTAAAAGGTCACAGGATGGAGGCATGAGGCCAAATCCATCTCTTAAATAATGAAAGAAGAGGGAGGTGTCAAGTCAGATGCCGGCATGCTGACACACCGAAAACACAGAGGCTTACCAGCCAAAGGAAAGCACAGTCGTCTCTCCTCTGCCTGTCCTCCTTCTACACCCAGCCAGAAGGATGCACAAACTCCATCCCAGGACTCATTGAAACTGGAGAACTTTCTCCACCTTTATTTTAATCACTCAGGCAAAGCAGTCATGGTTCTCATCCCACTGACTGTCACGTACGTGGGACTCCTCTGGTTTCCCAGTGTTTGACATAACTCAGAGCTCTAGTCCCAGGGCAAGAGCAACGTGAACATCTGCTACCGACTCTGATGTCTTCAATTCAGCCCTTTCTAACAGAAGGTTGTAACTGTAAGTTAAAGTCCTCCAGGGGGTTGTTGAGTGGCCCACTGCTGTCAGGAAGCAGAATGAGGTCATCGAAGCAGGGAAGATACCAAGTGTCCCTCAGCACAACAGCTCAAAGATGGCTGACATCCACAGGTAAACACACACTTCACGTAAGGGTCCCAGCTGCTCCCTCGAGGGGCTTCAGACGATGTCCTCATCTTCTGTCTCTGGGTCTATGTCTAGGGGCCAATGTCTTTTTCCCCATCAGGCTCAAATTCTGCAGGACAAGACCTATCTGCTACATGTTAGGATGAAGGTAATAGTTGCCTAAGTAAATGAGAAGCAGTGGCTCAGCAAAGGTTTTTAAAGATGCTGATTTGCGAAAATACTATGACTGATTAAGTTAGACTCTCAGAAACCAAGGGATATACTATGGAGTCTGATATTTTAAAAAAATACTCAAGTGATTTCAGTGTACAGCCAGAAATGAAAACTTTATCAAGACACAGCACTGGGTGTGTAACTATCAAATCCAAAGGTTTCTCCCAGAATTCATTGTGTTTGAGAGAGGATGGATTAATGGGAGCTTACGTATGTGGTTGTATATAATCAATTGGAAGTTAAAGCTCTTATTCATAGGTTCATTCATTCAAATAAACACTTGCTGATCCCTTGGTATTAGCTATTTCCTTCAGGGGGCCACAGTGCAGAGGGGAAAACCACAGAGCTTACCGTTTTAAATTCACAGAGAAGGAAGTTCTGAATGCTACAAGAGCAGCTTGAGGTTCCCCAAACATCGAGGAAATGTGAGTCAGCCACCTCCTGCCTGCCTCAGGGTTTATGGTCGCCCCCACCCACCCCATCCCGTGCTTCCGATCACCTCGCACTTGTGACTGTGAATCTGGGTGCCAATGAAAACTAAATCATTCATAATCATTTACCAAGACAAACAGCACTTTCAATAACTCTTCTGAACGTCTGAATAGCATTTTCCTCTCTGATCTAAATCAGAGATCTCCAGAAAGAACAGGAAAAAACAACTAACATTCCTAAACCCTAAGGTTACTGGGAAATCCGGAAATGACACATGAGAAATTAAGTTTGAGACTGGAGAACTGACTGATGCAATTAGCCATTGGCATAATCCACATGCAGGAAGAGCCACAGCAAAACCTTCTATGGAAAAACAGCTGATGGGAGCACAGCTACCCTGAACACATGGGGAGCCAGAGCAAGAGAAGGCAAGAGCCTGTTAGGACCTTGATGCACCAAAGAGGCCAGGCGCTACCCACCCTTGGGAGACAGTGGAGCTGTCTCAGCTGTGTAATGAAGGAGTACATCTCACACACAGACACACACACACACAGACACACACACACACACACAATCCTGCTGTTCTTTCCATGTGTGATCAAGAAACACCTACCACAAAGTGAACAGCACACACAGACCTTTTCTTCTGGGATGCTCACATGCAATCTTTTTTTTTTCCAGGATAAATGCTGCAGCCTTCTTCCTGTGCTATGGAGAAGGGAACAATCTGAATCTGAATATCAGTTACACCTTGATAGCTGAATGACACTAGGAAAGTCATTGAATCTCTCCAAATACTTGGTCTATAAATAATAAGAACAATGACCACAGGATCATGGATGAAACAGTGCATATAAAGCTTTTGGCGGGAACATACAGGTGTTCACAAGAAATGCTGTCAAGACCCTGCAATGCAAGCCTGTTCCTGGAATGTAGCAACTTTAAATTTATGTATGTGTGATATGCACATGTATGTGCAGGTGGATCCATGCACACAGAAGCCCCGTAGAAAATATTGGGCTTCCTGCTCTGCCACACTCTACTTTGTTCTCTTGAGACGCAGTCTCTCACTGAAACTAGAACTTGCCAGCTTTTGCCTAGGCAAACTAGATCCCAAACCCAAGCAACCTTCCTGTCTCCATTATCCTCCTTATACCCACCCAGCACTGGGTTACAGATCCATACTGGTACACTGAGATTTTACATGAATTCTGAGGATATAAAACTCAGGTCCTCACGCTTGCAAGCAATCACTCTTACTCACCATGTCATCTCCCTGGGCACACAGCTATACATTTCCAACTTAATGCAACATAGCCTATCTTTTAAAAAAAGGATAGAAAGCAGAAAGAAAAATTTCTGCATACTCTAATACTCTAATAAACAGTGGCTCCCAAAGCAGTGACAAGTAGCTATGGGACAATCTCAGGAAACTGACACACGGAAACCCAGCTCTTTCACACACTGCCAAATTGCAGAGTGTCTGTTATGTCCTAGTGTTGCATATCTACTTACCCCCGCTAGTATCACTTTATAGGTTTGAAAATTTTTCAGGCAGACAAAGGAGGAGAATACAGCATTGTTTCAAGTCCAACAATATGTTTTTTTATTTCAAAACTGCTTGTATCAGGACCACTAAGGTAAACTGAGGAAAATGCTCAGGGTTGGGGATAGAAGAAGGTAGGAGGATGGGGTTAATGAATCTGTTTCTTTGTTTGTCTGGGACACAAAGTCTCATGTAGACCAGGATGGCTTCAAATGTACTGCACAGGCAAAGCTGACCTTGTTCTTAGCGTTCTATTGCTGCTACTTCCCAAGTACTGAGATAACGAGCATGTACCACTATTCCTAGTTTTCTGTGGTCCTGTGGATAGAATCCAGGGCTTCACGCTAAGCCAGAAGTCCACTGACTGCATTATACTCACAAACCAATGATTCATGAAGAAGCACTCTGGACGGAGGGGGACAGGCCCTTGGCACTGTGTACAGCTAAGAATGGAATCTTCAGGATTCACAAAAAGGCTGGCCTCAAACCAGGGGACTTGTTTGTTTGTTTTTACTTAAAATGCCTGTCCTTAGCTTGGCTTATTTCTAACCAGCTTTTCTTAGCTTAAATTATCCTGTTTGCCTTTTACCTTGGGCTTTTACCTTTCTCTATTTCTGTATACCTTTCTTTACCTCTTTCTCTGTGGTTGGCTGTATAGCTGGGTGGCTGGTCCCTTGAGTCCTCTTCCTTCTCTCCTTGATGTCCTCTCTTCCCAGATTTCTCTTCCTATTTATTCTCTCTGCCCACCAGCCCCACCCATCCTTTCTCCTGCCTTGCTATTGGCCATTCAGCTCCTTATTAGACTAATCAAGTCAAACCATGGGATGGGATGTCAATGCATGATCTAGTCAAAAGCTTGCACCCATGTCTTCAAATCTTCTGGGTGACTCTCCTTTATGCAGAAGGATGAATTCAAACCACTAGCAAGAAACAACAGCTCTTATAAGGATTTCACTAGTTCTCCAGGAACAAAGCTTTTGTTTTGGATTCTGTCTTCACAGATAGTACTGACACAGTAGGGGAGGGGTGAATATGATCAGAATGCAATACATGAAATTGTCAAGGAATTACTAAATATATTTTGATTAGGTATTCATTCCTGACTTCCTTGGCACATCCCCAAACATGAAGTGAACACTGTTTTCTTGTAAATATGGGCTGCTTCACAGATTATGGCCCTTGGAGACAACAGGCAGATACTCAAATGTCTTCAATTGTTTTGATTCCAAAAAAGAAAAAAGTCCATTAAATATTATAGAGAGACACTGAAGAAACAGAAGAAAGAAAGGGTAAGATGTCTTCCTTTCTATTATAGGCAGTACAATTGTTACTAGTTAATGCTAAGAAATTAAGAACAACAGGGCAGTGGTGGCCCACACCTTTAATCCCAGCACTCAGGAGGCAGAGGCAGGAGGATCTCTGTGAGTTTGAGGCCAGCCTGGTCTACAGAGTGAGTTCCAGGACAGCCAGGGCTACATAGAGAAACTCTGTCTCAAAAAAAAAAGAAAGAAAGAAAGAAAGAAATTAAGAGTACAGTTAAAAATAAATACACAGTCCATTGTTAATGTGCTATTTTAACTTAAAACAAATTTACACATGTGTTTACACAGGCTTTCCTACTATGTAGTTAGAATTTCCCATTGTCCTTCTCATGAAAGTCTAATCCATAATGCTTCATTCTGGTTGAGAGAACTGGCTCTTGGCCTAAGTCCTTTCCTCTGTAACAAAAGCACAGTGACTGGGGATATCCGCCATAATACCCTACAGCAAGCCTACACTTCCCAATCTTTCAGGGGCCTTAGGTAGGTCATGTGACTAGTCAGCTGAGTACAAAAGCAGTTGCTGAGTGCCACCTCTGGGCTGATGCCTCTAGGTAGGGTTACAGTTCCTCCAGGATTTCTCTCCTGTTTCCAGAACCTGGGTTCACACAATTCTAGCCATGAGGACAACACAATCCCTACACATCTACACATCAAAGATCATTTAAACAATAACAACAAAGGCCTGGATTACAGAAAACAGGCTTCTGTCCTATCTAGAAAATGAAACAAACTATGATCCACCTTCTTTAAGCCATGGGTTGTTCCTGAATTTCCTTGTTCAACACTCCTGCCTTATTCTCATGATATGATCCAGTTATGACATTCGATTTCAATTTGTTCATATGGATAAAAACTTAAAAACATAGAAAGTAGTCTGTTTGGGAACTCTCCGATAGTATGGTTTTCCCTTTGTTTTTATAAACAGGTGTTTCAACATCTTATATGATATTTTTGTCAAATCTCCACAATGAATTTGATTTTATTTTCACAGGAGTAATTTTCTCCATTTCCATATCCATATGTCATTCCTTTAAAGTATATTTAATTAAATTATGTAATTACAAAACAGCACAGGTGGCATAAGCATATTGGGAACAGATAACACTCGGTAGACTCAGCTGCTGCTCCATTACAAGTCCCCCTGGGAAGCTGGTGCTCTAACACACACACACACACACACACACCAATCGCTTTGTAAACTCACATGTTTGCAGTCAGGGATCTTCTGGGCTCTGCTAAGTTTCTACAAGGGTCAACTGTAAGTCAGTGGGACAGCTCCGTGTCTGAAACTTAGCTGAATGTTGACCAAGGTGAAGGGGTATGCAAAACCACTCAGTAAGCATCAAAGCTGTTCAAGGAGTCTCAGTGTGCAAAGGCGCCAAGGCCATTTTTAGATCTGTCACAACTTCGTATTGTTTAAAACAAACCAGAATGGCAGCCAAGATCTAAGGGTAGAATTAATTGCAAACATTTTTTAAAATAAAGATTTGTCTTTTCTTTAATGTGTATGAGTAGTTTGCCTGTCTGTGTGTTTATGTGTGTACCATATGTGTGCCTGATACCTGTGGAGGTCAGAAAGCGGAATTAGATTCTCTGGGACTGGAGTCAGATGGTTATGAGTCACCTTGAAGTTGCTAGGAATGGAACCCGTGTCCTCTGCGAGAGTAGCAAGTGCTCTTTACTACTGAGCCATCTCTCGGTAGCATCCTGAATGACTTAGGCTCTGGAATTCTGACTAGGGGTATGAATAAAGCATGAAGACAATGAAGAAAGGACAGACACCTGTACAGTAAATGTGCGATCAGGTGGGAGTCTGTTACTGCCTCAGTCAAGAACCTCTGTGTATTTGCTATGTACAGCTCTGGGTCAGGGGTTAACTGGCCTTGGGAGAAGGTCTCTGTAGGGGAGCAGACTCAGGTAGTAAGCATCTGGGTGGAGGGAGTGCAGTTGCTGCACACACTGATTGCTCATTAATAAACACTCGAACTTTAAGACCCTTCTTGAGAGCAGCCCGCATGAGGAAATGGCTTTGCCTATTCCCTGTAGGTCCAAAGCCTTGCAGTCCTCAACACAGATGTGCCCCCATCAACAATACACATTCGCTCAGAATTTCGCTCACCTGGGCTTCCTCTATTCCTTACATCTCTCCAACCTCACACTGTGAACCTTTCTCAAGAACAATCTCATATGTTTGATCAACAAACAACTCAAGAATGGGGAAAGAGTTGGAAAGAGCGTAGCTTGAAGTAACCTGTGAGCTGCACCCGGACAGAAGGTGCCGAGAGTGGGAATCAGCATCGCTTCCAGAGGGAAGAGAGATCCTATTATCAGGGAGTCAATTAAGCAGAACTCATCAAAGAGCTCCCATAATTCACAAATGCCATGGTGCTTTTAGAGCAAAGGACTGAAGGACAGTACAAACTGGGGGAAAGAGACCATACGGGAAGTGATACCCGAAGGAAACTAGGGTGGGGCAGGGACAGAGCAAGGAAATTCAAGTTCAAGAACAGACATGGTCAGGACATTGTGAGCATAGCCTGTTCCTGGAGGGTTCTTTCTGTTTCCCCCTCAGGGAAATCTGACGTTCCTTTCCCACATTTCTCCCCCATCTCCCTTTTCTTCCCCTTTTCCACTCCCTCTTTCTATTAAGTACCACAACACCCTCCTACTACAGTTCAGGACCTATAGGGTATGAAATTAAAACTGCTAAGGGCTATTATGTAAATAAGAACCTTAGTGTCTGTAGATTTATGCCAATTGAGTGTAAAATCAAACAGAGAAAAGCTCCAGCCCAGGAAACTAGCATTCCAGTAACACCCAGAGATGGCTTGTTAGCACTTTGATAAACCCTGCCTCCCATAAGCACTCTTGCTTGTGAGTAAAAGCTGCTAGACACCCAGGATGGAGAAGAGCAGGATAAACTGAATGCTCATAAAAACTGGAGCGATCGTCGTTAGGAAGATATCTGACTATAAAAGTACATCTGGCCACATAATTTCATATACTAAAGACATGACTTTTGGCCCCAGATTAAAAGAAAAGCAAAAGGAGGGGCTGAAGATGTAGTCCAGTGAGCTAGCACTTACCTAGCATATTCAAGGGCCTGAGCCCCAGCCCTGATACTGCAAGAGAGTGTGTCGAGATACCACACTTATGAAGCAACCCAAATGTCAGCAATAGGGAACAATATTATAGTTTCCTAATAATATGTGACTACATTAAAATGTGCATTTGTGGGATGTTTTGGGATGTAGTAAATGTTTATGAATAACATCTATTAAAAAACGAGAAAGGCAGATTGAGCACTGAATAGGACGGCACTGAATAGGACAGCATTGAATAAACAGCAGCTAGAAGGGAAATCCAGATGTGTCAAGGTGATGGGTTTTAACAACGCTGATTAAATCGGGGTGCTATATAACAACATTCCAGGGAACAGGAGAGGCAAGAAGATGAATGAAATCCCAAAAGACGGGCAGACCTAACTAGCTGCTGATGAGAATCACCACCAATCTAGCTCACATTCTCAGAGCTGCCATTTATGCTTGGCACGGAGTGTTCTCAATAAGGATAATGATTAGATAATTTGCAATATGAAAGCATGCTAATGAATGTAATCGATTTATTCAGAAGGAGGTTTAAATCATTATTTTTTCCTCCTACCAAATGGCCTGCATGCTTGACTTTATCAGATATTTATGGATGGGGAAAAGCAATTTCAGTTTAATAAAAATATATTTGGGGCCAGTGTCCTGGCTGTGGCCCTGACACCAACCATCTGTGTGGAGCGGAACATGTGGCCAAAGCTTCCTGAGTCTCGGTGTCTTTGTGTTGAAAATAACTCTTAAGACACTGGTAATCCCATCCTGTCTCTAGGAGCTTGGTGCCACACAAGGGGAGAGTTCTGTGTTCACGTCAGCAGTGGCTCAAGATTCCTGAGAAGAGGACCCTGACCTTACCAGATTAGAAGTTATCACATAGCAGGGCATTGGTGGTGCACGCCTTTAATCATAGCACCAGGAGGCAGAGGCAGGCAGATCTCTGTGAGTTCAAGGCCAACCTGGTCTATAGTGAGTCCCAGGACAGCCAGAGCTCAAGAAACCTTTTCTCAAAAAAGTTGTCACTTGTTTCTAGATTATACATGGATGATCCTTGTTCCCAACTGGGCACAACTGACAGGTATAAACTCATTTAATCCTCATAGCCATCCTGGGGTGACTGCATTCTCAGTTTGCAGGAAGGCACTGTGGTGCTGAGTACTCCATTTGCCTGAGGTCACTCGGCCAGCAGAGCTGGGACTTAATTCTGAGCAGTACCACTGCTCATGACCACGCATATGATTTATCTTCCCACTGGGACACACCTGTCTATCCATCTAACCCCGTCCCAGCTTCCCAAATGTTAGCTTGTCATTTCATATGAGAGAAGGAAGGCCCAAATATAAAGCCGCCCAGAGCATCTTGCCTCAAGGATGCCTCAAGTGATTCAGCTGTTATCCTTGGCCTTTGGGTACACGAGCTTTCATAGGACCTTGTGGGACAACTTTCCCACAGGCTCTGGTCGATTTCACATGAAGAATAAACCACAAGGGATTTGGAGTAAGATTCTTTCAAGTACATAGAAGGCTGGAGAGGTAGATGAGCCGTTAAGAGCACTTGTTAGTTTTGTAAAGTCTCCGGGTTCATTTCCCAGGACCCACATGCTGGCCCACAACTTGAGTTCCAATGGATCCAGTGCCCTCCTCTGGCTTCCATGGACATCAGCTATGTACACTACACACAATACATGCACGAGGAAAAACGCTCACACAAAATAAAAATAAATAAATCTCTAAAATCATATATATCAGGTGCCCTTCGGGGGGCCACCTCGGTGTTCATGAGCTAGCCCTGGCCCACAAAGGCACTAAAGATCCCCCTTCCATTTCTAGTCCTATGCATCTACTCTTCCTCAAATCTAGAATAAATACAGCAAATATGGACCATGTTCTTATCTCAAACAATCTAAAATCGATAGTCTTTGTATCTGTAGTGTCTGCCGAATCTCACTTATGATTGTCTGTTCATACAATATTAAGTTGTGAGACAATATTCAGTGTACTCTAACTTTGAAAATTCAGGGCTGCCTGACTTGATATATAACTTTAACAGCATATTACTGGTCTGAGATAAATCTTTATAGAAGAAAGAAATCAAAGCCAATTTTCATGAATTTTTAGAGGAGGCATTTGCTCCTTCCAGATTCCAGTGCAATCTAGTTATATTGGCAGGAGGTCCTCACTCTGTAGCCCAGGTTGGCCTTGAACTCATGATCCTTTGAGAGTAAACTTCTCATTTCCTAGGACGTCATGGTAACCAGGGGTGGATCAAGATTACGGAGAGATCACTCTTCCTATACAGACTCTTTACCAATCCTGTTCTTCGTCCCTAAACCCTTCCCAGACACATAGCACACTGGGCTCCTAAAGCATCTGTAGTTTTCTCAATACATTGCCAGCCTCCACAGGCACCTGAGGTTTCAACTCTCTTTCGTTTGATTAGTAGCCAACACGTTCTTCGTAGCATGCATCTACCTTCTAAAATCCTTAGCAAAGTCTCATCTCCTGCTATCTCCTCTTGGATTTAGCATATTGATTTTGACTTTGTGGATGGATTTTTACTTTTTATTGAGTTTTGAGAGGTAATTCAGAAAAACAATGAACCATGGTTAAGCAGAAGCCTGCAAATCTGTTTATTTAAAAAAAAGCACTAAGAAAGAAGAACACAGAGATTCATATTTAAAAACGCCGTTTTGTTCAAGTTGTTTTTATGGTTGTTGATACGGGTTCTCATGTAGCCCAGGCTGCCTCAAACTTGCTCTGCAGTTGAGAATGACCTTCAAATTCTGATCCTCCTGCCTCCACCTCCAAGTGCTGGAATTACCTACACACCTGTAATGGCTAGGTTGCTGTACCACCAAATAGCCTTCCGAAGAATCTTCAGTGGCTAGTGTAGTCACCTGCAAGCCTCCAGATGCTTCCCTTTAGAGCTAGAGCAGTGTTCATCATGTCAAGGCCATGTTATCTCTGGTTAATGGCCAAAAGAAGTGAAGGAGCCAGAATCAAGAATAGATGAGCCACCTGTGCCTGGACCTTGAGACCCATCAGCCTTAGCAAGTCCTTCTCAGAACCGTTCTTTCTGCCCATCCTTTCTTGTAGGTCTCCTCTAACAGGGCTGAGCCCTGCTTCACCTCATTTGCCTAGCCTTGCTCCCTCTCATGCTGTGTCTTGCAGAGAGATCTCCCAATGTTTTGTACACAGTTAAACCTCTTTTGGACACCTGGGCATGGAGACACACGCCTTTAATCTCAGTGCTTGGGAGGCAGAGGCAGGCAGATCTCTATGAGTTCAAAGCTAGCTGGTCTACATAGCAAGTTCCAGGATAGCCAAGGATACATCTGTCTCAGAAAAATTGTTTTCATTTCCTCTGATCCTATTAGGAGGAGAGAGAGCTCAGCAGTTAAGAGGTTGCATCGCTCTATCACAAAGAGTTCAGAACCTAACACCCACATCAGATAGCTTACAAATGCTCGTTAACTCCACATTAAAGGGATCCAACATTGTCTTATGACCTCCTTGCGTAGAAGGTCTCTCTCTCTCTCTCTCTCTCTCTCTCTCTCTCTCTCTCTCTCTCTCTCTCTCTCACACACACACACACACACACATACACACTCACACACACAGAGAGACAGAGAGAGACAGAGAGAGAGAGAGAGAGAGATTAAAATTTAGGATGGGGCTGGAGTTATGGCTCAGTAGTTAAGAGTACTTGTTCTTCAACTCTAGTTCCTGGGAATCCAACACCCTCTTCTGGCCTCTTTGGATACAAGGCATGAACATGTTGCACCGACATACATCAGACAAAATAATCATATACATAAAATAAAATAAAATAAATGTTTAAAAACCTCTTGGGAACTGCTTCTTGTGGGAGCTGAGTTGAGACAATATCCACCTACCACAATTAAGGCAATTTTCAAATGTTGTAAAAAAAAAATGTTCAAGATACAAATTACCCAAAGTAACCAATATTCTCACTGTATATTCAGCATGGTCCTAATTAGTTTTTTAAAGGCATAATGTAACATAGGCATGTGTATATGTACATATACTCTTTAAAATACATAATATAAGCCGGGCGGTGGTGGCGCATGCCTTTAATCCCAGCACTCGGGAGGCAGAGGCAGGAGGATCTCTGTGAGTTCGAGGCTGGGCTGGACCGACAGCCTCAAAAACAATACAGAGAAACCCTGTCTCGTATAAACAAAAAATATATATATATATTTTTACTACACATATGTATATACATTTGATCCTTCAGACATTACAATATTGAGTAACTATTTCTTACTGCATAGATTATGACTGCTTCCTGCTTTCTGTACCAATTTCTTTATTTTCCAACATTTCAACAATTGAACATTATTACTTCTATCATCAGAAACAAAGATACAGTAAACAGACACACATATACATTCTCAATACACTCTCAGATCTGACACTGTCTGAATAGAAGGGACTGGCAAGATTCATCTTTGGGGCTTGATGCACAGCCAACAGGAACAACTAAGTAGCAAGAAGTACAGATTATAATGTCACAGCTTAAAATATGTGCTTGGCGGATCCCAGATGTTCTCAAAATCCAAACTGCATTTAGGAGTCCTGACGGAGTTTCAGAAGCGAACAAACAGATGGAGCGCCAACCTACTGAGCATTGCTTGGTTTTTGTTTCACTGGGTTTTAAAGGAAATTTCTACCAAGTCGACATTTACCCAACCTACTTTGTTCTTCGTTTTATCATTTATCTGGTAAGGAAGAATGCAATCTGTGTCTCCCTGATGGACACGAACTTTCCTTTAGAGTCTGAGGAAGGGTTGGATCAGATGATCTAAGACAGCATGGGACATGTGTTCTGTCCCTCACCTTGCCCCTCCACTGGAAGCGGCCTCTGTGTTTTCTGTTTTTGAGGAACTCCTGTGTTTCTAAATGTCAGAACAGTATAACATCAATACAGCATAACAAATCAATACAGCATAGTAAATAATAAAGTAAAACAGTGCAATATTAATCTAATTAATAATATTACATTAATGTAATAGTAAGAGCCGGTGTTTATTGGACAACTTCTCCGGGTCAGGCAAGATCCTAAATGCTGCTTGTATACTAAGCAGCTCTCCAAAGTCTTTATAAGGATTCCACAAGGGGTGTGCCCACACCGCTCATGTTACAGAGGTAGGCGCAGAGGTAGGAGAGGTCAAGGAACTTGCAGGCCCACAGAAATAGGGCATGGTGTAGCTGGCTGTGAACACGGGAAATTACCAAGGAATAATAAGAGACCAAAAGGTACGTCTGCTCCTCAGATACAGGGCCAGCTGTCCTTGACGGAAATGAAAGTCAGACAAGCTAGATAAGCAGACGGGAAGTGAGATTCCACTGGAGAGCAATCAGTCAAAGCAGACAAGAGGGTAAGAACCTGAACAAACAAGGGAGAAGGCAAGCAAAGGCCGCAAATAGAGACTGACAGACACACAGATGAAGTGGGGGGGGCGAGGGGGGGCGTGGTATGAGAGCCAGCGGCATTGGCAAATAAGTCCAGGGAGGTGCACGGTGGGGAAAACGCCAAGAGAAGAATTGGGTGAACGTGTGGCATGAAGGACAGGAGGCATGCAGAGAGCCGCTGACGGGGTGGCAGGACTGTCAGCCAAGAGGAAGAGGGCGATGCTGGGATGGAGAGGTGCCCACTCTGGGGAAGCAGAGGAGGGGAAACGGCAGCGTTGAGAGGGAACTGCATCATCTCCTGTTCCCTGCTACTTTAACCTTGGCCTTCCTCCTCTGCCCTATGCCAAACAGTGAGGAGGTGAGCCCCTCCTACAGGCCTTAACTTTACACAGCGGAATGGAACAAGCCAGCTCCTTGTGCCCAGCAGACATTGTAGGAGTGGGGCAGTCAGTTCTCTGTGTTGTGAGGGATTCCCTGAGAGAATGGCATGACTAAAAATGAGTAGCCAACAGTAAAAATGGAGGTTCCTCCCCTTCCCCAAATGACCATGGCTCTGTAGGACGGTCCCCAGTGTGAGGACACATCCAAGGGCTTCAAGCTCTGCATGTGTTCCAGAGTACAGCATGGGGAGCAGAGCACTCTGGGTGAGACGACGTCTTCAGTGGCTTCCGGTCTTTCCAGGACAGTCCACACAGCCTGGTGTGGCACTGGAAACCCTCCACTGATAAGGCCATATTCATATGTCAACAACCTTAATCACTGAAGAGATTCAGTAAATCTCCATCTTGACAGCTCTAATCCTGCTCACAAATGCCAAAAAGCCAGTGTGAGAGGATTTGTGAATTAAAGGGTGTGGTCTCCTTCACCTCAAAGCTTAGTCATGGCTCACAGAGGTTTATCGTCACACAGGGCTCTCCAGGCCCAGAAGCGAGAAGACGGGAAACATCTGAAACTGTGCTTGCTGAGACAGATGCCAAGTTTCTATGAGGTGACAGGGCTGGTCCCTGGGTAGCAGCTTTCTGAGGAGACAGTGCCAAAAGAGAAGGACCTGGTGACTCCAGCATTAGGGAAACAAGGTGAGCCAGCACCACACCGTTTCCAGTAGAGAGAGAAAAACTGGAGTCTGATGGAAAGACAGACAACCACGAGTAGTCAGCAGTCTGAGGAGACTAAGAAAACCTATAGATGCAGACTCTGGTATAACCAAGAGTCACTTGGGCCTGTGTTCCTTATACCAAGGCTTCATTTATCCAACTGCTCCATGGGTACACTGTGTATTGGCTATTTCCCTTTACTGTTATTGTCTTTGACATGCAGCAACCATTCACACTCCCCCTAGCCATCTCCTGACCTGTGGTCAGACCGCTCCGTGCACAGCACACACACATAGACCACACCATGCAGACACACACACTATGTAACACACTCCATCACACACACACACACACACACACAAGCCCACGCCACAATCTCTCATGCACACATATACATACACACTCGCTACATACACAAGCACTACACATACCTACACAATACCACACATACAAGTATACACATACACACACCACCCAATACATATACATACTACACATACACAACACACACATGTATACACACCACAAACAACCCACACAGTACACACACCACACACAGCAAACACCATGCACACACAATACATATAGTATATATACATACCATACATACATAAATACATCTCACCCACACACATACCAGATACCACAAACATGTAACACACACACACCCCACATATATACCACATACACACCCACACTTACCATATATATGACACACATGATTCCACTGGTGGTTTCAGAGGCAAGGATAGACCTTAGTAAGCCTGCTCCACCAGAATGCACAGCCTTTGGTCAGTGATTCAAAATTGGGTCTATGGTCCACTGAATCAACAACACTCAATTATACTTTGTTGGGGCAGCAGACAAAAAAGCATTTGCTTTTTTTTAGTGGGATTTCCATAATCAAGATGAAAAGGCTGAGTGTGGTAGCTCATACACTAAGCAGGGGAATTAATTGTGAGAATTGTGAGTTTCAGACCTGGGCTACATACATAGTAAGACCATTACACCCACACACACACACCCACACACACACACACACACACACACACACACAAGAAAAAAAGATATGGCCCTAAACTGCCAAGGAAGTCAAGATTACAAGGGGCAGAGGGAAGAAATGAGAAAAATGGTGTCTGCCATCACCAAGATCTTGGGTCACATAGTGCCCAAAGCCACCATATCCCAAAAAGCCAGTAAATTCCTGTTCTTCTGAAGCCAGTATGGATTATAATCTAGCCTCACAACAGAAAGCATTAGAACACATAGGAATGGGCTGAAGTTAAGATGAGTTCCCTTTCCTGTAGAGGCAGGAGCTCAGGGATCAGGAGACACACTGCTCTGGTAGCTCTTGCCAGTACACCTTACAAAGCACTGTCTCCCGGGAGGAAGATGAGAGGCTGACTGGTGTCAGCTCCCAACAACTCAGCAGCTCTGATCCTGTCTGCTGGGGATAATGTCTACCTACCCTTGCATCAGAGATACTTCAAGTCACCCTGTGAAAAAGCCAGCTGTAGGGGACCTTTCTGTCTCACATCTCCAGGGTCAACCCACTTGTCCCCTGCCCCCCTGCACTCCAGTTTCAGTGGATCATTGCTGTCCACGATCAACCTGAGGCCTTCCTAATTCAGCAAGCTGGCTCCTTCTTATCTCAATCCTCTCTCATGCACAACTTAGCTTTTCTTGTTAGAAAATTATTTGTGTGTGTGTGTGTGTGTGTGTGTGTGTGTGTGTGTGTGTGAGTGAGTGAGTGAGTGCTTTGTGTGTTCAGTTGATTGTCTCCCCTCGTGAAATGTGAGCAGTCCCCAATGGAAACCCTCCATTAGAAATTTGGGGCAGATAGATACCCCAGCTTCTCCTCCTTTCTACTTCCCTTCTGCACTAGGGTTTGCAAAGATGAACATCTCGACTCCCATGTGGTGTATATAAACAAATCCCCAAGGCATCTGTGAACAGACAGGAAGCATGTTTGATTTTTATAGCTATGTGTTGCTTCCTTCTATAAGGGATTCCCCTGGCCTTCACTTAGCACTAGGAAAACAAAACATCCCAATGCAAACTGTGAGTGGATTCTATTTGAGAGCACAGTCCCTCTTGGGTAACTACTGAAGTTCAGGCACGTTCAGCATGACCATCTGGATTAAGCGCTACCTCTAGTCTAATTCAGGAGCCTCCCCGCCCCCACCTTCTCTGTTCTAACCATGAATCCCTAGGGATCCCACTGGCCCACCGCTGCAGCGGTGCCTTCTGGGAAAAGATTAGGGTCCAGTTATGCGGGCAACTGGCTCTCCTCTTGACCATGTTCCACTTCATGAGAGGCCATGCAACCTTGATCCCAGAAGTGGCAGACCCTTGCAGGAGACCTCTCTTCAGACCCTGACCTTGAGGAGGCAGCGACTGGGCTGAGAACAGGTCGGGTGGCTAAGCACTTGACCTCTGCTCCCGCCAGGAAGCCTCCACTTCTGTACCTTGCCCCCTGCTAGCAGAAGCCACAGCGAGGAGGGAGGGGGCCAGCAGGACAGACAGACTGTACTAAGCCTTGGACAGAGCCTGTGGTCTTCCCTGTGGTCTCATGTACCTGATGCAGGAGCACACATAGCTTATCTCTCATGATTCGAGGGTCTCTGATCTTAGCCATGGGAGCAGCGTGGTCCTGAAGAATGGAAGGGAAGAACCTGTGTTGGTTGTGGTCTGTCACAAGAAGAAGGCTCACTGGGTTCCCTGTCCCCACACAATGTGACCCCAAAGCACAAAGTTCCACACAGCACAAGGCAAACAGGTGCTCAGTTCAGCCACTCACTTAGGTTTCCCACTGCCTTGCTTTGGTAACATTTTGTCCTGGAACATCTGCTCCCTCCAAGCAGTGGGGGGGGGGGGGATTGGAGGCAAAAAAGCATGAACCCCAGAGCTACAAACTTGACTCGTGGCTGCCTAAACCCCTTGCTTGCTAAGTGACCTCTGATTTTGAGCAAATTGCTTAACCTCTCATAATTAAATCTCTTCTCAATGACTGGGGAGATCTTGTGAAAAGCAAACAAGTTAGTACATGGAAGGCCCCTGAGTCAGTCCTGGCACGGCACAAGCATTGGCCAGTAGGTGCTGGCTGGACAGAGTTCATCCTCAGAGGTCAGGCTGCTGCTCTCCACCACAGCATTCTGTCAGCCAAGGCGCTGTCCAGCTTTGGCTGTAGTCACTGTGGTGGGCCCTGGAAAACCTGAATGGAGCGACAGCAACAGCCTTCTTAACAGGCAGAGGCCCGGCAGTCTCAGTAGAGAATGTCTAACCTGGGTCCCGGGATGTTAGCAGAGTTTCTTCTCAGAAATGTGGCTTTTTCCTTTTTCAGGTCCCTGTTTTAGATTTTCTGATCTAAAGGACAACACTCTTCAGTCCCGAGAGTCTTCCCTAAGAGAATCTGTGTGGCCGGGCATTGGTGGCGCACGCCTTTAATCCCAGCACTCAGGAGGCAGAGGCAGGCGGATCTCTGTGAGTTCGAGGCCAGGCTAGACCGACAGCCTCCAAAACAGAGAAACCCTGTCTCGTAAAAAAACCAAAAAAAAAAAAAAAAAAAAAAAAAAAGAGCATCTATGTGCTGTGAGTGCCAGCACTTAACTCACCAAACCAGGGGCTCCTGATATGGTCAGTGAGAATTCAAACCACGCCAGGTTAGAGGGGTCTCAGCAAGACTGAGGCTGAGACAAGTTTATTCCAAGCAATCAGACTTCTTACACCCTTACACACTTACCAAAACAGAGCACAGTGGCAGCTGCTACAACGTAATGGCAGTTGCCAGCTAGAAAACGTGCATAAGATTAATGTCGAAGACTAACTAACTGTTCTGCCAAACTTCTATATGCTTTGCCAGTGCCAGGGAACATAGAGAAACACAGATGCCCTGAACGCTCGGCTGCCTGAGTGAATGTCTCGGTTTCCCAGGAACTGAAAGGTACACAGTATCCCGGGAGCTGTGGCCTCAAACCTCAGGAATCTGTGACATTGACGCACACTTCTCAAGGCAGCTAGAGCAGGCCAACTTCATGATTCCCTGCAGAGTGCCTTGACAAAAATGGCTTCTGCTCACCAGGGAGCTAGCTTGTTTGCTTGTTTGTTTGTTTGTTTGTTTGAGACAGGGTTTTTCGTTGTAGTCCTGGCTATCCCAGAACTCACTCTATAAACCAGGCTGGCCTTGAAATTTAGAGACTAGGGATTTTTTTATGTGATCTCTCACTGGTCTGCATTAACTTGTAAAGAACACCAGGCCTGGCTACCATAAAGAGGCTTTGGGGTTACCCAAGCAGGTTTTGTTGTTTTATTTTATTATCTGTTTGAAGGAAACACAATTTTGTTTCCTTATAGCCCCCAACTCCCTCGACAGTGCTGGGGGCCACGCCAGGGGCTGTACAGAGGCTAGAGAAGCACCCTTAAACTGAGCTACATCCCCAGGAAAGTAGATTGCATTGAGGCCTTTGAAGCATTTCCCTGGACGGATCTGAGCACCTAGAATCTCAGTGAGAGGAGAGAAGATAGCTCATGCAGCTGCAGACATTTGTAGCCTCCCTGTAGCTGCTGTGAAAACGCACCGCTGCACACTGTAGGCTTACGCACAACACAAATGGTCCTCAGTGGGTGGAGTTTACCTCTTAGGGCAGGCCTTATTTGCTTGTAGACAACCCACAACCATGCATGTCTCTAAAGAGAGGGGCCTTACACGGGAGTAGGCACAGGGCACTCTGGGATGGAGCAGGGTGGAGCAGGGCAGAATGTGAAAAGGCTACACGGACAGCAGGGGACATGGGTGAGCCTGCAGGGTAGAAGCCAAGGGACAGAGAAGAGAAACAGTGCGGTGCCAGTAGGGAACACTGCAGACAGTGGCAGCCAGGCCTGAACCCTAGCAACACCAGCGACCTGAGGCAGAAAGCTTGCTCTCTCTAAGCTTGTTTCCACGTTTAGCAAATGAAGAGAATGATGTTACTGATTTCATAGGGGAGAAAAATCTAAGAATAGCACTATAAAAATGTCTTCTCCTTCTCCTCACCATCATCGTGATCATCGTCATCACTAAGTTGGAATTAAGAATCTAGGATAGAGGAGAAAAGACCCTGGGTGTTTCTTGGGGAACAGAGCCACCCTTGATGTGACCTCCAGACTGAAGAGTTGGCTGAGACACAGCTTTTCAGTAAAAACCCCATGGTGATACGTTAGCATTGCTTCTCTATATACATCGCCTCTACAGCAAGGAGCCCCCACTTCAGCACCCCATGCTCCACCAGTGCACTTTCCCTGGGGATGCTCCAGGGTAAATGCAGACCCACAGCTCATTTCTCCTCTAATGGATGTCTAATGTCATCAGGCCATGTTGAGCTGACAGTCCCATTGGGCTATATCAAGATTCCCTCTCTCTCTTTGGGATTTTGGCTTGGATAGCCCTCATCTCAGGGAGAATCTGATGTTCGAGTTTGACATGTTGGAAATGTGGAAAATTAATGAAGATGGTTAAATGTGCTGTGATTTGATAGTGTTACTCAAGGATGGGTTTGAACTCTAAGAAATAGAAGAGAGGGCCGGGCAGTGGTGGCGCATGCCTTTAATCCCAGCACTTGGGAGGCAGAGGCAGGCGGATCTCTGTGAGTTCGAGGCCAGGCTGGAACGACAGCCTCCAAAACAATACAGAGAAACCCTGTGTCGTAAAAACCAAAAAAAGAAAAAAGAAAAAAAAGAGAAAGAAATAGAAGAGAGGAAGAGGGGGATAAGGGAAAGGACAAAGGAAAGAAGGAAGGACCAGGCCAATGGTCAAAGGCCCAAATTGCCTGGAATGGACCAGTTTTGCACAACATATAGCTAGTCACTGAGAATAAAATTCAGTCAGGGTTCCAGTTTGCCATCAGAGCGTCTGTGACCTAAGCAGGTGATTCCTTTATTATTCACAAAGGGTGCTACCCATTAGCCATGTTAAGTGGCTCTGTGGACCCTAACAAAGGAGTAAATACTACATAAGCGTAGGATACAGTATATGTTTTTGTGTCTTATAACAAACAGGAAATTGTAGATTCTCACTGCAGCTTCAGGGTATCATATTTGCTCAAGTAGAGCCTGCCCCCCAGAATGGCACAGAGGTTTCTGCCTGCCAGACCTCCAAACATCAATGATGCCCCAGTGTGAACAGAGCCTGGGAGGCTCAGAGAAACATGCTCATGCCACCTCCTGGAGAGATTTCTAGATCTCTGATCACTTGAAAGTAGCACAGTGGTTCTCTTTAGAGGAAAATGAATTCACTGAAAATCTTATATTACTAAATGTTATTCCAGAGGTATCAATCTTCCGAACATTAGAAATATCAGGAAGCCTGTCCTGAGAGGGAACTGGGATTGACATGTAAAACAAGCTATTTAAAATTTTTTAAAAATGTTAAAAAAAAGAATAAACAACAAAATATCAGGAAGCATAATCACAGATAGGAAAGGCACAGTCCTCTGATGTTGGAGAATGGCCTGCCCAGTTTGTGCCCCCAAGACTTTAATATACATATGGCTAACCCGGGGACCTGGTTTTTAAAAAGGACATGAGTCTGAACAGTGACATTACCAGGTGTGTGAGTCCAGTGACAGAACATCTCCACCAAAAGTTACACAAGGTCATTCTGTTGCATGTAAGCAGTGAGGTCATAGGTGCCTGGACCACTGTGAGCCAATGCCCCCAACTCAGGAAAGCTGCCCACAGCAGATGGAAGCCCATCAGCATGTGCCTCCCTTGCTCTACCACTGAGCAAGCACAGAGTACTGTGCTGTGGCTGCCCTCGACTAGCGGGCACAAGCATAGCAGAACATGCCGACCTGGGAGGCAAGGACACAGCCAAGATAATGCAGATGCTCTCCTTAGCTCAGGGTGTCCCATCTTCAGTACCTAAGAACTGCAAATAGGAGGAGAGAATCCACCTGGAGACCTGTTCTCTTGCACACCAGTTTTGCAGTGGGTGTGCAGGGTGGCCATTCCTTGAACGACCATGATAGTGAGTTTTCTATGGGCCTCCTCTCTTTGTTTTGTTTGGCTTTTTGAGATAGGGCTTCTCTGTGTAGCTCTGGCTGTCCTGGAACTGGAACTCGTTCTGTAGACAAAGCTGGTTTTGAACTCAGAGATCTGCCTGCCTCTGCCTCCTGACTGCTGGGATTAAAGGTGTGAGCCACCACTGCCCAGCTTGGCTTCCTCTTGGTCTCTGCTAATATGTTTTTCTGGATGGAAGTCTTAGGCTCAGCACCTAGAGGGTAATCACAGCACTCCAATCACCATCACATCCTTGCTGCTTCATTAAGGAGGTGTCATACCTGTCTTTGGTCCTGTGGGCACTCAACATGTCAGCTCCTATCTCCAACCTTATCCATTGGGTTATACTCAGCTCCTGGGCTGGAGTCTGACTCTGGGCACTATCTGTCAACTTGCTGAATCTTGCACCTCTGTGTCTCCTGCTCTGGGCACCCAAGGAGCAAGAAGCTGCTCAAGTTTTGATGCTTGGAGCATAATCGTGCTGGGGACCATGGCCACTTGCTAGAACAGCTGGCTACCCTGAGTAGAACTGCTGAGAGTTCTCAGTACTCTGCCTATGACGGGAAAGGGCATTCTACTCCTGGAGCTCAGAGCTTTCCAAAGACCCCTCATCTGTCTTCTGAGAAGTGCACGGAGTGTTTGGGGCTCTCCTGTTAAAGAGAAAACAGCAGGAAGCTTGAGATGCCAAGTTCCACTGTCATGGAGGAATCTAGGGATGGCTCAGAGCCCATGAAGGAAGCAAGGCAATGGAGCCCATGAAGGAAGAGGCTAAGCAGGTGTACACAAAGAAGCTGGAATAGGAAACTGACAATGAAGAGCCAGTGAGGGCATTTCTATGCTGTTCCTTGAAAACACAGTACTTGTTGCTGTTTATAATAGGATGGCGGTTCTCTTTAGAGGAAAACATGTTAATTGAACATTTTACAATTCTGATTTGAATCTCCTATCTTAAAGAGCATCTCTATATGTTGAGTCCAGTGGTACCAATCCTCTGAGCACTAGAAATAACTGGAAACAAAATAATCTAAATGTGAAAGGCCAGACATCTCTTCGGTCAGCTCTCTGATGTTGGAGAACACCTTGCCCAGTGACTCTCAGACTTTAAAGTACATACAAATCACCTGGGGATCTTGTTAAAAAGTGGGTTCTAAATCAGTGGGTTTAAGATGAGAACTGATTTAAGACCTGAGGTTCAGCAATTTAACAAGCTCCCTGGCGAGGCTGACATGTACACATGGCACTGAGTAGCACATGTCATGAAAGCAGCTCAGAAACTCACCTGGATCAAAACTGGAGGCTAGGAACTGAGGGAGACCAGTCCAATACCTCAGGATGGCATAGCTCTTGATAGTTGTGAAACAGCTAACACTGGACTTCATGTCTCAGTTAGCCACACAAATACTCCATAGGTCAATATTATCACATAGCTGGAAAAAATGGGTACACTCATTTTCTGTTGTTAATTTGACAAATAATCACAAATTTCTCTTTTTTTTACTTTTCAGATTCATTTACTTTTTGTTTTACCTGGACATATATACATATGTATACCATGTGAGTTCCTGGTGCTTACGGAGGTCAGAAAAGAGCACAAGTGTTGGAAACTGTACCCAGGGTCTCTGAGAGAGCAGGAAGTGCTCTTAACCACTGAGCAATGTAACGAGGTGCCCCATAAATTTATTTTTAAATTAATCATTTAGAGCTCAGAAGTTCTAAAATGAAGTGTGGGCAGTCAGCTGTGTTCCTTCTGGGGTTCTCAATTCTCTAGGACCCCAGTGCTCCTTGGCAGGTGGCTCCTTCCCCTCTGTATTCAAAGCCTGCAACACATCACTCCGATACTTGGTCCTTCACCATGTCTCACCACCCTGGGGACAAGTCTTTGCTTTTAAGGGGCCTCTGAATAGCACAGGGCCCCTCCATCTCAGAGTATGATCCATCATCAGACATGCAGTCTCTTTTGTCACACAGCTGATATTCAGTTTCTGAGAATTAATGCATTGACACGGGGTGGGGGGGAGGCTTATGCTAGCTGACCACAAAAACAGATAATAGGATTTGGGGCCTGGAATCAAATTCATAACTGTTTGTCCCCAGAGTCCATGCTCCTCAAGGTGCACAACTCCACAAAAGATGCTGAGCTGAATGTTGTTCTGGAGGACAAATCAGGAGTGGAGAGGAAGAGTCTTGTGAGGCAGAAGCAGTCAGACCCCGTCATCCTTTTCAGCTGAGCTCCTGGTCCTGTGGTACATCTGGCCCATTGTGAGTCAGTCAGCATTCTCCTCCGACACGGTGAAATCCAGTCCTTCTGGGCAACTTCAGCAGCTGGTGGTGATACCCAATGGGCACGGAATTCCCGGCCATCGTGCGACATGACTAAAACATGGGTAGACAGCAGGGTTACAGGAATTGGAGAATAATTACATTTTCCAGGATCTACCCAGAAGTGAAATAAGTGAGCCTCAAACACTGAACTTCCTTGCTGGAAGGAAGCCTGATGGCCACTGGGTGCTGTGTCCACACAGCCCAGACCCTCTCCCTGAGCCCTGATAAACACTGGGTGCTGTGTCCACACAGCTCAGACCCTCTCCCTAAGCCCTGATAAACACTGGGTGCTGTATCCACACAGCTCAGACTCTGCTCCCAGAGGCCTGATGACCACTGGGTGCTGTGTCCCCACAACTCAGACCCCTGCTCCCATGAGATTGTGCCTACCTGGAGCTTTAGCCCCTAAATCAGAACAAAATCCACACCACGCTTCCTGAGCACACACAGAACCAGATCTTACTGTAAAACCAGTATTTCCAACCTACAGTACTGGGTTTCCTAGTGTCCAGACACACCTTCACCAGTAAATCAGGAACTGATTATGCTGGGCCCACACCACGCATACAGATATCCTAGCACTCAGCTTAGGGCCTGTCATACACACACACTCAGGAACACTGGTTTAGTGAAAGTTGAACAAATGAGGTTTTAATACTTAGGACCACCTGTAAAGGAAGCTACTGCCCTCATCTTGCCAATGAGAAAGCTGAAACAACAGGAGGACATTAAATTACATGAGTTGTAGGCAATTAGACTCACCACATGTCTTATTCCTGTCAACTCTAGGTGGCCTCTATAATCTAGGTGGTTTATAACAGACTCTCACAGTTCGGGAGGCCAGCAAACCCAACATTCAGCTATCAGCATATTCTGTGTCTGGGGAAGGCCGCCTTTCTCATAGATCGAATCTACTAGTAATCATGTAGGTAGAAGGGACACAGTATTGTTACACCAGCCCGTCACGCACCACAAAGAAGGAGAGTAGTTTTTGCCATTTGTTCTATGTTGCTTAGCTGGCTATAGGTTTTAAGCGTGTTTTTTCTTACATTTCCCTCTCCTAGAGCACACTTGATATTTGCTATCTTTGTATATAGTTTTGTATCGAGCCTAAGTCTTTTTCTTTAGACTAAAAGGGGAATTGTAGTGCGATATCCACCCTGCCGGCACCTAAAGCACTGACCACACCCCTTTGGGTGTGGTCACGGGTGTGGGCATGACTGAGAGTTGTTTTAGGTCTGGGGTGGGGGCACAAGTGGCTCTCTCTCTGGCTTCTGGTCGGGTCGCAGACAGCAGCCTGTGTGGATCCTTGGAGAGGGAACTTGCGGCAGTCAACTGTTTCCTGTGTAAGTGCCGTCTCCCTGAATAAACTTATATTAACTTATATTGAGCCTAGTCCAGTGAATCTCAACCCACAAGTCTATAGCCCCAAGCAGGGACAAAAGCACAAAACTCACAAACATTTGTTGCCAAGTTACACTTACAATTTTCACCATTCAGGAATCAAAGGTTAGGGACTTTGCTTGTGTGCTCCATCATTGTCAACCGACAAACAGTGCAAGTCTTTTGGTCCAGCCAATCAGATTCATTTGTTCCTTCTGTTGTTAAGAACAGTCATAATATTTCTAGAGAACTAAAGATGCATAATGACTGTTTCTATGGTTTAGTCGAGAGGTTGGTCAGTCACTGGAAATTTCTCAGCTCCCCGAGGGCTTAGGAACCTGAACTTTGTTTCACCCTGTAGGTAAAATGGAGTCTGAAATCAAAATGGCAGTACTCAGGTCAAGGTGCTTTGGCCTGCTCCCTTCCGGTTCTCTCTCATAGAGGCTCTAATTTCATTTGTTTTTGGTTTTTTTGTTTGTTTTTTGAGACAGGGTTTCTTTGTATTGTTTTGGAGGCTGTCCTGGAACTCGTTCTGTAGACCAGGCTGGCCTCGAATTCACAGAGATCCACCTGCCTCTGCCTCCGGAGTGCTGGGATTAAAGGTGTCCACCACCAACGCCCAACCTCTAATTTCATTTGTAAGACTCCTACTGCTATGACCTAATCACCTCTCAACAGTCCCAACTCCTATTACCATCTCCATGGATCTTCAACATATTAATACACAAATGCTACAAATAATCTGTGCCAAACTGAAGGCAAGGGCGGGGTAAGGGCAGGGCTGGTCCCCCTCAGTGCTACTGGAGAGTGAGAAAATGAACCCTGTGGATTGCCTTGTTTCTAGCACAGTAACTAGGTTACCTCCATCAAGAAAAACCTAGCAGGGTGCGCTCATTCATCCTGTAATTCCAGCAACTGGCAGGCTAAGGCACAGGATTGCTAGTTTGAGACAAATCTGGGCTATCTATACAGCAAGACCCTGTATTGGGTGGTGGAAGTTCTCTTATTCAAAGTAAGCGACTGACCGGCTAATAATCTCGAGATTTAATCATAGGACATAGAAACCTGCACTCCCCAGGCCTCACACCACACCACCAGAGTTCCAGAGTGGAAAGGGCTGCCCGGTACAGGCTCTCTCAGGGGAGGTGATTTAAGGGAGCCCACAGTCAAGAGGGGAAACAAATTAGAACACGGGGAGGAATACAAAGCCTCTGGCACAAGCTGCCGTAAATAAATACAGCCCAATCAATCCATTCAGGCACGGTAACACGAATCCTCATGCTACATGTCAACATATCTCAGTTCCTATTTTCCAGTATAACCATTACCAGATATGTGAGGCAGGGGCCTTTAGGAGCCATCTCCTCCATGGTGCAGCCACTCTTTAAAGAGTCGGCTGATACACTCTTAGGGTTGTTCTTTTACATTTCAGCTAAAACTCTTTGGAGAAGTTTAGAAGGGACAGCCAAGTAACTCAGCATTTGAAGTCTCTCTGCCTGTCCTCAGTTCCCAGGTTCCTGCAGTCGCCATGGAAGGAGTTCCAATGAGACACAGAGATTAGGGGAGAAAACGGGTAGACTATTACAGAGTGACTCCAGGTCTCTCAGAAAGAGAGTGGACAATAGCCAAAGGGACCCTCAGCCTGGTTGACATTTTAGGCCTGGTGTTATATACTATTTCTTAAGCTTCCAGGATAGACAGTTTTCCAGAGAAACGCCTTCCTGTCCAGGTGACTGATAGGCCCATTTGGATTGACTATTACAGGAAGGAAAATGCTATGTTTTCATTTTTTTCAGAAATCTTCTTCCTATACATTAATCTCATAAGGTTGAGGCCCCTGGAATTAGGTTTGACAGCTATCAATTAGTGATATCTCGTCTCTTCCCACATCACCATTGCTCAGGGTCTTGCTCTCAGCAATAATTAGGGACCTGTTGCTCTGTTCTTGGTTTGATGAGCAGCTGATTATGACGGAAGGTTCCAGCACAATGTCCTCTCCTCCTGCTGATAGCTAACTACCTAACATGGGTTGATTATTTTAGGCGACCAAAGCAAACCTGACTCATTGTATTACTGAACTTGCCACACCCAGAAATCTTTTACCCAACAGCTTCCCCTTTTGACTTGAGCCAAGCATGCTCAGTTTTCCATCATTTTTTTCTTTTTAAAAAAATCATAAAATGCTTCACGGACGTGCATATCATCCTTCCACAGGGGATATGCTAATTTTTCTGCATTGTTCCATCTTTAGTATATAAGCTGCCAAGACAAGCACTCATGTCTATTCTTAGAACCCACATGGTTCTCCCTCTCTCTCTCTCTCTCCTCCCTCTCTCTTCTTTCTTTTTTTTTTTTAATGTCGGTGGATGTTTTACCATATGGATATCTGTGTACCATTGTGCATAACTGGTACCTGCAGAGGCCAGGGGACAGCATTAGATCCCCTAATGCTGGAGTTAGAGGTGGTTGTAAGCCACCATGTGGGTACTGGGAATAGAACCTGGATCATCTTGAAAACCAGCCAGGACTCTTAAGTGCTGAGCCACTTCTCCAGCCCCCTCTCCCTTTTAAAACATGTGATCTGTGACTTTAAACTGAACATATTCAGAGATATGCCCACTCTTGCATACATTTTCATATGTATTGTATAGATTCTCTAAATAAAATTCCCAAGATTCCTTTGTTTGATGAGGAGAGCAGTCAAGAGGCTG